>NC_091089.1:41985000-42610000 GCF_032405125.1 Capricornis sumatraensis | reverse complement strand
CAACTGAAGAGCTAAATAACTTGCCAAAGTCAGTAGCAAAGCCAGAAAAACGTTCTTCAACACTGATTTGGTTCTTTTAAAGCTAACAGAGGGGAATTCCCTGGAGGTTCAGTGCTTACGACTCCACGCTCTCTCTTCCGGGGCTATGGGTTTGCTTGCCGGTCAGGGACCTAAGATCTAGCAATTTGGGATAAATAAAAACCTGGATCTCTCCAGGTTCAGGACACCTCAGCCCTCTTCAGGATGACAGTCACTTCATCACTGAGGCTGAGTTTAAAGATTAACTTTTTGGTATCTTTCTGCATTCTTGCCTAAAAATAAAGTTTGCTCAGCAGATTAATTGAATAAATAAAATGAAAGAAGTCCACTTTAAAAAAAAAAAAACGCTAACAGACTTGATCATTTCAATACTGGAGAGGCTGAAAGTGAAACTGGCATAGGACCAAAATGGCCCGATTCCTTTGTAACCAATATATGAACCCCAATAATTGAGACATATACTAATTTAACTGATTTTTGTGTTTCTTGATAATACAGGAAAACTACTTAAATGTCGTCCCAGAATGATACTCATTTTAGAAAACACAGGATCCATTTCAGAGCATCTGGGCTCAGGCATAGGATGACCATATGTGCTGGCTTGTTTAGAAAAATCCCAGTTTATACCTGCTGTAAACAGTGAAAGACTATTTTTCTTGGGCTCCAAAATCACCGCGGACAATGAGTGCAGCCATGAAATTAAAAGACACTTGCTCCTTGGAAGAAAAGCTATGACAAACCTAGACAGCGTATTAAAAAGCAGAGATATCACTTTGCCGACAAAGGTCGGTATAGTTGAAGCTGGTACTGGTGTTTCCAGTAGTCGTGTATAGATGTGAGAGTTGGACCATAAAGAAGGTTAAGCATCAAAGAATTGATGCTTTCAAACTGTGGTGCTGGAGAAGACTCTTGATAATCCCTTGGACTGCAACGAGATCAAACCAGTCAATCCTAAAGGAAATCAACCCTGATTATTTATTAGAAGGACTTATGACCAACCTAGATAGCATATTAAAAAGAAGAGACATTACTTTGCCAACAAAGGTCTGTCTAGTCAAGGCTATGGTTTTTCCAGTGATCATTTATGGATGGTGAGAGTTGGACTATAAAGTAAGCAGAGCACCAAAGAATTGATGCTTTTGAACTGTGGTGTTGGAGAAGACTCTTGAGAGTCCCTTGGACTGCAAGGAGATCCAACCAGTCCATTCTAAAGGAGATCAGTCCTGGGTGTTCATTAGAAGGACTAATGTTGAAGCTGAAACTCCAATACTTTGGCCACCTGATGCGAAGAGCTGACTCATTCGAAAAGACCCTGATGCTGGGAAAGATTGAGGGCAGGAGGAGAAGGGGACAACAGAGGATGAGATGGTTGGATGACATCACTGACTCAATAGACAAGGGTTTGGGTGAACTCTGGGAGTTGGTGATGGACAGGGAGGCCTGGTGTGCTGCGGTTCATGGGGTCACAAAGAGTCGGACATGACTGAGTGACTGAACTGAACTGAATTGATGCTGAAGATGAAGCTCCAATACTTTGGCCACCTGATGCAAAGAGCCAGCTCATTGGAAAAGACCCTGATACTGGCAAAGATAGAAGGCAGGAGGAGAAGGAGACGACAAAGGATGAGATGGCTGGATGGCATTATGGACTCAACGGACAGGAGTTTGAGCAAGTCCAGGGAGATGGTGAAGGACAGGGAAGCCTGGCGTGCCACAGTCCATGGGGTTGCAAAGGGTCAGACACGACTCAGCAACTGAACAACAATACCTGCTGTTCAGACATGATCAGATAGCACTTGCTTTCACTTTCAAAAGTGTCCCATTTTGGACAATAAAGTATATAGTCATCTCACTTCGGCACAACCAGTGGAACTGGCACAAGTCAAACTGCACAAGATTCAGAGCCAATCTTCTTTTCATATGATTTTCAAGTCATTTTTTTTTTCAGCAACTTCAGAAGCTATTGGTCTATGCCAACAACAACCAGCCCTTGGTTCACTGTTCACTGTTAGTACTGACTCTTTTATCTTTATGTACATTTTCGTTTGTTTGTTTCATGGTCCCATCTCCATGCTTTCTATTTAACAATAATTTTCCACTTAGTTTTTCCTACCAATAAAATTAATTAGGATTACTGATTAACTCTAAAACTTCTAAAAGGCAAAACCAATACAAAACAAACACCCTCCATCCCCAATTCAAAACATACCTAATTTTAAAACTTTCTGGGCACCTAAAGTCACGTAGCGTTGTCTCTATAAACGCTAGTTTAATATCATATCTGCTTGCAAAAGAGAGAGTTCTACTGACCTTTCTGTCTCAAACATTTTACAGATTTGGTACATCACCACAGGAATTTCAAATGATCTCACATTTACCTTCTGAGAATTAGAATCTGTATGAAAACTGTTCTGTGTTGCACTTGGTTTAAATAATCCTGATTCTTTCATCTCCTCATCCGAAAATCTGTCATTTTTACCATCATGAGCTCAGGAGTCCTCTTTCCCGTTTCTCTTTTTTTCTGCCTCTTCCTACCTTCAAACACTTCATTTCCCTCTGGCCCTTTGGCCAAGTTACTGTCTTTCCTCCTCCAATACTTCCCAGTCTATGACGACCACTCAAATGACATTTCTGTCCTTAAAGATTCCACTGTCACTTTCAAGAAACAAGTAGCTATTCAGTTTCACTCTCTGACACTGTGCTTCCAGTAAGGCCCCCAACTTGGCAATTGCCTTAGTAGGCCTGTGCTGTCTCCTTATCACTTTATAATTCTTCTGAAAAATTACTTACCTTTGGACTCCTGGCCTCTCCACACGTGGATCAAAATTATCCACTCAGATAGTCTCCTTGGGAAACAACTGACAATAAAGTTTCCCAGCTCCTGGCCTTCACTCACCTTATTGTTTATGAAGATCCTTGGGCAACTGGGATCTTCAGAAGGAAGGGACGCGATCCCTGCCCTCCATTCATAGAAGATCGGTTTACGTGTCCTGAAGCACTGGACTACACTGCTTTACTCTAACCTTGGTCCACACAGTCACTGATGCTGGAAGGTACAGTCACAACTAGTCATCATGGAGCCAGTGGAAAGTTGCACTATGCCAGTGTGAGTCAGGATGATGGAGACAACAGCCTACCACGCCCTGCTTAGGGACTTACACGTCTTAACAGTGTTCTCTCTTTCCGAGCCAGCACGGGTTCTTTAGATCTTAGTATTTAAATTCACCCTGATTATGATACCCAAAATTGAACCATATTCATCTTTAATTTCCACTAAATGGCCTCAACTATCCAAGGAAGTTTAATCTCAGCGTGATAATGACGTATCATTTAGAGGTTTCCCTATAAAAGTTGGATGTGTGGTATCTTCTTGGGAGAAATTGCTATAAGGTTTGAAGATCACATTTAATAGAAGTGAATTTCATTAAAGATGTAAGAAAAGTAATTACAGCTTCAGAGTCACATGGTCAAAGACAAATTATACATTCCATTCTATAATAATGTTTTAAACACACATTTCTTCCTAACTATCTGTTACCTTGCTCCTTCACGACAACGGTCTTATTTGTGATAAGTAGATATCCAGAACAGAGCTGGAGTCCTTGCAAACAGAGAATCAATTGTATCACGTATTTTAGAGCTACTGAGGTGATACTTAAGATAAGCACATGTTCACTAACACGTAGACCAGAATTTGACCAAATCTCAATCATGAAAAATGAGTACGTCTCTGTGTGTCAGCTTTACTATTAACACTCCTACAGGAACTGCAGCAAACTCTTTGTCTTTTATGGACAGAGATAGTATTTACCGAGACAAAATCGGTATGCTTGGGGTGAAATGTTTTTTACTAGAGTCAGAAACATGCAGAAGACACAGCTCTGGGAAGACCATCAGATTTCAAGCTTTAAAACAACAAAAAGAAGACACCTCAAATCATTCCACTTCATTTCTCCAAATGTTATCCTTTCAATTGTCTTAAAAACATTCATTTTACTAAAAGTAATTTTTAAAGATCACTCTCTAACTAAGCCACATACTATGTGAGGTTTCATGTATCATATTCTTCCAACTATGGGCTGCATTTACTGAGTAAGCTGAAAATTCACAGTGTGATATAGAATGAATCGTAGGACTGCACTATCCCTAAGAATCACAAACAAACAAAAGGGACAGAGAAGAAAAAAAGGAACTCGATTTCAATTTGGTCTCACTGAAAACACGGTACTTGCTCTTACTGTCACTTTACATTAGATAGAATAGAAATGTCTAAACAAAATTTTTGAAAGGGTAATCTGAAGATTTATTTTTAATTAGACACAAGCAGTGACTCTCACATCAAATTAATTTTTTACTTTGACCTTTTATAACTGCTGCCAAGTATCGCAGAGACAGCACTATCGTTTTCTCTGTATGGAGCCGCTATGACGGAGCCACCACTGCCCCCACAGGGTCTGGTAGGGCCATCTCCAGGTGGGGCACACCAGGAGAGAACCAGGAGATCCTTCAGACACCCCAGTATAGTATGTGTGAACCCATCGGTTTGAAGTTTCTTGTTGACTCAGCTGGTAGGGCTCATTTTGCCTTTCAACATCCCAGGGCCAACAATCTCACTTTTTGTGTATGTTCCTCATGGCCATCATTTCCCAGTCTTTAAAATTATATCCTCTAATATCCTGTGAATCATCCCTGGTTATGGAGTCCTAAATTAGACACTGCATTTTAACTAAAGGAGACACATTATATCCAAGAACGACTGCCTCAAATGAGGTCATAGACACTCTAGTTTTACAGCATGAAAAACAAAAGGCATTTCCTTTTTCTTTCATGTCCCAGGGAAGTTTTTTTTTTTTCCTTTACAAGAGAGAAAATCTAACAAAGTGAAAGCATAAGCAACTGATCATGTGGAACCTGACCCTGATTAGCATTCTTTGTGCTTCTTCAGAGTTTCATTTTCTCTTTCTCACTGTGAGAAACTGCCTTCTATGATAAATTTAAAACTAGAGTTGATTATCTTGCTTTCTAGTTTGGGGGAAAAATATCATATATGGCCCCCTCCGCTCCACTTCATAGGCGTCTATGGGGCACGCTGCTGGACAGTGAGAAGACAGGGAGGCGTAGCAGCTCCAGCGCTCAGGGGGCTGCACACACTGTGGGGGCAGCTACAGAGCAGTCACGGCATCTTTTTCATTGCGAATAATGACTGGAGGGCAGCACGGGCCCCGGATTCACCAGGAGCACGACAGAGAGAAACTGGATACAGACTGGAGGCGAAGGAAGAGGAAAAGGCACTAGGGCGGATTTTCCTAGACAACATAAGCTGTGGCCCAGCCCCCGGGGATGACAGGACTGAAGCAGCTGAGACGGGGAGGAGGCTCTTCAGGTAAGGGAACGAGGGTGTGTAGAAAGCAGGCAGAGAATGCAGGTGATGAAGCACAGGCTCTGCTATATTGTGTGTGTGTGTGTGTGTGTGTGTGTGTGTGTGTGTATGTGTGTGCATGCGCATGCCCAGTCACTCAGCTGTGTCCGACTCTTTGTGACCCCATGGACTGTAGCCCGCCAGGCTCCTCTGTCTATGGGGTCTCCAGGCAAGAAGACTGGAGTGGGCATACTCCAGGGGATCTTCCTCAGCCACGGATCGAACCCATGTCTCTTGTGTCTCCTGCACTGACAGGTGGGTTTTTTGCCGCTGCGCCATCCAGGAAGTCCAGGATATGTGTATTTTACCACAGTTAAAAAAAAAAAAAAGCAGCAGCAGCAGCATGGGTTTTGGAGTGAAGCTGCTCTACTTTACTGGGGCAAATTACTTACCTTCTGCATCTGTTTCTAAACCTACAAAATGAGAGGCAAAACAGTACCTACTTCTTGGGAGTGAAAGTCCCAGGGTTTTAATCCACAGAAAGCACTGGCAGCTGAGCTGGCTTTATAGGAAGTGCCCAGAGATGGGTGAGAGCACAGTACCCTCACAGGCTGAAGAGTTTAAGCTGTCTCTTCCTACAGAGAAGTCCAGGAGACAGAAGAAGAAAGCCAGGAAAGAGAATTGAGCCGACGGCCATTGTTTTGAAAAGACATTTTTTCTTTTTCTTATTGTGTATCTACATGAGGCCATGGGTATTAACTATAATCATTTCACAATGTATGTAATCATTTCACAATGTCAGATAACTGTGCTGACACCCTAAACTTATACAGAGCTACATGTTGATAATATCTCAAAAGAAGTGGGAAAAAAGTTATTTAAATTTTTTTTTAAAGAAACCACATTTTGAAGGTAGCACTTTGTCCTTTCTGAGGTCCTCACTGAACTTTAAATGAGCACCAAGGGTATATCTGTGAAGCTACCTACACTTAACAATATGAGAAAATCTGTCAGTGCAAAAGAATTACGTCTTCCAGTGTTAAAACACTTCTTTTCAAAGGACAGACTAACCACACTATACTGAATGTGCCTTCTGTCCCATGACCTGAGAAGGGCTGCAGTCCTAAATCAATTGATGCCACACATCCCCACGAACACCCATGTCTGGTTACACACACACAGTCGGTGGACAGAGGAGTGTCCTGTTGGAATAGCACATGTTCTATGGAAAGGAACGACAAGACAACATGAGAAAACATAAAGAGTCCTTCCCATAAAAAATAGAAGAGAAATGTTAGAATAAGGGAGGCTTGAGCTGCTTAATATCTGTTTCCTCATTGGAAAATAAGGTTAGATGTTTTCTAAGGACTCTTGGGACCTCAAATATGCTATGAACTGCTTGATGGACAGGCTGTGTGTAATCAAGGCACAATATAAAACCCTGTATAAGGAGAAACAGCTGTCCGGTCCAGAATTCTGTCCGACAACACCACCAGGGAATCACTGTAGGCAGTGAGAGCAGTATCTGTTTGGCTCCTTCATTTCTAACTTCCCTATAAAGACATGCTATTAATTTGCAACTCCTGACTTCAGTTCACCTTTCCTGAATCTATTTTCACTGTGGTACAGCTACTGAATAGATAATGTGCAAACAGACCAGGTCAGTTGTTTGGTCTAATTAGCTTTCAGCTCAAACTTTTTTTTTTTTTCCTTGTGGTTACAACTATATTGGTCAGAGATGGACCAGAAGCTTTAACTCCAATCTCAGAAATGCTTCATCGGCATAAGCAAACATCTTCCTGTCTGTCTTGGCACACAAGACTAGGGACCAGTAGTCTCAAGTGCAGAGTACACACCTGCACAGAGATCCAAGAAAAGCACTAGAAACACAGAGCAAATTCCCATTCAGGACACCGGGCTTGGACTATGGGAATGAGGGTCCAGAAAAAGCCAAAACGGAACAATTTCCCTCATCTTGCTATTAGAAAACAGTTACGCAATCCCCGCTCCTCACATGTGAAATACTGAAAGATTTCTGCTCCCTCGAAACTTTCCTTGAGAAGTGGCTAAAACTCAGTACTTTCGTTAGATGCTGACTGCCAAAGTTTTCAGCCCTGAGAACAGAAACACCCCTTTCATACAGGGATTATTCCATAAGCTCAAGACACTCCCAGCATCTGCCCCACCGAGTTTCTCACATCAGCTGGAAATGCCCAAGTCCAGACACTGGCCATCATGACCAGGCCACCCGGAAGTGTCCTGCCCTTGTGGACACACACAGGACAGCAGGCATTCTAGCTGTTTTTATACTCAGCTTGTCCGCACTTGTTCAGAGTTCATCTCTAGGTCCTGGGAAATACACTTGATACCATGAGAGCTCTCTCCAGGTACATGAAATGGTCGTGCTCACTACACGTGTAAAGATATCCTGGATGGAAGCAGAGAGGAAATTTTGAATAATCTGACCAACATCTTCTTAACCTGTGGTCCATGTACCATCTGAAAAATGCATGCAAACTTGCACAGCATACATATGCGTACTTTTCATAGAGGTCACTCGTTTTTATTAGCATCTCAAAGAGCTCTAGGACTTGAAAAAGCTGAGAACTACATGATAAAAAGTAACCCTTCTTGTTTCGATATGTGAAAATATCACTCTGGTCTCCACGCTAGAGATATCAAGAAAACATAAAGTATATCACCTTCGGTTCTCATTTGTGTATCTTTGAGCAATTAATTCTAAATTAAAAGATAGCATTTGCCATGCATGCTGTTTGTGAAGTTATCTTGCTTCAGTAGTTCATCAAATAATTTTGACAATACAATTTGTAATTTGGCTTTAAATAAATGCATCCTCTCACACACACACAAAGATATTCTCTACATAAAATAGTTCCCCAAAATAGGTATTGATGCAGTAAATGGTTCACTTAATTGGATACTTGCTAAAATTGAGGTCTAATCCCACTTGGGTATGTGGAGAATTCTATTCTAGGGGTAGCATAATTCCAGGAAGATGGAAAACCTGTAACTGGATCTCTTCCACTACCTTCCGAAAACAAATAGGGGTGCATTCCATTGCCCCAGCAGTCACGGGCTTAACTGCAGCTGACCAAGTTTGAGACAACCTACAAAATCTGCTCTGTTATTAGCAACATTCTTGCCTTCATGGAATTACCAGAATGCATGTGACAGTCAGGGTTTCATTAGTGTTGAGCTAGTCTTCTCCCCACCTGCCTGTATCCCTCTGGTGCACAATGCTAGGAAAATTCTGTCATCCACAACACCCAGCTGTGTCATCCAACCACAAGCCAAGCTAACGGGGGTAAGAGCTACGCTAAATGTGAAGCCTGAGGGTGGGACTCTGGCTGAAGCACTTGGATTCTAGCATATGCTTATGATTACCATTAAGCCAGTGACTCCCACGGGATCAGCTATTTTATATGGGTTATTTTGGTTGCAAGGGGGTGGGGTTGAGTAGGGGGTGGGTAATAAACTCTCCTACAGTTCTAAAACAGTTAAGTTTATGCTCTGATCTGATTTTCGCAAAACTAGCTTTCATTCATTTTGAAAGAAATCTATACAGAGTTGAAGACACCGTCCCATGGTGAGGTACTCTCATTAATTTACTTCCATTGGTTTGGCCTTAACAACTGACACATCTTTGACCACTCGTTGAGCCAATCCCACCCTGCAAATAAAATCTTGCAAATATTTTTATAGACGTTTCCACTACTTCCCTCACCAGTTCCTCAGGACATCCGAGCTAGTTTATGAGACCCCTTGTACATCCTCTCTACCCCACACCCTACCCATACACCAATATACCTACATTACCCAGTATACCCACGCGCCCAACTTAAACACCATTCCTCAAGGAATTAAAGCTTGTGTCCTCTCCAGAAGGCATGAAGCTGAATAAGACATGGTTCCCAAAGCCCTCAGGCTCCCTTAAAAGCCCCTCAAGCACAGAAACTCCATCCTGTTTAGTTGTGATCCTTCACAGTGCCCTCAGGAGAAGACACTCAGAAGACAAGTGCTACAAAAGAAATGCAAAGAAACAACAAATGGATGGATGAACTGAACGACAGAGACTCTAGAGATCTATTTTCTTAGTTAATTTTCTTATTTATTTTTCTCACACACATTGTTAAAACAATTATTTGGACAAAAGTGTTTATTATACTCACTGTTTAAAATCAATTAACGTGTTTGCTAAACGGAAAACTCTCATTCTTTCCTAGCCAACCCTTGGTTTGATTTTTAGAAGTCAAAGCAAACTGACCAGGAACCAAAAACAAATGTGCTTACTTCCCAATTTTGCCTGGGTCTACAACAGAGTTGGACTGTGAAGAAGGCTGAGCGCCGAAGAATTGATACGTTTGAACTATGGTGTCGGAGAAGGCTCTTGAGAGTCCCTTCGACTGCAAGGAGATCCAACCAGTCCATTCTGAAGGAGATCAGCCCTGGGATTTCTTTGGAAGGAATGATGCTAAAGCTGAAACTCCAGTACTTTGGCCACCTCATGTGAAGAGCTGACTCATTGGAAAAGACTCTGATGCTGGGAGGGATTAGGGGCAGGAGGAGAAGGGGATGACAGAGGATGAGATGGCTGGATGGCAGCACTGACTCGATGGACATGAGTCTGAGTGAACTCTGGGAGTTGGTGATGGTCAGGGAGGCCTGGCGTGCTGCGATTCATGGGGCCGCAAAGAGTCGAATACGACTGAGCGACTGAACTGAACTGAACAACAGAGCTGAGACTCCAGATTCTAATCCGGTGGCGAGTTTTCATCTAAACCTGCTCCCTCACTTGAGCCTCTCCTCTATGCAACAGCCAATGCCTGAGGACAGCTGGATGACAAACACTTATAACAATAAAATGAAATCATCAAAAGGCCTACATACACTTTTTACCACTTTCAAGCTCTAATGAAATGATGTTTGAATCTCAAAAACTATTATTCTGAGTAAAGGAAGGCAGACACAAAACAGTATCTACTGTAATGTTCTGTTTATACGACTTCCAAGAATAGGCAACACTAATGTATGGTGGTAGAAGCCAGAAACTGGCAGGATATAAACGGGGTGTGAAGGACATTTTTAGAGTGATGGAAATGTTCTGTATCTTACTTTGGATGGTAGTTACTGGGTTAAAAGTTAACTAGCTGAATCAACTGTGAATTTTACTGTATATTGAGCATATCTCAACTTTTAAATGTATTAAGTACATTTAATACATTAATACCTTTAATACGTAAGTACATTTAATACTGGAGTGGCTACCCACTCCAGGATTTTTGCCTAGAGAATTCTATGGACAGACAGCCTGGTGAGCTACAGTCCATGAAGTTGCAAAGAGTCAGACACGATTGAGTGACTAACACTTTCACTTCTTTCAAGTGACTATTAGCACTAAATAAAAGCTTTTTTGAGGATGTGTCTTCAGAAATCTTGAAGATCTTTAGGATCATTGCCATTATATTAATTTCTTGCCATAGGAGAGGTTGAGGTGACGAGAGAGAGAAGAAGGCAGGGGTGGGTGGTTCTTGGCCTCCATGCCCATCTCTCTCACAGGCACGTGCTAGCAATAAGTCCTCAGATATCTCAGCTGGGGGACCTGATCTTTCACAAAAGCTCAAAAGCAGAAAATGAGGAAAAGAGTTGAAACATATTTTCCTCCTTAAATTGCGTGTTCGTGTTGCTGGACTATTGAAAAACACAGAGAAAACATAGAACACGCTCACATATTTCTTGGAAATCTCTGCTTTATTTAAATTATATTAAATTTATTCTAATTTTGTGCCAATATAACTAGAAGTATGATATTAAGAAAATTTATCTTTCAAAAATTAAGTTATGAATAAATGCTGTTTTAAATGCGAACAAAAAACCATAAAAGGCCATGGCACTCTTCAACAGTACCTAACACCCCTATTAACTGGGCAGTGTGTGTCTTAGTCACTTAGTTGTGGTCGACTCTTTGTGACCCCATGGACTGTAGCCAGGCTCCTCTACCCATGGGGTTTTCCAGGCAAGAATACTGGAGTGGGTTTCCATTTCTTTCTCCAGGGGATCGTCCCAACCCAGGGACTGAACCCAGGTCTCCTGCATTTCAGGCAGATTCTTTACTGTCTGAGTCACCAGGGAAGCTATTAACTTATATCATATGAAAAATACAAATCAGTTCTGCTTATTGGACCAGCTGTATTTTTCAAAGAAAATATGAAAGACAAAGACCTTACTGACAAGTCATTCTAACTTTGGTAGCTTCTTTGAAATGAATCAAATTCTGGTTAAGAGTAATCAAAGGTACTACATGAGACAACAATACCTGCTTCCTGCACAGACCACAGAAGTACCCAAGAGATCATCTACATAAGCAGAGTTAATGGAGAAGGGGAAAGATGTTATTACAAAACGAGGACAGGTCGGAATCCATGTTTTGTTAAAAATCCAGGATTATCTGATTGCCTTCTTTTCCAAATTAACTATAGAGAAGAAGAGAATTTCTATGTTAGGAGGGATCCTAGAGGTCAGCCTGTAGAAGTCCTTCATTATGCTAATGAGAAAACTGGACATGTAGCCAAGTTCAGTCTGCGTCCATCATTTTCCCCAGACTGCCGTGAGTGGTCCCTCCCCACCCTGGCTGGTCTCCTGTTACCCAGCCTCAGCACACCAGCAACCACGGCTATGTGTGCCGCTCCTTTTCCCCAGACTGGTTCTCCTGACAAAACACTCTTCCCAGTCTCCTTCCTCCTGCTAATCCAGGCTCATTCTTTAAGACTTAATCTAGCTATGACCCCTCCCAGATGCCTTCCTTAATCCCTTCTTATCCTCCACAATGTAGCCCCAAGTGTTAGTTACACCTTCTGCTTTCCCAGAGCATCTCATGCGATTTTCCTCCATCATTCTTCCCACCATTCAAATACTGAATGTCCACTCTGGGGGGCCTGGGGGCTAATGCTGGGACACAGAGAGAGAGAGACATCACTTCTACCCTCAACGAGCTGTACTTCGGATGCCACTGAAATGCCTGATGACAGTCCATCTATTCTCACAGAAAGACTAGTAACCATTTTTGCAGCCCCAGAACCTGATAGGGTATATGGCACACAGAGGCTCAGTAGAAGGTTGCTCAATTTCTCTTTTATTGTAAAAATCAGTTTAAATTCTTCTTGTTTTAATAAGCGAAGTGACCCTTGACCAAAATTTAATCTTTAAAACAATGGAGGCTATATTTACCTTCTTCTCATTATCCATGCTGCTCTCAGTTTTATGTGTCAAGGCATGTTCATTTACAATTCTTGCCAGCTTTGACTTCTATCTTTACTTCATAGCATATCACCAAAGAGTCTCAGTTATCCTATGACCAAAGGCTAGTTTAGTCGATTCTGGGAAAGCAGTTAATATGCAAAATCAGGATGCTATATTCTCCAACACAACACCAGTCCAACATTTCTAATAGTTCTAGGCTCAAAATTATAGTCAATTATGAAAATATGGTCATATATTTAAAATACCTTCCCTATTATTTAGTGAATTAATTGTTCACTTACTCAATAAGCATGTATGTGCCAGGGACTGGAGATGAATACGACATGGTCCAGGGCATCAACAACCTGCTCATCTTTAGAAAGGTCAGCCACATAAGTCTTACTATTAAGTAGCAGATAAGCGTAATAAGAGGAATATAAAGGCAGAGAAGGCACAGAGGTGGAGTGAGCAACTTGAGGAGGAGGCAGCCCTCACAGAGGAAGCGATGCTGAGATTTTGGAAGACTTCCCTAACAGCTCCTCAGCCCAAGGAGAGGCCACATCTACACAGATCAGCCCCCGCAGGGTTTACTCAGCAGCAATTTGTTAAGACTCTTACTGAGTGTCAGGCTCTTCAATGGGGGAGGGGGAAGGCAGTGAAAGAGTCAGCCATGAAGTAAACAATGTTCCCTTCCCAGAAGGGCTGACACACCACTGTGGGCCTAGTGATAAAGGCTCATCCTCCACGCAGAAATGTTATCACAGGATTATAAGCAGGAGCTCAAGTGTGTTCAAGTCTTACATTTTACAAGTGCTAGGTTTCTTTGTTGATTTCTGGCCAATGTTCAGTTCATTTTAAAAGCTCCGCTCTTGCTCCTGCCTTCCTCTCTTTCCACCTTCCCACAGCTAAGCTTTGACAATAGGTTCCCCTGGCTGCCTCTGCTTCCTGACCTCAGTCACTCTCCAACCTGCAGCAAATAGGCTTCCCCCTCTCACTTCCCTCAGACCCAGGCTAGCAAAGGTCTCCATTGTTATCTACACTACAAAGCCTGTGGACAATGTTTAGTTTTGACCTTACTGATCATTTAGATACCTGATACAGCTGTCCACTCACTCTGAGTCTGATGCCTGGGCTTCCAGAAAGTTCCCAAAGAGTCTCCATCAGAGGCCCCCAAAGCTTTGCCTCACTCCACCTGGCGCTGCTCCTTGGGTTCCACCTTCGCTCCACAGCTCTCTCTACAGAGACCCTATAATCTCCTGCCAGATCTCATCCAGTCACAGTTTTAACTGTCTCTCAAATGTTGAAGTCTCCCATGAGTAAATAGCTTAGAACTCTCAGCCTTGATCTCCTGCCCAAGTTTCCAACTTGTATAGCCAACCATCAGCTGGGTACCGGATGTGAAGAGCCGACTCACTGGAAAAGACCCTGATGCCAGGAAAGATTAAAGGCAGGAGGAGAAGCGAACGACAGAGGACAAGATGGTTGGATGGCATCACCGACTCAATGGACATGAGTTTGAACAAACTGGGAGATGGTGAGGGACAGGGAAGCCTGGTGTGCTATAGTTCACGGGGTCAAAAAGAGCGGGACATGACTTAGTGACTGAACTGAACTGAACTGAGCTGGGTACATCAGCTGAGTTCCAAATTTCACAGGCTAAATTTCTCCTGGTCACTTTCTGCTCATCCATTAGAATTCTCAATTTTAGTTCTTTGAGACCCCATGGACTATACAGTCCATGGGATTCTCGAGGCCAGAATACTGGAGTGGGTAGCTGTTCCCTTCTCCAAGGGATCGTCCCAACTCAGGGATGGAACCCAGGTTTCCCGCACTGCAGGCAGATTCTTTACCAGCTGAGCCACCAGGGAAGCCCAAGAATACTGGAGTGGGTAGCCTATCCCTTCTCCAGTGGATCTTCCCAACCCAGGAGTCGAACCGGGATCTGTGCATTGCAGGCGGACTCTTTACCATCTGAGCTACAAGGGAAGCCTCAGTTCATAACACTCCAAAACAAAAACTCAGAAGAGTTTTTCCTGGTTCCCTGTATGCATTAATCACCAAATCACACCAACTTCATTGCTGTTTTCCCCACAGGCTCCCTTATTATTCCCTTCTATCTGTATCCTCATCTAGACTCTCATCATCTTTACTTGGATCAGTGCATTAGCTTTCCGAAGTGTTTCTCTGCCCCACAATCATGGTGCACCTTAAAGCTATCCATTCCTCTCCCGAGAAATAAAGACACAGGGGGATCCTGGAACAGAAGCAGCAAACAGTTACAATACCACAACTGTGAATTTATGGATTTTAACCCAACAGCTCTGAAACCAGATTAAAACTATAATGGTCTGAACTGGGTATGAGCGGAGAGGTAGGGGTGGAGAGTGGAAGAGACAGAAGAAAAAAGAAATCAGTGTAAAATTTAGATTAACTGAAAGAAGAGTTCCTTCTTAAGACCCCCTTCAAAAGTCCTCTGAGTAGCTAAGTATTGTATTAATACTTCCATGAACTCTAAAGAGAATGGGTGCTAAGGTTCCTTAACTTCCACAATAAAAACTTTTTTAGAGTATAGATAAGAGTAGTATCGTGTCTATTTAGGACTGTATAATTGAAATCAGCTTCTCCTGGGCTTCTTCTAAACAATGACTCATGTTGTTTTAGCTGGTGTTGACTCACTGCCCCACAAAGGATGACACAGCTTTAAACAAGCAGAGCGTGGCCTGCTTTTTCCAATTACCAGCTTCCAGCAACTAAAGAGGGGGGAGTCCTCTGGCATGGGGCTTTCTGCAACTAAGCACAATTTTGATTTTACCAAAATAGTTGCCAAGTGGACCTTGTAATCACTGAGCTTTCTAAGTGAGGAGGAGAGAAGTGAAGTCGTGGTATGTTAAAAATCACAGGGGCTAGGCATCATCTGTTCTTTCAAAACAGAATCTGCGGAAACTTAACAGTCAGCGCTTTTCCCATTTAATTGCCTGCTCCACTGAGGTCAGCAAATGTTTTTCTTTAAGATGCCAATGAAAAGTCACAGTGAGTGTGTTTTCCAGACTCTCCAAGTTACGTCTGGTGAGATAACGAGCATGGGGAGTCGTAATAGTGTTTGAAAGGAAGCTAAGGAAATGTCGTTCTCTTAACGGTCACCACCTTTTCTCCAGTTCTAGACATTTAATGGTCTCTCATCAGGTCTCCGGTTTCCCCCGCCTCCATGTTTTCCTTGCTGTTGGCCTGACTGCTCCCAGAACACATTTGTCCACGCCTTGGGCCAGCGTAGGTGCCGCGGTAATGCAAGCGGGTGACCAGGGGTCGGGAGGACAAACTCAGACCCCTGACGCATTCCACAAGGCCCTTTTCCATTCTTTGCTCCCCAGCTGAACCACAGAGATTAGTCCTCACTCATCACTTTTTTTTCATGATGCTCAGTTCCTATTAGTAATATACTCTGAACAACTCGGCTGGTTAAAAATACAGAACACTTCTAAAGGCATGGCAGTTGGCAGGGAAGCCCAGGCCACACTGTTTATGTATAACTAAAATGACCGTCTAGTCTTTAATAGTTTCAGTGTTCTGAAAAACAAAGCTAATCAAAATGAATCCCCTGGAAAATGAACACAAGTGCCTGGAGGCCACTCTGTGGACTCTGACCTCTCCAGAAGATTCAAGTCCAGACTAAAATGAACCCTGGGTTTGTTTTCTAAACAGAAATCCTTGAAGCCCAATTTCGGTTCAGCATCATCTGTGGCTCCAGGGTCACCGAGGGACACGGACTGTGCTCAGGCAGACAGGAGACCAGGGATGGCCCGGAGTCCAGACTGGACTGCACAATCTAGCTCAACTTATCCTAAGTTTCCGAGCAACATTTACAACAGACCTGGTCTGCACAAAGGCGTGGTCCAGGAGCTGCTTATCCCTTGGTTGGTTTCAGTCAAGATAAAGTGAAAGCCTGACTGAATATCAGGAGAGACAAAAGGAAAACCCCATTAATTCTCAGGGAGCCTTGTTTCTTGACCTGCATTAAGAACTGTATGTTATAGATCACATGGAAAGAACAAAATGAAAAATACGTTTTTAGCCATAGAAACCTGTCTTAGTAGTTAGAGAAAATAATTGATAAAACTAAAATGAAAAAATTCTAAGAACGTGAACCTACAGGTTAAAGGATTTAAAAAATGCCTTCCTTTCCTTCTGCCTAAAAAAGAGCCCTAGGAATATTTCCTATAACTCAAAATTGCTTGGATCTCACTTCCATGGTCAAGCTAATTGACTTCTATAATACATTTTGTCCATTTTTAAAATACCATTACCTAAATAAGACTGCAAGAGGGCAAGAATACAGCTTTTACATTAAAAAAAAAAAACACCATTATTTCCCTTCAAGGGTTAACAAAATTTCTCAAACTGTATCCATTCACAATTAACTCACTCCATGCTTATTCCATTTAAACAGAATAGTCATGATTGCAAAAAATGATTAAATCAACACTAAGCATAATATCTATTGTGGGAGAGTTACTATTGCTGGTTGCTAAGTGGGGATATGATAATACTGTCCCTGCTCTCAATAAACCTATAACCAAATTGCAGCAGAAAAACACTAAATCCATAATATACAAAATAATGTTTCAAGATTTAAATAACAGGTTATAAGCACCAGTTTTGGAAAGACAGTCATCATCTTGCTATGTGATCTCGGGCTGATTCTCTGTCCCTCAGTTTCCTCCTACGTCACTGGATTGTGGGAAGGATTAAATGAGATAGTGTATGCCACGCACGGTAAGCTACCAATAAAATGAGGACTTTTTTGGGGAAAAAAAAAAAACAGAATTGACACCACAGGACAGCATGTGATGAATTACAAAATGGTCATTATTGTTATGGTAGGTGAAAATTCTTCTGGCTACAACTGTCAAGGAAATCTTTAGAAAGGAAGCTTAGTCCTTACTGCTTTAACTACATTTATCCTCTTCTGTTTTGCTTTATATCCCCAGCCACTTAAATATGGATTCAGTCCCAACCACTGACCTGTTAACTTTGGCTACTCTGTGATTTTTTTCAGTATGGTAATGAAAGCGGGGAAAAGTGGGAAGGAAAGAGATCAAACATCAAATTATTAGTTAAAATGGCATATTAGTAAGTTAAACCTTTTTGTTCTAAACACCTGTCAGGTTTCTCTATAGCTCTATAAAAATATAAATCCATTGATAGGTCTTTGTATAAAGACAAATGCATGTCCATTGTTTTCTAAATACTGAACAGGAAACTTCGAAGGAATTCTTGTCCTTATACATTACAAGAGTTACAAGAGCAAATCTGGTCCACTGACCAGAAAATTTAACATAGGAATAAAGATTTCTCTCTTATACATAAAGGATATACTTAGAATGACTAACACAGTATATATAGATCTCAGGTGTTGGACAATTTAAAACTACTACATACTCCTCTCTTTGGTTTCCAGTTCCTCCTTCTGCTTCCTGTCCTCGGTATTACGTGTTTGTGTGCAGTCATCATCTATCTGTCAAAGGGATCAGAAATGGAATGCACAGGTTTAATCAGTTATTAAGAGCAATACGAGACACCACAGCTGGTTCTCAGCTTGACATTAGTAGATGTCCTCCCACGCTTGGAATTACTTGGCACTGAATGTCTGTCAAATGGATAGTTTTATCTGTAATAGTCATTTACTGAAGACTGATGTAAAACATCTGATACTCAAAGAATATGTCATAAACTGCAAACATTTAGGAAGATGATACATAATAAAAACAATCCACTACTTTCTTTAGTTTGCACTCTAAGTTTTCCGACACAATGTTAACATTTTGATGCATATCCTCTAATATTCTCAGAACAATGGATGCATGGAATTCCATGTTATAAAAGACAGAACATTATACAAAACTCACTAACTCCAGTAACCAGAACACAGAAAACATGAACACAAACAAGAAAACCAAAAAATCCTCAAAGAAATGGAAATAAATGCTATCAAAATTTCTCCTTAGATTATATATTTTAGTCATTTGAAGAGCATCTCCTTTACACAGTTCTAACCAGCTTGACTATCTAATCAAAAGTAAATCACGAAGCATGTTAAAAATAGCACTATTAGAAAGAACAAAAGTACCGCTAATGGCTTTAAGATCTGCCTGAAAATAAAGAAAAAAATAGCAACAATAAATAATATTTAAATTAAATTACATAAGCAATAAAACAATACACCAACATACGCTATTTACTTTTTTTATCCTTTAACTTTATATTGGAGTACAGTCAGTTAACAATATTGTGATAGTTTCAAGTGCACAGCAAAGCAACTAACTCTAAGCTATTCACTTTTAAAGCAAACAACTTCCACATCAGTCAGTGCCTATACTATAGCACTGTAATTCTCGTCTTAATGATGACAGTCATTTAGGAAAAGTTCTTTTCTGCACTATTTGAAGATACATTTGACTTAATATTTTCATCCAAAGAGACTTAAAAACAAAACAAGTCTATCGTTTAAATAAACTTTATTGCCAAAATTTTCTTCTGAGAAACACTTTATTCCCTTCCATTGCTTTTCTATAGACCATTTTACTTCTATTCTTGGCTAGAACTAGTATCAAGAGACCACAGATTGAGAAAACAGAGAATGGAAATGATTTCGGAAGTGCAATAACTTGATTTAAGGATGAAATGAGAAGAAATTCTGATTATATGCAAACTAGAATGTTTATTTTCGTGTGACACATGTGCAAACGTTCCAGTAACATCTCAGCACACTGCTAAGCGGAGAAGATGCCCACCAGAGCATCCTCGGTAACAAATCCGACGAAGTGGACACTGATGCCCACCCTCCCCGCACACAGCATTTAATTCAGCAACTTTGCTTCCATCGTGTCTGACTCTTCGTCACCCCGTGGACTGAAGCCTGCTCCTCCGTCCATTGGATTCTCCAGGCAAGAATACTGGAGTGGGTTGCCATGCCCTCCTCCAGGGGATCTTTCTGACCCAGGGATCAAACCCACATCTCACGTCTCCTGCATTGGCAGGCAGGTTCTTTATCACCAGCACCACCTGGGAAGCCTCTTTCATACTAACCGTGGAATAAAATTTTGCTTCCAAAAAACAACGTATTTTGAAAATTAGGAAATTTATCATTATAGGTTTCATAAACTCAGACTAGGTAAAACTAACCCTTTTTATTGTATGCTGTGGCAAAGCTGAAAAAAAAAAGTAGGTTAAAATATATTGGTTGACTTTTTAAGGGCAAAAACGGCACATACAATAAAACTAGGGAGAATACTGAATGTAGATTTTATAGTTTGTAAAACAAATTAAATGTAGAAGGAATGAGAAAAATAGAAAATCATTAGAACATCACTGTAATAAATGTCATTGGCAAGATCCATATATGGACAAGAAAACCAGAGGAAGAAAGTTTGAGGAGTTAACAGGATGTTAGCACCATCAAAAATTCTCCCAAGATACTGATTAATTTACATAGGGAAACCTGTAACAACCTGCAGGCAACACCTTAACCAGGTGATGAGAGCTAACATCAATAAGACTGTGACATAGTGAACTCCCAAAATGATGTACTGAGAAAGGCCTGACATCATTCAGTGAAATTCTCGCCCAAAATGCATAACTTCTATCCAATCAAGAGAAGACATTAAGACCAATCCAAAGTGAGGGACTGCCTACAACAACCAACTGCTCCTTCTAAAGTGCCAAGGTCACAAAAGACAACAGACTGTCGTGGACTATGCAGGAGGTTTAGGCGTCATGACTAAGTGCAATACGGGATCCCAGATGCAATCCTACAACAGAAAAATCCCAAGTCTAGTGGAAAAAAACTTGTGAAATCAGAATAAATTCTATAGTTTTGTTGCTAGTACTGTTATTGTTTAGTCACTCGGTCATTTCCAACTCTTTTCAACTCCATGGACTGTAGCCTGCCAAGTTCCTCTGTCCATGGGATTTCCCAAGCAAGAATACTGGAGTGGGTTGCCATTTCCTTCTCCAGGGAATCTGAAGCAGGGCACTCAAAGCTCTGGGACAATCGAGAGGGATGGGGTGGGGAGGGAGGTGGGAGAGGGGTTCACGATGAGGGGACACATGTACACCTTGGTGGATTCATGTTGATGCATGACAAAAACCACCACAATACTGTAAAGTAATTAGCCTCCAATTAAAATAAATTAATTTTTAAAAAATTAAAGTTAAAGAGTTAAGGGAAAGTTAATGATTCTACAACACTCTAAGTTCCTTGAATTAGTTTGGAAACATTAAGGATTAATGATCAGAGAGAACAGATCAAGATAAAAATGGACAGGGCAACTGGCAAAAAATTTAGCCAAATGACACGATCAAAGGAAATGCGCCAGATGTTTTCCGACAGCTCTACACAAGGAGCCACCTACAGTCAGCAAGGACCCCGCTGTAAAAAGAAACCAGAGACACCCACTCCAGTTTCAACTATCACAGGAGTTATGATCTCTAAATACCTTATTCTCTCCCAAGAATTCTAGTTCCATTATTCTTTCTGAATCCTCTAGAAAGTATACCTACTAGGCCACAGAATTTGGTGTACCTGTGTACATGTTTGTAAGCTCACATGGACCTCCATTAATACTTAACTGAATGAGAGTTGGCACCTTGAAATAAATGTCTTTTTATAATTAATTCATTTTTTCCCAGGGAAGTACCCATAAATATGTCACTAAAAGTTAATTTTAGTCTTCTCCACAAATAAAATATTTACTTTCTATTCATCACTAATTCTAGTTTAATCAAATCATCCCCATTAGGACGAATAGTTATGCTATTAGGAAACAATATGCCCTGGACGAAAGTTTTAACATTGCCGTAGAATTAGAATTCCTAGGATAACCTTGGGGAGCTTCTCTATTTGTTTTTGAGGAACAGCTGGCTCTTTTTCCTACTCTATTTTTGTCCTCTTTCAGGAAGTTTATGGTATCTTTGGAAAAACATCAGAAATACTCATGGTCATTTAAACTGTACCTTCACCAAAAAATGTTGTGTATGATATTTGCATATAATTTAGGAAGTCTTTGAAAAACAAAATATCTACCTTCATCTTCAGCTACTTTTTATTTTCTAAGTGAAATCATTTTGAACATACACTTGACTCTCGATTCTGAATAAAGGTCTAAGAACTGAGCTTCCTAAAAATCACATGATTCTAAGGACAATTCCAACCATCTGTTTTAACAGAACTGAGAATTTATAATCCTTCATTCTCTTTTATCCTTACAACAGAATGTTAATATAGATGTTTGTGAAATAAGGAATTGCTTTTTCTCTCCCAACAAATGCTTAGTACTTGAGTCTCTTTCCTGCATGAGTAAGTATGGGAGATAGGTATCAAAAACATTTTACTCCTCTTGGCATCAACAACTGTGATTAAAAGTGGTAATAGCAATAAAACAGCTAACAATTATCAATCAGATGCTTCCTTGGTGTCAGACACTAGTCAAGTAGCTGAAGCAGTCTCTCCAAGGTCACATGGTAGGAAATGGTGTAAGTGATGAACACAGTCTGGCAGTCTGACCCCAAGGCTGAGTAACTGGCAAGAGTACTTTATACTGGATACTTTAATAAAATAAAATGGGCAGGCCCCCCAAAAAATTACAATGGACACCCATCTTCAGTGTTGAAGAGTAACAGGGAGAGGTGTGAAATGGAGAAGACACTACACAGCTTCAGCCTGTGGAGGCCTGAGTTGTTGGATCCTTTGGGGTTTTTTTTTTAATGGGAAACTGAAGTTCATATCTGAAGCCTCTTGATTTTGAAATGTTGCCATTTATTTCCAACTTTTTTCTAAAAATCCTACTGGTCTGAAAGGTACAAGGCTACATTCATTCTCAAGGCGGGCTCTTTCACTTCATTCATCGTTGTATCACTAATGCCTACTGTGTTTCTGGGACATAGTAGGTGCAAATAGGTTGACTCGTGCTGTTAAAAATGCTTCCATTTTACCTTGGCTATTTGGTAGGAATTCATTAACTTATTGAGCTCCTGCAGCGGCTGGACACTGATCTGGGCACTCAGGATACAATAGTGAAGAAAAGAGAATAGAAGAGAGGGCGAGAGAGAAAGAGAAAGGGAGAGAAACTATATTTTAGTGGGAAAAAATAGGCCAAAAGAAAAAAAAAGTCAAAAGCACATAAAGTTAGATGAAGTATAGGCTTGGAGAATAAGCAGATGACTTGCTCTGAAATAAACTACGCTACCCAGAGCTAAAGAATGCTGATACTCAGGAAATCAGATACAATAGCCCATGCTTCCTAGTGCCACCCTGGTCACTACTCCACAAATATGCTACACATATGTAAGCAATTTCAAGGAGAGGGTACTCTTGAAAGAGAGAGTGCTCTCTTCATAAGTGGAACAATACATTCTTGCTCCTTGGCTTGAAAGGGAGTATTGATCAGTAGTTAGTGAGTCAAAGGTTAATAATTCAGGCCTGATTATTTCTGTTATCAGACACATGATTGATGGTGTCCTCGGGCTCCCTGTAGGAACAGGGACCTCCTTTGGATTGCTGTTACTGAGAACCGAGGAACTGAGCTATTCTCTCACAATTCGGTTGCAGGGGGCAGGGGTCATCTATCTCTTGGCTCAGAGGGTGAGGGACACAAAGGTTCCCCCACAGGGGGTGCAGGGCAGTCACCAAAGATGCAAAGTTGGGGCAACATAAGTCTAATTGGCAACTGTACGGTAAAGCACCAGCTGGGATAGGCAACTCCTGCTCTCGTGTATTATTATCCCAGAAGACCGCATGCTGAGCAGATGGAACTTCTCCAGTCTGCTTTGGAAAGGGATGTAATTTCGGATAGCCCAAAGGGCATGATCTGGCTCCACTCAGACAGCTGCAGAGGGCTACAGACGGGGGCAGCCATACCAGGACCAGCTAGCAATGTGCAAACCCGGCCCCCACCTCTCACCAGTATGTCTGTTTAGTTACTCATAATCTGAGTGATGATAGAGTCGACCGTCAGGCTTAGAAAAGAAAATACCCGAAAGACAAACACATTTGTACCTTCAATTAGCCTTTAAAATAAAATGTACGGCTCTTAAAACTGGGAAGAAAAATTGTTATTTTCTCATTGTCTTTATATAAAAATTAGATTTCACTCAACCTGCTCTCTTTGAAAGAAATGATATTTTCTTTGTTAGCCAAGCCCAGCCCAGGTCTCATGCCAACGCAGGTTGTTCTTCTCATGGATGTTAGCCAAGAGGATACTTCTTGAAATAAAGTCACAATCTGCTAAAAGCCTTGCAAGTCCATTAAATTAGGAAACAAGTAATCCTTATCACAACTAAAGATAAAAGCAAGAGAAAAAAATTACTGAAAATAAACATGCAGAAAAGCACACCACTCAAACTCCCCATTGGTAAAGAAAACCATTGCTCAGTGGATGCATGGCAGATAGTCACATTTAAACAAATACTATTTCCCCTAAATATGTGTCAGAGACATCAAATACTATACCATCTCACTTACTAGTGTAATAAATCTGAGCATCCAAGGTAACTTTTTGAGGGTCTCACATTTGTTTACTTAACAGAAGTCTTGCCAGCCTTGACCTTGCATCAAATAGATGAACACCAATAAAGTAATTAAGCTAGATCCCTGATTTATGAAATCTAAAATGCACATAGTGAAAAGCCTTCAGACCTCTTTTGACCCAAAGGAAAATTAGAATTGCATTTATAAACAGTCAATATTAGCAATAAAACAACAGTGACACCAGTGTATGTATACATTCAAAAGTTTTTTTTTTTTTAATCTACATGTTAAAATCGTTTTTAAAGGTCTACCGAGATTTCCTTTTTGGATAATCTCTCCATCTGTGTTTTAGCTAATGTGAAATGTTACTAAAAATTTCTCGATAGTGTTTGCAGGTTTAAGATAATACATTTTACTTTCTTTTCTATTTTCTCCTGCTGCTTCACTTTTTTTTTTTTTTAATTCCCCAACAGTTCAATAGATGAATCTGGCAGAAACGAGGCATATGCCTATTACCAGCAAGTTGTATCAGAACACAACTCTGCTAACCTCCCCTGGCCAACGTCTTCAGAAGACAATACAAAGAACCACAGGCTCACTCGTCGCGTCCAGCAAAACTTGAAACCACAATCTGACGATGGTGGTCCTCTGCTTTGGCGGAAAACCCAGCTGCCTGTGAAACCACCACCCCCGACCCCCCAGCCCAGGAGACCGGTGCCCGGTGGGCGATGTGGGTACCTGCTGCCTGGGAGGCTGGCGGTCGCCCGGGGCGCGCAGCGCGGCTCGGGGCTGGGCGGCTGGGGGCGCGCGTACGAGTGGTAGGCGGTGAGCACCACGCCGCCCGAGTCCTCCACTTCCATCGTCAGCCGCGCATGGCTCCGCTCGGGCCGGAGAACAAAGGCGGGGACCAGCATGGGCCAGCGCACCGGCCCGGTCCCCGGCGGGGCGGGGAGGCGCGGCCGTCGGGCTCCCGGGGCCGGGGCTCCTCCCGCGGCCGGGCTGTCAGGGGCGCGGGCTCGCCGCCCCGCCCGCCGCGCGGCTCATTAGCATGGATTCGAGTCCACGCCCACCAGCCCCGCGGGCTGGGACCGGGAGGGCGAGGCGGGGGGCCGGGGCTGGCTGGGGTGTGGGATCCCCGCTTCTGGGAAACTGGCAGCCCACCGCGATCCTCGGAGGCTCGCGCTGGCCGCTCGGGTCAAGTTTTTCTCGCTTTTGTTTCTTTCCCTTTTTCCCTTTCTCGCCCCCTCCCCCACCCCTTCCAGCGGGAGGCTTATCCCGCGGCCGGGAGCGTTTCCTGCTCTGCAGCTTGGAGCCGAGAAAAAACCGCGCCTGGGAGCCCGTGCTGAGCGGCCGAGGGGCCGCCTCAAGCGTGGGAAGGAGAGGGAGAAGATGGGACTCTCTCATTTAAAGCATCCACATCAAAAATTGAAGAAGCGGATTACGTTGCTGTTTACTTAGTCCGGTTACACTGGACTTGATTGCCTCTGGGGCAGGTACCGCCCTCCTGCGACAGGCTGAGAACCTCCCTCACCCTGGGTGCCACAACCACCAAACTCTGCCTGGCCCCGCGTCCCTGCCCTCCTCCTCATCCCCATCATATTCAGATACTGCCTTACGCATGTCAGAAAACCAGACTTCATCATTAGGAGAAGAGAGCATGTTCTTCCCAGAGGTGGTTATTGAAGAGGGGTCCAGGGACCCGGCAGGGAGGCAGGTAAAGGTGGCATATTCAGAAATTTGGGGTCTGAAATGCATCTTTAAAGAACACTCTTTCTAACCGATCAAAAAGAGAAGCAAAACCTCTCACCCTATAAAAAGGCCCACCCTGTCCAGGCGCTTGACTTGCTGGCACTTATTCTCCCCTGGGAACCTAGGTTACCCCTTACTAAGGGGCGACCTCTCAGGGTCTGTTTCTGTATCCCTGAACCAGAGCGTAATCTCACCAAGTACATGCTGGTTCTCTCTGTTGCTTCCTTCACTTTCACCGAGAAGGGAGACATTTGTTTTCATTGCCCTTTCAGAAACTAGGAAGACAAAAACAAACGATAATCCAAAATGGCTTTTTAGAAAATGTTTGGTTGATTAAAAGGTGGGATAATAGTGACTAACATTTACTGATCCTATACATTAGCTCTTTGAACAATCCTGTAAGGTAGGTAGTGGGGCTTCCCCGTGTGGCTCAGCGGTAAAGCAGGAAACACAGATTCAATTCCTGGGTTTGGAAGATTCCCTGGAGGAGGAAACGGCAACCCACTCCAGTATTCTTGCCTGGAGAATCTGATGGACAGAGGAGCCTGGCCAGCCTACAGTTCATGGGGTCCAAAGAGTGGTACATGACTTTATGTCTAAAACAACAACAACAAAAATCCATTTTATTTAGAAACCTGTCTAGTGCAGTTTGGGACAGCACCACTGTATTCAAATATTTTATTTCTTCAGCAAATAAATGACCCTAAGAGGGATAAATAAGGTCTACCAATAGTCTTGTATTTATCAAGGTCAGGTTTGTCACCAAATAACTTTTGACACTAAACTTTTTAAAAAATGTGTGACTTTTACAGCTTTTTGATTTTTGGAATTACCCTAAGAAATTAGAGTAGCGGAAACTTTCCCAGGCATGGGATTTCTCCTTGGCACTTTTTGCTTGTTTCTGAACAACAGACTCACAATTTTAAATACCTGCAGTGTACTTCCTTGGAAATATTTTGGCCATGACCCAGGTCCAACATGGCAGAGAGCTCCCTGATGCTCATTTCAGGGGCCTCCTCTGTTTTCTCTTGAATATTCGTATTTTAGACACCCTGGAGTCACTTTGGCTCCTCCCTCCAAACAGTGATCCCAGCTGTCATTTCTTTCTCAGGTTACAGTCAAGAGTCCCAGCCCTTCCTTCTATCATCATCACTGCTGTCCTTGTTCTCGCCTCGCCATCTCTTTCCTGGATGACAGAGATCTTTCCTCCCTTCAGCCCCCCAACCCCCCCCCCACATTCCAAGTGCTGGAAGCATGATTTTCCCTAAACACAAGACCCTCCCCCTACCGCCACTAAAAACCCTCAGTTGTAACCCACTTGCTGCAGAATTAAGTTCAAGTCCCTCACAACAGTTTCTTTCTTCTGTTTTGGTCACCTACTACTTTTGCACTTCCAAGTCCTCGAGGCTTACACCAGCCTTTCTCAAGTTCTTACCTTGCCTTTGCTCTTCCCTGTCCTTTTCCAGTCTGGAAATCCTTAAAACCACCCACCCACCCCCAAGAAGTCTTCTCAGGTGTTCCAAATTCTAAGGAACCCCTCCTCCTGCCCTCCTGAGGACGCTGCTCCTGCTCCTGTGGTGGGAACCGCCCCATCTTGCCATGCACTGAAAGCACAGTCAGCCAGAATCGTGTGTGCGCTGAGCACATGCCCGGTTCCTGGACCCTCATCACATGGAGCCAACAGGGCAGAGGAGTGCTCCCCACTGAGTCCAGACGTGGCCATGAAATCGTCTCAGAGGGAAGCCCACAGCAACGGGGCAGGTTTGAGATGAAACTTTGCTAACCCGGGGTGGTATTACTATTCCGCAACAAGTCAGTGTCTTCTCCTAAGTTGTTTTTCCTAAGTTGTAAGCTGTCAGAAATGCTAGTGTCCCATTTTTGTTGCTACATCCCAGAGCCCATGTTTTGCAGAGTCCTGACTCAGTAACGAATATTGCTGAGTGAACGCAGAAATCGATGAATCAGTGAATGAGATAGCACTCTTGAATACAACAGTTCCAATTTTCAGGGTAGCCAAGGGCTTATTATAAGTGGTTCATAAGTCTCTATGGGACTTCCCTCGTAGCTCAGATGGTAAAGAATTTGCCTGCAATGCAGGAGACCTGGGTTTGATCTTTGGGTCAGGAAGATCCCCTGGAGAAGGGAATGGCTACCCACTCCAGTATTCTCACCTGGAGAACAGGCACTGAAAAAAAAAAAGTTTCACTTGTATGTATTAATATTTTTTGAATGTGGGTATGTGCTGTTGACTTAATAAATGATGACTAAGCATTTTTGAGTTTTTGGGTTTCATAAAGCTGGTGGGGCACATGTATTAGATTTTATAGGATACATGCGTGCATGCAGTCGTCAGTCGTTTCCAATTCTTTGTGACCCCATGGACTGTAGCCTGCCAGGCTCCTCTGTCCATGGGATTCTCCAGGCAGGAAGACTGGAGTGGGTTGTCATACCCTTCTCCAGGGGATCTTCCCGATGCAGGGAGCAAACCCTCATCTCCTGCGTCTCCTGCATTGGCAGGCAGGTTCTTTACCGCTGTGCCACCCGGGAAGCCCCATTACAGGATACGCTGCCCTTTAGATCTACTCGCCACCCTCACACCCCTCCTGGTGCTGGTGGCTCACTTTCTGGTCTGCCTCAATGAGCTCTCTTGCCTTTGGCTTGCAGCATCAGCATCAGCAGGGTGCGATCAGAGAGACGCCAGCAGAAGATCTCGAGTTCAGTTCAGTTCAGTCACTCAGTCGTGTCCGACTCTTTACGACCCCATGAACCGCAGCACACCAGGCATCCCTGTCCGTCACCAACTGTCAGGATGCCAAGCCCATGTCCACTGAGTCGAGGGAGAAGGGAAACCCAGGGTGTGTGTATTTCCCAGGCTCTTCTCTGCGGTTCAGCTGCCAGCCAGAACTCTTGACTGTGACCTCCCTTGCTCTCTCCCTGGATTCCTGAACTCTGCCTCTGTCTGGCCCTTCACACCTGGGGCAGTACCAGAGCCTGCTTTATCACATAATCCCTCCCTCCTGCCCTCACGCATCTCTGCTGGTCCTTCACCCACCCACACAGTTACAGTCCTTTATCAAACTCTGCTCATCCACTGGGGCTGAGTACCCCAGACCCTGCCTGATAAGCAGCCCCACGAGATCTAGGCGGTGCCCTGTGAGCAGTAGCAGCAGCACATCCACAGGCACGTGCGAAGACTCCCACACGAGGAAGAAGTACACATGATAAATAAAGTCCCGTCAGGTCAGGTGCTCTGTCGCCAGCTAAGTCCAGGTCTGAACAGGGTTTTACAGTCAAAATGAGTTATGGAAAAGCTTCCAGACCTGAGGGCTTTTTGGATTTCAGAATGACAGATACGGGATTGTGGAACTAGTAGAGTCTGGATTGTGGACGGAGCGGTCACATGTTTGACTTGCTGGAACCACTGGGCTGGGGATGACCGTACAAGAATGTGACCGTTGATTTGCCCCTGGAGTGACCAGGGACCCTGGGAAAGATTCTCTATCTGGGAACTGGGTTGATATATTGCCCTTATGGTAAACAGCGGCCATTCAGCACACAGGAATAGCATTTCCAGTTTATTTAGACTAGGGACGATAACAGAGAGAACATGCTTGTTTGCTGCACAGCCCACTCCAGTATTCTTGCCTGGGAAATCACAAGGACAGAGGAGCCTGGCAGGCTATGGTTCATGGGGTGCTAGAGTCGGACACAACTGAGCATGCATGCGTGCATGCACATATATATAATATATAGTTTACCAACTGCTCTTAGAATTCACTGTTTCGTGCTGCCTTGTAAATCTGTCAGTAGAATCACTTGTATGAGGCATTAGAGGGTAGTGACACATGTGATCTACACGTGTACAAAGAGTCTGCACTTTCCAGATAAACAGAGGTGGAAGATTGGTCGACCAAAGAGGGTCAGACAGAGTTGAGTCTGAGTCTGAATTATGGATTTGCTACTCACTCTCTGTGTTAGTTTTTCCCTGTTTTAATTTCTTAATTTGAAAAGCAGGGAATCTCCAAGAGTTAACAGACAGTCAGATACATGAAACAGCATCTGCCAAACACCAATCCTGCCTGGTACTGAGCTTGTCACAAATGCCAGCAGATGTGGGGTCCCTTTTCTCTCCTACCCCCTCCCCTGTCACCTGTCCTCCAGCTCAGCCTTTCTAGAAGCATCATTTGTTTTCTACCTTCAAGACTAAACAGCCTCCTCTCCAGAATTCCAAAGGCATTTCATAACCTATACTCAGGGATGAGTCAGATTTAATTCACATTAATGAAGCTTATCTGGAAAATCCTCACGAACTCTGGGTGCCAAGTATAAGTGACAGGGCAGCAAGATTATGAAGCATGTACGTAGCCCTGCATAGCCAACCTCACCAGGAAGGGCAATAACACAGGGCCTTTATGCAGGAGTTCGTCATGGACAAAAGGAAAGTGTCTCTTGCGGCTGCTTATCTGGCAAAACTGCTGCTGGGATGGTCGTTTAGCACCAGAACAGGAAGACAGCTGTGGCTACAGGAGTCCCTGCAATGCTGACTGCTGGTCTCCCAGCAAGAGGGTCTGAGGTTTCAGAGCCAACAGAGCTGTACTGCCGGAAATGAAGGCACAGTTCTCACCTACCTAGAGAAACATGCTAATTCTGTCAAAACTCCACCTTACACACACATTCACCATTTCCTCAAAATCCTCTAGAAAAAATGGATAAAAGTAGGGGGAATTAATGCAAAATAATGGAAATCAGTCCTGAATATTCACTGGAAGGCCTGATGCTGAACCTGCAACTTCAATACTCTGGCCACCTGATGCTAAGAACTGAGTCACTGGAAAAGACCCTGATGCTGGGAAGGACTGAAGGCAGAAGGAGAAGGGGACAACAGAGGATGAGATGGTTGGAGGACATCACCGACTCAATGGACATGAGTTTGAACAAACTCTGAGAGCTGGAGATGGACAGGGAAGCCTGGTGTGCTGCAGTCCATGGGGTCACAAAGAGCTGGACATGACTGAGCAACTGAACTGAACTGAATGCAAAATTTCATTTATGTAAAGAGGAAATACTTTTATGAAACAAGTATTTTACAAGTATTTAAAAGTAATGAGTAATCCTCTGTCACTAAGTCAGCTGATAATTCTTAAATTTCTACCCTGAAACATTTTTTAAAACTTATTAGCACTAATTATACAGATTTATTTTCTGAATGCTCTATAGAGGACACACAATTTTTAGATTACTCTGAATTTCCTGTTGTTTTCTTAGCATCTAGTTTTTAAAAGACATCAGGACCTATTTTCCTTCAGCAACTGTTCTGTATTCTCTGATCAGTTTTGCAATCACATGAAGCACTGTCATGTGATCAGTGTCACTGTGAAGCAGTGAAGCACTGTGTCACTAAGAGAGCCTGTCAGCCAGGCCAAGACTTGGGTTATTTATGAGCCACTGGGAATGACTTAACTGAGTGGCTTAAGTGACTTTTACAAATAAACTGAATCATTATTGATTGGAAATGAATCACTACTAATAGAGCCAGGCAGGGTGGGAGAAGCGAACAGACATGAAGCTTTGGTCTAAAAAGATTTGCACTATGAAATATTTTCTACAGCACCGTGTTTTGCAATTATACAAAGGCTTTATTTATTTATCCATCCATCATAAGAACCTACAACCTCATTGGTACCTACAATGCTAAGCACTAAGAATATAAAAATGATGAAGAATTTGAAAGCACAGTCCCTGCAGGCGGTAGAGTGGGGCTTGAAGAAGTAGGTCTCCACAGAACCCAGAGGAGGGAGGTAATGCTAGAGATGAGCCTTAAAAGATAAATAACTGGTCAGCTCAGGAGTAGGTGACTGGAGTTGCAGGGAATGAGAAGAAGGGCAATTCCAGAGAGAGAGAGATTAGACTGAAAAAAAAAGCACAGAGAAAAGAAACAAGTTGGCACATTCAGGGAAAAGTGTTAGTCGCTCAGTCTTGTCCAACTCTTTTTTGACCCCATGGACTGTAGCCCACCAGGCTCCTCTGTCCATGGGATTCTCCAGGCAAGAATGGGTTTCCATGCCCTTCTCCAGGGGATCTTCCCGACCCACGGATCAAATCTGGGTCTCCTTCGTTTCAAGCAGATTCTTTACCGTCTGAGCCATCAGGGAAGGCTGCTTTAGTTTAGCTTTGCTGGAGAATTAAGAGTAAAGGAGAGAATGCTAGAGATGAAGCTGAATACAGTGGCCGGGCCCTGGGGGGATCTGAATGCCCAATGAGGAGTTCAAATGGGAAATCCATGGCAGGTTCCTAACAGGGTAGAACCAGGATGTATTAATACGTGTGCTTGTAGATGGTCCTTCCTGGCTTCTCCATAGTGTGTTCTTCTCTCAACTCTCCTGGGCTACATCTCCTGTGCTTTTTGGCCTCCTTTAGAGAAGAGTATACACTGTGGTCTGGGAAAGAAGGAAGCCGATTATAACTGTCCAGATGCTAAGCTCCAAACGGAATCCTAGTCCAAGAAGCACTTTAAACAGCTGTTGAGAAGTTTAGTTTAATAAACCATGTAAGCGCCTCAGAGGGGAAGCTGAGGAAAGACTCCATCTGCCACTAGCTCATCCTTACAGGTAAGTTACCTGACTCATGGGCTTCCCTTATGGCTCAGCTGGTAAAGAATCCGCCTGCAGTGCAGAAGATCTGGGTTCAATCCCTGGGTTGGGAAGATCCCCTGGAGAAGGGAAAGGCTGCCCACTCAAGTATTCTGGCCTGGAGATTTCCATGGACTGTGTAATCCCTGGGGTCACAAAGAGTCGGACAGGACTGAGCGACTTTCACTTTCCCTAACTCATTAGCAGGCACGGTGGGCAGTACAGACCACCCAATCTGGAAAGCGATGGAGTAAGGACACAAGGCTGTTGCTGAGCTGGTGACAGAGCTCACAACAGTGAGAGGCTTGGGGACAGATGCGGCCTGCGGGACTGCCAACAGGGAGGGAAGATTTATTACAAGAGTTCTCTGGTTGCAAACCACAAAAATACTTGATTCTGAAACAAGGAAGAATGTTTTAGAACGGTCGTGGGAATGGCACGGGATCATGATGGTCAAGCTAAAGAACAAGACTTGAGGCAGGAATGAGAACACAGACTTGCCTCAGTCGGTGTTTCTTGTAAAATGAACCGATTTTAACCTTTCTCCCATCCTTGCTTCCTTCTCAGAATACGGAGTTTCAGACTATTGCATCAGATTGCCTTAGGCTACACACTTACCTTCAGGAACCATGGAAATAAGGGGGCGGGGTCTTATTCCCTGAAGTTAACAAACAAATGGACCTCTGATTTTGTGATGAGAACAGGAAGGTTCAAATTCATATTGATGAGTCCGTCCTCAAATAGGTCTCAGACTACATCGTTCATTAAGACTTACATGACCTGAAGTGAGCCACTTGGGTCTGGAGAAGAATCATTGAAAGTGTAATCTTAATTACAAGATTTGAATTGTAGGTTTGAATTACAAGGTTTGAAGCAAGGCAGACATGCCAGTAAACCCTATTTTTTCCATTTAGTGCCATAGGACTAGGAGCCTTTATTTAATCTCTTTGGTATCTGATTTTTCTTATCTGTAAAATGAGATGACAATATTCAACACACAGGGTGTTGGCCAGGATTTAGAGAGGATATCATGCAGAATCACTGCACACATCATGTTCATATGCTCCTTTTATTATGTACTGATTCCAAGTCGGTCCTTTGAAACTGAGCAGGCATAGGCAGAGAGCAAGAAATTGATGTTTATTAGCTGAAACGTTATTCAGTGATGTCCCTAGTTATTATCATCATCTAGTTCAGAAAACTCACAGACAGCCCACTGCCTTGGCATCACTAGGCCAGAATCCTGGCATGGTCTCCGAAGAGGAAGTCTTGACTCACAACACTGGCATTCTGGATTGGTCATTTCTGGTTGGGTTCTCAGAAGCCTGCCAGCAGACTGGTACAGCATCTGGCACAAAGTAGGCTCAAATGGCTACTGAATGAATAAGAAGCCCTTGTCTATTCCATCCTCACTTTCTATACAGCAAATATAAGATGAAATTACAGGGCCGCTACCTCCCTGTGCCTCTCTCAGGAAAGTAGGAAAACTCCAAAGTCATATGAGAGCAGTTCAATGGCCACAAAAATAGAGACTTAAATGCTGTGTAACATATGCACTTACAGTTGTGGGATACAGCCCTGTTAGAATGCCTTTGAAAAAAGGAGGGTCAGGCTGAATTAAGTAATAGCTGTAGTAATAAAACTTGTGTTGGAAGGAGAGGACAGGGCTGATCTCTGCCCTGGCATCTGCTGGCCGTGAGACAATATGAATACATAATATTTATTCATCTTTCTTCTTGATCCTGGGAACCACTCTAGGTGTCTTCACGTAGGTACCCTCCTCAGGCCCTGGGTTTGGATGGGGCACACGTGGGTTCCTCAGTGTGCATCACATGAGATAGGCCTGGGGGCGGGACAGGAATAGGACCAAAGCTGGGTCACTCCCCTGGGACCTCTGCCAGGTCTTCGAAACAAGAATTTTTCCGTTCTCTGTGAGGATAATACAGCCCTGAAGTTGCACATAGCCCTCTTGCTTCCACAAATCTGATCTGGTCTATCCTCAAGCCAAAGAGAAGCAAAGATCCTGGGGGAGGTTTTGAACCTCTTTTCTAAGGCACGTCTGAAGCAAATGCTGCCGCCTTTTCTTTCGCAGCTTCAGCTAGTGTGAGCTGGGCTCTTATTACTTGCAACTACAGAATAATGACAACAGCCGGCATTCACAGGGTATTCAGTCTGTTCCATGTGTTGCGCTAGGATCTGGACTCACTCAGTACTGACGATAACCCCATGTGGCGGCACCACTGTTATCATCTTCTCCTCTTTGCAGAAGGGAAATGGGAGCCCAGGGAGGTGAACTTATCTAAGGTCACAGACCTAGAAAGAGATGTACTGAGGATTCAACCTGGGTCTAGGAACTTAGCAACACCACCATGCTGCCTCTTATGTGCCCAGACAAACACTGTGAACTTGTGCCAGGAATGTACCACCTCTAAACCTCCAACATGAGGAGGAAATACACAACATTTTCTCAGAGTGGGCTCTCAGTAAGCAGTAATGATTGCAGTGTTTATAATTATTTACTACTTCATCCATTTCCATCATTCCCTCCATTCCTTCATGAGTGGTGTTTGGTGAGTGGGAGTAAATAAGTTCATGTTTATAAACAGCTTTGAGGACTGGGGATAAAAGTTGGGTTCTAAGAATCATGGGGCTTCCCAGGAGACATAAGAGACATGGGTTCTAGCTGTGGATTGGGAAGATCCCCTGGAGGAGGATATGGCAACCCACTCCCAGGGATTGCCTGGGAAATCCCATGGACAGAGGGCCTGGTGGGCTACAATCTATGGGGTCACAAAAAGTCAAGCAGGACTGAAATGACTTAGCACGCAGCACACAAGAATCATGAGAGTCCAGTTCCTTAAAAACAAGTAGCAGTTTTGTTCATTGCTACAGAGGAAGAATGGAACATCAGTTTGGACCTGATGACTTGATTGTATCCGTCCGTGTTGCCATCACATGTAGAAATAAATGGTCACTTGAAGCTTGGCTATTTTTAAAAATCCTCTCAAAGTGACTGAAAGAGAGACTGAAGATGATGAGATACTTGAGAAAGAATTATTATACCCTTAACCGCAGTGCTTCAAAGATCTAGCAACCCTTTGTTCTGAATTCATTTCAACGGTTAATGGTGAAAAGGGGTGTATTTCCTAAAGTAGATGAATTTCTGTTCTCTACGGATCACAAATCTGATCCAAATGAAATACAAGTCTGAAAGTAATTTGATGAGTGGCAATTTACCTTCAGGTAACTGCAGGCATGGAGATTCTACCTCTTTTATGATTTTTCTTCCCTGCAGCTTCCCCGTTCTTATTGGAATCTGTTCTCGGCAGACAAAGGACAAACTAGCCTAACTGCTGGGTCTGTGGACCACTCCCCTCTTCATCAGTGGAAGGCTTCCCGTGGTGGACATCTCTACTTCAAGGAAAAGACTCTCTCCAAGTCTGCAAATACCTTCAACAACAATCGCATGTGATGCCTCTTCTTAAACTGATGACATCTAACAATCCTAAGATGGACTGATGTAACTGTGGACATAATATGACTTTTCATTTTGATTTTAACTGGGTTTAATTTTGGACTTCCCTGGTGGCTCAGACGATAAAGCGTCTGCCTACGATGCGGGAGACCCGGGTTCAATCCCTGGGTCAGGAAGGTCACCTGGAGAAGGAAATGGCAACCCACTCCAGTATTCTTGCTTGGAAAATCCCATGGGCAGATGAATTTGGTAGGCTACAGTCCATGGGGTCGCAAAGAGTCGGACACGACTGAGAGCCTTCACAATGAGTGTTTAATTGAGCCACATGCCCCTGTCTTCAGAGCTGTTCTAACAGAGCTGCATCACACACAGCTCTAGGGGTACACCTTATACAGCACCCCGTCCTCTGCTTCTGAGGCCCATCGGCGCTGCTCTCCTTTGACTCTTGGGTTCCCCTACTTTTCAACGGAAGTCACAGTAAGATAATAGCTCTATGTTGCATTTTACATTTGCAGGTGTAGAAACTGATAACAGGTTGTTACAGCTGGAAGAGACAAATGGCTAAGGTTTTGCAGTTCAGACTGTGTCTTGAGATTGGCTCTTGAAGGACATTCCAGATAAGATTAATCAAGACTTCCATGACTAGAACTTGGCACTTGAGTTTCCTAAATCCTAAAAACTCCCTATTAACCTCAGAAACCAAAGTCTGGGAGACTGAATGTGGAGACTATGAAGTTGCAGACAGTGATATAAACAGAAGGGCAGCGCTGCTTCCACACAGAGTGGTCTCGGGAACACATCATCTCCTCTTCAGAGACGGCATAGAAAGAAGACAGTTATACTCAAGAGGGGCTACCCGATCAGCCCCTTCCCGAGTTAAATCCTGAGCAACAGGCTTGAATACTGGAGGATGGAAAGGCTTCTATGCCATCCCCACCTGAAAGTGTGGAATGAGGCAGTCCAGAGAGAACCCGAGACCACCCACACGTCCAGAAACCATCGTAGAGGGCATGGCAGAGATCAGTTATCTCCCATGTTCCCCAGCGAGAATGGACTGGCAAGCTCTCAGAGGACTCACTGCAGCTGAGATGAAACAATCTTGTGACAGGGACTTCCCCGGCAGTCCACTGGTTAAGACCCCACACTTCCCCTGCAGAGCATGAGGGTCTGAGCCCACATGTTACAGAGCCAGAAAAAGAAGAAAGAAAATTTCTTGAGCTGAATAAAAATGAAAATGCAACATAGCAACTTATAAAAGGGAGACTTTATGGCAGAGGACCTCAGGGTTGACAGACCTATCCAAGGGGTCAAATAGTAGATCCAGCCACAGGGGACCCGCAAGGCCAGCGAGATCTCAGTCGGAGTGCCAAGGAGCATGGGGACGTGTCAGAGCTCATGACATACTGTGAGTGTGCAGAGAGCGACTGTGAAGCTCCACCACCAGTCAGGGCAACATGGACAGCCACCCTGCTCCGCTACCAAAGAGTAAAGTAGATGAGGGATAGTCTGGGAGACAGCACACAGCCCCCTGCATCCAGACACAATCTCAGGATCAAGCAGGAGATGAATAACCAGGATAGTTTCATCACAGAGAGGAACCATGATGGGAAGCTGCGATGTGAACTGACTGAGCTTCAGTTCTGAATTTAGTAATTTCCTAAAAAAGACTTTCAATCAGAAGATATTGAGTGTCTTTCAAGTGGTAAAGAGCTAAGTTGATTTCAAGGATGGATGTACACTTCTCGTACATCTGATTTGTGACTGTATTTGAAGTGTAAAACCTACTGCCTGAAGATGAATGAGATAAAATCTCTGCCTCAAGAACCTTATAATCTCAAGGTATGTTATAAAAGTAGGCATCGAAGCTGGGATTTTTCTGCCCTACAATTCTGCCAATGATTGATCTTGAAATTTTATGAATAAATACATTTCATGCTCATAAATTGGGCCTGTGGGGGTTAAAGTGAGAATCAATCAACAAAGCCTAGGGACAGAAGAGCTACTGCTCAACTGCAGAAATACAATGCCAACTGAGGAAAAACAATGGTAAAGAAAGGACAATGTAAGTGATCAATAGGTTGAGGAAAATGCTTTATGAAAAGAAATAGTAATATGATAAACTAGTCAAGAAATGCAAAGAAGGAACAGAAATAAAGTTTATCAGATTAAAAAAAAATGTTAAAACCATCACAAACCATTATTCAATCTTACTCCAACAAAATTTAAAAATGATAGCTCCAAGGATGATCTGGTTCACAGTGGCGATTTTCTTGACTCCATAAACCCCACACGATATCAGAAGTGACACAATCCCAGGTACTTTGTGTTTTATGTGTTAGGGAGGTGGTCAAGGTTCATATGGTATGTTTACTTGTGTTCCCCAGGAAATGCCCCAGCGATGGAGGATCTGTTTTCAGAACAGACAAGAAGGGATTTTCTTTCAAAACACCTTACAGTTAGACACTGAGAAAACCCAGATGCGATGCAGAAGAATGCTCATTCCCCAGTGAAATTCCGGCGCAGAGGCGCTGCCCACGTGGAAGACCTCGGAAAAGGCTCAAAGAGCTGCAGCCTTACACACACTCCTAGGGCAGACAAGTCAAGTCTCACAATTCAGGGTAGGGTTTGGGCAAAAAGGCACAAGCAATGGCCTTGCTTTGTATCCAGGACTTTGAAGCAAGCAGCGGACATCTTAAAAACAGAACAGATTTTGAATTGTGGCAACAATTTGGGGCAGCCAACAGAAGACGTGGCTGGAGCCAGCAAAGCTATTCATTCACGAGAGATAAAGCACTGTCATCAATTTCTTAGCAAAGAAGAAACAGACAGCTGTATAAAAACACATTCTGCCTCCTTCAGAGTTACTTTTGCATGTTCTAAATTGTAAGAGGTCTTATTACAGAGCATGCATGGGTTTAGTCATTCTCAACAAATGCTTTTGATGTTGCCATAAAAATCTAAGTTAAATATGCCCCTCTACACAGAGTCTGACTGGTTATTAAAGGCGAGATTCTGGTAAAGAGAGGCAGAGACTTTTACTTTTTGATGAGTATGCTAAATGGGCTATCCTTATTTATGCTGCTACAGCTCCTGTTCCCTATCATCTTTCCAGGCTGTTCAGTCTCGAGGTTTTGAATCTCCTGTGTCTCTTGGCTGGGGGAAGTGATTTCCTCCACATGCTCCTTTCTAAGTCAGCATATGAAGTCCTCATTCTTGTGTCAGTGGTGTGCTGGAGCCAATTTGTATCAACTCATAAAAGACTATTATTAAACTTTTAGGAATTTCGTGAATCAGTTGTTAGAACTGTTATTAAAATTGAGTTATATAAACTTACAGTTAAATAAATCATAAAAGTAGGAAACACTTTCAAATTATTTTATTATATTTTACTATTTTTTCTGCCTTTGAGGCTATTAACATGTAATGTTCCTGTATAGTGGAAATATAATATAATGATGTGCCACTGACAATCTCTTCCCAGTTCTCCTTTCAGGACATTATGTCTGCTGCTTGAAAGTGCTGTTGATGGTGGGTATTTATACCAAGGGAATCAGCAAACTACTATAAAAGAGGGCTTGATTATTTTGTTGATTGCCTAAAATTTTAAAGATGAAGGAAAAAGTCTTCATGATATAGTTTAATCCTAAAGCTATGCTTAGTATCCACAGCCATTACACTGCAAATAACACAAATAACATGAGGAAATATTCTTCCACCAGATTCAGCAAAGTGACTCACATCATCTACAAAAGAGATGTCCCACTCTGTCTTGTTTCAGTGCTGTCTTTCTGGTTAACATAAATGCAAGTATCACTCAACACTCATGTCCAAACTACACTCATTCATCAGTTGTTGCCATAGATCACCAAGAGATACAAGGGTTCAGAAAAGAAAAAAATTAATAGAAGTATTTTATGAGAATCAATGGTTATATAGAATTTATAATAAAGGGCACAGTTATATTTATTATCATTTATAAATCACATATAAAATTAACATATAGAACTTATACATTCTTTTCCAGAGAGACAGTCATCAGATATTTATCAGTATATCACTACTTGTGTCTCACTCTCATCTAGGAAAAGTGAATGATTGGTCCAATTTTTTTTTTTTTTGTTAGTTCTGTTTTTACTCTTAGAGAGGACAGTTATCTCTATTGAGAAATGTCCAATTTTGTATCTCTACCTACTGGCCCTTTATTGTTTTTTATGGTGTCAAAAGGAGCTTGCTTTAAGGTCTACATGGAAAAAGCAAGAGAGTTCCAGAAAAACATCTATTTCTGCTTTATTGACTATGCCAAAGCTTTTGACTGTGTGAATCACAATAAACTGTGGAAAATTCTGAAAGAGATGGGAATACCAGACCTCCTGACCTGCCTCTTGAGAAATCTGTATGCAGGTCAGGAAGCAACAGTTAGAACTGGACATGGAACAACAAACTGGTTTCAAATAGGAAAAGGAGTACGTCAAGGCTGTATATTGTCACCCTGCTTATTTAACTTCTATGCAGAGTACATCATGAGAAACCCTGGGCTGGAAGAAGCACAAGCTGGAATCAAGATTGCCAGGAGAAATACCAATCACCTCAGATATGCAGATGACACCACCCTTATGGCAGAAAGTGAAGAGGAACTAAAAAGCCTCTTGATGAAAGTGAAAGAGGAGAGTGAAAAAGTTGGCTTAAAGCTCAACATTCAGAAAACGAAGATCATGGCATCTGGTCCCATCACTTCATGGAAAATAGATGGGGAAACAGTATAAACAGTGTCAGACTTTATTTTGGGGGGCTCCAAAATCACTGCAAATGGTGACTGCAGCCATGAAATTAAAAGATGCTTACTCTTTGGAAGAAAAGTTATGACCAACCTAGATAGCATATTCAAAAGCAGAGACATTACTTTGCCAACTAAGGTCCGTCTAGTCAAGGCTATGGTTTTTCCTGTGGTCATGTATGGATGTGAGAGTTGAACTGTGAAGAAGGCTGAGCGCCGAAGAATTGATGCTTTTGAACTGTGGTATTGGAGAAGACTCTTGAGAGTCCCTTGGACTGCAAGGAGATCGAAACAATCCATTCTGAAGGAGATCAGCCCTGGGATTTCTTTGGAATGATGCTAAAGCTGAAACTCCAGTACTTTGGCCACCTCATGCGAAGAGGTGACTCATTCGAAAAGACTCTGATGCTGGGAGGGATTGGGGGCAGGAGGAGAAGGGGATGACCGAGGATGAGATGGCTGGATGGCATCATCGACTCGACGGACGTGAGTCTGAGTGAACTCCGGGAGTTGGTAATGGACAGGGAGGCCTGGCGTGCTGCGATTCATGGGTTCGCAAGGAGTCGGACACGACTGAGTGACTGAACTGAACTGATAAGGAAAGAGAAGGTAATAATTACCTTTCTATTTTCTTTACCATTAAAACTGGCTTTTAAGGATAAATATGTACACAGCACATTATTTGTGCTATTCAAGCTGACCTGAAACATATTAGTGTGGGCTCTGAAACTATTTTTTATGAGTTTGAAAAGGATTTAAGTTTGAAATAAAATAACGGCCTTTAAGAAAATGGTATGTGCAATGCTTAAAGGCAAGGACCTGAGAGCCAGAATACATGCATTTCAAACCCAAATTTGCAAACTGCCAACTCTACTATCTCTTTAGATAACCTCTCTGATCTTTAGCTTCCCTGTCTATGGAATAAACATGAGAGTACAATCTACTTCATAGGGTTGTTGTGGTGATTATAGGAACTGACGTGTGAAGTCTTCTGACCTGGCACACAGGTCTGCCATTTTCATTACCACTACTATCGTGGGAATCACAGCTGTAACGCAAAGCAGCCAAGGGACTGACTTACAGATACTAAGGTAAACTGTGCAGAAGGTACCTGATCTTAGGTGGACTCTGGTGCAGAAAAACGGACTTACCTAAGATCACACAACTTTTAGTATTAGAACTCAAAGTAGGTGCCACATCGGATAATCTGTTTTCTTGTTAAGCTAAATGGCTTCTTTCTCAGCTATATACTGTACTTATCTTGACTAGTTAATTAGTCCATTTCCAAGAACTATATTGTTCTTCATGAAAAAGAATGCTTTCATCTAATCATACTGGCATGCTTTAGAGCTGCACTGCCCAGTGTGGTAGCCACATGTGACCACTGACCATCTGATGTGTGACGAGGGTGTTTGAGAAGTGCTGTTCGTATAACGCACATATCGGATTTTGAAGACTTCATGTGAAAATAAAGTGTAAAAGTATCATTAATAATGTTTATACTGGTTAAAAGTTTAAATTATTAATACAATATTTTTAATACATTGGGTTAAATAAATGACTAAAAATAATTTCACGTGTTTCATTTAAGGTGGTTTCTATAAAACTTAAAATTATATATGTGCCTCACAAGTATGACCTGAATTATATTTATAATGGACAGTTCTAAGATTAATCTTCATGCTTAAATCTGAAAGCTGAGAATACTTTTTAGTTTAGTAAGTTAGGAAGTGTCCTCTGCCTTTGTTGAGAGCATTATCATCGGCCTGGTCATCCACGCCAGAAATCTAAGAGACATGTTGACTCTCCTCTCTTCCTCAAGTCCACATGTAATAATGGTTGACTCGTCCTCAAATTCATGCCAACGTCATCATCCTTTCTACCAGGCAGTCCTCACCATTCTTTATGTGGGCATTATAAGAGTCTTCACACCACTATCCCTATTCACCAGTCTAGGCTCCCCAAACGCATCTCCTACACTGTCAAATCTGGCCACTCCGGAGCAAGGTCCTTCCACTGGGCCTATTACTGTGTTCATAGACACAGTACATCCACCACCATCATCACCCCCTGCCCTCAGGCCCATTCGGATTGATCTCTTCTCCTCTGAACTGCTGTATTGGAAATGATGCAAAGAAATTCTTACATGTGTACATGTTGTTAGGTGTGCATTGAGTTGTGGGGGGTGGGCATGGGGAATGGAAGAGAACGGAGAGGAAATGTGGGCAGTGGTATGAAATAATCACTTATTTATAAACAAATTAATTTTTGAATGAAATACAGAACACAGATTCAACATCTTACTGGATGTCCTGGCCAATGCATTAAAACATTATACAGTTTTATCAGACACAAGAGTGATAATTCCTCCGATTTCCTCAGGACTATGACCTCCTCAGATGAAATCATGTATGCAAAGAATTTAACAGTGACTGGGACACAGTATTCATAATCATTTTCTATCCCTTTGCTCAAATCTTGCCTCCACCAAGCCTACCTTCCCCCGCCCCCACCCCAATCTTTAGGTGAAAGCCCAGGAACTGAAATTCAAACTTTCAAAAATAATGGAGAGTTTGAGCAAGAGATCATGTTCCAGGTCACAGACCAGTGATTACTGAAGAGCTTAAATATGTTATTGCATAAGACGATCTTATTCGTTGAGAATAGTGAAGTGAGAAAAAGAAAAGGGCCCAGGAGGCAAACTGAGTAATAATTGGTGAACAAGGGAAAACATGTTTCATGTCTGCTTCTTTCCTGAAAAAGTAAACTAACGAGATAAAAAAGAAAAACTGAAGGACCAAGTTATTTATCTCTGTATTTCAAAAAGCATATACCATAATGTATGGAGCTACCTAAGAGAATTTCATTTAGAATTATCATGAAGCTTTCATCTTGTTGACAGGCGATTTGCTTCCTACTAACATTCTCAGTAAGTATCCTGCTCAATAACTAATCTTTGTTTTTTCTCTCTGGTGGATTCTAAAAATTAAAAAGGATGAAAGTTGCCATCTTCACTTTAATAATTCTTAGACTTTTTCCTTCAAAGACATACAGTCACTTTTTAAAAATTATAAGAATTTTTTATAGTCATTACCCTTGTGACTCAAAAAGATTTGTGTTCAGAATGATGGATTATTTGAAGTACATAATTAATAATTATTTGTACTGTTACCAAAATGAAGCTCCATCTAGACAACTGAATTTCTCTATTATTTAGCAGTTGGTCAAAGCCAAACATTCTGATAAGTTCTGTTATGAAGCTGTCTTTATTTGTAGAATCTACAAGTCTGAAGAATATTTAGAATCCATTTAATCCACCTTCAGATCCAATTTAGGCATCCTGTTCAATTTATCAAGAGGTTTACCCTTTTGCTCTCAGATCTATTCAATAATTCACCAGACTTTCACGTAATGCTTGAAGAGCCTTTAAGCTTTCTATAACCTTAAACCATCAAAATGACAAGCCTGGCTAATTACCACACTAAGAGGCTGATTTCCAATATCAAAATTCCCCCTTTGCAAGAGTTCCAGCACAGGGTGGTGCCTGCTTGTAACTGGGTTAAGATTACCCAAGTTTCTGGAAGACTTAGCTTTTCCTGCTCCCGCTTGGGCAAGGCAAAATGAGATCAGCATTCTTTTCTGATTCCTACAACTCGTGTTTTTCAATAGAAAAGGTCAGAAGGATTCTGATCTAAGATTTACATACGATTTCTGTAAAGTTACATAGTGGGGACCACCACGCTACAAGTGTTTGCTCTTTGAGGATGCTAAAATAGAGGTTGTGCTGCTTTGACTTTCCCCCTGTACTTCCTAGACTCTTCTGTGTTTCTAACATCCCATCTTCCTTCCAATCCCAATCTTTTAGTTCAAGGAGAGGCAAACCATGGCACATGGGCCAAATCCAGATTGCCACCTGTTTTTGTAGATAAGATTCTTGGAACAGAGGCGTGCTCATTTGTTTCCCTATCGTCTATGGCTGCCCTCCTGCTGTAACAGGAGAACTGAATAACTGTGAAACGGATCATACACACACTCTCCGCAAGCCTGAAACATTACAATCCAGCCCTTTGAAAATGTTTCCTGACCTTTGGTCTGGCAAGATCACCGAGTCCTCTTACACCTTCCTTTTCACAACACATATGTGGTGGATGAACAAGTCAAGGGTCACTTTTTCATGAACATGTAATTTCATGTCATGTCTTTGTCTGACTTACTTCACTTAGCATCATGCCCTCCTAGTCCATCCATGTTGCTGCAAATGGCAAAATTTCATTCTTTTTTTTATGACCGAGTGGTAGTCCACTGTCTATATAATACCACAACTTCTTTATCCATAGGTTGCTTCCATATCTCGGCAATCGTCAATAATGCTGCTGCAAACTTTGGGTGCAAATACCTTTTTGAATTAGTGTGATTTTTTTTCAGCTATATACCCAGGAGTAGAGTTTCTGGGTGATATGGTAGTTCTAATTTTAGTTTTTGAGAAACCACCATACTGTTTTCCACAGTGGCTGCACCAATTTACATTCCCACTGTAATTTCCTTTTTCTCCACATCCTTGCCAACATTTGTTATTTGTATTCTTTTTTGATGATAGCCATTCTGACAGGTATGAGGTGATATCTCATTTGTGGTTTTGATTTGCACTTTCCTGATAATTAACGATGTTGAGTATCTTTTCATATTGCTTGTTAACCATCTGCATTTCCTCTTTGGAAAAATGTCTATTCAGCTCCTCTGCTCATTTTAAAATTGTGTTGTTTTGTATGATTCCACTTATATAAAATTCTAGAAAAGACAAACTATAGTAACAGAAAGCACATCAATGGTCACCATGGACCAGAAGCAGGAAAAATGGAATAACTGCAAAGAGGCACAAACAAACTTTTTGAGGTGAAGGAAAATAGTTTATATCATAGGCATGGTGGTATTTACATGTGATATAACATGTAGTGTTACATTCTTCAGAAGTCATCAAGTGATACAAATAAACTTAGCTAATTTTATTGTTTACCATGAAAGCTAACTTTTAAATTAAAAATTATTTTAAAATATAAGTAGTTATATATGGGAAGAGGAAATAGAAGGTACAGAGGAAGCTAAACTCAACTGCATGCACCTTATTTGGTATTTATACACATTTCACATAGTTATAAAAGAAAATTAAGCATTATAAAATCAACCACTTAAAATTTAATGCACAATAAAACAAGCTAACCTAATATGCACTCACTCCAAAGCCTAATTCTCTTTGAGGAGCTATTCCATGTGACCCTATAGCCCAATAATTTGACTATACATTCTGAGTGGGTATGCTAGTAGGACAAAAAAATGGTCAAAAAATTATTTTTAGTACTCATATTGTTGATGGCAGTGTTATCACACTAGAAGCTATCAGTAACTACTGAGTCTTACTAAGAATAGACTCAGGAACCAACAAGTGATAATCCCTCACTTGTCAAAGATAACAACAATATCAGTATTATCTTTATTATCAATAAGGATAATACCTACAATGCACTGAAACATGTCAAATATCTTTAAATCAATGAATTCCAAAAAATTCACAATTCTTTATTATTAAAAGTGCTACGTTTTTAAAAATGAATATTTATCCTGCCTTTATTTTAGGAACTTTACCTCAGGGAAATAAAAAGGTTGATGAGGGAATCTTTTCTTATAAGAGCAGTTCAACTAGTAACTGAGGAAGGAGTAATGTTATTAAAATTCTGTAGAGCACAAACACAACATGGTAAAGACACTAAACACCAATAAAAATTAATAAAAAATCCAACTTCTTTACAACTTCTAGTGAAATAATGAATCTAAGATATTGATCATCAGTGGCTACTAATATGCAACAAAGAAAAACACTAAATACTACATGTTTAGGTATTTACCTAAATAAACAATACTGCCTATGAAATAGTCTTGCCAATAAATAAATAAGTAACCTATATTCAATCAATCTGGATCTAACTACCAATACAATGAATAGAGGAGTATGTTAAATGACACCATGGGGATGCAATCAACGATACACTGACCAAGCGAGACTCTATAGGACTACAGGACAAACTTGATTTCTTTAGTAAGTGAGAAGTTTTCTTTTAAAAAAGAAATAGTGCAAAGATGGCAATATAGGAATTATTGTAGATTTGAAGGGGTATGGTATTGTGATAACATTTAAAAAGTAGTGTTTGTTTTAGAGAAACATATAGAAATTATTTAGAGACGAACTTACATGGTATCTGGGATTTCCATCAAAATAAAATGGAGGTAAAAGGGATATAGGTAAGTCGTTAGAGGAAGCAAAATTAGTAACGGATTGATAATTGTTGAAAGGTAGATGAAATTCTTCATTATATGATTCTATTTAGTGCATCTTTGAGATTTTCCATAATAAAAAAAGCTAGAAGATACTTGCTGTCATAATATAGTAGGTTAACAGTTAAATACAAAGAAGATACCTGAGAATAACTTTTAAATGCTTTTTGGAAGTCATCTTATAACTAGGATTTAGAGAATGAATCCTTTAAATAGTGTCGTAAGTAGCAAATCATACTTTCAGATTCAGGTTATTTCGAGGATAATATTTAAATGATAGACTCCCAATTGTTTATGAAACTAAAATGGCATGTAGAATGAAATCGGATTTTTAACTTGATATGAAACATTTTTAAAATGCCAGTCATTAATCATTATTTCCAAAATAAGCGTTATTTTTTTTATAGTACTGTAGAGAAGAAAGCGCTTATCAGATTGCAGTTACAAGTGAGGCAAAATAGCAATGCCGAGACTAATAAGTATTATTGTGTTCTTATGAGGTGCTCCATTGTTACCAGAATATGTGCTAGAATGAGTATATTAAACTGAGTTTTGCTAAGGAAAATAAACTGAAGTGAATTCACACAGCCCACCAGGTCTATCTTACTGTCATGGACAGCTGATGCCATCTGTGCCCCATCCCCTGCCCCCTGAGTGGTCGTCATGGACTGTGGAGCTGCATATTCCCAAACCGTCAGCCCTACTAGCCCATTAAATCCAGTGGAGTGAGAGATTTTGCTAATATTATCCAAGACTATAACTACCAATTTAACATCAAAACTAATACTAATTCTTTGTTAAACCTATTATGCTTCTCAAACTTGCTGATTATCCTTATAGCTGAATGCGTAGTACTGGATTATGTTGTCTGCTATTTTTCAGAAGCAGCTGTTTTTCTCATATCCAGCTTCCTACCACATATTCACACATACCAAAAACATCATAGGACTTCAGGGGAAGTACTGCTTGATGCCTTGATTCACTCTTGAGTCACAAAAGCAGAAATGAAATCTCCTCCTCCTACTGCCCCTCATTCAGAGTCTCCCCCCACCATTCAGAGCAATACCCGGAAACCTCAAGCAGCAAGGGTTGGCAGCAGCTGGCCCTTGTCTGAGACCTGATGTGGGGAATGTAAAGAGCTCTCCAGAATAAATGGGTTTAGTTGTTTTCATAATCTCCTACTGACCAGACTCTGGAGCAAGATTCTGAGTTCTTCATAAGGATCCACATAAATGTAACACTTAACCAAAGAAATGCACAGCCAAAATTTCATCAAAAATATTTTGCTAGTTATAAGAAGAATTTTACTTAATGCTCATTTTAACCTACTACAACCTACGCTGTTGAAGTTGTTTAGTTGCTAAGTCATGTCTGAATCCTTTGCGACCCCACCAAGCCCCTCTATCCGTGGAATTCTTCAGGCAAGAATACTGGAGTGTGTTGCCAGGTCCTTCTCCAGGGGATCTTCCTGACCCACAGACTGAACCTGCCCCTCTTGTTTGGCAGGCAGATTCTTTACCACTGAGCCACCTTGGAAGCCCGTACTGTTCTCATTATTTTATAAACACTAATTTAACATCATAAACCTATAAGGTAATCAGTCACAAGCTATCACATAATGAAACACCACAGTTTCATTAAAGAAGAAACTGAAGTTCTGCTGCTGCTAAAGTGCAGAGAGATTAAATAATTTATCCCAGGGCACACAGCTAGTAAGTAGCAGAGGTGAGATTCGAACCCAGGCTTAAGTTGCTTAACCACTGTATTCTGCCACCTCTCTGCTGAACTCCTCTGACACTTCAGCTATGCTATTTCACAGTACAAATTCCCTTTCCCTTTATAGCTAAAGGCCGTATTTTAAACATATCAATCAATTTAAGCTCATGGCAGTTTAAAAGATTATCTTTGAACATATTCTTAAAATCCACATAAAAGGAGACAGACTTCAGAGTAAGGGTCAAGGGGAATTTAAGAATAAGTAACTGAAGTAAATACACAACTCCTAATGGTTCACAGATGGATCCTTAACTGTTCACTTACCAAAAAAAACGGGGCAACGAAAAATGTACTCAATCTGCTATGCATTATAAAGGCAAAGGTTCATCAGTTTAAAAAAAAGTTGCAAGTTTATTGGCTTTTTTCCTTTCAATAAGGTAAGTGCATCTCATTTTTTATGCTAAAAGCTTACCAGCTCCTGGAAGATTACAGGAGCACTGCTTGTGGACAGAATTTTGGAGATCCACACAGGAGGAAAGATAGCCCTCTTCCAGAAGAGGCACAATTGAGACACACATGAAAGCCAGTGACTACACCATAGCAGAAATTTTGTAAAATGTAACCTATGTTCTACACACTTGAAGACATAATGTGAGAGACAGTTATACTGCTAGATAATTTATTTTTGTGGTTAGCCTATTTTACAATTAATTTGAGAAAATGGCCCAATTACTAGACAGTCTCTTGTACTTTGCAGCTGAACTATACACATTCTATTGCTGCATTCCCTACCCTTGATAATTTGTTGTTGTTCAGTTGCTAACTCATGTCCAGCTCTTTGTGACCGCGTGGATCTGTAGCCCACCAGGCTCCTCTGTCCAGAGGATTCTACAAGCAAGAAATGGAGTGGGTTGCCATTTCCTCCTCCAGGGGATCCCAAGGATCAAACCTGCATCTCTAGCATTGGCAGGTGGATTATTTACCACTGTACCATTTGGGAATCTCCCTTGCTAACTAGCATGTCTAAAAATATAAATATGTTGAAGTTAATTTAAACTTAAGGGACCAGTGATGTGAATATTCTTGTGCTAAATATAAGTATCCAATGAAAAAATGCCTTTGCAAGTCCAATTCATATACATGTTATAAGAAAAATGGAAAAGATGAGCAAAATTCCAAAAGCCTTTAAAAAAGATATAGGGTATCCCCAAGCAAAGGAGCAATACTCTTGGTCTTGTGAAATGAAAAAAAAAAAGGGAATTTAAATTTTCTTATAAGGAGATCTTAGAGCAGGAGGGGAAATTTAAACAATGGGGGAAAAACTCTATTGAGGGCTATAGACAACCAATAATTTAATCAACATTTTAAGAAATAGAAAATCAATTCTCCTGCTCTTAAGACAAAAATATAATAATCAAAATGTATTTCAGTTCACTATTCAGGCTAGACAAGGGGGAAAGATGACAAAAACCAGACGAAAGAAAAGACCATCATCTCAGACTTATTCTAATCATTTCTACAACCACAGAAACCACATATGGTACATCTTCTTGAATCAGCCCGTTTTCAAATATTCTGCACTAATGTTCAGATACATTCATTCCTATTTATCACATGTGCTGACTTTTGAAAAGTACTGTTATCAAATCCACTTGGACCCCATGCTCAGGTTCACTCCTGCTACAGCCCCAGTTCCAACTCCCACCGGTAGCTGGACACCCTTTGGTTCCCCTATCATTTCCCTCTCAACCTCCCCCATGCCCAGACAATCCCCAGCTCCAATCTGTTTGGGCTCCGTAACCTGACCTTCCTTCTCACTGTGGTAGCCAGGATTCCCACCCTACCACTCTTCAGACCTCCAGCCCTGAATTGTTCTCCCATCCTCTACCTCAACTGGACAACATTCATTTGCTGGCCTCTGAGCCTTGAACTCCCTATTATTCCCCAGCAGCTTTTTGACCACCAGTTCCCTTTCCACAAACCTCAACAACAGAAAAGAGAATTTTAGGTACTTACCTTGGTCACCCAACTAGGTCTAGTTCCTCCCTCTCTGAAAGGTTCTTTCATAGTGCAGTCAAGATGAAGAAGTAGTGACGGGAAAATCAGTTTGAGTTCTCAAATATTTACTGAGCATCCACTATATGTCCCAGGCTAGCACTGCATTCCTCATTAGCTGGTAGGGGGTGGATCTGACACACCCTGACATTCACTGATGTCTCATCAGTGAATGAGACATCTTGGGCTCTCGAAACCCTCAGAATTGAATGGGTAAGGGACAGGGGTGAACACTTAAATAGGATATAAGGGTGATCTTAAGGGAGATAGTCTAGCTTCACTGGCAGAATGAATTTCAAAGAGAAAGGGTGAACGAGGGACATACGCTTGCCTACACTGTGAGCACAAAAGCAGAAGCCATTAATTCTGAACAGAAGTCTTTGTGGTGGAAATGGCTTTCGGAGCAGCCTGGGAGGGTCAGCGGGTTTTCAGTGAGAGAAAGGAACAGGAAAATGTTCTTGGTATGCTTGCCCACGCAGTTGCCCCCTTGAATATGTCTGGCTGCTCTCACTCATTTTCCAGTGTGGACGTGTATTACTTTGCTAAGGCTGCTGTTAACAAAGTGCAACAACCCAGGTGACTTGAACAACAGAAATTTATTGTCTCAAGTTTCCAGAGGCCAGCAGTTCTAGGTGAAGGGTCTTAGCAGGGTTTGTTCCTCCTAAGGACTGAGAGGGAAAATCTGTTCACCCTTCTTGCCTAGCTTCTGGTGGGCTGATGGCCAACCTGTCATTCTTTGGCTTATAGAACCATTACCCCGATCTCCACTTCCCCCTTCACATGTTTTATCTTCCCTGTATGTCATTCTTCAAACTTCCCCTTTTTATAAAGACACTGGTCGCTGCACTAAGAATGATATTAATATAGATACATACCTAGAAAGGGACAGGTATAGTGAAATGGATTCTTCTGTATGGTTTGTAAAAATCACTCCATACTTACTATGCATACTGTGTAGATAAATTAGGAAGATTTCTTACAGTACAAAGGCATTTTCAGATACACAGATTTTTGTTTGGGGGAATATTGGTCTTTTGCAAATTCTTCACCTCAAGGCCCATAGCACATTGAAGAAACATCTCAAGTTTCATGTTTTTAGATTCTCTATATCTGAACAGACAAGAAAGGCATATTTTAATGCTTACAGATGCCAAGTCTACTAGTGACTTGTTTTCTTCCCGTGAGAGGTAAATACACAAAGGGAAAAGATAATGCATTTCAGTACAAACAGGATCCAAACAAAAATAGTAGAGCTTGGCTCCTGAACAAGTGATAAAAGGTTTGATGCCATCTACTCTTACTGTAAGTTCTGTCAAGAAGATACTCAGTTCAAAAGGGAGGAAAGTAAGAGAGGATATTTTCATCCTACCATTTCAGTAATAGGAGTTGGACAGAAAAGTGGTAATAATACTTTAGATTTTCATGGTGCTTTAGAATTTTCAAAGAGTTCTCACATACTCTTATTTCATTTGACTACTGTTTGGTGGGCAAAATAAGGGCAATGATCCCCATTTTAAAGATAATGACATTCAGAGAGTTTAAGGGGTCTCCCAACATGACCCAGATAATAAGTAATAAGAAACACAAAGAGTGCATCCAAACCTTCAGAACAGCTTTTTGTTAGCCTTTGGGAACACTAGCCTTTAGGGACAGCATGTAGCTTCTCAATGTCAAAACTGAGTTAACTTACGAAGTTCTTCACCAAGAATTTGTCGCAAAAGATGTTCATGCCAAATGTTTACTAGCTGTTTCAGGTCAAACTGTTTATTAGCTGTTAATCAAAGTGTTCCTGATAAAGCTCTGTATTATTTCATTAATGGCTGCCATACATCACACGTAAACAATGAGCTACAGAAAAAATAATACACAACAGGCCCCTGTCACTCATCCAAAGTATTAAAAGATAATTTAATTTATTTACTGAGTCAACAAACGAGTTGAAGGTTGAGCAACGACTCTGTGCTACAGATTGGGTTACATACTAGTGGTAAAATAAGTGCCAGAGTGCCCCATCTTCATGGAGCTCACTGTTTGGCATGTGTCTATGGGGGGGTACTTATAACTCTAAAATGATTAAATGTGAAGGGCACTAGGGAAGAAAACTGTGACAGAAAGACTCCCTCTAAGCAGACAGACTGGGATAATCAGGAAAGCCCTTTCTGAGGAGGTGACGTAGGGGCCAAGATTCGAAGTCTGTGGATGCGTTAAGAAGGACCAGGCGACTTCACTTTCACTTTTCACTTGCATGCATTGGAGAAGGAAATGGCAACCCACTCCAGTGTTCTTGCCTGGAGAATCCCAGGGATGGCGGAGCCTGGTGGGCTGCCGTCTATGGGGTCACACAGAGTCGGACACGACTGAAGCAATTTAGCAGCAGCAGCAGTGGTGTGTTAGGGGAGGGTGCAGTAGAGAGGAAGGAGATACGAGGCAGAAGAAATAGAGTGCAAAGGCCTCAAACTGGGATAGAACATAGCACATCTCAGAGTACAGAAGAACCGTCTATAACAGCCACCTCTACTTTCTCACCTGTTTCTCTCTTTAATACTCTTTAGCTGATTTCCCATCTCCACCACTCCACTCACCCTGTTAAGGTCAGCAATGACCACCATAATGTAAATCCAACCCACACGTCTGTCATGTTATTCAATCTCTCACTAGCATTCATGGCTGATCATTGGCCTTCCACTTTAAAAAGCTGGTAACAATCTCTGGGCTCACCTTCTCAGTCTTCTTTGCTATCTTCTTTTGCTTCACTTCTCAATATTAGAGCTACAGGGTTGGATCCTAAGTGCTGTACTTTTTTCTGTCTACATCTTTAAGAGATGTCATCCAGTCCCATGGCCTTAATCCTGCTGTATTGTGAATCTCAAATACTTACCTCTGGATCTGATCTGTCTACTAAGATGCAGATTCATATATAATTGCCTCATGTCTCTACCTGAATGCCAAATGGGTCTCTCAAACATATGGAAATAAACATGGGTTCCCATGCCCTCAAACCTGCTCATCTTCTAGTCTTCTCCATCTAAGGAAATGAGGAACTACTTTTCACACTTCTCTTCCCGTTACTCAACTCCCACTTATACATACTAACAAGTTTCTGTCTCCAAAACACATCCTATAACCATTCACTTCTCTCTACCTTGATTACCATCACCCTAATCTGACAAAACCTGTCCGGACAAGTTCATATATTCCTGCCAGTCTCCCTGCAGCCATTCCTTCCCTTTTGAAATCTAACTCCATTTTTATGGCTGAGTAATATTCCATGTATACATGTACCACAACTTCTTCATCCAGTCATCTGTTGATGGACATCTAGGCTGCTTCCATGTCCCAGCTATTGTAAATAGTGCTGCAGTGAACACTGGGGTGCATGTGTCCTTTTCAATTATGATTCCCTCAGGGTATTATAAGCCCAGCAGTGGGATTGTTTGGCAAATAGAATGTTTCTTTTAACATGCAATTCAGATCACGTCACTGTGTTTATTGAAATCCTACAAGGACTATTTCACTAGGAATAACATCCAAATTCCTTAATCTAGCCTACAAGCCTCTCATAACCTGGCCTAAGACCACCTCTCTAACCTCCTCTCCTTCAACACACCTTTCTTCCACGCTGCAGTAGGCAGGAATGGCCTCTCTCCCCAGGAAGTCCACATCAAAATTCCAGGAACCTGGAATTATGTTGCCTCACATGGCTACAGGGAATCACGACTGCAGATGAAAGCAAGAAGGCATAAGAAGGACAGAAAAGATGAATGCTGTTGGGTAACCAAGGCAAAAAATGATGGTAAACTTGGAGTAGGGAAGCAGCAGTGAAATAAGCTAATGTATTAGAGTGCAATTAGAGCTGTAATTTGGAATTAAAATGAACAAGACAAAGTGACAGACTGGGATATAACAAGTCCAAATGAATAGAGCTCAACAATGAGTTTCAGACTGATATTCTCAGCAACTTAGAAGCCTGCCTGTGTGCTCAGTCACTCAGTCATGTCCGACTCTTTGTGACACCTTGGGCTGTAGCCTGCCAGGCTCCTCTGTCCATGGTATTTTTCAGGCAAGAATACTGGGGTGGGTTGCCATGCCCTCCTCCAGAGGACCTTCCGGACCCAGGAATCACACCAGAGTCTTTTGCACTTCCTGCATTGGCAGGCAGATTCTTTCCCACTAGTGCCACCTGGGATGCAACTAGTTTCCTTATAACAAAATTATCTAAAACGTAATTTGTCAAAGATCCCTTCTCTCCAGGTGAACGTTACAGGCCACGGCTAAACTCAAGTATCCTGATGGGTTTCACTGTGGAGGTCACATAGCACCTCCCAATTCTGTGATCCAGAGATTCCCAAAATGGGAACCCTGGGGTCCCCAAGATCCTTTCAGGCAGTTGGCAAAGCCAAAACTATTTTCATCATCACAAGAACATGTTATTTAAAGCCTAAATGACAAGTGATATCACAGCAGAAGGGATGTTGAAAGAGACAATGCAGTAAGGTGACTGGCAAAAATGTAAAAATAATGCCACTCTTTGTTTGTAGAAATTATTTTTCACAAACATGTTAACATATAAAGAGTTCATTACTGAGTTTTAAGTAAACTTAAATAAAAAACTTCCATGTTTTAATTTCTGACAGTAAATATTAACGAATAAAACCCCAGATGAACAAAAGCTCTTAAAGGTCCTCAGTAATCTTTAGTTGTGAGACAAGGTCCTGGACCAAGTTTGAGAAGCAGTGTCCGAAAAGGCCACCAGAGGGTTCTGAAGATGGGGACAAGGGAAACAGTCTCCCATGCCCTCCCTCTGGCTGGCAGAGCCTCCTCTAGGCTGGAACTTGGGGATGCTATCTACAGAAGCCCCGGATTTCATATCCTGACCCCGGGTCTCACCTGGAAGCCTCGCGGCCTTGAGCCCAGTCGGTCTGTGGTCCGCTGACCGGGCCCAGAGTGCACAATGACCAGTCACTGTCGCGGGGTCGAGTGTCATCTACTCGCGTAAGGGATAATGCTGACAAACGGGAAAAGGAATCACCGTGGGTGGAGAGGGGCACGGCTGGGTGGCGGCGCGGGCCCTGGGCCGCGGTGGTCGAGGGCCCGTGTCCTCCCCCTGAGTCTGGGCCACCCCCTTCGACAGGCCACCCCGATCTGAGGAGTCCAGGAGCCCAAGTTCTCCGAGAGAGGAGGGGGCCCGGCCCTCACCCACCTGTTGCTCTTGATGGAATATTCAGAATATTCGACCCCACCATGATGGGCAGTTTCGTGGTTCTCTGGGGTCCTTCCATCTCCTTAGACAGGGAAATACTGGGCAAAGTCCTCTGGGACCCTGTCATAGTCATGTTGTCGGAGTTAACGTGGTGAGACACGTGAGGCGCCCTGAAGCACAGGAAGCGTCGTCTCTAGGTTCTGGCAGCTCAGCTGATAAAGGTCGGACTCTGAGCCTGCGCAGTAGCGACCAAGAAATCTACGCCTCACACACTCCCCTTCTTGTGACCCTGAGCTGGAGTGGGGCATGTTCGGCCCGGGGCGGGGTGTCCTCTAAAGAAGACGAGGTGTCCTCAAAAGAAGGCGAGGTTAGCAGGCTTCATTCTGTCTCGCGTTGATAAGAGTTCAGTTCAGTTGCTCAGTCGTGTCCGACTCTTTGCGACCCCATGAATCGCAGCACGCCAGGCCTCCCTGTCCATCACCAACTCCTGGAGTTTACTCAGACCCACGTCCATCGAGTCCATGATGCCATCCAGCAATCTCATCCTCTGTCGTTCCCTTCTCCTCTTGCCCCCAATCCCTCCCAGCATCAGAGTCTTTTCCAATGAGTCAACTCTTTGCATGAGGTGGCCAAAGTACTGGAGTTTCAGCTTTAGCATCATTCCTTCCAAAGAAATCCCAGGGTTGATCTCCTTCAGAATGGACTGGTTAGATCTCCTTGCAGTCCAAGGGACTCTCAAGAGTCTTCTCTAACACCACAGTTCAAAAGCATCAATTCTTCGGTGCTCAGTTGATAAGAACTGGGGTTATATGTTTGTTTTGCTTCTGTCTTTAGAAGGTGGAAATGTGTTTTAAGGATTAAAAACAAATACTCTAAGGAGCTGAGAATGGCACATGGCACGTATGTATAAATAATAGTTTGAAGGATGGTAGACGCAGCCTCCTCCACCTAAGGAGGATTGTGAAGAAAGAGAACTAGATGCAGGGGAGCAAAACTAATATCAACCAGTTCTGCATCTGAGGTTTCAACCAACCATCCATTGGAAATATTTAGAAAAAAATTTTCAGACAATTCCCAAAAGCAAAATTTGAATTTGTGGAGCACCAATAATTACTTACTTTAAAGTATTTACAACCATTAGCATAGCATTTACATTGTATAGGACTTCCCTGGTGGCTCAGATGGTAAAGAATCAGCCTGCAATGCAGGAGACCCAGGTTTGATCAATTCCTTGGGTCGGGAAGATCCCATGGAGAAGGGAATGGCTCGTTGTTCAGTCACTTAGCTGTGTCCAACTCTTCACAATGCCAGGCTTCGCTGTCCTTCACCAACTCTTAGAGCTTGCTCAAACTCATGTCCGTTGGGTTGGTGATGCCATCCAACTATCTCATCCTCTGTCGTCCCCTTCTCCTCTTGCCTTCAATCTTTCCCAGCATCAGGGTCTTTCCTAATGAGTCGGCTCTTCTCATCAGGTGGCCAAAGCATTGGAGCTTCAGCTTCAGCATCAGTCCTTCCAGTGAATATTCAAAATTGGTTTCCTTTAGGATTGACTGGTTTGATCTCTTTGCATTCCATGTACTCTCAAGAGTCTTCTCCAACACCACAATTTAAAAGCATCAATTCTTTGGCACTCAGCTTCCTTTATGGTCCAACTCTCACATCTGTACATGACTACTGGAAAAGCCATAGCTTTGACTATATGAAACTTTGTCGGCAAAATGATGTCTCTGCTTTTAAATACACTGTCTAGGTTTGTCATAGCTTTTCTTCCAAGGAGCAAGCATCTTTTAATTTCACGACTGCAGTCACCATCTGCAGTGATTTTGCAGCCCAATAAAATAGTCTGTCACTGTTTCCATTGTTTCCCCATCTATTTGCCATGAAGTGATGGGATCAGATGCCATGATCTTCAATTTTTGAATATTGAGTTTTATGCCTGGAGAATTTCAGGGACAGAGGAGCCTGGTGGACCACAGTCTATGGGGTGGCAAAGTTGGACATGACTGAGTGACTGACACTTTCATTTTCTATATTTGTAAGTATTATAAATGATCTAGAGATGATTTTAAATATATGGGAGGATGTGTATAGGTTATGTGGTTACATGCAAATATTAAGCCATTTAACATAAGGGACTTCACTATCCAGTGATTTTGGTATCTGAGGGTGTCCTGGAACCAACCCCCAAGTTACAACTATACTGAGTTCAACCTCTGTCAAGCAAACCCTGGGAATCACCTGAGACCATCTGGTGCCCACTGTCTGTCAGCATCTGAAAGAACACCTACCTTTTCATGTCCTGAGAAGCCACAGAGAAGTGTGTGGTCCAGCAGGAAAGGTTCCTATCTGCACTTAGAGATGTCTCTCCAGCTATGGACTACCTTTGTTGGAACACTGGACACCCTCAGTGGCAGTGGTGGTGTGAAACGGACATGGCTGGGAATTAAAGGACCAGCTCAAGATTTACACTCCTCTCAATCCAAGTCCAAGCCAGAATGGTGGTGAAACCTCCTCCCTCTTAGCAAACTCGAATCCGGAAGGTCGTGACCCAGAGAACATGATTACAGGCCAAGGAATGACTTTTAAGTTCAAAGGAGCTAGACCGGATCTGGTTGAGCAGAAGGCTTTGAGAGCTTGAGTTTAAAAGGAAATGATGGGAATTCCCTGGTGTTCCAGTGGTTGGGACTCTGTCCTTCCAGTGCAGGGGGCACAGGTTTGATTCCTGGTCCAGGAACTAAGGTCTTGCAAGCCACATGTAAAAAAGTTAAAATTAAAAAATGGAGTGGAAACCTTCTCTGACTCTCAGGGCAAAACTTGCTCTGTCTCACAAATTCTGAACATGGGCTATAATAGCCTCTCTAGCTCCACTCTTTACACTCTCTACTAGACATTTCCTATGTATATCTGGGTCTCTCAGTTAAAAAAGACGTCTTTCTTCTTGCAGCTTTTTGTTTTCCAATATCCAGTCTAGACTATCTAACCATTATAATTTTTAATATAATTTCTGATGCCAAAGTAGGGTCAACTCAACAAACCATGCTGACAAAATTCAGAACAACAAGCATATTAACAAATTATAGTTCTGTTCCTTCTATTGTTAAGTTTAATGATCTGTGTTAACAGGGCAATTTGATATATATATACATTAAAATAGATTCTGGATTCCCAGAGTGAGATCCATCTATCTATCTATCCATCTATGTATCTACCTATCAATCTATCTATCTGTCCATCTATCAATCTATTGAGAGATAAGAGAGCTACAGACTTAGAAGCAGGTGCCCTGGTGGAAACTCAGATTTTCACGTCTTACACCAAATGTTCATGGTCACTTGCAGTGCTAATCAATGCTGGATATTTTATATTGAAAAATATTACCCGTTTCAAACAATGACCTTCACGTTGAAAATGCAAATACTAATTAGAAACCCCTGAGTCAGCTAATGGAAAGTTTTGTATGTGTAAGTTCAAGGTAAATTATAATACACATATCTAAGGCACAGGAAATGTGAAGAAAATACCATAAGAATCTCTGAAGTATATTCCTAGAGCTCAAAAAAAGAATTTGGCAAACGTTAGAAGAACTGCATCCTGGCAGTTCTTCAAAAGCTTGGCAATCCTGAAAAGTTGACCAGTACTCAATCCCTAGCAAGAACTGAGTGAAGTCAGGCTACATATTACGTTCAGTTCGCTTCAACTTTTTCTGTGCTGTTGTATTTGAGAATGCAATAAGGGACTTAGAACGCTGTGTCACAACATATATTTTGACATCTGGGAGACTCTTTCACCTTATCAGATTACAAACATTATCAGGTATCATTGACAATGACACAGAGATTGTGGGATGTAGACAGATGATTGTGTTCTAAAGCACAGAAGCTGAAGCAGCAGGTAATTTATCACTCTCAGCTTTCAGAGTCAGTGTAGCATGGGGGGCTGGCAGTGAGCCTTGAGATCAAATACCAGTTTACACAAGGGAATATTGTACCCAAGTCCACGAGGTTTCTTAGAAAATGAGAACTGTCACTGCATTCTGCCTCTTAGGTTAAATATTATCCAGCAATGATAGATGCAGAGGGAGAAAACCGAGTTGAAAGGGAGGAAGGTGAGAAGGATGTATGCCGGAAGGAAAAGAAGCAATCTTATTTAGAAATTGACAAAAGTAACAATCACATGGCTCCCAGGTAGAAATTTAAGGCAAGTGGCATGATGGTTAAGTATCATCTTAACCAACTCCAACTCCTGGGAGTCCTGGGTTTGAATCCTGGCTTTGTCATGTCTCAACTTTACAAAATGGGCAGATGAATTTCAGCCTGGCTTCCCTGGTGGCTGAGATGGTAAATAATCTGCCTACAGTGCAGGAGACCTGGTTTCGGTCCCTGGGTTGGGAAGATCCCCTGGAGGATGGCATAGCAACCCACTCCAGTATTCTTGCCTGGAGAATCCTCCATGAACAGAGGAGCCTGGCAGGCCACAGTCCATGGGGTGGCAAAGAGTCAGACACTATTGAGCAACTAAGTACAGCATTAGGGATAATAATGATGGTATCATAAAGAATCGAATAAGGAATATGTAGAATGAGTAAACAACAAGGTCCTATTGTATAGCACAGGTAACTACATTCAATATCCCTTGATAAACCATCATGGAAAAGAATATGAAAAAGAATATATATATATATATATATATATGTATTCATACATGTACTGAATCACTTTGCTGTACAGAAGAAATTAACGCAACATTGTAAATATCATCAATAAAAATTTTTTAATTAAAAATAAATATTTAAATTGAACCGAATGATTCACTGTGGTAACAATTGATAGATATACATAGCATACACATATATGAATAGAATATCTATAAATACGCAACCAGAGCTTTATATTTAGAAATAAGTGACCTGGGGTTCAGTCTCAGTTCTGACACTTAAATTGCCCTGTAACTTTAAACTAGTTAAGCATTCTTCTCTTTTGTTTTCTCCAACTGAAGAACACAGATAATAAATCCCTAACTAACACCATTGTTCTGAGAATCAAATATACTTGGATGAAGAGTTTATGATTTCTTCTAAAAAATACAATATTAGCAATTAGAATCAATAAGAATAAACATTTTTAATTGTGGTAAAATACAACCAACATAAAATTCACCCTCTTTGTTTCTAAATGAAGAGCTCTACAGTGTTGGTCACGTTCACACTACCGTACAACCAACTTTCAGAATTCCAGAAGTTTTTCATCTTGCAAAATCAAAACTCTGTATTCATTAAATAACAATTTCCAATCCGCCTCTCAACTCACTTCTTGGAAACCACAACTATACTTTCTGTCTCTACAAACTGACTACTCTGGACACCTCACATAAATGGAATCATGTAATATTTGTCTTTTCATGACTGGTTTATTTCACTCAAGCATATCCTCCAGTTTCATCCATGTGTATAGAATGTCCTTCCTTTTCAAGGCTAAATATAATATCCCTCTATTGGATATTAATGTGAATAATGTTCCTTCTTTGGGGTGTTCATTATTTTTAACTCCTGTTCTTCATTCTGGAGACATTTTAAGCTTCAGCCTCTTACCAACATGTATATCTTTCAATGTGATTCATTTATCACAACCAGCCTGATAAACTCATTTCTTTCACACCAAACACTATTCTGCTTTCTTCTGAGAACATCTGGTTCACAAAAAAAGAGGAGCCTGACAGCAGTAACTATAATAGATCAGTGCTGTACCTACCTGACATAAAAAGCATTTCAACAAATTCAAAATGATTAATGATAGTCTCTTAATTTAGCTGTGCCCAGAGAAACTGCAATGATTTGGTGTGTCTGTCACTATCCTTGAAGAAAAGTCACTTTTCACAGGAGCTATCTTGTCTGTTGTTATAATTGATAATATGGTCTAATGCTAAAGTTTAGTGTTGCTACTTCTGCAAAGAGAAAAGTTTGCCTAACCTAAAAGCACTTGTTTTATACAATTTTTTGCAACTGTTTATTGAAGGAGAAAGACCGAAGCACACATACACTTACAGGATATAATACTCCAGAGAGATTGGTTACTGAGTGTTTTATTTCAAGGGTTAAAAAAATTATCTTACTTTCTCACTTCGTTAGTAAAGATACTTTTATGTAGCTTTTTATTTTACTACAGATAGAAAACTGAAAGCCAATCTCAAAACATAATAAATCATTTCTAGGAGTTGTTTGAATTTTTTTTTTTTCCAAATAAGGACACATCACTTTTTCTTTCTGAGCTTTTTATTTGCATGTGGTTTGAATGGTTTTCTCAAACAGGAAATGTTTCAATACACAGAGGATGAAATGAATTTGAGATGAATATCAAGGAACTTCCAGAGAGAAGTGTGAACCTTTCGTGGGTCTTGGCTTACCGTTTTCCACTGCAGTGTTCTCTCTCAATCTGAATTGATCATTTTCTTTGTTTATTTCAGCATACATGTGTGAGTGATGAAGAGCACAACATTGATTACAATGTGAAAGGAACTGCTTCTCATTGGTGTGTGTTTTATCCTGTATGTTGAGGAGGGGACGATAAGGTCCCTGGGTGTGGGGCACCCAGGATCATTCCTTCCAGGCTCAGACACACCCATCCTTAGCTGCTGCTTTGTTTTGAGGTTACACTTGTAAAATGGCTCAACACTTCTGTTTATCCAATATTGACTTTAGCTGTTCTAACTATTGGCTAATTTTTATAGGCCAAATACTACAGCATGTTCTCTACATGAATTATTAAGTAAATTCTGGTTGCTGTACCACTGAATTTAAGACTAGACGGAAATTGAATAACTTAATCTCAATGGAATCAAATTTGACAGGATATACCCATATTACCTGGATTCATGGACCTAACATTCCAGGTTCCTATGCAATATTGCTCTTCACAGCATCAGACCTTGCTTCTATCACCAGTCACATCCACAGCTGGGTTTTGTTTTTGCTTTGGTTCCATCCCTTCATTCTTTCTGGAGTTATCTCTCCACTGATCTCCAGTAGCATATTGGGCACTTACCAACCTGGGGAGTTCCTCTTTCAGTATCCTATCATTTTGCCTTTTCATACTGTTCATGGGGTTCTCAAGGCAAGAATACTGAAGTGGTTTGCCATTCCCTTCTCCAGTGGACCACATTCTGTCAGACCTCTCCACCACGACCCGCCTTTCTTGGGTGGCCCCACACAGCATGGCTTAGTTTCATTGAGTTAGACAAGGCTGTGGTCCATGTGATCAGATTGGCTAGTTTTCTATGATTATGGTTTCAGTGTGTCTTCCCTCTGATGTCCTCTCACAGCACCTACCGTCTTACTTGGGTTTGTCTTACCTTGGACGTGGGGTATCTTTTCACGGCTGCTCCAGCAAAGTGCAGCCTCTGCTCCTTACCTTGGACGAGTTGCCCCTCCTGACCTTGAACATGGCGTAGCTCCTCTCGGCCCTCCTGCTCCCGTGCAGCCACCACTCATTGAACCTCGGGCATAGGGTAGCTCCTCGCAGCCGCCTGCTCTGACCTCGGGCGTGGAGTAGCTCCTCTTGGCCGCTCCTGCGCCATCCCAGCCTGGCGCTCTCAGTTGCGCCCCTGACCTTGGGTGTGGGGTAGCTCCTCTTGGCCACGCTTCCTGCACCGCCCGTCACAGCCAACATTCTAGGAATCAGCGAACTGAAATGGACTGGAATGGGTGAATTTATATTCACCATTATATCTCAGATGACCATTAGATGACCATTATATCTACTACTGCAAGCAGGAATCCCTTAGCCATCATGGTCAACAAAAGAGTCCGAAATGCAGTACTTGGATGCAATCTCAAAAACGACAGAATGATCTCTATTCGTTTCCAAGGCAAACCATTCAATAGCATGCTAATCCAAGCCTATACTGCAACCAGTAACACTGAAGAAGCTGAAGTTGAACGGTTCCATAAAGACCTACAAGACCTTTTAGAACTAACACCCAAAAAAGATGTCTTTCTCATTATAGGGGACTGAAATGCAAAAGTAGGAAGTCAAGAAACACCGGAGTAACAGGCAAATTGGCCTCGGAGTACGGAATGAAGCAGGGCAAAGGCTAATAGAGTTTTGCCAAGAGAACGCACTGGTCATAGCAAACACCCTCTTCCAACAACACCAGAGAAGACTCTACACATGGACATCACCAGATGGTCAACACCAAAACCAGATTGATTATATTCTTTGCAGGGAGAAGCTCTACACAGTCAGCAAAAACAAGACTGCGAGCTGAATATGGCTCAGATCATGAACTCCTTATTGCCAAATTCAGACTTAAATTGAAGAAAGTAGGGAAAACCACTTGGAGAAGGCAATGGCACCCCACTCGAGTACTCTTGTCTGGAAAATCCCATGGACGGAGGAGCATGGTAGTCTGCGGTCCATGGGATCGCTAAGAGTCGGACACAACTGAGCGATTTCACTTTCACTTTTCACTTTCATGAATTGGAGAAGAAAATGGCAACCCACTCCAGTGTTCTTGCCTGGAGAATTACAGGGGGACAGGGGAGCCTGGTGGGCTGCCGTCTCTGGGGTCGCACAGAATCAGACATGACTGAAGTGAATTAGCAGCAGCAGTAGCAGCAGGGAAAACCACTACACCATTCAGGTATGACCCAAATCAAATCCCTTATGATTATACAGTGGAAGTGAGAAATAGATTTAAGGGACTAGATCTGATAGATAGAGTGCCTGATGAACTATGGACAGAGGTTCGTGACATTGTACAGGAGACAGGGATCAAGACCATCCCCATGGAAAAGAAATGCAAAAAAGCAAAATAGCTGTCTGAGGAGGCCTTACAAATAGCTGTGAAAAGAAGAGAAGTGAAAAGCAAAGGAGAAAAGGAAAGATATAAGCATCTGAATGCAGAGTTCCAAAGAATAGCAAGAAGAGATAAGAAAGCCGTCCTCAGTGATCAATGCAAAGAAATAGAGGAAAACAACAGAATGGGAGAGACTAGAGATCTCTTCAAGAAAATTAGAGGTACCAAGGGAACATTTCATGCAAAGATGGACTTGATAAAGGACAAAAATGGTATGGACCTAACAGAAACAGAAGATATTGAGAAGAGGTGGCAAGAATACACAGACGAACTGTCCAAAAGAGATCTTTATGACCCAGATAATCACGATGGTGTGATCACTCACCTAGAGCCAGACATCCTGGAATGTGAAGTCAAGTGGGCCTTAGAAAGCATCACTACAAACAAAGCTAGTGGAGGTGATGGAATTCCAGTTGAGCTATTTCAAATCCTGAAGGACGACACTGTGAAAATGCTGCACTCAATATGCCAGCAAATTTGGAAAACTCAGCAGTGGCCACAGGACTGGAAAAGGTCAGTTTTCATTCCAATCCCAAAGAAAGGCAATGCCAAAGAATGCTCAAACTACCGCACAATTGCACTCATCTCACACTCTAGTAAAGTAATGCTTAAAATTCTCCAAGCCAGGCTTCAGCAATACATTAACCGTGAACTTCCTGATGCTCAAATTGGTTTTAGAAAAGTCAGAGGAACCAGAGATCAAATTGCCAACATCCGCTGGATCATGGAAAAAGCAAGAGAGTTCCAGAAAAACATCTATTTCTGCTTGATTGACTATGCCAAAGCCTTTCACTGTGTGGATCACAATAAACTGTGGAGAATTCTTCAAGAGATGGGAATACCAGACCACCTGACCTGCCCCTTGAGAAACCTATATGCAGGTCAGGAAGCAACAGTTAGAACTGGACATGGAACAACAGACTGCTTCCAAATAGGAAAAGGAGTACGTCAAGGCTGCATATTCTCACCCTGCTTATTTAACTTATATGCAGAGTACATTATGAGAAACGCTGGGCTGGAAGAAGCACAAGCTGGAATCAAGATTGCCGGGAGAAATATCAATCACCTCAGATATGCAGATGACACCACCCTTATGGCAGAAAGTGAAGAGGAACTAAAAAGCCTCTTGATGAAAGTGAAAGAAGAGAGTGAAAAAGTTGGCTTAAAACTCAACATTCAGAAAACTAAGATCATGGCATCCAGTCCCATCACTTCATGGGAAATAGATGGGGAAACAGTGGAAACAGTGTCAGAATTTATTTTTCTGGACTCCAAGATTGCTGCAGATGGTGATTGCAGCCATGAAATTAAAAGATGCTTACTCTTTGGAAGGAAAGTTATGACCAACCTAGATAGCATGTTCAAAAGTAGAGACAGTATTTTGCCAACAAAGGTCTGTCTAGTCAAAGCTATTGTTTTTCCAATGGTCATGTATGGATGTGCGAGTTGGACTGTGAAGAAGGCTGAGCGATGAAGAACTGATGCTTTTGAACTGTGTTGTTGGAAAAGACTCTTGAGAGTGCCTTGGACTGCAAGGAGATCCAACCAGTCCATTCTGAAGATCAGCCCTGGGATTTCTTTGGAAGGAATGATGCTAAAGCTGAAACTCCAGTACTTTGGCCACCTCATGCGAAGAGTTGACCCATTGGAAAAGACTCTGATGCTGGGAGGGATTGGGGGCAGGAGGAGAAGGGGACGACAGAGGATGAGTTGGCTGGATGGCATCACCGACTCGATGGATGGAAGTTTGAGTGAATTCCAGTGTTTGGTGATGGACAGGGAGGCCTGGCATGCCTTGATTCATGGGGTCGCAAAGAGTTGGACATGACTGAGCCACTGAACTGAACTGAACTGAACTGAACTGAACTGAACTGAAACAGCTAACACTTTCACTTCACTCCACTTTCATACTTCAAAGAAATCTCTCATTTTTTTCAAAGTGGTTATTTCCAATTTTATTTGGAAATGAAACATTAATTTATATCCTGGGAAAGACTGACTGACCAGAAAATATACAGGAGCAACAGATGATTCAAGAAAAATGTGGATTTAGAGAATACATGGATATTAAAACTACAGAGAAGTGAAATGGCTGATCAGAGTTCAATCATTTTTTTTTTTTTATCTTACTTCAATTTTATCTTTTGCAGAAAACAAAATCTCTCTTAAGGATCTAATACGATCTCCAATGATTTTATATCAATTTGCTTATGACTTCTATATAACATAGAACAATGATTATGAGCTATGACTTTGGGGTTCAGACAGATCTGAATTTGAATCTCAGCTTTAGTGCTGAGTAACTGTCTTATATTGGGAAAGATACTTAAGTTTTATGGTTGTCAATTTACTAGTCTAAAAAATGGACCTGACTAATCCCACTACCTGTCTCACATGATTTTTGTGTATACTAAATAAATAATGCTTCTATGTACTTAGTATGATGTCTGCTCTTTGTCAGTGTTCAATAAAGTTCAGCTGTGGTTGATGAAATTATTCTGATGACAATGATTATCCGTATGATGAAGTTAAGAGTTCCTACTTCAAATATTTTTTGGGTAGTTGCTGAGAATCAAGCTTTTGATTGAAATTATTAAATACCATGTCATTACTTTTTGATTCATGAGAAATTTTCAGAAATTATAACTTCCTAATGCAGGATTTAAAGAAATTGTATGAGAAGAATAAGAATTCTTCACTAAAACAAAATTATAGGAACATTAGAGACTATTCTCTTTATAAATGATTTTAATTTGTCATCTTGTAAACTTTAATGTTCTAGACAATAATTTTCAGGGAAGTCTTCAATATTTCCAGTTTGGGTTCTGAAGATTTTAACCTGATGTGTAAGATGACTAATGTTAATAAAAGATGGTATTTGACAAAGTGTCTTTTGGATTCTAAAGAAAGAATATTTCTATTCACAGAAAGTGAAAATATATCTGTAGTGGGCAAAATCTACCTGCCTGAAGGTTGAAAGCTGAATTTAGTAATTACATTTATTTTTTACTGTTACATAAAACTTACATAAAGGACAATGCAAAAACAAGTAATCACCACCCAAGTCAAGAGATATAATTACTACAGAGGAAACATCAGAGCAAGAAAGACAACATTGCTAGAACCCCAGGAGCCAATCATAACACCATTTTATTTCCTCCTGGAGAAAACTACTAGCCTCATTTTCATTGTTTCCAGCAGGAGTGTTGGTCTAAATAATCTAGCTGGCAATTTGCAGAAATGGAAGGTCCGTGTGACTTTGAGACTCCTCTTAATCTTATCATTCAATGATCAAAAACAGAGGTCAACATGAGGCCAACATGTTCTGTAGAGGTCTTTAATGTCATAGACGGAGGCTACCCTCAATTTGGAGGTCAAGGACCTCCACTGGACTTTGGGCAAAATTCAGCTGAGTTGAAAGAAGGGAAAAAAGGTGAAGAATTCTTAAAAATAAAATATGTCTATAATGTAGTTATTCTTTATTACTCTAAATTTCTCAAAATTTGGGTACAACTTGAACATATTGGCCAAGAATCAGTGTGGTATTCATATTTTCATTACATGTATTTAATAAAGTAAAGTGACTGTAACTTACTCTCACTACTCCTATCCACACCTCTGCCCCATTTATATAAGACTTGGCATTCCTACAGTGTCTGTCCATCTTTATAACTTTATAGCTTCTAGCTTGTGATTGTTTGGGGCTTCCTAGGTGACTCAGTAGTAAAAGAATATGCCTGACAATGCAGGAGACTCAGGAGATGTGGGTTCAATCCCTGGGTTAGGAAGGTCCCCTGGAGCAGGAAAGAGACTCAACTGAGCACACACGCATGTAAGTGTTTAATAAGTGTTTCTTAAGTGAATTATAAAGCAAAGAAAGGGACATCTACTAAAATTTTGAGAAAAAAATGGATCACTGAAATTATTATTGAAAGAAGTTTATTGAAATTATTGAAAGAAGTTTCCAAAGAGAGTATTAGACTTAAATAGATATGTAAGATTTCATGATCAGAAAAGAAAAGAAGGGGCATTTGAGTTGTGAACAGGTCTATAGAAGTGAGATGGTGATTGCATCTGAAGGAGATGAGCACATAAATTTGATTGGATTAGACACAGATGTAGGCTCTACATGGTCCCCCTGCTAATCCAGTGCCTCTGCCATCTGTTTTGTTTATTGGAACATTGTTTTGTTGTTGTTCAGTTGTTAAGTCATGCCTTACTCTTTGCACCTCCATGGACTACAGCACGCCAGGCTCTTCTATCCTCCACTATCTCCCAGAATTTGCTCAAATTCATGTCCATCAAGGCAGTGATGCTATCTAATCATTTCATCATCTGCCACCCCTTTCTCCTTTTGCCTTCAGTCTTTCCCAGGGTCCTTTACAATGAGTCAGCTCTTCGCATCAGGTGGTCAAAGTATTGGAGCTTCCCAGCGTCAGTCTTTCCAGTGAGTATTCAGGGTTGAATATTGGAACATAGCCACAAAAAATAAAATAAAATACTCATAAGTGTCTCCCAAGATAAAGTGCCTTCCACTGGAAGGAATTACTGGTGGCTTCCTCTTTCACTGAAAGTGCCCAATATTTATTACACCTCCTTTCCTCTCATCTCCTCCCCCTTTGTCTACCTAAATCTCACCTATTCACTCACTTAGCAATTCACTGGGGAGCTCCAGAGACTTTTTGACTCTTACTTCTGAATTTTAAATTCCCTTATAAACAAAAACCCCTTTTCCTATTGATTTTGTCTCGGTTTTCTGGAAGCTCTAAATGATTCTTGGCTTTTCTACATCAGTCTCAGAGTAATCGTTCTCTTTTCCCTTTGGAGCTTCTTAAAACAAGTCAGCATAATTGTGTCTACTTACGCCTTTAGCATAAAGCCTTCATTCTAGTCTTTAAAGCCACTCAATGATCTTGGAAATGTTTTCTTCACATTTTTTTTGTTCACTCTTTATTTTTAAAGCAAGTAAAAGCAAGCAGTCCAAGTATGTGATTTATTTTTATGAACAAGAAGACCCAGAGAAAAGAAAACCCTTTCTTCCTGAGAAATAAAGGTCTAACTGACCATAACATTATTGCTTCAAATGTAATTCCTTAAAATATAAGGCTGTCTTTCTCAGGAGACAAGCACATTCAAAGCCAGCATTATTCCACTGAACCATGTCAGATGAAGTGCATCTTTTTCTTTTCTCCAAGATCAATATAATACCATATACAAAAGGAAAATTATATCCATGTAGACAAAAAAAGGGCTTTTCAGAGGGAAAACTAAAACATTAGATGCTCCGTTTCTCCTTGTAAACATATATACTCTGTTCTGGAAAGGGCCACACAGATCTTTGCAGTGGTTGCTTAAGATCATAGATGAGGATGCGAGTCAAAATCACTGCTCAGGTACAGCTAAAGGTTTCCAGCACAGATAAGGAATTTACTAAGTGTTTCCCATAAGATAAGTAGTCAGATTTACAAAAGTGTCAGGATGTTCACCACCATATTTCATTTTTTGAATAATAAATCCCAGAAGCAATCTAAAAATCCATTAATACAGAATTGATTAAGTAAACTACGGTTTGGTTAAATATTTGAATGCTATGTACTCCTTTGACCAATGATGTATATCTACATCCTTAGACAGGGAAGAACTATATGACACCTTGAGTTGAAAGCAGATTTTGGAATAGTACATAAAATTCACCTCATCTGAAACTGTGTGCTCCTGTATATGTATATGGGCTTCCCTTGTGGCTCAGCTGGTAAAGAATCTGTCTGTAATGTGGGAGACCTGGGTTCGATCCCTGGGTTGGGAAGATCCCCTGGAGATGGGAAAGGCTACCCAACCCAGTATTCTGGCCTGGAGAATTCCATGGTCTGTACAGTCTATGAAGTCACAGTCAGACACATATATACATATATGTATATATATGTGCAGAGACATGCATAGAGAGACAGTCCTGCAAATGTCTAGATGCCTGATTTAGGAGTAATGTTTGCTTTCTTCATATAGTTTTGAACTTCCTCAAGTTTAAAATTACCGACTGCGCATCCGTTATATGTGGAATCGGAAAAAAAGTGATACAAATGAATTTACTTGCAGAATAGAAAGAGACTTACAGACTTAAAGAAGGAATTTACGATTGTAGGGGGTTGAGGGGATTAGGGGAAGGGATAGTTAGGGGGTTTGGAATGGACATGTACAAACTACTGTTTTTAAAATAGATGACCAACGAGGACTTATTGTATAGCACATGGAACTCTACTCAATGTTATGTGGTAGCCTGGATGGGAAGCGGAGAATGGATGCAAGTAAATGTATGCTGAGTCCCTTTGCGGTTTACCTGAAACTATCGCAACATTGTTAATCTGCGATTAATTGCTCAGTCACTCAGCTGTGTGTAGATGGACTGTAGCTCACCAGGCTGCTCTGCCCATGGAATTTCCCAGGCAGGAAAACTGGAGTGGATTGCCATGCCCTCCTCCAAGGGATCTTCCAGACCCAAGGATCGAACTCCAGTCTCTTTTTCTCCTGCATTGGCAGGTGAGTTCTTTACTACTAGCACCACCTGGGGAAGCCCATAGTTAGTTATACTCCAATACAAAATAAAAAAGTTTAAAAATTAAATTACCTGATTGCTCTGTGACATGGATTTCATCAAAATAAAAGCCACGAGAATATATTGTAATTACATTACAATTAATTATAATTAAAATCAGAAAAAAGTGAAATTATCTTTATTTTGGAAAAAAATTATCTGGTTAATTGATTTAGTCATTCATTTTGTTTCAATAGTAGCAACTGGCTAGAAAGTGAGACATAGAGATTTAGAGACAGAATCTCCTTTACCATGGACTATATACACTGTTTTAGAAATGTCCCTATATTTTGGGGCAGATTTTAATTTGGGGAATTTTTACCAAACATTTAAACATTTTCTCAACATATAAAAGATCAAATGATAGTCAAATAGCTAATTATTACTTGATATTTCTATATTATTTCTTTTTTACAGCCTTAGCAGAAACAGTATTAAAGACTTGAAAAGTGCTTTGAGCTCTTGCTCTCTTGGTTTTTCTATGAAACTATTTTGGAAGACTGCCAAGCATATGTTCAACAAATGTTTTATACTAGAAATATTTTGCTGTAATCACAAACTGATGGAATAACCACGATAATTGAAGCGTTCTTTTGTTCATATGCTTCCACGTTTTGTTCATTTCTTGAAATATGTGCTTTGTTTTAGCTGAAATCAGGTTCATATGTGTTGAGAAATAAAGAGCTGTGTATTTCCAGAACCATATTCTTGTAACATGAGCTCTGTAAAAGATTTTAGAAAGAAGGTAATAATTACTTGGCATCAAGTGAAAAGAAAGCTATATATGGGATATGTTTTCACAGTAAGAACATTTGATTTTGGTCAAACTCATGTCAAAGAAGAATTAGAATTAATTTTAGCCTTGGTATGCCTAAGATATGGACAGCCAGATTATCTTAATAAGAAACATATTTATGCATTCAGAATTGCTTACGCTCAGGCAGACTTTTCCATTGCAAATACTGTAGCCTCATGCAGCAAATCCATCATTTATGGGATAACTTCAACTATTCGGATCACCAATGAAAATCAGGGAAAAAAAAAAAAAGAGTCCTGAATACTAAAATAGAAGTCACAAATGGTGTTCAGTACACTACCCCTTCTCTTAGAACTCTGCCATAGATTAAGAAACCTTAAATTCACAAAAACTCATAAAACTCAAACTGAAAATAGTATGAAGTAATGACTGTTGATGTTATAATAGCTCAAGAGGAAATGGCACAGCTATAAAGCAAGCACGATCAGAAAATTGAAGTCTAGGGCAATGTCATGTTGGATCAGTGTATTTTCTAAGGGCAATAGGGATGATGGCAAAGTACAGTTTGGATGTCTTAATGGCATTTATTATTTGCTCCCCAAATCCACATCCTGAAGTGCATGGGTATCAATTCTATGTATTCAGAGGGGAGAAGGATCATCCATGTGTCTACCCTCCTAGGTTATTTTGATTTTATTCTCCCTGCTTGTATTTCTTTGAAGTAACAGAATGGAAATAAAGAACACAATTTCAGGGACTGCCCTGGCAGTCCAGTGGTTAAGACTCCACCTTCCAATGCAGAGAGGGCAGGTTTGATCCCTGGTGGGGAAACTAAGATCCCATATGCTACAGGGTGCAGCCAAAAATTTAAATACATAAATAAGCAAATAACTAAATAAATGAAACTTAAAAAAAAAAACAACACATACAATTTCAGTGCACAGTGACTTACCAGTGCAAAAACAGCTAAAACAATGATACGTTTTGGCTTGGAGCATTCTCATATTTATATTGCAAGACATGTCTAGGTTTCTTGGGGAAAAAATTGGTCAAGTAGGATGTAATCAGCTTTTAAATATAGCTCACAAAATTATATGGTGATTTTGCAAGTGTGCTATTAGTTCCACTAAGAGAAAGATGACTGGGATGAGTTTGTTTTCTAATGAGCAAAGGCATAGAAAGATCAAGAAAAAGAAACAGGGATCCTGTCTGTACTTGGCACAGAAGCCTTTTTTTGCGATCACAGAAGGTAGAGATAAAGGCTATTATGTGTGTGCATGCGTACTCAGCTGTGTCCGACTCTTTGCTACTCTATGAGCTACAGTCTCATCTGTCCATGGGATTTTTCCAGGCAAGAATACTGGAATGGGTTGTCATTTTCTTCTTACAGCAGTTAGGAATTCATCGCGAGGGCTAAGGAAAGCAAAATCTTTCTTGGTTTGCTTTTTTGTGGATTGCATAACCCTCTCTTGCTAAGACATGAAGAAACATAGGTTTTACATGGATTTTTACATCTAGGATCAGGCTGACCTCATCATAGCCTTGATTGAAATCATATTATATTATTCATTTTGCTCTGGGTAGAAGCACTACAGTCTGGACATTGAGAGGTTCTGACCAAAGGTAAGAAATTGATGACACAAAGAGCAGTCAGCCTCGTGCAGAGCAGGCAAGCGGGAGTGCTGAATAAGTCTTACATCCCCAAAACAGGCTAGAGAGAAACCAAGCAGTCATGTGTTTCCTGAACAATACCTGCTTCCTCTTGCTCCCCATCACCCAGGCTGCCTTCTCTCCCCAGTGGGTACCACGAGGGCTGTGAGCACACTGAGAGGACACAGACGTTTGTAGTAGGCACCTAAAACCTATATGAATACTGTCTCTGGGAAACTCCATGGGGGAGCAGAGAGGACAGACAGGCAAGGACAGTAAAGGACTAGTGGCAACAGGAAAAGAGAGAAAACTGACCTTTCTGTGTATCCTGATACACAGATATGAATGGTGTTAAATATCAGTGTACAGCTATCAAAATGATTTTTAAATTCTTGATGCGAATGTTAATTGCAGATCCAATTATTAGCATCTATTAGTAAATGTCATTTACACTATTCTTTGTCAAGTGTGTTACGTGCACGCTCAGTCACTCAGTCACGTCTGACTCTTGGCAACCCCAGGGACTGTAGCCCACCATGGGATTCTGCAGGCAAGAATACTGGAGTGGGTTGCCATTTCCTCCTCCAGGAGATCTTCCTGACCCAGGGATCAAACCCGTGTCTCCTGTGTCTCCTGCATTGCCAGGTGGATTCTTTATGACTAGCAACATCTGGGAAGTGCCAAGCGTGCTATATTCTGCTACAATAGTCAGGAAAATTTTGGTAAAGACTTGCAGTAATTCCCTGAATTAATTTTTTTTTTTAACACTTGATGTTTTTCAGAAATAATTAGCCTTCATGGCTCACAGGTCCCAACTCCCTGAGCTAGTTTCATTTCTCCTTCTCCTTCTTCAAGTCTTTTCACTTTGGTGTCACCTGCTCAAGGAAGCATTTCCTAAAACTCCTGGTCTGGACTCCAGGAGTTTTGGTTGAATTTGTTGTCATACTGTTTCTGTTTCATGTTTTGGGACTTTTGGCTGCAAGGCATGTGGGATCTTAGCTCCTGGGCCAGGAATCAAACTCACACCCCCTGCATTGGAAGGTGAGGTCTTAACCACTGAACCACTAGGGAAGCTCCTGTCCTTTGATTTTGACTCTCTGTTCCATGAGAACAGGCAAGTGATAATTATGTGCCTGGGTTTTGGAGTGCATGCTATGTGCCTTGCGTTATTCTGACTTCTTTGTATAGATGAACGCTTCTAATCTCTGTAACCACCCCATGGGAAGCAGGGGCAGACAGAGGTTATCTTTCTGAAGGTCACACAGCCAGTAAGTGGCAGATCCACAATTTGAACTCTGGCAGTTATTCCCACACACCATACTCTTGATTGTAATAAAGTATTGCTTCTTAAATCAGAGCATCTTTGGTTTTAGAAGAAAGTCACTGCTTACTAGTTGTTTTGCCTGGGATCTTTTCTTCCCTGGATAAATCTGTTTTCTCATCTGAAACATGGGAATAAATATTAATAACAGTATTTGCTCTAAGAATTAAGAGGTTTCAATGAGATAATACATCTATAGACAGCAATAACACTCAGTGCAGGACTTGACATGTAATAATTGCTCAGTAATTGTGTGCTGCCTTTTTATCCTTATTCTTATAATCTTCTTCCTTCTGGTCTTCCTCCTCTTTCTTTTTCATCTCTTTTCGCTTCAGAATTGTGTCTTCAGCTCTGAACAGAGAACAGACACATGGGTATCAACAAATAACTCATGAGAGAAGATACAGAGGAGTGAATGAGTGAATATAGGAATGAAATAGACAGAGAAATGTCCTTGAAACCAGTTTGCATCAATGCCATGTGCCTTAGTCATACATTTTCCTCTTCAGCAGGCTGAGGGTGATCTTGCCGTGACATCTGCAACCCTGAACAGGGTTGGCCTGTCAAAAATTGGACCTCTTCTTCCTCACAGCAGCAAACTCTGCTGAAAGGCTGAGGCTTCCTAGGCTGAAAATGTGTCCCCTGGTTAAAAGAGGCTGGGTAGTCAGTGTGTCTTAGACCCAGAAAGTTGGTACGCAAGGTCCATTTGTCAGAGCTTTGGAAATACCTGTAATACCATCAGGTACTGTTTAGTCCCCAGTTTGAAATCAGCAAGTATTCAAAGAGTTTTCAAACAATCTCAAGAAGTTGCATTAAATTGTCACTATGATACACAAACATTTTGCTGAATTAAGCTAAGAGATGTAGAAGGAAATAACAACCCACTCCAATATTTTTGCCTGGAAAACTTCATGGACAGAGGAGCCTAAGGGGATATAGTCCACAGGGTTGCAAAGAATCAGAGACAGCTGAGCACACACGCGTGCTCTCACACACACACACAAGCTAAGGCAAGCATCTTGTTAGACCATGACTACAATATTATGTTGTGAGATATTAAGCAGTAGTAATGAAAATAGTTATTGTGACACTTGGTTACATTTATACAAAATCTTTATCTTTTTGGAGTGCATAGCTCCAAAATAGTGTCAACATTTTAAGCTGCCAGATTTTAAACGTGATTAGCAAACATTCTTTGCCTTACACACCCAAAGGTTAAACATAAGCCAGAAACCAACACTGAATGTAGTTCAGGCATTCCTGAATCAAATACCTTGGTGAAGAAAAATGATAAAATCTCAAGTGGTCTCATTCTTGGCAAGTGATTTGACATCTCTTTTCTAGTGTGGGTAAATATTTAGGAAGAATTCCCATCTAGGAGCAATTTCCTATAAAGTGGAAATTTCACTGGTGTGTGTTTTCTACTCCTCCAAAGTTAATTCACAAAACTTTTTTCGTTCTATCATCAGTGGCTATGATTCATCTGTCATCTTAACCTGTGCTTGTGTTCCCTGTGTGGCTGGAAACGTAACCCGTACAGAGGTGAAGATAAACATAAGTAGCACACACACCAGAGGGAGCCTGCGGGAGTCTGCTCAACTTGATTGCTATCAACTGGAGTTTTGCCAGTTCTTCTTTGTCAGCTCCCATTATTGCCCCCTCCTTTTTTTTTTTCTGGGCCCGCCACATGGCACGTAGGATCTTAGTTCCCTGACCAGGGATTGAATCCATACCACACCCCTGCTACGAAATCTCAGAGTCTTAACCACTGGACCACCAGGGACATCCCTTCCCCTCGTTTTGGTTTTGGGGAATATGCGACTCCTAGCTTTATTCTTTGGCTTCTTAATCATAAATGGCAAGTAAAAAGGAATCCAAATTTGCATGGAGACCCTGGGTGCCTTAAGAAAGTCCCTCTCCAGATTATTTTCATTGTCCAAGGGGAATATTTAGAATCACACAGGGAGCTCGGCTAGGTGTGCTGTGATGACCTAGAAGGGTAGGATGGAAGTGGGGTGGAAGGAGGGCTCAAGAGGGAGGGGATATATGTATACTTATAGCTGATTCATGTTGTTGTACAGCAGAAACTAACACAATATTGTAAAGCAATTATATTCCAATTTTTAAAAATTAAAAAAAAAGAAAGAACCATAGGCAGAGCTCCACTTTTGGCATTAAGTGTATCCTGCTCTCCTTGACAGAGTTAATGGGCCCAATGAAGTGAATTCTGTTTCAGCTCAATTCCTCGGCATTGTCTATTCCTGGCAGAATTCACTTACCTTGATTGAATTTGGCATATACCTGAAGGAATTTAAACTTTACCTTAAGTTTTAGATTATCTCTGATTTCTTTGGCCTTGGAAAAATAAAGGCAAGAGAACTTCTGGAAAAAAAGAGAATGTCAGTGGGATTCAGCCTCAAACCAATCAGTTTCATGAAAATTCTAATCTTTTATCCCCAGAGGATGTTAGGATACATATCCCTACCATTAAAAGGTTCTTCTATGTTTACAAGAAATCTGCATCATTATCTAATGAAATTCAAGCAATTTCTAAAGTCTCCATAAGTATACAGGGATTTAAAATCTTTTGCTCTTCATTTATAGAAAAGAAAACTGAATTGCTTAAATTTAGATTAATTAAATAAATCACAACTGATGACTTACATTTTAATTATTGAAGGTTCATGTCCCCAGGGGCCAGGCCTATGCTAAGTTTCATAATATACCATAAAGATTATGTATAAATAAAAATAATAAGGTTCAAAAAAGTGAAAACACTTTAACAGTTACTCTGGAATGTGGCTAGTTGCAAAATACAAAGTCTTATTGTTAAGGGCAGGCAAGTTTCTTAGGAAAGGAAAGATTCCTGTACGTTGTATGCCTGAAAGTAATATAATATCATATGACAATTGTATCTCAACTAAAAAAGAAAGAAGAAAGATTTCTAAAATTAGAGCTATATCATAGAAAGAAATTTACAGGAGAAAACCTCTCCATGATACATAAGATGTGTGCAAAATTTCATTAATCAATGATGTTTGAAGGGAAGTCCTAGTGAGTAAAGAAAAGCAAAATAATGTTAAGCCGACTCAAGTAATCCTACCTCTGTTAAGAACGTACACAGTGTGTCTGAGGCTGGAAATCTGAGCTCTGGGCAGCGTGTAGTGACAACAGATGTCACTCCTGGGCAAGACGAGACGGGGCTGGAAAGCGCACAAAGGTCAGACCTCCAGCGACGTCTTGTTATGTCTAGCGAGGACTTGTAGAAGCAATCAGTGCACGTGCATAAACACACACACACCACACACACACACACAAACACATTTTTTATTTTATGACTGTATAGTGCCTTAATGTCTAGTTCCTGTTAATTCCTCTCTGTTACCCTCTCTTAATTCATATCTGTTCTCTTAAGGGTCTGTATATTTATTTGAATCTTTTTAAATTTAATCTTTCAATTTGGGACTTGCTTTGAGCCATATCTTAACCTTCTCTCTCTGCAAATTCCAGAATGTGGGCCCAGATTCCCAGCATTGCCATTCCTGCAGCCTCCTGCTCAGTGAGATATTTTTGGCTTATTGTTTCCCTAAAGAAGGATGCCAGGCTTCGGCTTTGTGGGTTAGAGAAGTGGGAAGTCCCTGGTCACTGGCGTGTGTGTCCACCTTCCCTGTCTCTCTCTTCTATGCCTATGCCTCCATTTGTAGCCAATGAGTGGTTTCCCTAGGTAATATTTTTCACTATACTATTGACCACACTCCCTTCATTCTCTACCCTTCTCCCCTACCATTCTTCACACCCATTAACCAACATTTTAAAAACAAAACATTATAGAACTATTTCTAGTAGAAAGTACTTTTGCTAATTTGGCTGAAAGTATACGCCATTTTAAGTATAGTCAAGTTCCATTGATATGTGCACATAGACACACACATGCACATATACAAACACACACATCACAGTACATAGACACACCAATATGCACCACAACACACACAGACACACACAGCAATTTCCTGCTGTGTGTGTGTACTCAGTTGCTCAGCTGTGTCCAATTCTTTTGCAGCCCCATGGACTGTAGCCTCTAGGCTCCTCTGTCCATGCAATCTTCCAGGCAAGAATACTGGAGCAGTTTACCATTTCCTACTCCACAACTTCCTTCTAAGCAGCATCAAATTTAGAGACACCATTCTATTCCTTTTTGTCCTTAAGAAAGAACTTCAACATCTTTATATTTGGTATCTGTAACATTTGCAAAGAACCAACAAGGTGTCCAGCTGTAGAATTCCCAGTCTTAATTACCCTTGCAGAGATGAATGTTCCTAAAACCCCAACCCCAGGCTTTTGAGGAAGCAGATGGCACCTTTTGCCTTCCTCTGCAAAAGGGCTGGCTTCACTGCTCTGGTTTCTCCTGAATGCTTGTCTTTACTCACGAGGGCAGAAGAGTTCAAACAGAGCTTGCAAAATGGCAGCCTCCCAGCCAAGTCTGGCCTTCACATACATTTGAATGGCCTGCTCAGAAATTTAAAGATAGTTTTCAGTTAGGCTAACATTTCCAAATGAAGACATTTTTTGGAAAAATCTGGATTTCCTTTTTTCTTAAACAAGTGGGTGGTCTTACAACCCCAGGGCCATGCTCCTTCTTGGTAACAACTGGTAGGGGCCGCAGAACAGCTCATAGAAACCAGGAGATGCACCTCCTGTTTCCATCACAGCCTCAAGAATTCACTTCCTGTTAATGTCCATCCCAAGACGCTCTTGGCCTCACCTCCCTGACCCCTAGAGGCATGGGAGTTGTTCCTCTGATGGAGATGGCTTAAATCCGCCTGTGAACTGATTTGAGAGAAACAAACTGAACCTTATGTGATTCACAAGTGATGGTAGGTACTGGTGGTGAAGGTAGAGACTTCTGCAAACATGGAATCCAAGATCCCCACTGAACAAATTGCTGACTGGGGTAAATTCTGAGCAAATAGCCTATTGGTCAAAAACTGCTAATACACCAAAAATGGAAAAGTGGGGACAACAAAATAGGAGAGAGATACTGTCATGTTCTTACCAAATTCTAATTCTTTGCTCTTCTGGGCTCTTTGCCGATCACCCATCTCAGCTCTACTTGCACATGGATGTCTCCTCATGACCTTGAAGTTGAGCAGAATAAAGGATGCCACCTTCAGGCCTGACCCAGCAAAGCTTCCCTCACAATCTTCCCTGCAACCAAAGGAAGAGGACCCCAGGGACAGAAAGTGGGTGGAAGACGGAAAGGCTCTGGCAACCCGCCCCGAGGCCCAACCCCAGATCCCACCGCACACTGAATGTGGCTTGAGTGGGAAATGAGTATTTGTATTCCACAAAGATGCTGAGATCTGGGGATATTTGTTACAATACTTAGCCTACCCCCGATTAATGCTGAAGGCTCCTGAAAGCCAGCCAGGGAATGGATGGAATAAAATGTTCCTGAAGATAGGCGTGATTGCTAATAAGCATGTCTGTGCCACTAAAGAGATAAAGATCCAAGTCGAATAGATGTGCTTAGTCCTTAACCAGCTAGGAGCCTGCGGCTCCCAGGTTCCAGCTCCCTGCTGAAGAGCAGATGAAAAGCGGCGGGTGTATTTAGGAAATCTTTTACACAAAATTGCTTCATGCAGCTGCGCTTTTCCTACCCGAGTGGAGGGGAACACATAAAGCGAAAGCCCATCTGTTTGGGGACTGTTAATGCTCCCTGAGGCTCCTGGGAAACATACCTGAAAAGAGGAGCAGAGAAAACCATCAAGAAGAGATCCAATTCTGCTTAAGAAGGTGTCTGAAACCTACAGCCCCCCAGAGGGATGCACAATTCCAAGTCAGAACTCTTTATTAGTTGAGTACTGTCGAAATGATAGGAGTTTTAAAATCCTGGTTTACATTAACCTTAAACTAGGGATTCATTGCTCTAACTACAAATTTTCTCTTTTCTGTAGCACCAAGACAGCTATAATGAGGGTTTCTAAGGGTTTAGCAATTTGTTGTGATAATTAGGAATAAAGAAGAGATGGCATAATAACTAGCACATTTCTTTGGGCTTTTTTTTTTTTTTTCTTCTCTGCTTGTTGTGGGTTTTTGGCAATATAGCAGTTTAGTATACAACACTTTGATGTTAATGATCTAATTTCCTGGGGATCTGCCCAAAATAAAAAAGTTGTTTCCTAAGTGGTTCCAGCTCACCAAATGAGACTTGACATAGTAGAGAACTGAGCCCCTTAAAATGGCGCATTTCGGTCCTTAAAAGGGCTGCCTATATCACAGGGTGACAGCTCGCATGTCTAATTCCATCCCAGGGCCTGGCCCATGGAGTCTTGTAGATCCAGTCTAGTTGAAGGAAGTCCTTCCTGTAAGACATTTATTTCAATGTATATACTCTGCTTCTTTGAATAAAATGAAGATTAAGAATATATATACATATGTATATGAGAAATGGAGTATTTCCTGCCATATCAGTAAACAAGGGTGTCACAGTCTTCAGGGATGTCACAGTCATTGGTGATTGTAGCCATCCAATGTGAGCTGGTGAACCCTGAGGAAACTCAGGAAGGAAAAGAACACCCACCATCTAGCAGCCATCAGGTTCCAGCCATCCCTATGTTGAGCCCCAGTGGAGCTCAGGATGTGGAAAAACACAGGATAGTGGACCTGGACAACTGAAAGTGAAAGTGAAGTCGCTCAGTCATGTCCAACTCTTTGCAACCCCATGGACTGTAGCCTACCAGGCTCCTCCATCCATGGAATTCTCCAGGCAAGAGTACTGGAGTGGGTTGCCATTTCCTTCTCAAGGGGATCCTCCTGACCCAGGGATCAAACCTGGGTCTCCCACACTTCAGGCAGATGCTTTTCCATCTGAGTCATCAGGGAACCCCCCCAAGGAATGATTTGAGTGAGCCCAGGCTCTTGCATCTTCCCATACATAGTAAAGCACTAAATTCCTTAACTTGAAATATCTTTTTTTTTTTTTTTAATTAGCAATAATCTTTTGATGTTCAGACTACCTGCTCCTTGTTGCAAAACTCGTATATACCTGACTCCTCCCCTCGCCTCCTCGGAGCGGTTCTCTCAGGGTTACTTGAGTTGCTACCTCTCGGGCTTGAAGGCCTAAAAATTCTCACCGAGTAAAACATAACTATCAACTTTTAGGTTGTAAATGTTTTTTAAATCAACATAAGGATCTCCCTGGTTGCTCAGTGGTTAGGACTCTGTGTTAACACTGCTGACAGCTTGGGTTCGATTCCTGATTGGGGAACTAAGATTCCACAGGTTTTGCAGTGCGCGCTGCCCTCCCCCTCCCTAAATATATGTGAAAGTTAATAGAAGAGGAAGAGATGATCAGGCTCTGAATGAAAAATATTACCTGACAAATGAGTAAACAAAGAATGTTGCATTTGTAGCTAATAGTCACCGGGGCCCCTAATGGTGAGCCCTGAGGGATGGAAAAGAACAGGATACTGGCCCCAGAGAGCTCAGGCACTTATCAAAGGAATGGTTTCAGTGAGCCCAGGCTTTTGCATCTTCCCAAAGGTAAAGAAGCTGTAGATTCCTTCCTTTAGATGTGAGCTTGGGCTCTGCCTAGAGGCGGTACCCTGGAAAGCCACTCTCCTGATCAATAGCCCCGCCTAAGGAAAAGAAAAAAGGTTTGCTTTACCAGAGAAAATCTCAGGAGGTAAACTTGAAGGATACATTGACCAAGTTTGCTATTTCACCACAGGTAAATCAGGAACCTGATTAGATGTGTATAATCTAAGGCATTTTCAATCTAAGTCTTATTTGAGAACCATTCTATAAGGGATGTTACTTACTGGAAACTAGGTGGTGGGGCTGGGGGGGAGTGTCAGATTTCACATCAGTTGCCCCTGAAAGAATGAAGTTAGGTCAGCAATGATGGGAACACGTGAGCTGTCACACACAATCATCTTGTTGGATACCCTTGACCCTGCAAACCACCACCATTCTTATCAAATGACCCTCAGCTTGCTTCTACATAGCATTTTTCGGATCATACATTCGCAAAGAAGGAGCTCCATGGCTTAATCCTGACTGGCTCCTCATGACAGTTTTCCTCTTGGGCAATCTGCCACCATGTCTATATTTTGATCAACTATCTTTGTATGCTGAGCGCTTTCTCCCTCTTCCTCCTCAGCTCCAACCGTGAGTTTCTACAAACAACCTTGTTCTGAATACTTTCTTCCTCTCTTTCTTTGGGGAGGAGAATAGCATGCTTAGTCCAACAACCTTCCCAGTGCTCTCCATCAAAGCCCTTCTAGGCCAAGGGCTCTGTGCTTGTCTCCCCTAGTTCTCCCCTGGCCTTCACTTCAAAGAATGACTACAGTTGCTAGACAGGTCATCCAGTTTCTGATGGTTATCATTCAGCCTATATGAACAAGGTCGTTTCCTGGGAATTTCATAAAAAGGACCAAAAGGGCTAAAAAGTGAGAAATGAGAATGACCAAAATAATCTCATGGGATAAAGTGTATACAGTTCAAACATACACTTACTCCCAAACAAAAGCTGTTGCATGATGTGGGTCTGGTACTGTTTTTTGCTAAAACACTTCACTAAGTGTAGCAAAGGGAAGGGGGGCCTCAGAGTTCTAGCCAGACTTCCCTCTGTGTTCATGACTTGACCCTAGCTGGTTCCTCCTCCACGTGGATAATCACATGCCTTGGGGGCTGAATACTGATGCTGGGGGTCCTTCATCCCTCTCACGCTGCAATTTCTCAATGTTCAGATTCAAAGTGCAGACACTTCATCGACCACTCATATAGTTTTAGCTTTCTAAGACTCTACAAATGATTACACAAATCCCTGCAAATCTCAACGTTAATTGCATTCATTTCCACCAAATTACTCTAGCTCTGTGTGACCCAAGGATAGATTCTCTACCTTTGGGTGGATCTTGCTGTAAAAACTCCTCGGTCTGCACACATTCCAAGGAAAGTGTGTGGGTTACAAAAGGCAGGAACTTCCAGCTACAAGATAAATAAATCCTGGGGATGTAATGTACAGCATGTTGACTACAGTCAGTCCTTTATGGTATATTTGAAGGTTGCTATAAGAGTGGGTCTGAAAAGCTCTCATCACAAGGGGAAACATGTTTGTAATTATGGTGATGTAAATCTGGTGGTGGATGTTAAGTAAACTCTTGTAGGGGCCATTTTGTAATATCAATATATGTGCATATGTGTTCAGGCGTGTCCAGTTACTTGTGACCCTATGGACTGAGGCCCACCAGGATCCTTTGTCCATGGTATTTCCCAGGCAAGAATACTGGCGTGAGTTGCCTTTTCCTTATCCAGGGGATCTTCCCAGCCCAGGGACCGAACCCGAGTCTCTTGTATCTCCTGCATTGGCAGGCGGATTCTTGACCACTAGCACCACATCTGAGAGTGTCACCTCAGGGTAACGAGCGAGAGGGAAGGAAGAAAGTGAGGCAGGGAAGAAGGGAGAACAGATGTAGACGTACACGACAGAGCTGGCCAGAGCTTTTCCAGGAAACACAGCTGCTGCTCCATTGTGAGGGGCACAGGCAAGATGTTATTTGAAACCCCTATGTTCTATTGGAGAGTAAAAGGGGCAAATATTTCATGGACAAGCTTCTCAACTCTAGACCACCCCGAGGAGGGCCTATCTTCCTTGCCCCTTAGGTTTGGGGGCATAGCCCCTCCAGGACCTGCTGGAGACCAGCTCTTCCAGGGGGCTGGGCAACTGGCACAGGGGCAGAGGAGAGAATAGCTATGACTGATCCCTCACTTCCAGCCTGGTGACTTTGTGCTCTGGTTCCTGCATCAGTGAATCCTCAGAGGAAACAGTAACCTCCAGATGGTCCCTGGGTAAAAACACAGGGCTGGAAGCTCTCTTCCGGGTGTGGAGAGACATGAGCTTGTGTCTCTTAGCCCTGGTAGGTTGAGGATGTTCCCGTCAACATCCTCATTTTCCACATGGGAAACAGCCTCAGAGAAGCGTCTCTGTTAGTTGCAGCTTTTAACATTTACGGTTAGCAAAGAACTTTCATACTCATCTTCTCATTTGGTCGTTTCTTTCCACAGCCCTCAAGGGACACGTCAGGTACCATTACCTGCACCCAACAGTCCTAAGAAATACATCTGGAGTCTCTGCATCTGGACTCTGGAGCTGAGGCTCTTTCTACTACGCTTTGGGTCCTATTTTTCTTGCATCCCCTTCAGTTTAAGGAGGCATGGCTCTCAAAGGCTTTCCAATCAACCCTCGCTTTGTTGTCTGAGAAGCCCAGTGATTTCCCATCTGTTAATCCACTGGGTACCTAATGGATAATAAGTTTTTCAGACAATGTGCTCAATCTATGTTCCCTGGCAGGAATTCAAGGAGGTTGGCTCAAGTGTCAGCTCCCTGAGCCAGATTGTGCGGGAAGGAATATCTACAATTATTGGCACAAGTTATAAGACAGTTGACAATGGCTGGTTCCAAGACAGGATACCCAGAATTGGAGTTGAAGAATCATATTTGGAGCTTAAAAGTGTCGACTGATACAGTATACTCAGAAGAAGGATTTAGTGGCTAGAGAGCAGAACCAAAAAAAAAAGGATTGAAATAAAGCAGGGAGGGAAAGCTGGGCAGATTACTAAGATGGGATGGTGGCAGATTTTTGAGTTTCTCAGGAATGAAGAGCATGACTGAGTTGAGCTCACTGGAAGAGCCAGACACAGAACCAAAATAATGCACTCTCTGCAGCCTAGTGGAAAATTCCTAATCTGATAATTATTTACAAAGTGTTTACTTTGGCTACATAAGGGCTCACCCTTAAAATGCTTACATTCTGTAAAGAAATATAAATTGTGTACCTATTGCTAAATCACAAGAGGGTATGAGTTAAGTATCACGTGAGTAGCAGAAATAGCATACTCTAGTCATTCAGAGGCATAAGAGAGCTGAACTTTGCAACCATAGGTTTTTGAAGAGAAGAGCATCACATTTTTGTGAAGATTTACCTGGAGGCAGAATATAAAACAGATCAGAGATGCAGTGACTGAGACACAAAGATCAGTGAGGAGATTATGGTAATATTTCACACAGGAGCAAAGAAGCTTTAGTATAAGTCATGGCAATAAATATATTATTTTGAACTTACCTACTTATCTCTTTAGATATTTGTCTTTAAGATATAGTATCAAAGGTAAAGTACCTTAAAATTTTTTTCTTTTCCATTATGGTTTATTACAGGATATTGAATATAGTTCCCTGTGCTGCATGGTAAGACTTTGTTATTTATCTATCCTGTATATAATAATTTTCATCTGTGAATCCCAAACTCCTAGTCCATCCCTGCCTAGCTCCTCTCTATTCCACACTCTCCCACCCCCACTTGACAACCACAAGTCTGTTTTCTATGTCTGTGAGTCTGTTTCTGTTTTGTAGATAAGTTCATTTGTGGTCATATTTTGCTGCTGCTAAGTCACTTCAGTCATGTCCGACTTTGTGCGACCCCATAGACGGCAGCCCACCAGCCTCCCCACCTTCCCCGGCCCCCGTCCCTGGGATTCTCCAGGCAAGAACACTGGAGTGGGTTGCCATTTCCTTCTCCAATGCATGAAGGTGAAAAGAGAAAGTGAAGTTGCTCAGTCATGTCTGACTCTTAGCGACCCCATGGACTGCAGCCTACCAGGCTGCTCCACCCATGGGATTTTCCAGGCAAAAGTACTGGAGTGGGGTGCCGTTGCCTTCCACCTATTGGTGATATCATATGGTATTTGGTTTTCCCTTTGTGACTTATTTCACTCAGTATGATAATCTCTAGTCCATCCCTGCTGCTGGCATTATTTCATTTTTTTTATGGCTGAGTAGTATCCTATTGTATTTATGTGTGATATCTTCTTTATCCATTCATCTGTTGATGGACACTTAGGTTGATTCCATGTCTTGTGTACTGTAAATAGTGCATGTAAAAATAACGTATTTAGCTTATGAAGTCCATACTCAACTAAATGTCCTTTGAGCCATCTCTCTTCATACACTGTTTTAGCTTTGTTCATCGGGTCTGGAAGTGAGAAGGAAGGTTCTAAATAAGAAAGAACAATACCTGTTGGAAGAGACAGTGTGATAACATATTTGTGCCTGCAGGAGCTTTGGAACCAGAGACAACTGAGTCCAAATTGATTTGCCAGTTTGTAATCTGGAGCAAATTACTTTCAAGTTCTCTGAACCTTTGTTTCCTCATCTATAACGTGGGAATAATAATATTTCCCTGGTGGTGATAAGGTAGGATTTAAATGAGGCTGCATAGTAGCTATCTCTCTCAACAGCCAACAGTCTAGAAAATAACCTTCTATGATTTCAGGACTGTTATAACGTCACATCCCTGCTATATTCCATGATAATAATGGCAGCTTATCTAAACTACATGTATTCTGAATATGTGTTGAAGCCATCATTAAAAACACTTATTATGTCCATCTATTTCATGTTGCAAATACTAGTTTTAAATTACAGTATGTTCCTCATTTTTATACTTGAAATTAAAACTTGGCAAATCAATGTAACATATATATCAACACAAAGTTATCTTTAAATCCATATTATATTTCTTGGTTCAAAGCTCTAACACTTCAGAAAATTGCTTGGAAATACCAGATACAAAAGTGTATGGTCGTATTTGTACCTTACTGAAGCACTTTCTTTCACGTGTGCCTGTGTGTACACATGTGAGTGCACATAGTTTTAATGATTAGATCTAAGAGATGCCTGACGATAATTAGACCCCAGAGAACGTGGAAGAGGATTACCTGTTTCTCCTTTGCTTTCATGTGACTAAGCCCAATCAAGAAGATAATAACACTGAAAACACTTTGATGCAGACTTTAGGCTTTGAGAGAGGAGGGGGACACATAAAAGTCAGGAAAGGTTCAGGAAAACAGAATTGTTGGTCTCTGACCCATGACGACTGAAGAGAACAGGAAGCTAAGGAGGTCGGCAGTCACATTGGGTGTCCAGTGTTCTTCATTAAGGAATATTTATTCATTATTCTTCTTTCTATGTCCCCAAACCTAGCTCTAAATGTCAGTAGTGCCTGTGTATGCACAAAGACAAAAACCTCTCAGATTAATATCCATCTGGACTCCTAAACTATTTGTTTTTGCAAGACAGTGTTAGGATTCATCTAGGAAATACACAAAAATTACCTATAAGAACCTACAGTTTCTTAACAAAGATCAAAATCCCCTCTTCTCTGCAAAGAATGAGGAAAAATCCAACATGTAAAAATAAGCTGGACAATAAGTTAGCAAAAATAATTAAAAAAGAAAAAGACTTGATATAGAGAACATATTAGTGGTGACTAGTAAGGAGGTGGGAGGAGGAGCAGTTTAGGGGTCGGGGAGGAAGGTATAAACTCTCAGGTGAAACGTGGGCTCAAGGATATACTGTGCAACAGAAGGAATGTGGCCAATATTTTGTAATAATAATAAATGGAAAGTAACCATTAAAATTATATAAAGAATAATTTTAAAAAATTGGACCAATGAGTCACTACCTCCTGTAATTCTGAATTAGCATAAATGATAGCTGCTACATGTATAATATCACACGAGCATATCTATGACTTATTTTGCTAGCATCGCAGCAACTGCTATTATTATAGCGGTTTGTCATCTGAATTCCAATGCGAACAAAATTTTTTATTTTAGTTTGACCTTAGTAAAAATAATTTCCCCAACCAGCAAATAAACAAATAAGAGTAAGTCAAAGAAAGCTTCAGTTAGGATGTTAACATCTTGGTTTCCAGCCCCTACCCCAACCCCCGCCTGGATAAGTATCTTCCAGATCCACTGGGTCCAGTTCAAAGAGTCAATGCAGAGAATGACAACAGAAGGAATGCCTGGCTTTTTCAGCAGCTCGCTGAGCGCCGGGGATGAAGTTTAATGATCTGTGACTTTACCAGGCACAGACCACCTAGCCGCATGCCTTTGATTAGCCTGGCCAGGAGAAGTAACCTCCTGAACCCTGAGTAGATGTGGCAGACAGGAACGTAAACATCACCCGAAGCATTAACCTTTAACAAATATTTATTGAATATCTGGCAGCCTCCATGCTCTTATTCCAGGAGGACCTGGCAAACTCAAGAAGGGAGAAAGACAGACGAGCACGTGACCAATCATAGTTTATTTTCACAAGTGCTGCACAAAGGAACAAAGAACCCGGAGAACACATAAAAAGAAAACAAAGCAATATACTCCTCCTGGAGAGTTTTAGGAGCCTGGAAGTACTCACAGAAGTGGTGAGGGCTTTAGGAAGGAAAGAAAGTCACCAAGCAGAGCAAAGGAGGGAGGGCATTTGATATGAGACCGGGAACAGCACACGCTGTGGCAGCAAGTAGCCCATGGGGTGTTCACGGGTGGAATATGACGTGTGGAGGTTTAGTGGGGAATTAGGTGAGATTGCATCTATAGGAGATGAGGGATTTTCAATTAACTTACTGGGATAACTATTTCATGGTGTATATAAGTCAAATCATTACACTGCACACCTTGAACTGAAACAGTGTTATATGACAATTATGGGGCTTCCCTAGTAGCTCAGAAGGTAAAGAATATTCCTGTCAATGCAGAAGACCCGAGTTCAATCCTTGGGTTGGGAAGGGAATGGCTACCCACTCCAGTATTCCTGCCTGGAGAATCCTGTGGACAGAGGAACCCAGCAAGCAACAGTCCATGGGATTGCAAAGAGCTGGACACGAATGATGACAATTGTATCTCAATAAAGCTGGAAGGAAAAAAATGGGTGATATCATAGTCTTGTTCTGGAGGAATCTGAACGCCACATTAAGAAATTTGAGCTTTATTCTGTATTATGAAATCATTGAATTGCTCTTTCAAAGTATTACTCCATTTGCCATAACCTGATAAGTCTGTAACCAGAGTACAAAGTCCACCTCACCATGACCTCCTGGTGGTGTTGTGATTACTCAGAAAGGTGGTCTTCATCACCTTGGAGGGGTTGTTCAGTTCAGTTCAGTTCAGTCGCTCAGTTGTGTCCGACTGTTTGTGACCCCATGAACCGCAGCAAGCCAGGCCTCCCTGTCCATCAACAACTCCCAGAGTCGACCCAAACCCATGTCCATCAAGTCAGTGATGCCATCCAACCATCTCATCCTCTGTCGTCCCCTTCTCCTCCTGCCCTCAATCTTTCCGAGCATCAGGATCTTTTCAAATGAGTCAGCTCTTCACATCAGGTGGCCAAAGTATTGGATTTTCAGCTTCAACATCAGTCCTTACAATGAACACCCAAAACTGATGTCCTTTAGGATGGACTGGTTGGATCTCCTTGCAGAGAAGACTCTCAAGAGTCTTCTCCAACACCACAGTTCAAAAGCATTAATTCTTTGGCACTCAGCTTTCTTTATAGTCCAACTCTCACATCCATACACGACCACTGGAAAAACCACAGCCTTGACTAGATGGATATTTGTTGGCAAAGTAATGTCTCTGCTTTTTAATATGCTGTCTAGGTTGGTCATAACTTTCCTTGCAAGGAGTAAGCATCTTTTAATTTCATGGCTGCAATCACCATCTGCAGCAATCTTGGAGTCCAGAAAAATAAAGTCTGACACTGTTTCCACTGTTTCCCCATCTATTTCCCATGAACTGATGGGACCAGATGCCATGATCTTCGTTTTCTGAATATTGAGATTTAAGCCAACTTTTTCACTCTCCTCTTTCACTTTCATCAAGAGGCTCTTTAGCTCTTCTTCACTTTCTGCCATAAGGGTGGTGTCATCTGCATATCTGAGGTGATTGATATTTCTCCTGGCAATCTTGATTCCAGCTTGCGCTTCTTCCAGCCCAGCATTTCTCATGATGTACTCTGCATAGAAGTTAAATAAGTAGGGTGACAATATACAGCCTTGATGTACTCTTTTTCCTATTTGGAACCAGTCTGTTGTTCCATGTCCAGTTCTAATGGTTGCTTCCTGACCTGCATATAGGTTTCTCAAGAGGCAGGTCAGGTGGTCTGGTACTCCCATCTCTTGAAGAATTTTCCACAGTTTATTGTGATCCACACAGTCAAGGGCTTTGGCATAGTCAATAAAGCAGAAATAGATGTTTTTCTGGAACTCTCTTGCTTTTTCGATAAGATCTGGCAAGTGTCTGTACTCCTAATGCCTCTTCTCCATTGAAATGTGTTTTCCTTCCTTCCTTTTTCCCATTTCTCCCTTCTCTTCCCCTCCTTTCTCCCTTTAATCCCAAGCTTCTTACTGTTTGTTGTTCAGTTGCTAAATCAAGTCTGACTCTTTGTGACCTCATGGACTGCAGCACCCAGGCTCCCCTGTCCTTCACCGTCTCTTGGAGTTTGCTCAAATTCGTGTCCATTGAGTCAGTGATGCCATCCAACCATCTCGTCCTCTGTCGTCCCCTTCTCCTCCCGCCTTCAATCTTTCCCAGTATCAGGGTCTATTCCTATGATCAGCTCTTCACCATTAGGTAGTGAAAGTATTGGAGCTTTAACTTCAGCGTCAATCATTTCAATGAATGTTCAGGGTTGATTTCCTTTAGGATTGACTGGTTTGACCTCCATGCTGTCCAAGGGACTCTCAATCCCACAGTTGAAAAGCATCAATTCTTTGGTGCTCAGCCTTCTCACGACTACTGGAAAAACCATAACTCTGACTAGATGGACCTTTGTCAGCAAAGTGATATCTCTGCTTTTTAATATGCTGTATAGATTTGTCATAGCTTTTCTTCCAAGGAGCAAGCATCTTTTAATTTTAACCCCAAACTAGACTCCTCCAAATCCCAGGATCCTTGTGTGTGTGTGTGTGTGTGTGTGTGTGTGTGTGTGTGAGCGAGTGTATTTGTGTGTGTGTATTTCAGAAGAGGAACCTAGCAGCTGGGTGGTGGGAGAGAGTCTCAGAGCCCAGGGAGGTCACTTGACCTCTTTGATCCTCCTTTCTGGTTTATAAAATCAAAGATGGAGGGAGAATCAGAAGAGATGACCTCTAAGAGTTCTTATGAAATTCTTTGACCTGACCAAACTCAACAGTGAAATAAACCTGCTACCAAAGTAGTAATGAGGGAACATTAGCGTCTCATAGAACAGAAGTCAGTCGTCATCTGCTGAGTGTGAGCGACTTGGAGGCCATAGCGAATGATCAGCAGAGGCTTCCAAAGAATCACTGTAAAGCTAAAAATGAGAGGCCCCCAAATACTTGGTGAAGTCCCTGAAATGATACTGCCTAGCTTTCTCAGGACCTGTCCTCCATCCTACAAGGATATTATCAGTTAATTCCTGCAGATGTGCTAAGTGGTGATACCGGGGAGGTTTATCTCTTAACAAGGAACTCTTAAACATTAAAAACCTTTAAGATCAGAAGAAATAATGAGCTGATGGAGTTAATCCAGGCATGGTGACAAGCATGAGATGGATGCTTGAGGAGTTTTTGTATAATACCACTAAATTTACATGCTGAGCAAGGCTCCTAATCTGTCGACTTGTAAAACAAGACCCCTGCGGCCACTGCAGTCAGAGCTCTGCAGGATGAGGTGGGGCGTCAGAAAACAGATTATTGATTTAGCCAATATCTGCACTTACCCACAAAAACCTCAAAGGTTTCATGGGAGGACAAACATATTATTTAAAAATTAACTTTGAAGCTTGCAAATGACAGCAGGCTGCTATTTTCCTGTGTGGAGCGGGGAAGAGCAGGGAAGAGTGAGCCTGGATCAGGAGCCCAGGACTAGGCAATGGAGACTTTCCTTCTCATAGGGTGGTGTTAATTGTTCAGTCATATATGACTCTTTGTGACCCTGTGGACTGTAGCTTCTCCAGGCAAGAATACTGGAGTGTGTAGCCATTCCCTTCTCCAAGAAATCTTCCTGACCCAAGGATTGAACCCAGGTCTCCAGAATCACAAGCAGAGTCGTTACCTCTGAGACACCAGGGAAACCCTTCACAGGGCAGTGACTGGACAAAGATTCACTCACACCTCACATCCCAGGTACCTCTAACACAGTCAGTTCACATCAGATTTGCCTGCTTCTGGCAAAAATGACCAGGGCATTAAAAAATAATGAAATCTCATTATAAAGAAAGGCAATATACAGTGATGTCTAGGCCATTTGTTTCAGCACAAAGTAAAAATGCAATAGTTAGATGGCCTTCAGGTGAACACAGAAGAGACCTTCATCCCTTCCCTTGTTTTCCTGCCCTGCACAGGATAGTATACGGGGGAAAACGTTGTACTGAAAAGTCTCCTTATATTTTTTCTACATTTGAGGAAAGGAAAAAAAAAAACAAAACAAGGAAATTTAGTTTCAGATAGTCATAGGAGTAAGTATCATTTAGATGTGGCTGAATAACAAACACCCGCAGAAATGAGTGACTTAAGAGAACAACAATTTGTTTAGTTCAGAGATGCTGTGAATCAGCAGTTTGGGCCCATCTAGACGGTCCTTCTGGAGAAGGCAATGGCATCCCACTCCAGTACTCTTGCCTGGAAAATCCCATGGACAGAGGAGCCTGGTGGGCTGCAGTCTATGGGGTCGCTAAGAGTTGGACACGACTGAGCAACTTCACTTTCACTTTTCACTTTCCTGCATTGCAGAAGGAAATGGCAACCCACTCCAGCGTTCTTGCCTGGAGAATCCCAGGGATGGGGGAGCCTGGTGGGCTGCCGTCTCTGGGGTCACAGAGTTGGACATAACCGAAGTGACTTAGCAGCAGCAGCAGCAGCAGCAGCAGATAGTCCTTCTGGCCTTGACTGGGCTCACCTGTGTGTCTGTGGGCAGCTAGCTTCTAGGGGCTGGCTGCTAGGTGGGGAGACAGAGGCAGCAGCAGAATGCTGGGCAGACATGTAAGGAGGAGAAGGAACTGTATCCACTCTCACAATCTAATACAGATACAATGCTATACCTTGGGCTTCCTTGGTGGCGCAGATGAAAGAATCTGCCTGCAATGCAGAAGACCCAGGTTTGATCCCTGGGTTGGTTAGATCCCCTGGAGAAGGAAATGGCAACCCTCTCTAGTATTCTTGCCTGGAGAATCCCATGGACATGAGAGGCAAGCTATAGTCCATGGGGTTGCAAAGAGTTGGACATGACTGAGCAACTAAACTTTCACTTTCATGCTATACCTAGACGCAGAATAAATATATTGAAGGAGGAAAAAAGAGTAGCTTGGGCATTACAGCTACTTCTTTATTATTGCTCTATTGCAACAGAATCAGTTCTGAAATAAGTTTTATGTATTTCTTTACCATCTTCAATTCACCTTAGTGTATAATAGTACATAAAATTATACACAGTCAGCAGAGACTATTACATAACATCATAATTTTAGTTTGTTTGGTTTGCCTTCTGCCTAAGGCTTTTTCACTTTCCCACTATCTTTGGATCACCTTCACCTGGAATCACAGTTGGACCATCACTGGAGAGAAAACAAGGATCGCATTAAAGACTCACCTTCATGACAGCAATGGAGTAATTCACTTACTGCTCAGAAAACAGAAGTCAGTTTGAGGAACTTGCTGGGACCCCAATTTCTTGAGTGTTGGTTTAATACTCTATTCTTTAAACCATTAGCTCAGTTGGTAAAGAATCCGCCTGCAATGCAGGAGACCCCAGTTTGATTCCCGGGTTGGGAAGATTCCCCGGAGAAGGGATAGACTACCCACTCCAATATTCTTGGGTTTCCTTTGTGGCTCAGCTGGTAAAGAATCCGCCTGCAATGGAGGAGACCTGGATTCAATCCCTGGGTTGGGAAGATCCCCTGGAGAAGGGAAAGGCTACCCATTCCAGTATTCTGGCCTGGAGAATTCCATGGACTGTGTAGTCCATGGGGTCACAAAGAGTCACACATGACAGTGACTTTCACTTAAACCAAGCTGATTGGCTGGAATGATTTTTATGAATTCAGTCTAAAGATTTACTTACTTTTGAGATGTCCACAGTGCTCAAGGATATAATGTTCTGCCTGGAGAAGTTCTCTGCTGGAATCAACAAGGCCAGCCAATAGATCAGGACCAACTTACTGTGCTAGGCTATTTGCTTCTTCCAATGGCTTTCGTCCCTCCTCTTTGCTGATGGCTGGAAATTCTAGGGATTTCTAGGGATGGGGGCACTGCAGGTGGCCACAGTGGTCATGCCTTTCCTCCGCTAGCAGTAGCACTTAGAATTAGCTGCTGCTAAGTCACTTCAGTTGTGTCTGGCTCTGTGCGACCCCATAGACAGCAGCCCACCAGGCTCCCCCGTCCCTGGGATTCTCCAGGCAAGAACACTGGAGTGGGTTGCCATTTGCTTCTCCAATGCAAGAAAGTGAAAAGTGAAAGTGAGGTCACTCAGTCCTGTCCGACCCTCAGCGACCCCATGGACTGCAGCCCACCAGGCTCCTCCGTCCGTGGGATTTTCCAGGCAACAGTACTGGAGTGGGGTGCCATTGCCTTCTCTGAAAATTAGCTTAGGCTGCATTAAAAAAAAGAAAACCTCAAACAACAGTTGTATAAGCATTGTTCTCTTGTGAAATTGTTCTCACACCATGGAAGTTGAGTCAGGCAAACAGGGGCCAGGTAAGCAGTTCCACAAATTCCTCAGAGCCCATTCTGTTTCTAACTGAATCTTTTGCTTATTACTTCTGTCCTCAAGAGCATCGTAAGGTTGCTGAATCTTCAGCCACCATGTCTGCTGTCCAAGGCAGAAGCAATGAAGGCAAAAAGAGGACCAGCTTCCTCTAACACTCTACCTGGACATCATATCCAAATTTCTATCTTATTTCTGTTGACTGGTGCTTATTACAAGGTTGTACTTTGTTATAGGGGGTTTCCCTGGTGGCTCAGATGGTAAAGAATCTGCCTGCCAATGCAGGAGATGCGGGTTTGATCCCTGGGTCAGGATGATCCCTAGAGAAGGAAATGGCACTATACTATTCTTACCTGGGAAATCCCATGGACAGAAGAACCTGGCAGGCTACAGTCCACGGGGTTCAAAAGAGTTGGACATGACTTGGCAGTTGAACAACAACAACTTTGTTACAAAGAAACCTGGAAAATAGTCTTTTACTCGAACACATCACCAGCTTCAATAAAAGAAGGGTTTTAAATGTACCGTGTTTTAAAACTAAAGACATTATTTCACAAGCTTTCAGAACCAAATCTCCCTTTTCTCTCTTACTTTCTGCTTCCCATGTAGGACGTTCTAAAATTTCATAGAACGTCCTTCAGGACAAGCTACACATAATGAAGAGATAATTTAATTCTATGAGTGCACACCCCAAAGGTCACTGGTATTAGTGTCACATGTACAAAGTGATGACATGCTGAGTTGGCTTTTATGGACACATTTTGTCTTAATTCAGTAATTTTATATCTATGAAAGTAAGGTCTGGATACACATCAAAATAAAAAATTTAGTTTCTACAATTTAGGGTGAATTTTGCACAGTATAAACTTCCAATTTATATTTCTAATTTGTCCACTTGCAGATGCAAAATTTGGTACCAAAATGATCATATAGGAAAGCAGTTTGATGCTGGCTAAATTAACCTTTTTGGGTACCATTAGCCACCTGGTGTTCAGTAGATGTGGTTAACTAGCTGGCTTGCACACAAGAAGAACTATTTTGGTCTTTCTTCCCTGATATCATTTCTGGAAGAAATTTTTAAAGTCATAATGGGGCAAAAATAGGAACACTAGAAGAGCATCTGAACTCTCCCCCAAAGTCACTATATTTTCAAACAATTTCTTAGTGACCGTCAGTAACTTGTTTGATCTCAGCCATTTTTATTTTTATTTTTTTATTTTTTTCAGCCATTTTTAAAGCTTTTGAAAGTTTTAAACACATAGCAAATCCACTGAACGTGCTTGTTATGACATTTTTGTTTTCTTTATCAAAAGAACATAAGATTTCTCCTTATTTACATGAAAGAGTTAGATATTTAATCTTGCCAAGAGGTATTAAGTGTAATTCCGTGATTTCTTGTTCATGTGCATGTCTTTAATTTTCAGAGTAGCTCTTTATAATCATCAGTTGACTCTTGTCAGTGACTTTGTAAAAAAACACACACATCAAGTCCATGAAGAAACTATGCTGCGATCACCTGAATATGAGTATGTAATGCAAGCTCAAATGTTATAGATTTCTTGGTGCATTTTTCTTTCTTAAATCAAGATGCATCTATATTTATATAACCAACGTAAAATGCCCAAAATTTGCTCTCCAGAGTTATAGACTACTGGACATACATGTTCCTGGTGGCTGTCCTGGGAGTGCCAGGTGTAACCTTGTATTTGATAGTTTATAAATTAATGATTAGAAATGTTAATATTGAAAAAATTGACTTTGTGATTGTGACTAATACCAGGTATTACTACAGATTGCAGACCATTCTGATTATAAGGAGTCAGTTTAGTGAGAAAACAGTGAAAAGACACAGAGTTAGGAAGCCCTTAGTATTCCTTAGCGTTAGGCTTGGTTAGCTCGATTCTAAATATACACTTTATTATTTGTGTACAGAAGTAACATTGAACCCGTCTAGGGTACCTGGCATCCAACTAGTCCATCCTAAAGGAAATCAGTCCTGAATATTCATTGGAAGGACTGATGCTGAAGCTGAAACTCCAATATTTTGGCCACCTGATGTGAAGAACTGACTCATTGGAAAAGACCCTGATGCTGGGAAAGACTGAAGGCAGGAGAAGTGAACTACAGAGGATGAAATGGTTGGATGGCATCACTGACTCAATGGACATGAGTTTGAGTAAGCTCCGGGAGATGCTGATGAATAGGGAAGCCTGGCGTGTTGCAGTCCATGGGGTCGCAAAGAATCATACACGACTGAGTGACTGAACTGAACTGAGTGTACCTGGCAATGTAGAGGAATTTATGCAGATTTTGCATAAAAGCATATCAGGCATAAAACAATATTAAAATTTATGGGCATTTGTTCCTAATCACTTTGGATAGCTTGCTGTTGTTCAGTTGCTAAGCTGTGTCTGACCCTTTGCGACCCCATGGACTGCAACACATCAGGCTTCCCTGTCCTTCACTATCTCTCAGAATTTGCTCAAACTTACACCCATTGAGTGGGTGATAGTGTCCAACCATCTCTCCCTCTGTCACCCGCTTCTCCTCCCGCCCTCAATCTTTCCCAGCATCAGGGTCTTTTCCAGTGAGTTGGCTCTTCATATCAAGTGGCCAAAGTATTGGCGCTTCAGCTTCCTAGGATAGCTAGGAAGACCATATCGTTTTGATTTCTACCGAAGGAAGACTGGAAGGAAGGGAGAGGGGAGGGAAGGAAAGATGGAAGGACCGGTAATTTGGATTTCATGCCAGTTATAATAAGGCCTTTCCAAGGGCTTCCCTGGTGACTCAGAGGTTAAAGCATCTGCCTCCAGTGCGGGAGACCTGGGTCGGGAAGATCCCCTGGAGAAGGAAATGGCAACCCACTCCAGTATTCTTGCCTGGGGAATTCCATGGACAGAGGAGCCTGGTAGGCTACAGTCCACGGGGTCGCAAAGAGTAGGACATGACTGAGCGACTTCACCTTCACCTTCAAGGGGATTATTAATTTAAAAAATGCTCGCTACTTTGCCCCTGCTGAAGTTTGTTAATGACAACTCAGTTGTGATTTTCTGTGGCAGCATTTGTAAAATGATACGTTTCACATCAGTTGCTTACTCTACCCAACTGCTCAGAAGGGCGACTCCGGAGGCTTTGAAAAGACTCAAGAGGTCCAAGCCTCACTCCAGAGTAACTGAACCCTAATCTGGGAGATTCCCCCCACATGATTTTGTGTCCAGATGACTATAGACCCACCAGACTACAATTCTCACCATTAAAGAATTATTCCAGGTAGTTTCATGAATGTTAAGTAATAATATTTATGTCTATTTGAGACACTTTTCATTAGAACAAACTAATATATCTTTTTGAAATAAATGACGTGCTTAGGTCGATCACAGGGGAAAGATCTTAAAATACTCCAGTAATTATCCTTATCAGTTTGCATTCCAATTCTCAAAAAATTGAAATGTATATGTAAATCTATGTAAATTATATATCCTTATAATTAGAACCTTGAGGTTCTTTTGGCAAATTTCTCTTAAGCTGTAGCTATGAAACTCTGAATTCTAAAATTGGCCACAGAAGGAGAATATTTTCCAATTAGGGTGTTTTCTCTTAACTAAATAATTAAGTAGCTCAGTGGATTTTAACAGACTTTAGATAAGGAAAGAGAAAAATGTTAATGTCCTCATTAGGGGATAATATGTTGATGCAGGAAAAGAATTCACAAAAATTCACAGAGATGAAAGAAACATAAATGAGAATGATTCCTCAAGAAAAAGAGCTCTGGACTATGCCATCACTTCAAGCCAGGATGAAATTTTGGCATCTCTATATATTTCACAGAAATCCAAAGGGGTTCATTCTAATGCAGAATGTACCATTTCAATAAGAAATATAGAGATTAACAAAAAGTGGAAATAAAATGTATTATTTAGACTGTATTTATTCTTTTTTATACTAAATAAATACCAGACCAAATGTATTTGTAGAGTGCATTCATTTAACTTTGATTTTGAATCACTTAAAAAGGTACAGAATTATTGCAAATATTGTCCATCAAACTTAAGGTGCTTTCCAGTTTCTGTTATCCTTTTGGATCATACTTGCCCTCACTACATTCGGAAACTATAAAAGCTCAGATAATCAACTGTAAGTTTAACTGTTTCACAATGTTATTTATCAACTGAAAATTATTTTTGGTCCAAAAATTTTGATATCAAAAATCACTTTTAATCTGCCAGCTTAATTTCTGGGATGATTTATTCATCCTAAATGTTCTAAGAAGGCTTGTGGATTAATTACATAGCTCATCTGGTAGGAATCCCAGAGTTCAGAGGACACAGTTAATTCGATCTTCAAAGAATATAAAAATAAGATCAACACAAGGAAATAGAAACTAAAAGAACATAAAATGATGCCATATTTTCTTTCTATAAACTTGTCATGGTTCTCTTCAAATGTCACTTGGTGTTTTCCTCATATTTAGGATGAAAAGGTAAGACAAAGGCAGAAAACACGCTCAAGTAGTTAATATTAAAAAGTTTCAGTGATGTTTCAAAGTGGAAGATTGCACTCATAGAATGCTGATGCCTCACGGTTTATAAACATGCGCCTCAAGACAGAACGACATCTGTTCAATTAACAGAAGTTTTCCTTTGTTGTCTGGTTTTGGGTTCTGCTTCCCCCTAAAAGCTCATGAAAGGAGACAAGAATATTTATGAGGAGAAACAGATTTTACTCAATGATCCCTGAGCAATACGTATCACATTAAGATATGTCCTCAAGTAAAAAGCGAAGTAGACAAATTGGAAGCATTATGAATAAACTGATCAGATTTGAGAATTTACAGCCAAGGTTTCCTGTTCAACATGGCAGACAGAGCATTTACTTCCACATCGCTGTCCACCAAGGTCCCTCTGAAATTACCAAAAAGGTATTTTTATTACTAGGCAACCGTAAGTGTACCATCAGTGGCCCAGAAATATTAAGGACTATATGGAGGATGTAAGTAAAAGGAATAAAATTTACAGAGGAGCAAACAAGAGAAAACTACCTGAAGAAATAAGCCATTATCAAGAAGAATCAGATCTTTGAGGAAAACTAAGAACAAGTGATACACTGAGGTAAATAATCCTAGTAACTGATCTCAGAGAGAATAGAATTGGTTTAATAAACAGAATAGAACCTAAAAGATTGTCACCAGGGTCTCAGAGACGTTCTAATCCAGGGGATATTAGGGTAAAAATTGGAAAAGCAGTCATTTGCTTATTTATTCATTCACCAATTTGACATTACATTATTAAGCGCCTCCCACTGCCAGGCACTATTCTAGTCCAAAATGGACTGAGAAGAGACTAGCGCCAATCTTCTAATTAGTAACACTAAATGCAAGGTATAGATGAAACTATTCATTCAAAGTTCTGAGGAAAAAACTAGAAAGGGTTGATAGCAGATTTGACACCACAGAAGAAAAGGCCAAGGAACTTGAAGAAATAGTAATAGAATCGACATAAAATGAAATCCAGAGAGTAGAGAAAATTCTTGAAAAAAAAAAGACAGACTCAGTGATCTGTAGGACACTGCCAGAAAAGAGGATTACAAAAAAACTGGCATTGCAACCATTCCGTCTTCAGAAAGTGTAAACTAACAGTGATGGTAAGTTATAGTCTCTTTGGGAAGATTATGGAGATGATGAAAATAAGATAAAGATAGAAGATTTTCTTCTATCTTTCTGACGCAAATGAAGGCATTTCTAAAGGGACAAATTGGACATTATATGAAACAAAGTAGGAATTTTGGTCACTTTGATCCACAGTATTTAAAGTTGCTCTTTTTATAGAGCTTTGTCAGCTCCGATATGAGACTTTCTCCAACCACAAGCAGCATTGAAACTGCCTCAATAACAACAAAAAAAAAGAAAGCAATATAAGTGGAATTTAGCGGCACTAAAGACAAAAGGAGTTGAATTTTCATCATGGTTTCATTTAATCACAGTGATTTTGGTTATGGGAGTCATCCTGCTAAATCAAGACTAATATTAACACTTGTCATATCTATTTTTCTCTAGAGTAAAAATTAAGTAGGCTAAATCCGTTGAAAGATTTTGAGAAAAACTGATAAAAGAGCACAATTGTCAGAATCATATCTATCAGGAATTAGGTCCAAAGATGAAAGACACTTCACTGCCCCAAAACCACTCACTGCTCAATGAAGAAAGCTCACAGTCTGCCTCAGGGCAGATTTCCCAAGCATTTTATTAAAAGGGAAAACAATACAGCAAATTGAATTTGACCTTAGGTCCAAAGAAGTCGTTTCAAAAGTTGGCTTACTTGCATTACCACAGTTAAAATCTTGCTCTCTCTGGGTCATCACCGTGCACCAGCCCCAAGCATGCTGTATCCTGTGTCGGACATAGACTGGCGATTCGATTCTTACATGATAGTATACCTGTTACAATGCCATTCTCCCAAATCATCCAGAGAGATGTTATGGGGAGGGAGGTGGGAGGGGGGTTCAAGTTTGGGAATGCATGTACACCCGTGGTGGATTCATGTCAATGCAAGGCAAAACCAATACAGTATTGTAAAGTAAAATAAAGTAAAAATAAAAATTAAAAAAAAATTCTCCCAATAAAGTTTAGATTTTGTTTAAAAAAAAAAAAATCTTGCTCTCTCCCTGAGACCCTCTCCACCCCCACTTTACATTCCACACAGGTCAAATAAAGTCAAATAAATAGCACTTCCCATGGCTCACCACAGTACCCCACAACAGGCTGGCTGGAACAGAGCACCCAGAGCCTATCAGCATGACAACAAATGCTGTGTGTTCGTCCCAACTGCTCCCAAGGTCACCCCTCACTGATACTTAAATATATCTTTAAAATATTTTAAAGAAAAGATTTTCTGCTCCTGATCTTTAATACAGTGGAACTCAACTGATGAAACCTGGACATTCTGACAATTGAGAAAGTCATAGGACGCAGGCAGAACCTCTGAAAGGACCTATCTCATCATGGAAATTTGATAGAACATTTGAAGCACAAAGATGTTTCATTTCAAACTGTTGAACTATAGCGGCTGGAGTTCAGAACAGATGGTATGAACACCCTGGTCACAGAACACCTCTAATGAGATTTCAACTGACTTACCTGTCACCTCTCCATCTCCTGCCCAGGATCATTCATGGTAAACAAAGCCACTAGAAACCTTTGTCCTTAGCTACCTCTGCCTTGCAAATCTCCTGGCAGCTGAAAGCTTCTGGAAGGAATATGCGCAGATCAAGTGGAATATTTGCTGATATTACGTCTCTTATAACTAGATTCCAAACCTTTCCATCAATGAATCAGAGAAGAAAAATGTTAGATAGGGCAGCGTGCTTCTAAGTGATCATGTCAGTATTTGACCTCCCCAAGTATTCCACAAGGAAATCAACAGAAATTGGAGGGATTTATTGCTGATATATTCCTGAAGAAATCATTACTTGAATGTCTTGGAAGACAGGGTCTGCAAATGCATTATATTTTAGTGCAGATTTCTTTTCCCTTTTTATCTTTTATTTTATTTCTTCTTGTTTGTTTCTTTGGCTGGTTGTTTGGTTGAAGACTGCTTGTCTTTTTCATAGTCCTGAGTTTCAAGGCATAGTCATAATGGGCATGCTTTTAATTTTTGCACATGTAAAATTATAACACTGAATTTGCTTATATTAAATATATTCTTTCTTTTCTTTCTTTTTTTTTGTGGACTATGCTGTGTGACTTGCAGGATCTTAGTCGCACAACCAGGGATCAAATCCAGGCACTAGGCAGTGAAAGGGTGGAGTCCTAGCCATTGTACCACAGGATAATTCCCTTTATTTTATCTTTCTAAATATTGGATGCAAATCTGATGTTATACTTTTATATTGTATTTGTATTAATTTCAGAAAAGATAGCTCAAGAACTTTTATTGATAGATGACATGTTGAAAGTAAGTGTTATTTTTTTATTTGTAAAAAGAAAAATCCTTTTTAAAAATGAAAAGCCTTGATGTAGTCCATTCCTCTTTGACTGGCTGCTCACAGAGCAAGTCACCTGAGGAGTCACATTGCCCTGGCATCATACTGGAGACTGAACCTGTGATGATGGTACTGAGTTCACGGAGATATCTGAGAGTATTAATTTAGAGAGGATTTGGGCCTGATATCTGTGGATAAATAGAGGTGAGCAATGCTTAAAACTCAGCTTTAAGTAGAAAGCAGTGTCTGCCTCTAGTTGATGATGGACAGGGAGGCCTGGCATCCTGCAGTCCACGGGGTCACAAAGAGTCGGACACGACTGAACAACTGAACTGAACTGAACTGAACTGAACTGTAGTCCGTGGAATTCTCCAGGCCAGAATACTGGAGTGGGTAGCCTTTCCCTTCTGCAGAGGATCTTCCCAGCCTAGGGACTGGACCCAGGTCTTCCACATTGCAGGCAGATTCTTTACCAGCTGAGCCACAAGGGAAGTCCAAAGATACTGGAGTGGGTAGCCTACCCCATCTCCAGTGGATATTCCTGACCCAGGAATCAAACTGGGGTCTCCTGCACTACAGGTGGATTCTTTACCAACTGAGCTATCAGGGAAGCCCTTAAATAGGAAGTAAGATGATTTGAATGTGTACAAACCTTGAAACATGAACTGGAAATGGTCTTTTAACTAAATTATCAAAATTCTTGTATTTTCTTGCCCTTGGCTTTCTGCTCTATACACAAAAAATGTTCAGTTATTTGCAGTTTCTTACTCCTCAGCCCTCACTAATTAAAGTTTTATATATCTGTCTGCAAAGACAGACAGCAGGTTCACTGCCGTGCGATGTTTCATTTGATGGCCGTGTGTTTACGAACATCAAAGCATGTTTTTGATGCGTGCTTCGGTCTAGATGGATGTTGTGGTCAGATGTAGCTGCTCCCAGCTCTTCAGGAGGGTGTGGTGGTTAAAGTAGAGCTCAGAAAATCCCCAGAGTTGGAGACTCCCCAAATTAAAATAATAAGTATGTTGGGATTCAAGTTTAAACTGAAGAGAGAGAGAGAGATTTGTGTGAGAAAATTTAACACCCTGTAATATCTATAATTCTGTGATATGGTACCATTTCATTTTTCAATTTAATGAGGAAGAAATGAACGCTCAGTCTCAAGTCAAATAAAAAGACTTTAAAAGCCAGACTATATCCTGAAACTCTGTGAGCCTGACTGGAACTGCTGGTTCCAACCACTGTGGTGGAAGTTCTGACAAAGCTCCCGTGATGAACTTCCAGTGTTAGGTTTTTAATTTTATTCTAGAAACCTGCTAGGGCTGAAACCTGACAAACAGGTTCCCACTTCTGCAGACGTGGAAAACCTGAACGGGAAACAGCCAGCCATGATCTTGTATACACTTTGCAGTTTTGTTTCCATATAGGAAGACTGGGATGTTTGCATTTTCACATAGGCAGACATCGTCTGTTCTTTGGTTCAGATTTTGATGGATTCCCTCAGTGTCAAGCCCATTCTATTGGGAAGGAGATTAATTTATATTAAACCCTCGCAGAATCCCTTTGTTTAGAATTCATAGGGTTTTTGCTTTAAAATAATTTCTGATCAGACTATTTTTCTTTTCTCTTTGCTTGCTCCTTCCCATTTTGTTGAAGCTAAAAAGGAATGCGTTTGGACTGTTTATTTATTTTTTTTTAAATTTCAGCCTCTGCCCTATTTATGCAAACTCCTCAGCCTTTTCTTTTCTTCTAGTTTTTCCCTAAGAAAAATGAAGCATATCATGCCAAGAGAAATATTTTCTTCACCAAGCATCTTCCAAGAAACTGAGTTTTTGCTCCAAGTTTCTAAATTGCACTTCAAAAATCTCAAGAACCCTCCACATTTTATCTCACCCTTACTTTTGGAAACCTTAGCGCCTTTATCTTTGCCGAAACAGCCGTTTCCAAATGTCAAGTGCGATTTATTCCATTTTAAGTAAAGAATTTCAACTTAATCTATTTTTTCAAATCTTTATATCTATTGGCCCAAACTCTAGCTCTCCCTTGGATAATTCTTAGATGGAAGTAAGCCTTTTCACAGGTTTATCCTGTCACTGCTGACCCTCAAGGAATCCTGTCTCCACCTTCCCCTAGCTTTCTATTTAGTTAGTTGAAATCACAGCCTCTAGGTTTCCATTAAGTTGTTAACATTTGCTACTAGCGTGTGTTTACCGCATGACAACGGATGTTACGACTGTCAACGGAAAACTTCACAAACATGGAAAGGTTTGCAAATCCAGGTGCAGTTTTTAAAGGCGAAAGAAGGTTACATCCATGGATCCTTCTAGAGGGACATAACCTTCTCCACCTCCACCACCTTTCTCCTCGCTTGGCTAGCCAAGCGGCATGAACTCCTCACAGAGAAAGGGCAGATTAAGGAGAAAAAAAATGAAAAATAGAAAAAAAAGGGATGGAAGCCAATCAGGCAACTGTCCAAGGTGTGAGATCATTGCTGGGAAAAGGCAGAACTCTAACTTTACAATTAATCACTCCTTGTCCTTACTTATACATTGCTCAGTCTTTGTTTCGAGCCCTGCAGAGGTTAAGAGAGAGAGATGAAATGAATACGTTGTTAAGTGAGTCTGTACATCAGATGGTATTCCCCATCGTGTTCTCACCCTGCTCTCTGCTCTCTCCCTTTGCCATCACTGTCACTCAGCAGGGAAGGGACAGGACCTGACCATCAATGCCAATGTCATTGCAGATGCCGTATCCTTATTGAAAGGATGTCCCTTTAAATTTATGCCCATGATAGTAAATTTGCACATTTGAGTGGACTGCTTTAGAGAAGGCTGACTTCTCTCATGGTTGACATCCCTGGGCTGAGTTCACTGCCTCTTGTCCTGTCTTGGTTTCTTTGGTGCATGCCTATCTCTCTCTTAACCTCTGCAGGACTCAAAACAAAGACTGAGCAATGTATACCCTTGGGATATGAAGCAATCTGTAGGATGCCTGCGTGCTAAGTCATTTCAGTCATGTCTGACTCTTTGCAACCCAATGCACTGTAGCCTGCAAGGCTCCTCTGTCCACGGCATTCTCCAGGCACGAATATTAGTGTGGGTTGCCGTTTCCTCCTCCAGGGGATCTTCCCAACCCAGGGATCGAACCTTTTTCTCTTGCATGGCAGGCAGACTTTTTACCACTGAGCCACCAGGAAAGCCCAAAAGAGAAAAATATTTACATGCAAATCCTGAGAGCTGCTTCAATTAAATGAATCTTTTCCCTTTTTATTCAGTTTATGGTGGTCTCTGCTCTACTTTATCCCATTATTTCACTTAATTGGTTGTGTTAAAATAGTTCATCATACTTTTTGTGTAAATGCAGTATTGTGAATGGTTTACTGCCTTCTTTTGTGGTCTGGGAACTAATTTCTTTCTCTTTGTTGAAATTAAAAGTCAATTGAAAATATGATTCAAATTAAAAATATTTATACTCAATTTCTTCAGAAATTTGCTTTGTGTAAAGTAAAGTGGCCCACAAATATATATATATATATACACACACACACACAAATATATTGATGTGTTTGGAATATACAGGGACCGTGGGACTTTGATATGAGAGGGTTCTTGCAACAGTCTTGATCACCCATCTACACCTCCCCTGGCATTTTCCTGTGCACCCTGTGGACTTGGTTGTGCCCCCGCCCCTTGGTTTCAGGAGCAATTCCAGGATTCAGAACCACAATCACAAGGAAAGACATCACCAGATTTTATCCAACTCTTTCCCAAGAGAGGTCTCTGGTCAACCACAGCCTCTCTCTCTCCTGCTGACCTTTAACATAACTGCAGAATATTTCTCAACAAAACCACTAGTTGCTGATTGGAGCTGATGCTCTGAATGAAGTATATTTGCCATTATTGGCTGGTGTAAGAAGTGCCTCTGGAGGAATCCACTCATACAAGTAAGTACCGCAGTGTTTGGAGCAGACCCTGCCATGTTCTGCCCATGTCTCCTTGACCTTACAATCTCAGTAGACACTTGCTGGACTCCCAGCTTCAAGCACCTGGATTTCCTTGCCTAAGTTCAGTTCAGTCACTCAGTCGTGTCCAACTCTTTGCCACCCCATGGACTGCAGCACGCCAGATTTCCCTGTCCATCACCAACTCCCAGAGCTTGCTCAAAGTCATGTCCGAAGTATTAGAGCCTCAGCTTCAGCATCAGTCCTTCCAATAAATATTCAGGACTGATTTCCTTTAGGATGGACTGGTTTGATCTCCTTGCAGTCCAAGGGACTCTCTCTATAACTAAAGGAACCCACTTTGCCAGCTTCATATGAAAGTCTAGATATGCTGGGAATTAATAATTGATGACTGGGCTTCTTTTGGTGGCTCAGTGTTAAAGAATCCACCTGCCAATGGCTTCAATCCCTGATCCAGGAAGATCCCACATGCCCACAACTACATCCATGCATCACAACTATTGAGCCTGTGCTCTAGAGACCATGTGCTCCGCAACAAGAGAAGGAACTGCGATGAGAAGCCCTCGCACCGTAACTAGAGAATAGCCCTCACATGCCACAACTATAGGAAAGCCCACACAGCAATGAAGACCCAGCACGACCAAAAAAAATAAATTAACTGATTTTTTAAAGTGGCTGCATGATTGGTGGGAGCTGGTGTATACATATCTTAGCTCCCTCACCCCACAGATGCAACTCCTTCTTTGGGTTTAATCTGGGACCCACATTAAACAGTCATCACTTATATTTGTGCAATGGTAATTTGTTTGTTGATGAAACTTCACTTGCTTCTTTTCATTTTCTGTCTTAATTCTCCACTTCTCTGCTGATGTCTCCTGGAATCACTTTCCACGTGCAATCTAATTGCGATCTTTAGTGTGGGGAGGGCAGGGTGTTGGCTTTTGGAGGGACCAAAACTGAGACAATAGCTATTTCAAAAGTCTAAGGAATGAAGTCACTGTCTTAGCCTGAGTTATGCTCAATGTTTATTGTAAGATTAGGACCTTCTGTTGGGAGCTTCTGAGTAGAGCTGGGTGGCATGGGAAGGTGAGAACAGGGTGGGGCTGAAGAAAAAGACAAGGAGAGGAGGTGATTGTTCAAGAAGTCGGTTCTGTGGGAAGCTTGGAAACCTGGGAGGCAACTGGAGCTGTGCAGAGGAGCAATGTGTGGAGAGATGGGAAGCCTGCCACCAGAACATTGCCGCCTTGGAAACCGTGCAATCTAATTGAAACAGACATCCATACCAGGTCTCTTTGTGCCGTGCCCCTTTCTTCTTGGGGGATTTGCATTAGTTGTGTCCAACTCTTTGCGATCCCATGGGCTGTAGACCACCAACTCCTCTGATCATGGAATTCTCCAGGCAAGAATACTGGAGTGTGTTGCAATTTCCTGACCCAGGGAGCAAACGTGGGTCTCCTGCAAAGCAGACAGATTCTTTACCTTCTGAGGCACTAGGGAAGCCTTGGTTAAAATTCCCATAATCCCTAACTAAAAAGATATGTAGATTGTGCCTTGCAAAATGTTCAGTAAAGCATTGTACAATGCCTTCAATTTTGAGTAAGAACACTGGTTTCTCATTTCCTTTGGCAATCTAATTGAATATTTCTTGTGAAAAATCACTTGAGGATAAGCACTTAAAATACATTGCTACCAGCCGTGATCCTAATGCTTTCTTGTTTACCTACATGGAAAGCACATAGACCATGATCAGGGCCCTGTAGCTGCCAAGGCAAAGGGTATTTAGATCATTTTGATTCATTATATTGAATGTGTTTTCATCTTTACTGTAGAAGAAATCACCTGGACCCAAATGATTGCTCGAGTCACTAAATCTTTTGACACAAAAATGGTAAAATCTTTTGAAAATAGATGATTTAGTAAGACCAAGATTAAAGTGAGTTCAACAAAAATCAATGGCCATGAGATTGTGTTTGTTTGGTCTGATCATCTTGTCTTGTTTTTTCAGGGGAGAGGAGCAGATACCAGAACAGGAAAACCACGGGTGAAGCCATTCTCTCATCTCGAAGGATGTGAAGGGGGCACTGTATGGAGAGAACAGGCCAGTGGGAATCAACTCTCCTGAGGAAAGTCAGCATGGCTACACCACCTGCTGTATGTATTTACCGCAGTGGGAATTTTAAGGTGAAGCATGGAGTATGGAGAAACTGTGAAAAGCTGTGACTAACCTAGGCAACATATTTTAAAGCAGAGACATCACTTTGCCAATAAAGGTTTATATAGACAAAGCTATGGTTTTTGCAGTAATGATGTAAGAAGGCTGAGCACCAAAGAATTAATGCTTTTGAATTGTGGTGCTGCAAAAGACTATTGAGAGTCCCTTGAACTGCAAGGAGATCAAACCAGTCAATCCTAAAGGAAATCAACACTGATTATTCACTGGAAGGACTGATGCTGAAACTGCAATACTTTGGCCACCTGGTACAAAGAGCTGACTCATTGGAAAAGCCCCCCTGATGCTGGGAAAGATTGAGGGCAAAAGGAGAAGAGGGTGATAGAGGAGGAGATAGTTAGATAGCATCACAGACTCAATAGGTATGTATTTGTGTGCACCGCAGCTAGAGAGTGAGCTGCAAGGAAAGATCCTGCATGACACAGAGAAGATCCGGTGTGCTGCAAATAGAATAAATAAATTTGTGGCATGGCAGGAGAAGGGGACGACCGAGGATGAGATGGCTGGATGGCATCACTGACTCGATGGACGTGAGTCTGAGTGAACTCCGGGAGTTGGTGATGGACAGGGAGGCCTGGCGTGATGTGATTCATGGGGTCGCAAAGAGTCGGACACGACTGAGCGGCTGAACTGAACTGAACTGAACTGAACTGATGTGTACTCAGTCATGTCAGCCATGGACTGTAGCCCCCTTGGCTCCTCTGTCCATGAAATTTTCCAGGCAGGAATACTGGAGTAGGTTGCCATTTCCTACTCCAGGGGATCTTCCTGACCCAGGGATCGAAACTATGTCCCCTGCATCGGCAGGCAGATTCTTTACCACTGCACCACCCAGGAAGTCCAATGAATAAATATTTTTTAAAAGAAAAAAAAAAGAAGGACCAACATCCTAAGGCTGACAGGAGCTCCATGGTGGCCTTCGCTGTCCACGGACTGTGGCTCTCCTCCTCTCCTTCTCTGTTGTTCCTATGTTGGCGCTGAGCCCTTGGGAACTGCTCTCCTTGACACCTCTGTATGCGGTGGAAGCAAGGGCGTCTGGTTAAGCCCTCAGCTGTCAGGTGGCTGAGCAGCTGCTGCCCAGGAGGCTGGCCAGGAAGCGCCAGGGCCCCGCAGGAACGCTGTGTATTTAAGTGGCTTCTCCTTGTCAGTCTTTCTCATTGCCTGTGGAAAAACACGGCACTGCTTGTTGCTGAGTCTCTTGGGGACCATTCTGGGGGGCTAGGGACATCTCAGTTACCCAGCCAGGTGAGGGAGTGGGGGTATTCTGGTGGCCACATTCCTGGGCTGATGGAAGGAACACTCATCCCTCCTGTGGTCCCTCCCCAGCACGGCTGCCTCCCCTCACCTGCACAACTGTTTCGGTTGATGTTTGAGTCATATTTACTTCCCTTTCCCCAACCCCATCTCCTCAGTCTTTTGATCAAAGGAAATCACCGTAAGATCATCAAAATATTTCTAAAGGCCTCATAAGAGGACACTTTTGGTTTGTCCTCCGTGAGTCTGAGGCAACCGAATCTTGAGAGGAATCAGCGTCATGTCTCCGTAGATAGGGAGAGAACACAGTCTGGGAGGAAAAGCATGGATTAGGAACTCAGCACTTGCAGTAATTCTGGAAAACAATGGAGTTATTGTTAACATAATGAGCAGTTAAAATGTAAATGTCAAGTTGCCTACTAATCCCTTTGCCGAGCCTGGTTGAATAAACAAAATTGAAAAGTTGAAATTATTTCCCCTCTCTCCCCTGTTGAAATCAGAGCTGGAAAGGTGGCCAACAGAAAACTCTAGAATCCATGGAGAGATGTGTTGAGTATCTCGGTTTATAGACCCAATCTGCTCTCCAAAACAGAGATTGGGCCTTATCTACAGTAACTTCAGATGCTGTTTTCTTTTCTGTGTAATATAAAAACAAAAAGTTTTTCATGGCGACACTTTGGGGGCTCAGGTTTCCCAGTCTTCCACAGTGGGCAAGTGGTGGGGATGAATCTGAGAAAGTCCACCGCTGTATATTCAGGGACTGGGGGGAAGCTACCAAGCTGTTGGTTTTTTTTTTTCCCAATGCGCAGGTGCTAAGTCCTGTCCAACTCTTTGTGACTCCATGGACTGTAGCCTACCAGGCTCCTCTGCCCATGGAATTTCCCTCCCCCCCCCCTTTTTTTTTTTGCCATACTGTAGCAAATTTCAAACAGTCCTGTGGTTCATCTTAATTTGTTCTTTCAAATTATTGTTTCTTTCGGATTCTCTCAAGAACCTAATAAGCTCAAATTAAGTCAGCAGTCTTCCAGGACTCTGGTTACCTTTAGACATGTTATCGTTACTGGAAGAAGGCTGAGGCCTGTTTTTTTCTTTTTTTTTGAGCAAACTCTAGGAGATAGTGGAGAACACAGGAGCCTGGTGTGATGCACCCCATGGGTCGAAAAGAGTCGGACATGACGTAGCAACAGAACTACAATGACGAGGGAAGGCAAGCTTTACAAAGCCTCTCGTACAGAGTAAGTGCTCAAAAAACAGGCTTTCAGTTCCCTTTTATTCTATCTGATGATTCCTTTCCATCCTCAGTTTCACCTAGGTGTTGGTGGTTGTCACTTTTCTTTTAGAGGTTTAAAATCCCGGCTGCCCTATGACCACAGCTTCTCTGATTGGTGAGGCTTTGGAAGGCTCAGAGGGAAGTTTCTGCAGCCAGGAGATTCCGTTACTCAGATTTCACGATGCCATGTTTACAAAGCATTGTACGTTTTTGTGTTAGCTTGTCACTCAAAAATGCTTTTTTAAAAGGAAGACAAGATTCTGGCCAACCCAAACTACTATGTTATGATTTCTACATGCCAAATCTATTTTCTAACTACAGTTCTGATATTTTAAAAATAAATCTTGCCCTCAGGAAATTTGTACTTTGGAGATTTCAGAGCGCTAAAAACAAAAATGCAGATAAAGTGTGGATGACGATTGCAAACCCAGCAGCATCACCCTGCCCTCTCTGTGATGCTACGAGAATGTCCCTTGAGGTGTTCACCAGGTGACCACCAGGCTGCCACTCTCAGGGGTATTAGACCATTCCAAGGAAGTTTCTTTAATTCCCAGCCTTTAGCTGGAAACTATTACATGCAGCTTCTGAAGACTCTTCATTGTATTTTATAAACTATATTATTATTCAGTTATTCAAACTTCCTTGGTAACCTCAACTGATATGATAATAACCATATAACAGAGAATTTGATGGGTGGAAAAATAATGATTTTTTTTTTTTTTTTTTTTTGCCTTAAGGGAGCGTTGGGCTGAGCTGCATGCAGGCGAGGTGTTTGTACAGGTTCCCAGAGTTTTCCTTTTTAGTGCTTCTCCGAGGAAATGTTTGCATGGAGAAGAAAGTGGCCAATATGCCAAGCACAGAAGCGATCTCAAAGTATGGACATCTAAGGGATGGTGGCTCAGCTGCTAAAGAGTCTGCCTGCAATTCGGGAGACCTGGGTTCGATCCCTGGGTTGGGAAGATCCCCTGGAGAAAGGAACGGTTACCTACTCCAGTATTCTGGCCTGGAGAAGTCCATGGACTGTATAGTCTATGGGGTCGCAAACAGTCGGACACGACTGAGCGACTTTCACTGTCACTTTCAAGGATGGACAGGAAACTGGCCTGTTCCCTCCCTGTGTCTTCTGAAGGGACATATCGTTGCGCTCATATTTGTAGGTTATACCTATTTTGTTTAGTGCATATGCTTGACATTTAAAAGTATGTCATACCTTTTGTTTTACTTCTTTAAAGGACTGTCATAACCCTTATATGGGCTTCCCTTGCAGCTCAGATGGTAAAGAATCTGCCTGCAATGCAGGACACCTGAGTTTGATCTCTGGATTGGGAGATCCCCTGGAGAAGGGAATGGCAACCCATTGCAGTATTCTTGCCTAGAGAATTCCATGGACAGAGGAGCCTGGCGGGCTACAGTCCATGAGATGGCAAAGAGTCAGACACAACTGAGCGACTAATCACATAACTCTTACATGTTATCTGGCTACCAGTTCTCTAAAAAATACAAATCCTCAAAAAGTCTTTCTTAAGTGACATTGACAAACGGATCCGAAATTTTCAGAATTGTCCCAGAATTTTGGCTGAAGGGTATTCCCCAGTTGGAGTTGTAAAACCACTTACTTTCAACAGCTACACACTCTATGTTAATACTTTTATTTTTTTTGGCATTTCTGATGCTGATTAAAAAAGATGAAGGTCTCACAGTATTTGTTGAGTTTGATGTGTTGTGCAAACGAGGTGTGTTACCATTTTCATGGTGAATGTAGAAACGTGCATAAGCTGGGACAGGTTTGTTTTATGGGGGATTCACACATGTTTCAGGTTCATCAGCCTTGGGAGTCTATCAGCACGTATCATAAAATATCCCCTGTGAGTACTAATGCCCATCTAATGGTGTGCACGGTCCATGAGGTGATAACATTCATGGTGTGGTATTAGAATAATGTTCGGTGAACAGCTAGATTCATAAAGTTTAATTAGTCAGAGAACCAACTTCCCAAGCTCTAAACAACTTAATTATTTGCTGGCTTTCAGTGTAATCACTGCTTTCCAAGCAATACTCCCTCTAGGCAGAATGTGCAGGTAATATTAACGACAGTGATAACAGTCCTTTAGAATTTCTGGACCATTAGTCGCCCTGCCCTGATCCACGGCTCCCTGCCCCTTGCTCCCACCTCTGGCACGCCTGCTCTCAGCTGTGTCCTGTAGGGATGCACTCAGTCCGGCCACTGTCGACTCCCCATCCCCCCATTCACTCCACGGACGTTTATGGAGCATCTTCCATGTGCTCCACGTTCTGTGTGACCCCATGGAGTTGACAGTGCAGTTCTGGTCCCTTTAAGTCATCCCACCTGACTGCTGCATCCATGAGCAAGTCTGCAGGATGCCACAGGTCTTCAGGGGTCAAGCAGAGAGGGGTTGACCTTGTATTGATGCTTTGAGCCTGAAACCCCTTGTATTGCAGGCTCAGGTCCGCTCCCAGCCTCCCGGGAGGCAGACCTGGCTGGAGCCAAGAGAAGCTGGCATGGCCTCCTGTCCCAGCTCCCAGGGAGCCAGGCTGCCTCTCCAAGTCCATCTCAGGTCCAGCTTCCTCTGCTCTGATCGCTGAGCTGCCATGGATGCAGGGCCCCGTCCATGATGGGCCAGCTTGCTGCAGATGCGCAGCTTTGCTGCCTCTGTTACACCTGTTCAGTGGGTCGTTTCTTCCCTATACTTCTCAGTACAACTGTTTGCAGCTCTTAGAGGAAATACTCTGCAGGGTACTGAAAGGTCAGTGACATGTCACTGGGTTCTCCCAATCTGTAAGCAGTATATTAAATTTTTTATAAAGAATTTTTAAAGTCTTTATTTGGTTTGTTACAGTATTGCTTCTGTTTCCTGGGGTTTCTTTTGGCTCCGCTGCCTGTGAGACCTTAGCTTCCTGACCAGGGCTCAAACCCGCAGCCCCTGCACTGGAAGGCGAAGTCTTGTCCACTGGACCACCAGGGAAGTCTAGCCTATAAGCATGTTATACTAACTAGAACAAGCAAGAAGCTCCCTTCCAAGTGGACAGACTAGAAATATGTGGCCTCATCTGGGGCAAATGCCGCCACGTGGATGCACAGCAAGGTGGGCATCCCTGGGCTGGAGCTTGCCGCCACCTTCCCAGCACAGGACATGAACCCCACTGTGGGTGGAGTGCTGGATTCTTTTACTGGACCGACTGGGCTCTCTGAGCCTCAGCCACCCCCTCTTCAGCAGGGGCACCCCCCATGGCCACTCCCATCTGGTCTCGGCTCCCATGTCTCCCTTGGCCTGGGGACCCTGCCAGAGCTGCCCACCCTGGCCCTGCAAGCTCTCCTGTGTCCTGGGCTTTCTTTCGCTGCAGCCCACAGCGCATCCTCCTGTGACAGTCTGTTTGCTGGTTTGCCTCATGACTGCAACAGCGACCCTGTGAAAGCAAGGACCTGATTTTACTTAATTTTGATCCTGTCTCCTAGCTTTGCCTCACTCTCAGCAGGTGAGCTTGCTCCTGGTTTGAAAAAGTGGAAGGAATTAGAGCAGAGCTCCTTCTGTGTGCTACTTGGACCAAATCCACCCCCACTTGCCCCTGTACCAGGCCCCCTGCGTCTGTCCTGATGGACGATGCCGTGGACCCTGTGCTGAGCTGGGGGCCAGCCACTCAACTACTCCAGGGTGACCAGTCCCCAAACCACATGCACCTCGTTTTTTTCTCTGTATATCACAGTATCCCTATCAGAATAAGAGTGTCCTATAACACTTCACTTATCTTATTAAAAACCATCTCTGGGCTTCCTTGTGGCTCAGTGGTAAAGAATCCACCTGGCCATGCAGGAGACTCGGGTTCGTATCCGTGAGTAGCTGCTCCCTAGATGGTCACTGGATAAATGGATGGATCTTTAGGTTTTTGTTTGATATTGGGCTCACCTTGTAAGACTCATATTTTTGTAAATGCCTGGAGATTGTAGGTAAAATGCCTGAGAAGGTTAGGACTTAGGGAAGGCCTTAGAAGGGATTTCCTTGTCGCTTCTAATTCATCAGTTTATACACTGACCAGGTACCCTTCCTCAATATTTGAGGGCTGGAGTCAGAGGCTAGAGACAGATGTTGTTTGGGGAGGTGGGGAGTGGGGAGACTGGAATATTCACGCCAGGTGAGATTGGCCAGCCTGGCCAGAGGCTTTCCTCCTGGAAACATGGTGAAAACCCGGCCCAGATCCAGTCCCGGGTTTCTCAAGCACTGACCTCATCTCTTGGCTGACTTTCATTTCCAGCTCACCTGCAGGTTTGCATTCAGAGCCTCCAGCTCATCAACAGTGAAGGTGAAAGTCTGAGCAAACTTGGAGTGACAGGGCAAGGTCACAAGTAACTGGAGGAGACAGCTCGACTGTAAATAACCCCCAGGGCCGCGCCATCCAGAGCGCCCAGTGCCACCTCTTTGCCTTGCAGTCACACAGAGGACCAAAGTCAAAGACACCCTTAAGAAGCTTAACAAGGAATTGCATCATAAAAGCACCATAAACATTGATGTTTATTAACCTAGGAGGAAAAAATGCTGAGGAGGATTGCATTCAACAAGGCAGAGATATTTGGCAGGCTTACCAAACAGTAGTTGATTTCCTCTTTGGAGGAATTTGCCTTTTGTTTTTCATAAATTTATTCCCCTAGTGATTGTAACCAACTGGTTTCAACAGCACAATGCTATTCTCAATCATCTTATGAGTTTCTTAGAGTCACACAGTAATGCTAGAAAAGACCTGAGGTTTATTTTTTTTAATAATTAATTTATTTTAATCAGAGGCTAATTAGTTTATAATATTGTGGTGGTTTTTTACATACGTTGACATGAATCAGCCACTGGTATACATGTGTCCCCCCATCCTGAACCCCCCTCTCATCTCCCTCCCCACCCCATCCCTCTGGGTTGTCCCAGAGCACTGGCTTTGAGTGCCCTGAGTATTCTTGCCCAAACCCATTGTAGTTTCATAGATAAGATAATAAGAGCTCAGCAAAATGAAGCAACTTGCCCTGGGGTGTGAGCGGCATAGTGGGAATCTACTGATTCATCAACCCACTTGCCTGCCCTCATGATGAAGCCACACCTAGACACCCCGCAAGCAGCATCCCCGCTACAGAGCCAAGGTCAGAGTAGTCTTCTGCACCTGTCACCTGCCCTCATCATGCCTGTCTCCAGCCCCGACTCTCAGAGCCCTGACCATGCCTTGGCCTGGGGCCAACTCTGCCCTCATTCTCTGGCTCCCTTGTTGTTCAATTGCTCAGTTATATCTGAATCTTTCTGACCCCACAGACTGCAGCATGCCAGGCTCCTCTGTCTTTCACTATCTCCTGGAGTTTACTCAAACTCATGTCCATTGAGTCAGTGATGCCATCCAACCATCCCATCCTCTGTTGTCCCCTTCTCTTTATGCCCTCAGTCTTTCCCAGCATCAGGGTCTTTTCCAATGAGTTGAGTCAGCTCTTTGCATCAGATGGCCAAAGTATTGGAGCTTCAGCTTCAGCATCAGTCTTTCCAATGCATATTCAGGGTTGATTTCCTTTAAGACTGACTGGTTTGATCTCCTTGCTGTCCCAGGGACTCTCAAGAGTCTTCTCCAGCACCACAATTCAAAAGCCTCACAATTCCTGACTCCCTGTCTGAGCACAAAGCCTGGATTTCAAACCCTGCCTCCCTAAACCTTGTCCTGGAAAATAACTGCATATGTCAGTTTCCTCCCCTGAAACCTGGGGGCTGATGCTCCTCACCTTGTAGGATTGCTGTGACCTCCATAAGAAACCAAATTAGAGCATTTCCTATAACCTTACAGATAAATGTCAAGTAGATGCCCTTCTCCTGCATCAAGCCCACTTCTTCACTGTCTTGCCTTCAGCCTTTATTGAGCAAGAAGCATCTCTGATAAAAGAACTCACAGCCCCTGTTTGACCTTGAGCAAGGTGCCAGAGGCTGTTTGGACCCTTAGGCAGAGAGACTTGGTTCTTTTAGTCCTGAAGCCTGAAAGGGAGAGATCAGAAGCTGCCCTGGACCTGCTGGTCACTGAACACTGTCTAAAAGAGGTGATGCCTCCACTTCCACATCTGAAGTTCCATCCCCCTCGGTATCCATGGTGACAAAAGGCATGTAGGGTCTCTCCTCCACACCTCCCTGCCCATCCACATCCATCCCTGCACTGTCAGAGAAAAACAAAAGACTTCAAAATGGGTGAAAAAGATTACAGGGACTTCCCTGCTGGTCTAGTGGCTAAGATACCACACTCCCCAAGCAGGGGGCCGAGGTTCCACCCCTGATTGGGGGACTGAGATCCCACATGCCACAACAAAGACCTGGAGCAGCCAAACAAATAATTAAAATAAAACAAATATTATAAAAATTACTGGGTTTATTAGTCACTTTCTGCAAAGAAATAGAACCAACATATGGTGTATATTATATATACACACACACATGCGTGCATGCTGAGTTGCTCAGTCATGTCCGACTCTTTGTGACCCCATGGACTGCAGCACACCAGGCTTCACTGTCCATGACCAACTCCTGGAGCTTGCTCAAACTCATGTCCATCAAGTCAATGATGCCATCCAGCCGTCTCATCCTCTGTCGTCCTCTTCTCCTCCCACCTTCAATCTTCAGGGTCTTTTTCAGTGAGTCAGTTCTTCACATCAGGTGGCCAAAGTATTGGAGTTTCAGCTTCAGCATCAGTCTTTCCAATGAATATTCAGGACTGGTTTCCTTTAGGATGGACTGGTTTGATCTCCTACAGTCAAGGGACTCTCAGGAGTTTTCTCCAACACCACAGTTCAAAAGCATCGATTCTTCGGCACTCAGGTTTCTTTCCCTGGTGGCTCAGAGAATAAAGAGTCTGCCTGCAATGCAGGAGACCTGGATTTGATCCCCAGGTCAGGAAGATTCCGTGGAGAAGGAAATGGCAACCCACTCCAGTACTCTTGCCTGGAAAATTCCATGGACGAAGGAGCCTGTAGAAATACAGTCCATGGGATCGCAAAGAGTTACACAAGACTGAGCAACTTCATTTCAGCTTTCTTTACAGTCCAACTCTCACATCCATAATTGCTGCTGCTGCTGCTGCTAAGTCACTTCAGTCGTGTCCGACTCTGTGGGACCCCATAGACGGTAGCCCACCATGCTCCCCCATCCCTGGGATTCCCCAGGCAAGAACACTGGAGTGGGTTGCCATTTCCTTCTCCAAAGCATGAAAGTGAAAAGTGAAAGTGAAGATGCTCATTCATGTCTGACTCTTAGTGACCTCATGAATCACAGCCTACAAGGCTCCCCCATCCATGGGATTCTCCCGGCAAGAGAACTGAAGTGAATTGCCTTCTCCAATCTGTACACGACTACTGGAAAAACCATAGCTTTGACTAGATGGACCTTTGTTGGCAAAATTGTCTCTGATTTTTAATATGAAGTCTAGGTCTGTCAGAGAAGGCAATGGCAACCCACTCCAGTACTCTTGCCTGGAAAATCCCATGGACAAAGGAGCCTGGTAGGCTGCAGTCTATGGGGTCGCTAAGAGTAGGGCATGACTGAGCGACTTTACTTTCACTTTTCACTTTCATGCATTGGTGAGGGAAATGGCAACCCATTCCAGTGTTCTTGCCTGGAGAATCCCAGGGACGGGGGAGCCTGATGGGCTTCCGTCTATGGGGTCGCACAGAGTCAGACACAACTGAAACAACTTAGCAGCAGCAGCAGCAGGTCTGTCATAGCTCTTCTTCTAAGGAGCAAGCATCTTTTAATTTCATGGCTTCAGTCACCATCTGCAGAGATTTTGGAACCCAGGAAAATAAAGTCTCTCACCATATCCATTGTTTCTCCATTTGCCATGGAGTGATAGGACCGGATGCCATGATCTTCATGTCTTTAATGTTGAGTTTTAAGCCAGCTTTTTCACTCTCCTCTTTCACTTTCATCAAGAGGCTCTGCCGGGAGCCAGCATGGGGAATCCCGCCCGTGGCTAAGGTCATGAGGAAGGGGCCTGACATGCAAAGGCAGGATCAGGCCTCATGGGGCCCCCCTGGGCTTTCTCGAGCATCTACCCCCAAAACCAGAGTCTGCCTGCCTTACTGCATTATGCTTTCCACCTATTCTTCTAACATTACAGGGGGGCTATCCCCGACCACCTTTCTCTGGAAAAAGTTAACTTAGAGCTCCAGTAAGTCTCCTGCATATGAAAGGAGTGTCTCAGCTCAAATCCCTCTGATGGCTCTCTAACTTGCCTGACAAGTTTACCCGGATTTTTACAACTATGCATGTGGTTGTTTACAGCCCCCCAACTGTGAGAGGCATGAAGCTTAAAAAAACATCTTAAAGATATAGAGCCTTTTTTAAGGAGCTAAGAGTTATATTGGTGGAGGGTTTTCATTGTTGAGTTAATGACTGCCGCCAGGCCTCCATATCCTTTATCTTTTAGGCACCTGGAGGATATTAATCAATGTAATTGGGATGTAGAAAAAAGAATATAGTAGTTTTGATGTTAGCAATACTAGACTTTAGAGTTAATGAATTTTCTCTTTGTTATAAATCACTCTTTCCTTGTTATAAATTGTTGTATCCTTGCTATGTAAGAATGTAATCTTAATTAGTGCTTTCTGAGAGTAGCACCAGACTTTAGTAAGAACAACACTTTTAGGGCAAATAAGCTTTCTGGTTGACGGACCCTTATCAGAAAAGGGCCATAAAATGCTAATAGGCCTCCTGGCCAGAAGATGATGTAAATCACCTAAGACCTGTGTATACAGCTAAGTATGCAGAGAGAAAGCCTGGTCTCGATAAGGGTCAGGGCTGCTGACCCTGCATGACTTTGTATTATCCATTGATCTCTATGTATAATTAAAAGTATAAAAGCTCTCCTGGAAAATAAAAGACGAATCAGTTTCTTGGAAATCTGGCTTCCCCTTGTCTTCTTTTCTTTTTCTCCTTTTCAGGCTGAATTCCCATCTGGAACATAGAAGCTCACCGTGTCTACTTATTTGCCTGGGCTTCTAAGACCCACGCGAGAGGGAGTCCAAGGCGGGGCACCCTCCGCTATTCAAGCGGGTGCCTGTGGCCTTACGTAGATGGTGTAAGCCCCTTGTCTCGGGGCTTTATTTGGCTTTCTATGTAAACCAAGGAATACAGCCTCTTTTTCTCCTCTATTTTCTCTCCTCTCTCTCACTACACTATTCTTCCCTAATCTCTCTTTATATCTCTACTTAAATAATTCTTTCCTAATCGCCGACTCTGTCCCCGCTTCGAATTACCCTGGATCCACCAGGGCTGGACCCTGGCAAGGCACTTTAGTTCTTCTTCAGTTTCTGTTATAAGGATGGTGTCATCTGCATATCTGAGGTGATTGATATTTCTCCCAGCAGTCTTGATTCCAGCTTGTGCTTCATCCAGCCCAGCATTTCACATGATATACTCTGCATATAAGTTAAGTAAGCAGGGTGACAATATACAGCCTTGATGTACTCCTTTCCCAATTTGGAACTAGTCTTTTGTTCCATGTCCAGTTCTAACTGTTGCTTGTTGCTTCTTGACCTGCATACAGATTTCTCAGGAGGCAGGTAAGGCGGGCTGGTGTTCCCACCTCTTGAAGAATTTTCCACAGCTTGTTGGGAATCTACAAGTCAAAGGCTTTGATGTAATCACTAAAGCAGAAGTAGATGTTTTTCTGAAACTCTCTTGCTTTTACGATGATCCAGCGGATGGTGGCAATTTGATCTCTTGTTCCTCTGCTTTTTCTAAATTCAGCTTGAGCATTTGGAAGTTCACGGTTCACGTACTGTTGAAGCCTGGCTTAGAGAATTTTGAGCATTACTTTGCTAGCGTGTGAGATGAGTGCCATTGTGCGGTAGTTTGAGCATTCTTTGGCATTGCTGTTCTTTGGGATTAGAATGAAAAGTGACCTTTTCCTGTCCTGTGGCCACTGCTGAATTTTCCAAGTTTGCTGGCATATTGAGTGGAGAACTTTCACAACATTATCTTTTAGGATTTGAAATAGCTCAAATATGTGCTATAGCATCCTCGGAAAATTTCCAGGGTTTGAGGAAAATGAATCTAAAATATTTAGATCTTTAATAATGCATAATACAAATTTTCATGATGTTGTGATCACTCACCTAGAGCCAGACATCCTGGAATGTGATGTCAAGTGGGCCTTAGAAAGTGTCACTATGAACAAAGCTAGTGGAGGTGATGGCATTCCAGTTGAGCTATTTCAAATCCTGAAAGATGATGCTGTGAAAGTGCTCCACTCAATATGCCAGCAAATTTGGAAAACTCGGCAGTGACCACAGGACTGGAAAAGGTCAGTTTTCATTCCAGTCCCAAAGAAAGGCAATGCCAAAGAATGCTCAAACTACCACACAATTGCACTCATCTCACACGCTAGTAAAATAATGCTCAAAATTTTCCAAGCCAGGCTTCAGCAATACGTGAACTGTGAACTTCTAGATGCACAAGCTGGTTTTAAAAAAGGCAGAGGAACCAGAGATCAAATTGATTACATCCGCTGGATCATCGAAAAAGCAAGGGAGTTCCAGAAAAATATCTATTTCTGCTTTGTTGACTATGCCAAAGCCTTTGACTGTGTGAATCACAATAAACTGTGGAAAATTCTTCAAGAGATGGGAATACCAGACCAGTTGACCTGCCTCTTGAGAAACCTATATGCAGTTCAGGAAGCAACAGTTAGAACTGGACATGGAACAACAGACTGGTTCCAAATAGGAAAAGGAGTACATCAAGGCTGTATATTGTCACCCTGCTTATTTAACTTCTATGCAGAGTACATCATGAGAAACGCTGGGCTGGAAGAAGCACAAGCTGGAATCAAGATTGCCGGGAGAAATATCAATCACCTCAGATATGCAGATGACACCACCCTTATGGCAGAAAGTGAAGAGGAGCTAAAAAGCCTCTTGATGAAAGTGAAAGAGGAGAGTGAAAAAGTTGGCTTAAAGCTCAACATTCAGAAAACAAAGATCATGGCATCCGGTCCCATCACTTCATGGGAAATAGACGGGGAAACAGTGGAAACAGTGGCAGACTTTATTTTTCTGGGCTCCAAAATCACTGCAGATGGTGATTGCAGCCATGAAATGAAAAGACTCTTACTCCTGGAAGGAAAGTTATGACCAACCTAGATAGCATATTCAAAAGCAGAGACATTACTTTGCCAACAAATGTCTGCCTAGTCAAGGGTATGATTTTTCCAGTGGTCATGTATGGATGTGAGAGTTGGACTGTGAAGAAAGTTGAGCACCAAAGAACTGATGCTTTTGAACTGTGGTATTGGAGAAGACTCTTGGTCCAACCTGTCCACTGTAAAGGAGAACAGTCCTGGGTGTTCTTTGGAAGGATGATGCTAAAACTGAAACTCCAGTACTTTGGCCACCTCATGCGAAGAGTTGACTCATTGGAAAAGACTCTGATGCTGGGAGGGATTGGGGGCAGGAGAAAAAGGGGATGACCGAGGATGAGATGGCTGGATGGCATAACCAACTTGATGGACGTGAGTCTGAGTGAACTCCAGGAGTTGGTGATGGACAGGGAGGCCTGGCGTGCTGCAATTCATGGGGTTGCAAAGAGTCCGACATGACTGAGTGACTGAACTGAACCGAACCGAATACAGATTTTTAGAATTTCCATCTTGAATACTTTTTTAAAAAGGAGTTCTTATTTTGAAACTAATGGCCTCTAATGAGTGATATTGTTTAGCTAATGATGATAAATAACAGGCACTAGTCAGGGGAATGTTATCCATACCCAGAATCTTTGGGCTGTCTGTCTGTTTCCCTGAATTCTCACCCAAACCTCATCCCTAGCTAGGTGCATATTCACAAAGTGCACAGAGGTTTTCTGCTCTAGTTAACCCCATGCTCTCCACTCTTTATTTACACCAACCTTAGCTCCTTCTCCTGACTTCTCAGAGATATGTGGTCATAGTGTGTTGGTACTACCCTTTAAAAAAAATTAATTTATTTGGTTGCATTGGGTATCTGTTGCGACATGTGAACTCTTGGTTGAGCATGTGGGATCTCAATTCCTCCACTGGGGATCAAACCTGTGCCCCCTGCATTGGGAGTGTGGAGTCTCAGCCACTGGACCCACCAGGGAAGTCCCCATTCTTTTTCTTCATCCACTCTTGCCAAGTTGTGTCCAACTCTTTGCAACCCCATAGACTGTAGCCACCAGGCTTCTCTGTCCATGGGATTTCCCAGGCGAGAATACTAGAGTGGGTTGCCATTTCCCTTACCATTCCCCAAATCCACAGTTATAACACAAAATCTGTCTTGTCAGTGCAAAGGAGCATAACTCAGATGAACACATGATTGAGGGAGTGCCAGTCATCGCCCTGACATATATAAAATCAGACACACAGGTCATTAGTTTCTGCAACCCAGGCATTTAATAATCATATACTCACAACTTCTAGATGTTATGAAACATTAGGGTTTTTCTGGTGACAACTATTTTTAACGGAGAGGGATTGTGAACCGATGCCAGGTTGTTGATTTTCAAACAATATCATTGTACATAAATAAAGATCTCTTTCTTAGCACAAGCATATGCCTAAGGAATGTATGGTAGATAAGATAGGAGATGAAACACAAAGCAGATTATCTCTGAAGGATGTTTCAGTTCCCACAGGATAGAATGGAAATTCCTGAAACTTCTAGGGAAAGAGATAAAACAATGTGTTCTCTGCTTTGATGGATAGGATGCTAATGTTTTCTCTTCCGGAGCACACATCCCTAAGGAAACAGAAGCACGTGGTAACTGGCTGAATTTTTACCTAAGTCTCTGCCTTCTGCGTTAGGCACATGGAGCTGTGGGAGTTCAGATTTGTTTTGGTTACCTATTTGTAGAGGAAATCCTCTTTCCTGAAGATAGGAGTTTGAATGGCCTTGAGAACTCTCTTTAGTTGCTCCAAAGCTGTGTCATAACACCCCTGTGTTTGCTTACATGACACACACATGTCTGCGCACACTCAGACGTGCACACCAAAGGCATGGAGAGGCAGGGGCTGAGGTGAACTTATGCTGCGTTTTTTCCCCTTTGCCATTAAGTGTTGCCTGATTCTTTGTGGCCCCATGGACCGTAGCACACCAGGTTCCACTGGCCATGGGATTTCCCAGGCAAGAATACTGGAGTGGGTTGCCAATTCTTTCTCCAAAGGATCTTCCCAACCCAGGGGTTGAACCGAGGTCTCCTGCACCTTCTGCTTTGGCAGGCAGATTCTTTATCACTTTGAAAGTGAAAGTTGCTCAGTCGTATCCAACTCTTTGAGACCCCATGGACTATACAGTCCATGGAATTCTCCAGGCCAGAATACTGGAATAGGTAGCCTTCCCCTTCTCCAGGGGATCTTCCCAACCCAAGGATTGAACCCAGGTCTCCTGCACTGCAGGTGGATTCTTTACCAGTTGAGTCACAAGGGAAGCCCCTGAGCCACCTGGGAAAGACTTATGCTGGGAGATTATAAATGGTATCATATACCAGGTTCTGAACACCTGCTCATTAATCAAATGAAGGAATGCATGGTTCAAATGTGTAAACAGCTGGACATGGGACACTGCAAGACACAAGCTTGCACACCTGGGAATCCAAGAAGAGGCTGACCTCTTGGGCGAGGGACTGGATTGACTTATTTCTGCCTGTAGGACACCCATAGGCAGAGGATTGCAAAGGGTTAGTCACCAAGTATACTTCCCGTGTGTGGAAAATGGTTCCACTCCATCCCTCCCCTCCGGTTTCTTCTCCACTTTTTTTGGCATGTGGGCTTCCAGAGGTTTCCCAAGGCAGGCCTGTTCCTGGCACATGGTGGTGCTTGTGAGGCACCTGAGCCGAGCAGCGTTCAGCAATCTGTTGGCGTCCAGAAACAGAGCCCTTGTTACTCATCTGTGAGCACCAACCCTTCCCACCACATCTCCTCTAACGGAGGTGGGCAGAAAGAGAGATGCTTGTGGGTTAACAGGATAAGATTAAACAACAACCAGTCACAGTAAGCATCCAGCTATTCTTGGATAACATTGTCCACTGAGAAAGCATATATATATATATGTATATATATATATCAAAGTGAAAGTGTTAGACGCTCAGTAGTGTCCGACTCTTTGTGACTTCAGGGACTATAGCCCACCAGGATCCACAGGATTCTCCAGGCAAGAAAACAGGAGTAGATTGCCATGTCCTCCTCCAGGGGATCTTCCCAACCCAAGGATCAAACCTAGGGGTCTTGCATTGCAGGCAGATACTTTACATCTGAGCCACCAGGGAAGCCCTATGTATATACACACATATATATTACTACATACATTGGAGAAGGAAATGGCAACCCACTCCAGTGTTCTTGCCTGGAGAATCCCAGGGATGGGGGAGCCTGGTGGGCTGCCGTCTATGGGGTCACACAGAGTCGGACACGACTGAAGTGACTTAGCAGCAGCATATATACATATCAGTTCAGTTCAGTTCAGTCACTCAGTCGTGTCCGACTCTTTGCAACCCCATGAATTGCAGCACACCAGGCCTCCCTGTCCATCACCAACTCCTGGAGTTCACTCAAACTCATGTCCATCGAGTCAGTGATGCCATCCAGCCATCTCATCCCCTTTTCCTCCTGCCCGCAATCCCCCCCCAGCATCAGAGTCTTTTCCAATGAGTCAACTCTTCGCATGAGGTGGCCAAAGTACTGGAGTTTCAGCTTTAGCATCATTCCCTCCAAAGAACACCCAGGACTGATCTTTAGAATGGACTGGTTGGATCTCCTTGCAGTCCAAGGGACTCTCAAGAGTCTTCTCCAACACCACAGTTCAAAAGCATCAATTCTTTGGCGCTCAGCTTTCTTCACAGTCCAACTCTCACATCCATACATGACTACTGGAAAAACCATATACGTACATATACGAATAGCGCAAGGAACTCTTTGCAAAAGAGGCATTAGTCTATAGTATTTTATTTCAACTGGATGTATTTGAACTCTTCAGCACTGAAAATCAGAGTTCTATTAACTGTTTAAGACCAAGGCCAAGTGTAGTTTCTCATAGCTCAACTGTGAAGTTACATTAGGAGCCAAGATAACTGTGTGGAAAATACAACAAAATCCTCTTCTATTTGGAATTCCTTTCACACATTACGTGATAATAACTGTGTTTTTTTCTTCCGGCTCTTGAGCGTTCCCTTTGTCTGAAGCAACGTCTACACCAGTGAGTCAACAGCCCAAGAACCCTCCGCCTTCCTGCACCGTCATCTCTCCTTTGTGTGTTCAAGCCAAAGCTGCTTTTTCGGATTCACTTACACTCTTATGTCCACTGAGAAGTGGATTCCAGAATGACAACATTTCCAGGAGTAATTATTTACTCAGAAAGTGACTAATGATCCTTAGTGTGTTCTCAGTGTGAGACTGATTCCCATAGCTGGTGAGCTGCTGGGGCCGAGTCAGTGCTGGGGCCTAGGACAGACACAGATTCCCCGACTGTTAAAGAAGGATTAAGATCTCAAACCCATGCAACAAAGCAGTTTTTTAAAAAGAGAGAGAGAGAAAAGAAAAATATTAAATAATAGAAAATAAAAAGAGATATAATTAGTGATGCCACCCTAAGTTTTGGAAATTCTTAATTAAGAAATTGAATGTGGTGATTTCTTCACTAAGGCAACACACATGTGCTGAATACCTCTCTTTACCAGGGGCTCTATCGTGAGCCTGGCATAGAAAGCTCTCCATCTGAAGTATCTTACAGAGTAATAGTCTGGAGATTTACAGCTCAATGCACTAAGTACTATAATTGAGGTCTATATAGGGACCCTGGGAGACCAGAGGCCAGGCACTAAGTCAGGGTGGGCCAGTTACAGGAAGGCATTTCAGATGAGGTGATGTTGGAATTTTCAGTAGACAGAACAGAATAAAGAAAGGCAGGAAAAGGGGGGGAAAATTAAATGTGATTAAAGATTGAGTAGGCAGCGTGGTGAACGTTGGCTGGTAGTCATATCTACTCCTGGATTGATACATTGAGCCATTGAAGGATAAAGTAGGAAAGCAGAGAGAAATGCTTTCTCAATCTGTGCTGGTGAGAGATGCTTTTGTAGCAGTGTGCAGGGCAGATGGAAGAAAAGTGGGTGGGAGGGGACCAGATTATAGGTAGCAAAATATTCCAGGGAACCAACGTAAGAGTCTAGACCAAGGGGGGTCTTCAGTCTAGCTGCAGAGGGGAGAAGGTGGATGTGGGGAGACTTAGGCAGTGGGAATGGACCACTGCGATGGCCGACTTGCCTGGAAGTGGGGATAAAGGAGGAAGTGGGGGTAGAAGGAGCCCAGGCTTTCAGGCTCTGATCATCCGACGTTTCAGCTGTCCAGCTGTGACTGTGTCCTGTGGACAAGGACGTGCCCATCTCACCCCATGACCTGGAGCATCAGAGGGCAACAGGATGGGCTGGAATAGGTCCCCTTTCATTTAGAGTTAGGGCACAGGACCCTGCTTGTAGCTGGTACATCGCCACATAATATGCTCAACTGCTTGCTGAGTGAGGAAGAAAGAAGCAAGGCTGGCTCTGGGAGAGGTTCAGTAAGGACACATCGCTATGCTGGTTTGTCAGCAGCCACCCTGGGTTTCTGTAAAGGCCGAATATGGAAGGAACACTGACCTGTCCCTGGGGTGTGGTTCCACCTGGTGATTTCTTTTGTTTTGGCAGAAGAACATTGTGTGGAAGAAAGATCAAAGCCTTAGCAAATGGAGGGGCATAAACTAAAATCTACAGTTCAGATGAAAGGTACATGGACTGCCTTATCACATCTAGCCATTTCTCTCCAACATTCACCACGCTGCCTACTCAATCTTTGATCACTTTTTATTGTTTCCCCCTTTCCTTGCCTCTCTTTGTTCTTCACCGCTGTCATTCAGAGGGGACTGTCCCATCCTAGCATCTGTCCCTGTAAGGCTGGCTCATTTAGAGTTGTGAACAGCCAAATACCTATTTCTAGGAGTGGCCAAATAATGGAGCTTCTAACATTGATGTGGAAAGAAGCTTAGAAGTTTCAAATGTGGTTTGTGGCCATAAAATTGCCCACAGATTATGGAAGAGGATGAGGAAACGTTGTGCTACCTGGGGACATCTCTGGCGGCCCACTGGTTGGAACTCTGCTTACATTGCCGGTGGTAGTGCTGGGGTAGAGGGGTGGGTTTGATCCCTGATCCAGGAATTAAGATCCTGCTTGCCACAGGGTGCAGTCAAGAAATAAAAAATTAAAAACAAACAAAAAAGCAATGAAGCACCTCTGGAGTCGTCCTGCCATGAACAGCGCCCTTCTTATTTGGATGTTGCACGTCGCACTCAGAAAGCATGGAGCCCGTTTCTGCTGGGAGCTGCTTGCATCCCTCCATCTGCCTGTTGAGTAAATAAGTGTGCTAATCGCTCAGTCATGTCCTACTCTTTTTGACACAATAGACTATAGCCTGCAAGGCTCCCCTGTCCTTGGGATTCTCCAGGTAAGAATATTGGAGTGGTTTGCCATTTCCTTCTCCAGGGATCCAACCCTGGTCTCCTGCATTGCAGGCAGATTCTTTACTGTATGAGCCACCAGGGAAGCCTGTTCAGTAGCTGAAGCCAAAAGACACAGCTCATTCCCCAAAACAAAATGATTTCAGAAGGTGTGGAGGAAAGATCAAAGCCTGAGGAAATGGAGGAGAATAAACTAAAATCTATAGGTGCGTGGACTGCCTCATCACTTCTAGCCTTTTCTCCCGAAAGCCTCCACAACTATGGTTTCCACAAAACACTCCCGTGCTCTTAAGAGCAGACTAGCCTGAAATGTTAGAGCTTCCCTGGTAGCTCAGTTGGTAAAGAATCCACCTGCCAATGCAGGAGACATGGGTTCAATCCCTGGGTTGGGAAAATCCCCTGGAGAAGGAAGTGGCAACTCACTCCAGTATTCTTGCTTGGAAAATCCCATGGACAGAGGAGCCTGGCAGGCTGCAGCACATGTGGTCAAAAGAGTCAGACTCAACTTAGCAACTAAACCACCACCATAGCCTGAAAGGTTAACAGACTTTGTTTCCTTCTCACCCGGTCACACCAAGCCACGTGCACTGGGCTTTTGTTTTGAAATCATATTTTTTTCTTAAGGATATGAAAATAAATGAAAGAGTGCTTTCCCCAGTGCATTTCAAAGGCATTTATTAGAACCTTGGTGATAAATCTTCTTTTATTTGAAGTGATAGCAACTTACCATCATCCCTTCAAAACAGAGGATCCTGACAGACAGAAAGCCGAGTGAACCCGCACAGTAAATTTGTGGCCCTGGCCTTTTCTGTGTTAACGTTTTCCTCTTCATCTGTTCCTCAAATGTAAATTTAATGGTCTGGAAATGCTGCCAGGCTTTCTAAATTTTTCTTTGCATGGTAGTAAACCAAGACTCATTTACTCAGTGTCCTAAACTATATTACAACCTTCCTAGCAGTGAATTGCTCTAATTATGATCAGACACCTAACCATTTCATGTTAAATGACTTTGATAGCCCAATAGATTGGGAGGAAATTGTACTTTATTCTAGCCTGTCTCTCTCTTCTCTACTTGAGAGCTTTCCCCTAACATTCGAGATGAATGTTCCTACGGTCTATAATTCCTATTTAGCCCTGATCCCAATTCAAAACTTCTAAAACTGCATAACCTTACCCTTACTCAGGGTTAAATTGCAGATTTCCTTCCTGTTTGATACTGGAAACAAAGTTCAAAGTATCTGGCCTTGGGACACTGGACCATCTTTGGAAAAAAAATACTTTAAAATAAAAAGCCAGTTTCATATATCTAGGTACATCCCCTTTGGACAGAAATCTTTTACTTAAAAAAGAAATTTCAGATTTTCTTATCAGGCTTTTTTTTTTTTTTTTAGCCTTTATTGAATTAGTTGAAGTATTGCTTCTGTTTTAGGTTTGGTTTTTTGGCTGTGAGGCATGTGGGATCTTAGCCCCTGGCCAGACATCGAACCTGCACTCTCTACATTGGAAGGCAAAGTCCTAACCACTGAACCACCAGGGAAGTCCCAGATTTTCTTATTTAAATGAAAAAATAAGGATCAAGTAGAGACTTTCACTCAATAATGTTTGCATTCAGTAACAAAATTTCAAGCAAAGTTAAATGACCACATGAAAGGGATGCGTGGGTAGCTAAGAGCCTGCATCTTAAGGGAGAATAACTGATGTGTCAATTAACTAGTTTTCCAACCATTTCTGAAGACAATGGGAAAACAAATGCACCCAAGGACAAACTATTCAGTTTGCTCCATCCTATCGGACATCGCCACAGGGTAGGGGTGGGGGAGGTCCTCCCAGCTACTCTCCCCCTCATACAAAATATCATTAGGTGTAAGTCCTCCTGTAAGTTCTGGGATGTGAATCTGAAAACAACCGGAGTTTTCACCTCCCTAGGGCTTGCTGGGAAGCCATCACCACCCTCTCCTCACATCAAATAAAGGTGAGTGCTAAGTCACTTCAGTCATGTCCGACTCTGTGCTCCTTGGACTGTAACCCGCCAGGCTCCTCTGTCCATTGGATTCTTCAGGCAAGAATATTGGAGTGGGTTACTCTTTCCTCCTCTAGGGATCTTCCCAATCCCAGGATCAAAACCACCAAATAAAGATGAAGAGCTTCAAAATCATTATTACAAAAGGATTTGGCTCTGCACGTTCGTCTCTTCCCTTTGCAATCATGCACTGCTGCGTCATGGCAATATGGGAGGTTTTCTGGAAAGATGAAGCTTGGGGATTTTCAGGAAGAAATCGGTACCCAAAATAGAGATTTGCTTTTCCCGTAGATAATCTGTCAACATTTTCTAAGGGCAACTTCTTTCCTCTTTTCAAGGACTTAAGCTGTAGTGGAATCACCTTTCGGAAGCACTAAAACTGAAGTCTCCTCACTCCTCCAAGTGCCCAAGACCCCCAACTCCCTGCTTCTGCCAGCCATGGGATCCCCTCATCATATCTCACAGAGCTTCTTCTTGCCAAGGTCTGCACTCTGTCCCACTCTATGAAGGGTTAGGGGTGGTGGCAGGGGAGCATACATATCACATTGAGAAATGGAGTATTTCCTGCTGTATCAATAAACAAGGATGTCACAGCCATCAGCGATTCCGGCCCTCCAAATGTGAATTTCAGAGTGTGAAGGGTGCCCAGAAAGAAAAATGTCTGCTGTCTGACAGCAATCGAGCTACAGCCTCTTCTTACGGAGCACTGAGGCCCTGGGAGATGTGAAAAAAACGCAGGATGTTGGCCCCAGATAGCTGAAAGGTACTTGAAAGGAATGATTTCCGTGAGCCCAGATTCTTGCATCTTCCTGTACATAGAAAAGCACTAAATTCCTTAACTTGGGATATCTGGTTTTCCTTAATTAACAATAACCTTTGATGTTCAGACTATCTTCTACATATCCTGACTTCTCCCCCCCAACTCCTTGTCAGAGCAGTTCTCTCAGGGTCACTTGAGATGCTGTCTCCTGGGCTTGAAGTCCTAAAAATTTCCACCAAATAAAACTTGACTCTCAGCTCTAGGTGATGACTTTTTTAAGTCAATAACATCTAGCCAGTCAAAGCCATCTGGGTTTCTCTTGCTGACCACTAGTTTCTCATGCATCTTTTATTCTTTAAAATCAGTTCTTTTCCTTCTTTTTTTTTTTTAATTGGGGTGCACTCTTTGACTGTGTGGATCACAACAAACTGTGAAAAATTCTTAAAGAGATGGAAATACCAGACCACCTTACCTGCCTCCTGAGAAACCTATATGCAGATCAAGAAGCAACAGTTAGAACTGGACATGGAACGACAGACTGGTTCCAAACTAGGAAAGGAGTATGTCAAATCTGTATATTGTCACCCTGCTTGTTTAACTTATACATAGAGTATATTATGTGAAATACTGGACCGGATGAAGCACGAGCTGGAATCAAGACTGCTGGGAGAAATATCGATAGCCTCCAATATGCGGATGACACCTCCCTTGTGGCAGAAAGCAGTGAGGAACTAAAGAGTCTTGATGAAAGTGAAAAATGCTAAAACTCAGCATTCAAAAAACAAAGGTCATGACATTCGGTCCCATAACTTCATGGCAAATAGATGGAGAAACAATGGAAACAGTGACAGACTTTATTTTCTTGGGCTCCAAAATCTCTGCAGATGGTGGCTGCAGCCATGAAATTAGAAGACGCTTGCTCCTTGGAAGAAAAGCTATGACCAACTTAGACATCATATTAAAAAGCAGAGACATTACTTAGCTTACAAAGGTCCATCTAGTCAAAGCTATGGTTTTTCCAGTCGTCATGTATGGGTGTGAGAGTTGGATCATAAAGAAGGCTGAGTGCCAAAGAATCGATGCTTTTGAACTGTGGTATTGGAGAAGACTCTTGAGAGTCCCTTGGGCTGCAAGGAGATCAAACCAATCAATCCTAAAGGAAATCAGTCCTGAGTGTTCGTTGGAAGGACTGATGCCGAAGCTGGAACTCCAATACTTTGGCCACCTGATGCGAAGAGCTGACTCTTAGAAAAGACCCTGATACTGGGAAAGACTGAAGGCAGGAAGAGAAGGGGATGACAGAGGATGAGATGGTTGGATGGTATCACCGACTTGATGGATATGAGTTTGAGCAAGCTCTGGGAGATGGTGAAGAACTGGAAAGCCTTACATGCTTCAGTCAATGGGGTCACAAAGAGTTGGACACAACTGAGAGACTGAACAACAAGCATCCCACTGGTAAAACGTCTTGAACATCTCCAATACATGTGTATATATGTATAAGTTATAACTATGTATTACACTCTGAATATATTATACGTATTTTTAAGTATATACAAAAATTGAACTTAAAAGTATTATGGTAACCATGAGTAGAAGTTCTAAGATTGTCTTTCTTGCACTCCTGCTGGGATCTAGGTAGGTGACTGCAGACCACTGGACGGTCAGTGGTGGCTGGTGGGTAGTGATTCCAGAACCGAGAGGTGATGCAGATGTTGACAGGGGTGTGGTGCGTGACTGCTGGCTGAAAGGAGGCAAAAACATGCTGACCGAGACTGGGCTTTGTGACTTGCCTGCACCAGGACTCACTGAGTCATTTTTTTATAATCTCAACTCCCACTCAGCTCAGAGGTGTCATGCATCAGAATGACTAACCGAACTAATAATAAACCTATCGAGTTACGCATTTCTCAGAAATGTCTCCACAAAACTGTAAGGAGTTGGGCGAATATGACAGTCCTCAACTCTGTCTGCTAGAAACACAGTTCTCCCAGTTCCTCCTAAGAGCTGATGTAAAATTAGACTCTTAGGACATGCCAGGATCCTAACCGGCAACTGCAAACCACGTAATACAAATTATCCCCATCTCATTGAAGGACTACCCTGACCCTGCATAGACACAGATGATGAACTTAGGGAAATGTATTCAAGTTTTATTTTTTAAATTATTTTTAAAGAATTGTATTTATTTATTTGGCTGTGCTGTGTCTTTGTTGCTGGGCGGGCTTTTCTCTAGTTGCGGCGCGTGAGCTTCCGGTTGTGGTGCCGCGGCTTCTCTTTCTGTGGAGCACGGGCTCTAGGGCGCTCGGGCTTGAGAAGTTTGGGCACATGCGCTCAGTAGTTGCAGCCCCCAGGCTCTAGAGCACAGGCTCAATAGTTGTGGGGCACGGGCTTAGTTGCTCCAAGGCATGTGGGATCTTCCCAGATCAAGGATGGAGTCTGTGTCTCCTGCACTGGCAGGCGGATTCTTTACCACTGAGCCGCCAGGGAAACCCTATTCATGTTTTATTGATTTATTTTGAGGTCCAGCATGTGGGATCTTAGTTCCCTAAGCCGGGATTGAATCCCTGTCCCCTGCGTTAGGAGTGTGGAGTCTTAGCCGCTGGGCCTCCAGAGATGTCTCATCTGTGTTTTAGACAAAACATTTGAAACAATCTATTCTGTTTTCATTAACATTATGAAGATAAGTCATTCAAACATCAGTTTCAGTTGTTTTTTTTTTTTTAAAGAATGATAAAAAAACACTTCAGAGCTTTACTGGTTAAATCTTAAGGAGTTTGTTTGCAGTTGGGTTAGAAAAAAGATATGATCACAGATGTGTTTGTCTTTATTACTTCTAATATCACCTCTGATCACTACAAGAAGAGGCAGAGATGTGCTCACGCAAAGGTTTACTTCAAAGAAAAATGTGGAGGGAACCACTGGCTGCAGAGAGAGATCAAAGGAAGAGTGTTGCTTCATTCCCTGACATTCACAAGTTCCCTCATTCAGCAGGTGTCCACTGAATTCCTAAACTGTGTCAGGCAGTCAGGATGGAGAGCAGAGAGATGCTCCCTATCTTCAGTGAAGGGACCGGCCAGTGGGAGAGGCAGGTAAACCAGCAGGAGGTTAGTTTCCCATGAGAAGACCTTATTCCCAAGAGTGCCCAGGGTGCTATGATGGCCCAGAGGGGCCAGCAAAACCCACAGCCTTTGGGCGGTCCTCCACTTTGGCTGCCTGGATTGAAGTCTAAAAAACAGAATAAAGTTAAGAAAGAAGATAACCATAAACATTTACCCAGCAAGCAGCGCTGTGTGCTAAAAACCCTGCTACAGATTTGATGAATGCAACTTCATGATGGGAATATAATGAGGGAAAACATGAGGGAAAGCCTGAGAGCCGGGCTTCTCAAATTCAAACCTAGCTGCAGCATGTCCTAGCTGGTTGTTTTAGGGTAAGTTAGCTCACCTCTCTAAACATCACTTTTCTGGGTGTGAAAAGGGATAATAATAACCTTTATCTCAGAGGTAAATCCTACAGTTAAGAGAATAAACCAGATGATCTAGGTAACACATACAGGACTATGTCTGACATAGCAGATGTCCAGTAATCGTTAGCTATAATATAACTGTTAATCCTAATGACCCATGAACTAGCTGTTAGTGCTATTTTTTTTCTCCATTTTATAGACGTAGAAACTGTCTACTAAAAAATTAGTCACAACCTGAAAGCAGAGAGTTATTTTATTTAATGGAGTCCTGTTAAGGACTCCGAGTCTGGCAGACAACATCTCAGTAGCCCTGAGAAAACTGCTCGGAGGAGGTGGGAGAGGGAGTGGGGCTATGCATAAGTCTGCAACAAAGGGGGCGGGCAGTCTGAACATCAAAGATTATTATTAAGTAAGGAAAACCAGATATCAAGCCAAGGAATTCAGTGTTTTTGTGTATATGGAGCCTCTGGGCTCACTGAATTCATTCCTTTCATATGCACCTAAGCTATCTGGGGCCAAATCCTGTTTTTTGATTGTTTACATCCTTAATTTCTAGTTCACCATAAGAGGTGGCAGCTGTGGCCGATGGCTGCTTCCTGTATCCCTCCCCACCCCCATCCAAGCTCCTCAGCAGTTACCGCGGCGGGTGATGGCATCTGCTGGGTCGCAGGCATTGTGTTCCCCTTTGGGAGCCCTCATTCACTTTGGAGCCCCGAAATGGCTGATGGCTGTGACATTTCTTACCGACTGATATGGCAGGAAATAGTTCATTTCACAGAACTCAGGTCTAGAGAGCTTGAGTAACCTGGAGTGGAACCCAAGCTGTGTGGGGATGGGCAAGCAGCGGAACTGGCCCAGGAAATGGAGTGAAAATGTTAAAAACATGGCGAGGCAGGAAAGAAGGGAAGACAGGGTGATTCTAAAGGGTACTACTGTGATTATTTCAGAAAGTGGAGGCCAGTGGAGGCCAGAGTATTCCACAGAAGTAGGTTGGAGATAATTTCTATCATGTGGATATTAATAGATTATATGAGCATATGATCCACACGAGCAGATCAGAGGCATTATCTTAGAATTTCAAAATTTTAAGTGGATTTTGGCTTTTATCCACAAATCAAAAAGGAAGAGGGGAAGGAGAAGAGATTTAAGATGTGTAGCTAAGAGAGGCCACAGTTGCAGGGCGTGAGGATTAAAAAAGTTAATACATGGTATAGACTGTGGGTTCATTTCACTTTTTCGATTGGTTCCGTATTTTGTTGCTGTTTTTTAAAATATTTATTTGTTGGGCAGCATCAGGTCTTACTTGCAGCATGTAGGATCTTCACTGCACCATGCCAGATCTTTCATTGCATCAGGACTCTCTAGTTGTGGCCAGTGGGCTCTGTAGGTAGGCCACAGGCTTAGTTGGCCATGCCATGTGGGATCTTAGTTCCCCAACCAGGGATTGAACCCACTTCCTCTGCATGGGAAAGCAAATTCTTAACCACTGGACCACCAGGAAAGTCCCTTTTGTTGCTGTTTGATATTTAATTGTAAAGACCATAAGGAAATCAAACTAGTCAATCCTAAAGGAAATCAACCTGGAATATTCACTGGAAGGACTGATACTAAAGCTGAAGCTCCAACACTTTGGCCACCTGATGTAAAGAGCTGACTCACTGGAAAATACCCTGATGCTGGGAAAGTTGGAGGGCAGGAGGAGAAGGACAGAGGTTGGATGTTATCACCGACTCAATGAATGTGAATTTGGGCAAACCTCGGGAGACAGTGGAGGACAGGAGAGCCTGGTGTGCTGCAGTCCATGAGGTGGCAGAGTCAGACACAACTTAGCGACTGACCAACAACATTTAATACAAGGAATATTGAATTGGTTCTTGTTAACAGAAATTCCTATCACATGAATGTTTCATACCCTTCAGGATTTCATTTCTTGCCCCATTGTGTGGTAGTTTCCTAAAAACAGGCGTTCTTTAGAAAAGTGAGATGGAGGGCACATGAAGTGAGGCTTTATGGGCAGGTCCCTGGGGACAGGCACGGCTTTCTCTGCTTCAGAGGATGATGCTGTCGAAAGCCTTTCTGTGGCATTGTCTCCCTGCAGTGACTCATTCCCTGCCTATAGTGGAGCGAGGCCACTTTCTGCATGACCAGCTAAGAGGGACACCAACTAGCACATGCTTAAATGTCTGTGGCAAGGAAAATTCTCAGTCTGTCAAACGTCCAGACAAGGTTGTCGTCTGGCCTTCCCACTGCTGCCGAAGGGACTGAATGAAATACGATATCTGAGTTCGGGTCTCTGTGTGACGATCTGCTGGGTAATTCAGGACACCTTTGCCTCTGACTCAGGAGACCTAATGAAGTGGGAGGCAGCCCTGCCAGTTTTCTGAAACGCGCAAAAGAAGGGTTATAAGTAGTCACTTTCCATCAATTCATATTTAATGTCTCATCTAAATTAAAACCAATTTCTTGCAAGGGCCTAAAAAACTCTTTCAAATTATACTTTCTGATCTAATCCTCTTACAGCCCACTGCATGAATGAATTTTGACTGTCACAAATACATGATTTGTTATTCAGAAAAGATCCTAAACTTTTTAGATACAACATCAAAGGCATGATCCATTGAAAGAAATAATTGATAAGCTAGATCTCATTAAAATTTAAAACATCTACTCTGTGAAAGACCCTGTCAAGAGAATGACAAGGTAAGCTGCAGACAGGAAGAAAATATTTGCAAAGACACATCTGATAACGGATTATTATCCAAAATATACAAAGAACTCATAAAGCACAACAATAAGAAAATGAACAACTTGATGGGAAAGTGGACAAAAGACCTGAAAAGACATCTCAACAAAGACGAAACAAAGATGGCAAATAATCATATGAATAATGCTCCTCTCATATCTATCAGGGAAATGCAAATTAAAACAATGAGCCACCCCTTCACGCCTATTCAGTTCAGTACACTTCATTTGCTCAGTTGTGTCTGACTCTTTGCGACCCCATGGACTGTGGCATGTCAGGCTTCCCTGTCCATCACCAACTCCCGGTGCTTACTCAAACTCATGTCCACCAAGTTTGTGATGCCATCCAACCATCTCATCCTCTGTCGTCCCCTTCTCCTCCTGCTTTCAATCTTTCTCAGCATTAGGGTATTTTCCAAGAAGTCAGTTCTTCACACCAGGTGGTCAAAGTATTGGAGTTTCAGCTTCAGCATCAGTCCTTCCAATGAACACTCAGGACTGATTTCCTTTAGGATTGACTGGTTGGATCTCCTCAAATTCCAAGAGACTCTCAAGAGTCTTCTCCAACACCACAGTTCAAAAGCATCAGTTCTTCAGTGCTCAGCTTTCTTTATAGTCCAACTCTCACATCCATACATGACTGCTGGAAAAACCATAGCTTTGACTAGATGGACCTTTCTTGGCAAAGTAATGTCTCTGCTTTTTAATATGCTGTCTAGGTTTGTCACAGCTTTTCTTCCAAGGAGCAAGCGTCTTTTAATTTTATGGCTGCAGTCACCATCTGCAGTGATTTTGGAGTCCAAGAAAACAAATTCTCTCACTGTTTCCATTGTTTTCCCCATCTATTTGCCATAAAATAATGGGACTGGATGCCATGATCTTTGCTTTCTGAATGTTGAGTTTTAAGCCAACTTTTTTCACTCTCCTCTTTCACTTTCATCAAGAGGCTCTTTAGTTCCTCATTGCTTTCTGCCATAAGGGTGGTGTCATCTGCATATTTGAGGTTATTGATATTTCTTCCGGTAATCTTGATTCCAGCTTGTGCTTCATTCGGCCCAGCATTTCTTATGATGTACTCTGCATATAAGTTAAATAAGCAAGCTAAATATACATTAGCCTTGATGTACTCTTTTCCCTATTTGGAACCAGTCTGTTGTTCCATGTCCAGTTCTAACTGTTGCTTCTTGACCTGCATATAGGTTTCTCAGAAGGCAGGTCAGGTGGTCTGGTACTCCCAAGATGAAGAATTTTCCACAGTTTATTGTGATCCACACAGTCAAAGGCTCTGGTGTAGTTAATAAAGCAGAAGTAGAAAAATTTCTGGAACTCTATTGCTTTTTCTATGACCCAGCGGATTTTGGCAATTTGCTCTCTGGTTCCTCTGCCTTTTCTAAATCCATCTTGAACATCTGGAAGTTCAGAGTTCATGTACTGTTGAAGACTGGCTTGGAGAATTTTGAGCATTACTTTGCTAATGTGTGAGATGAGTGCAATTGTGTGGTAGTTTGAACATTCTTTGGCATTGTCTTGCTTTTGAGTTGGAATGAAAACTGACCTTTTCCAGTCCTGTGGCCACTGCTGAGTTTTCCAAATTTGCTTGCATATTGAGTGCAGCACTTTCACAGCATCATCTTTTAGGATTTGAAATAGCTCAACTGGAATTCTATCATCTCCTACACCTATTAGGGTGGCCAAAATCCAGAACATTGACACCACCAAATGCCCAGGAGGATGTGAAGCAAAAGGAACTCAAAATATGATTTAGCATTTTTGTACCAAACTAAGCATACTGTTACTCTGTGAATCAGCAGTCTTGCTCCCTGGTATTTACCCAAATGAACTGAAAATTATGTCCACCTGAAACCCGGCACATGGACATTAACAGCAACTTCACTCAGAATGGCCAAAACTAGGAAGCAGTCAAGATGTCCTTTAGTTGTTATTCTTGTTGTTGTTGTTCAGTCTCTCAGTTGTGTCCAACTTTTTGTGACCCCATGGACTGCAGCACACCAGGCCTCCCTGTCCATCACCAGCTCCCAGAGCTTACTCAAACTCGTGTCCATTGAGTCAGTGATGCCATCCAACCATCTCATCCTCTGTCGTCCCCTTCTCCTCCTGCCTTCAGTCTTTCTCAGCACCAGGGTCTTTTCTAATGAGTTGGCTCTTCACATCACGTGGCCAAAGTACTGGAGATTCAGCTTCAGCATCAGTCCTTCCAATGAATATTTAGGGATGAATTCCTTTAGGATGGACTGGTTTGATCTCCTTGCTGTCCAGGTGAATGGAAAAATCACCCTTCGTATATCCAAGCAATGGAATATGATTCAGCACTAAAAAGAAATGAGCTATTAAACCATGAAAAGTCATGGAGAAACTTTCAGTAGATATTGCTAGTAGAAGAAATCAATCTGAAAACTCTACGATTCCAAGTATACCACATTCTGGAAAAGGCAGAATGATGGAGACAATTAAAAGATCAGTGATTGCCATGGGAGAGGGCTAGAGGGGAGGGATGAGCCAGTGGAGCTCAGAGGATTTTCAGGCCGAGGATGGTACTCTGTATGATACTATAATTGCAGATACATGTTGTTATACATTTGCTGAAACTCACTGAATTTGCAGCTCTAAGAATGAACCCTAACCTTGTTGACTACTAATTGGCGCTTGCCTTGGGTGCTTGCCATCTGCCTCTACAAGGATGACATCATGTGCTGCTGCAGCTGCTGACCTTCGACACTTCTTGAAGGAGTTCAGAGTGGAGAGCAGAAATGAGGCACTTTGTGCTCAGGGGAAAAACTGGCCGAGCAACTCTTCAGATAATTAGATGTTCTCAGTAGCCGATTTTATAAGCCCAGTTCTTGTATCTCCCCACATCTAGAAAAGCGCTAAAATCCTTCCTGGTGACACTGTTGCTTGTGACTAGGAAAGGCTTCACGAGACTAATAGAAACCTTCTGGAAAATATGTGCTTGATTGCATGTACTCCCCCTTCATCAAAAATCACATCTAAACTGACCTCCCACCTCCCCACCGCCACAACCTCTTTGGAGCAGTTTTTCAGAGTTGTCTGAGGTGCAGTCTCCCAGGCTGCAATCCTTATTTTGCCCCAAATAAAACTTAACTTGCAACTCTCAGATTGTGCAATGTTTTTTTTTTTTTTTTTTAAATTGTAAACTGTGGACTTTGTTATGGGCTTCCCTGGTAGCTCAGATGATAAAGCCTGCAATGCGGGAGATGGGAGTTCTATCCCTGGGTTGCGAAGATCCCCTGAAGGAAGAAATAGCAACCCACTCCAGTATTCTTGCCTGGGAAATCTCATGGAAAGAGGAGCCTGGTAGGACACAACTGAGTGATTAACAGTATGGACTTTGTTTGGTAGAGATGTGTCATTGACTAACTAATGCATTGATCTGGAGCGGGGGGTGGGGGTCGGGGGGGAGGGTATTGATGATGGGGAGGCTGTGCATGTGTGGAGAGAGGGAATACATGGAAATTCTCTCTGTCCTCCTCACTCAGCTTTGTTGTGAGCCTAAAATTGCTCTAAAAAATAGTCTATTTAAAAGGAAAAAAGAAGGATCCTAGATCTAAAGCAAGCATATAAGGAACCAATGCTCTCCCATGTAGTCTAGACTTATTATTCTACTTCTTTTCAGAGAAAAAAGAAAAAAAGCTAGATGACTGATGATCCAACCAAAGAATAGAGATTGTAAGGTTTCTGTTTTCAGTGGAATCAGTGGAATTATTACACTGAAATAACAAGTAATAATTTATAAGAATATTCTCAGTCATCCAACAAACATGCATGTCTTTAAAAACATTTATGTATTTATTTACTATTTATCATTATTTTTCACATAGCATAACGTTTACCCCTTTAATTAAGTGATGTTCAGTATATGCACATCCGCATGTTCCCTGGAGAAGGGCATGGCAAGCCACTCCAGTATTCTTGCCTGGAGAATCTGGCAGACCGAGGAGCCTGGCAGGCTACAGTCCATGGGGTTGCAGAGTTGGACACAACTGAAGTGACTTAGCACAGCACAGTATACGCACAAAGATGGACAATCAACAGTACTATGTGACTGCGGAATATTTTCATCACCTAAAAATAAACACATTAGTAGGCACTCTTTTTTTATAATTAAATTTATTTATTTTTAGTTGAAGGATAATTGCTCTACAATATTGTGTTGGTTTCTGCCAAACATCAACATGAATCCACCGTAGGTATACCTATGTCGCTTCCTTCTTGTTTTAAAGGGCGCGTATTCCCCTGAATCTGTGGGCTACCGGAGACCCAGCGTCGACTGTGAGTCAGCACCAGGTCCCAGCCTGCACCCCGAATCCTGGTGACAAGGGCAAGTGAGTCATCCTCTCTGAGCCTCTGAGCCTTTCTTTACTTCGGGAATGAAGATAACAATCCCCTGAAGATTGTTGAAGGCATTAACTGAGATAATGGTAATTGTTAACTTCCGTTCCCACTTCTCATCTCTCAGCAACGCTTTAACAGAAAGAAAATCGGGGTTTCTTGATTTGCAAGTTTTCTTGCTCTTCACTCCGTGCCCTTACATTATGCTCCCCTGGCAAGTTGTGATCTGCCAACAGAGCATCAGCGCAGAATTATAAACCACCAGCTGGGTCGACTTTACTTTGAGAGTTGTTTTCTAAGACAATCGACTGGCTGCCCAAATTACGTATATGTAGACAGAACCTTGTGTTTTGCAAATGAGGATGCTGGAGACTAAACAGGATGTGGGAGGATTGCCTTTCTTACTCTTGAATATATTTCTTTTAATGTTTTACCATTTCAAAGACTTTAAAAAAATGTTTTGTCACCAATCAACTACTTAGCTTGTAAATTTTAAAATGATTCTAAAAAAAAAATTTTATTAAAGCAAAGGCCAGAACATGCTGCATGGAATAATGGCCAGATACTGGGCTTCCCTGGTGGCTCAGTGGTAAAGAATCTGCCTGCAATGTGGGAGACCTGGTTTTGATCTCTGGGCTGGTTAGATCCCCTGGAGAAGGGAATGGCTACCCCCTCCAGCATTCTTGCCTGGAGAATCCCATGGACAGAGGGTACAGTCCATGGGGTCACAAAGAGTGGGACACAACTGAGCGACTAACACTTTCACGTTTTCATTGGGCTTCAATTATCGCTTCTGTTGCCTCTCCTCTTTTCAAGCAGTAGTTCCCATTCTTTGCTTTGCTCAGCTTGAGTTTCACCTTGGGTGCTTTTGTGACTTTGTCTGGAAACAACATGAAGCAAGCTTTTCAGCAGAAGGTTCAAAAACTTCCTCTAAGGTAAAAGTTAAAATACTCTCAGTGATTCATCTGTCAGGAGATTGTGACCCTCAGCACCAATGATAATGGGCCAAGTAGTTAAGACCATAGCGTCTGAGTCAGATGCAAAGCCTCCAGTGGTTTGGGGCAGGTCACCTAAACTTGCCAGAAAACGGAGCTAATGATATTGCCTAATACATGATGTTGTTATGGGGACTGAGTAAAGAAATGTACATGAAACGCCTGACACATTGGCCAGAACAGGAAGAGAACTCAATACGTGTCAGTGTCTGACTCTACATGGATGGAGATGTTGCCTATATGCCGGGGGTCTAGGATGGATTTATGACGATCAGTCTGGGGCTGCAGCTGCAGAAAATTCCAAGCAGAGTTCTTTGTTACCTGATGGCTCTTGGAGTCAATACTGCTCACAGACAGAAACTTAGACATTTGTTGGAGAACTCTTCTACCGGCCTGTTCTGGGTTGCGCTCAGAGATCACCTGAGATTCTTGGAAGCTGGGCAGAATTTCCCTAAAGGAAAAGTTTGAAAACACTGTAGGCCAATATGGAGGAGAAGCAGTGTGGGCTTCTTCTATGTAGGTGGAATAAGACAGTGGTGATAGTCATGAGTCAGCTTGAAGCAAGTCATCAATTCCATCAGATTTTGATGTTTTTTATGACGATTTCTAATCCTGAACTTTGGAAAAGAGTGTCCTGGATTCTAAAAATGAGCCTCCTTTGACAATTTCTAATCTTGAATTTTGGTAAAGAATATCCTGGGTTCTAAAAATGGGCTTCCTTCTTCCAGTTCATGCGAGCCTTTCCTTAGTGTTGCCTGTTCAGAAACAATAGCAATCCCCCCGGAGATAAGACAAGTCACTTGAGAACATCTGAGAAGGTGCCTCTCTGTGGAGCAGGTTGGTGCAAGCTCCATTGTTCTGACCGTGTGGGCAGAAGGAACCGCGGAGATACAGTGTTGTTTGTTTTCACTCTTGCCAAGCAGGCTGTGGTGTCAGTACTTGAGGCTCCTTGTGGATAAAGGGAAAGGTGACTTTCACTTCCTTTCTGAAGCTTTGAAGCCTCGGTTTCCTTCTTCTACCAGAGATACCAAAACGTGGGTAAACTGGTCTGGAGAGAGTGCCGTAGACTTATCATCATGGGGCTCTGACTGATGGTGTTAATATGAGTGTTTAGACTTAATCAATGAAGGAAATGTATATACATGTTGATGGCTTTCCTGCATCCAAAGAAAGTCCATTTTATTTATTTACTCTTAAAATATTTATTTGGCGACGTCAGGTCTTAGTTGTGGCACCCGAGATCTTCATCTTTCATCGAGACATGCAGGAGCTAGTTCCCTGACCAGGGACAGAAGTCAGACCCTCTGCACCGGGAGCCCAAAGTCTTAGCCACTGGACCACTGGGGAAGTCCCAAAAGAAAATCCACTTTAGATGCCCAAATTCAATGAACTGTTCTAGCCCATACAGCAGTCCTTCCACGTGACAATACTGTCTTCACAGAATGAAAGAGTTTAGTGAGCTACAGGTTTCCTGAACGGCAGGATGGTAATAAAGGAACAGCAGTGAATGAGGGTCGAGTGGGCCAAGATCTAATTTCCTCTGTACCACTAAATAATTTTAGAAGCTCTTCCTACTCAGATCAATTCCATCTCTATGGTTCACGGTTTACTCACTTGCAAATTCAAGAGCAGAAGAAACTAAGTTCTGGAATAATAAGATTTTTATGGACACTAGACAAACCACTCAGTCATGTTTGACTCTTTGTGACCCCATGGACTATAGCCTGCCAGGCTTCTCTGTCCATGGAATTCTCCAGGCAAGAATACTGGAGTGGGCAGCCATTTCCTTCTCCAGGAGATCTTCCCTACCCAGGCATGGAACCCAAGTCTCCTGCATTGCAGGCCAATTCTTTACCATCTGAGTCACCAGGGAAGCTCAGATAAACAACTTTTAAAAATTGACTTCTGGACTTAGGAATGCAGTTCACATTGAAATTCATAATCCAAGCAATAAAAGTAATAAGGAAAAGGACTTTTCTAAGACAGACATGATCTGTTTTCATTTCCTTTTTATATTTGCAACTGGTTGGGGCAGATAGTTCTGTGTATTCTTGTGTGGGCATACACCTGGTAATGGATTTGAGATGAAAAATCAATCTCTCATAAGAAAGCTCTCCTTATCACATTTTATGTACACCTATACCTTCTTTCATTTGAGATCCAACTTTGAATAAACACTGCTCTCAGCCAAGGACGAGCAAAGCCCGAATTAGTCATCATTGTCTTTTTCCACCCACATGGAAGAAGCTCACACCCTTTCGCCTCCACATTGCCCTATATTATTTTCAAACTCTTTCTTTATTTAGGGAGATTCAGCCCAGCTTCCAAGACTCCTAAATGATCTCTGAGCACAACCTATAACAGTCAGGTAGAGTTCTCCAACAAGGTTCTACGTTTCTGTCTGTGAGTGGCATTGACTCCAAGAACAAACAGGCAGCTTGGAATATTCTACAGCCTGATTGCCATAAATCCACTCTAGACACCCAGCATATAGGCAACATCTCCATCCATGGATAGTCAGAGGCTGACACATATTGTGGCCACTTCCTATTCTGGCCAGTGTGTCAGGCATTTCAGGTGCATTTTCTTGCTTCGGAGAACTTTGGAATCTTATGTCTCATGAAGAGTCCTTAAGGTTGGGGATGTGGATTGGGAGTCTGGGATTTAAAGTTGCAAACTATTATATATGTGTGTATAAACTATGTGCTATCATATAGCACAGGGAACTATATTCAATATCCTGTGATAAATCATAATAGAAAAGAACAGAAAAAGAATTACATATTATATATGTATAACTGAATCACTTTACTGCAGAAATTAACACAAAGTCGTAAATCAACTGTGCGTGCTAAGTCACTTCAGTTGTGTTTGATTCTTTGTGACCCTACAGACTGTAGCCCGTCAGGCTCCTCTGTCCATGGGATTCTCCAGGCAAGAATACTGGAGGGGGTTGCCATGTCCTCTTCTGGGGGATCTTCCCAATCCAGGGATTTGACTTGCGTCTCTTATGTCTCCTGCATTGGCAGATGGGTTCTTTACTACTAGTGCCACCTGGGAAGCTCAAACTATACCTCAATTTGAAAAAAGGAGTTGTCGTTGGCCATTAACACAAACATATACACACAGGTACTAGACTTCATCTCTGAGTTAGAATGCTGATCTCAACCCTCTCCTAATTTTACCACCCAACTTTCATTAGACTGACTTTTTGCCTCTATTTCCTCTGCCAGAAAATTTTTGAGCAATGATGACAATTTTAGGTAACAATTAAGAGCCCTGTATAGCTCCGATTTCCAAAAGTTGAAGCCTTTTATTCTATCAGGGAAAATGGTCCCCAACAACGAATTTCCAAAATTTCCTTTGGCATCACCATAAGTTTCTCTGCTGCTACTCTGTAGAAATGTGTTCAGTCTGCTACCTAATTTTTTTCTAATGACTTGGGGGAAGAAACCAGGACTATGAAGCAATAGACTTTTTGTTTAGAGCACAACGAAACTCTGTCGATGGTACAAAACTTTTGATAAGCTACGTAAGTACTTAAACCAAACACTGCCTTATGTTTGTGCAACAGTATTTACGATCTCTGGGACTTCTATCTCAAGTTAAAGGTTGTCGCCTTTTGTAGGAGAAAAGCTAAATTGTCAGCATACTTGGGAGCATTTTGCTTGCCTCCTTTGTTTGCAATGACTAAATTGAGTATTGGGCTTTGCATGACATTCTCTGGGTTAAAAATAACTAGTTCAACTGGTTGCATTCCAAAGATGAAACTTGTAAACACAATGCATCAATTCATGAGAAACGTGCCTATTTTCATGTGAAACTTAAACCAAATAAAGCTTAAAAAATAGTTTAGTGCTGGTTTTCTTTTTAGGAAATTAACAAACAACCCGCCCTTCAGCAGTTTGGAAGTTAAACCCCCTTCCCTCCAACAGGATAAAAACATGATTTGCTTATCAAATTAGATACAACTTATTTGGGGAGTCGGGGGTGGGGGGCATGGTTCTCATGTTCATCTTAGTTCATCAGTTAGGTCTGAAATCAGAAGCAATTACCAACCATGTGAACGCTTTAAGCCTTGGGAAAGTCATGACCTAGATGTGGTATGTACAACCTTGAGTAGATGGAACAAGGCTGAGGACACCATTTAACCCAAGGTTGCATTTGTATTAATAACATGCATCTGGTTCTGCCCCAAGCCAGCCTTCATTCTCACTGTTTTTTTACTCTCACATCAGAAGGAGAAGAAGTTCACTTCCACATCTTATCCCCACCCCAAACCTATTCTTGAGAGACAGCACAAAACCCCACCTTTTCCATTTCAACAAGGCCTATGTCTTTTTTGCTTCTCTCTGTAGGAAAGGAGGTTAAAATATTTTTCCCAGACACATTAAATGGCGTGACTTGCAAATGGTTTTCACTGTTCCATTTACAGAATCTATGAAACATTCATAGTATTTGTGTCTCAAGAGAAAACAGAAATTCAATTATACTAAAATTTCCATCAGGGTATTATATAATAAGCTAACAATTTTCTTATTGTGTTTTTACTTATTAGTAGAAAGATGTGTCAGAAAAAATCAGTGAACATACAACAAAATAATTGTCATAAGTGTGAAATGTGAGTAAAAGTATTAGTCACTCAGTCATATCTGACTCTTTGAGAACCCCATGGAATATCGCCCACCAGGCTCCTCTGTCCATGGAATTCTTCAGGCAAGACTATTGGAGCAGGTTGCCATTCCCTTCTCCAGGGGATCTTCCTGACCCAGGGATCAAATCCAGGTCTCCTGCATTGCAGGCGGATTCTTTACTGTCTGAGCCACCAGAAAGCCCATCACAAGTGTAATGCTTAATAAATATAATGTCTTATCCTCTAATACAATGATCAAAATTTGAGTTAACTCTATAAACTTTGATGAGCTCATGCTGCTGCTGCTGCTGCTGCTGCTAAGTCGCTTCAGTCGTGTCCGACTCTGTGCGACCCCATAGACAGCAGCCCACCAGGCTCCCCCGTCCCTAGGATTCTCCACTGGAGTGGGTTGCCATTTCCTCCTCCAGTGCATGAAAGTGAAAAGTGAAAGTGAAGTGGCTCAGTCGTGTCCGACTCTTTGCGACCCCATGGACTGCAGCCTTCCAGGCTCCTCCGTCCATGGGATTTTAGGTAACATTATTTTTATTTTCTTAATTTTTAATTGGAGGATAATTGCTTTACAATATTGTGTTGGCTTCTGCCATACAACAGGGTGAATCAGCCATAAGTATACATACATCCCCTCCCTCTTGAACCTTCCCCCCACCCCAGCTCACCCCTAATTTTGGTGAGCTTATAGATGACATTTTGAATGATTTCTTTCAGTTCAGTCGCTCAGCCATCTCTGACTCTTTGCAACCCCATGAATTGCAGCACGCCAGGCCTCCCTGTCCATCACCAACTCCTGGAGTTCACTCAGACTCACTTCCATCGAGTCGGTGATGCCATCCAGCCATCTCATCTTCTGTCATCCCCTTTTCCTCCTGTTCCCAATCCCTCCCAGATTTCTTTCAGCAGATACCAAAAATTGTAACTTTTAAAGCACGCAAACTCTTTGGAATCACATTTTCTGTATGATCTTTTGTTTCAGATCATGATTTACAAGAGATTTGCTGTAGGTCTCTTTCCTTGGGCAAGATTAAGATTCTCTCTGGTTTGTGTGCTGAAATTGTGTAATAGAAATGTATTGAGAAGAGTTCCCAAGATCAACACCGCGAGGAGTGAAGGAAGATCAGAGCGAAGGAAGGAGTTGAACTGTGATGTTAGTGTCTCCCCTACAGGAAGCCCTGGAGCTGAGACAGCTTTGTCCTACCTTGAACAAAGAAGTCAGGACATTATGCACCCTCTCTTCTTCCCCGCCCCTACTCGGCACGCCCCTTCCCCCCAGACCCATGACAGGGGGCTTGTCTTTGGGTAAGGCGGCAATCTAGCCCTCACTCTCTCCCTAGTTTCCTCTTTGACACGGACTTCATTCCTTGCTTCTCCTACAACTTTGGATTTGACGACTCCACGGGGCAGTTCCCTTGGGCATCGCAAAGCTGAACTCTGATTTTTCCCACCAGAATGAGTCCTTCCTTTCGTCTTTATTTCTGTCCCTTTAAGGGCACTTCATTTTTTTTTTTCCCCCATCCTTCTCATAAGAAACCCAGAGACATGTTTTAACATCATCTTCTATTATTCTATCATTCTGTCACCACATCGAAGAGGTTTGGTCACCAACATGTATCCCAGATTTGTCCACTTTTCCTCCCCCTCCTCCACTGACATCACATCAACCCAGCCAGCATCTCTCAGCTGGATTGCTGCAACTGCTTCCAGACTGACATCCCCATCCATTCTCTTCTCCTGCCCCCTCCCATTCATCATGAGCCCAACCCAGGTCACTATATCATCTGTTGCTTGAAACCCTTCAAGGTTTACCACTGCACTCACTTGCAGTGAACCCTTTCTTACCTCCCCACGCTGTCCCTTCCCCTCTGGTAAGTGTTTTTCCCACTTAACACCGTCAAGTGCCACGCTCTCTCTGATTGAGGGATCAGGTGGTCACGTGGAGAGCCACCATCACCTGGGACTGCAGCTTAGAGGCCAATCTGGATTGGATGGAAATGAAATCCAGTCTTCTGCTCCAAGCCATTTTCTTAAGGAAAACACTTCATTCTAAAGGGAAACCCTTTTCTTTCAACACTACTGCTTTCTCCAAACCCTGCAAAATAGCACATCAGAATCAAATCTCAAGTTCAGGTCGTCCGTGTAGATTTGCTGTGCTGTAGGATGGATTTAAGAAATCCCCAAGTCTTTGAGACGCTGTTAGGTGGTAAAATAACTTTCACTAGGGATTTAATTATTCCTCTTCTGTAAAGTCTGGTCTCTAACAATGTCACTACAAATAATCCCTCTCTCAGCTTGATATTGGCATAAACAAATATCAGAAAATATCTAAAGTCTTTTGTTTCTATAATGGCCTGTGATCTTTTTTTTTTAAGCTGAGAACAAGCCAAAGGTAGGAAGAACAAGACTAAGAAAAGAAAAAAACCTCTGAACCTGTAAGATTAGAATCAAACTCTAGAAATAGGTAATGCAAGAAGGTGTAGGGGGTGTTCTTTCGAAAAGTATGTTGATAGTTATCTGCTAACTTGGTAACCTTCAAACTATAGCTTTATTAGTTTTAAAAAGCATCATCGGCCAATAAGGTCAGCAGATTGTATCAATGTCCATTTAAGGTTGTGACATTGTTCTTTGTCATGCAAAATGCCATCCTTAGGGGAAACTGAGAGAGGGGTCTCATAGGATCTCTCTGTTTTTTCTTTCAAGTGCATCTTACATAATAATATATGTGTGTATATATGTATATACATACATACATATAATTCCTTTATCCCAAGATAAAGCAATTTTAAAGTATCATCTAAGTAAACTGATAAGAGTTTGACAGACAGATCTATATAAAGAAAGAAAGTGAAAGTGAAGTCACTCAGTCGTGTCCAACTCTTTGCGACCCCAAGGACTGTAGTCTACCAGGCTCCTCCGTCCATGGGATTTTCCAGGCAAGAATATTAGAGTGGGTTGCCATTTCCTTCTCCAGAGATCTTCCCAACCCAAGGATTGAACCCAGGTCTCCCTCATTGTGGGCAGACACGTTACTGTCTGAGCCACCAGGAAAGTTCAAACTCTTCATCCTCTGAAATAGCGAACACAGTTAGTTGGTTAAATGTGTAACTGTGTCACACAGTTAGTTGGTTAAATGTGTAACTGTGTCTTTCATCTCAAGCTCACGTTTTATTCTGAAGCATTACAATTATTCTTAAAAACTGCCTCTCACTCCTGAAAAGCAAACATTGTTTTTGCAAAAAGGAAAGGCTCTTTTTAAAAGCAATTATGGTAAATGCATTTATCTAATCTCAACATTTTTTCCATCCAAAGTCACAAAATTTTCAGTTTTACCTAGATGCTGTCCATGAGAATAAAATGCATTAAACTACACAAAAACAACTAAAAACTTACCTTCATATTTTTCACTAGAATTTAGTTTGTTGGTTTAATCAACCAAAAAATATTTTAAGCTCTGAACTAACAAACTGAAGTACACTGTGTCTGTTTTCTTACATTTTTTTAGGTGCTATAGTGAATAATTTATAAAATAAAGATTTTTAAAAGACCACTTTGGCTTTTAAATACTTTTAATTATTTTAAAAATACAAATGTTGAGTGTCTTTTTAAAGTAATATGTGGATTTCTTCTCTTGTTACTTTTCTAAATTTTTTATAATTAGTGAAACTTTGAGATATACACTCACATTCAATTATAAAAATAAAATACAGAGGGGTCCCATGTAATTATTACTGTTTATCCCAAAGGCAACATCTCATAAAACAATGGCATAATATCACAACCAGGAAGCTGAAACAGATACGATCTGCTGATCTCGCTTAGATTTTTTCAGTTTTACTTGTATTCATTTGTTTGTGTGTATACGTCTATTTCCATACACAACTGTCATACATATATTTTTTTAATTCCATTAAGTGTTCAACCAGAAGGACATGGAACTTCATTTGTGTTCCTGCTTCTGGGAAGAGGAGATAGAGATTTTTTAGGCACAGAAAACAGAATCCACCCTAGATGTGCTGTTCCCCTGTGATAGCATGAAAATATTCCACAGGGCTCTACAAAGAGCAATCAGCCACTGCAGAAAATACAGGATGGTTTTGGTGGTTTTTTAAATAGATCCAACCTTCCAGTGAACAAATCCAAACAATTTTGTAAAAATAATAGATTGCTGATGCCTTATTATTTATTTATTATTTAATTGGAGTATAGTTGATGAAAGATCTCCTGGAGAAGGAAATGGCAACCCATTCCAGTATTCTTGCCTGGAGAACTCCATGGACAGAGGAGCCTGGTGGGCTACAATCTACGGAGTTGCAAAGAGTTGGACACAACTGATTGCCTGAGTACACACATAGTTGATTTACAATGTTGTGTTAGTTTTAAGAGTACAGCAAAGTGATTTAGTTATATACACACATGTATAATGTTTTTCAGATTTCTTTCATTACTGTTTTTACAAGATATTAGCTAGAGTTTCCTGTGCTGTACAGTAGGTCCTTGTTGTTTATCTTTGTATATAGTAGTGTGTATCTGTTAATCCCAACCTTCTAATTTATCTCTCCTCCCCTTATACGTTGGAAACCAGAGTTTGTTTTCTATGTCTGTGGATCTATTTCTGTTTCTACATAAGTTCATATGAATCCATTTTTAAGATTCCACATGTAAGTGATATCATATGATATCTGTCATTAATGAAAAACATAAAACTATGAAAGGTTCGGAGAATAAAGATGAAGAATGCATTCCCTGCAAACAATGATGATTTCTTATATCTCAGGGTCCTCAGCTTAAATTAACACACATACACACACACACACAACACACATGAACATACACATACTTACATGTGGACACGTCTCTCACGCACAAAAAGGCCAAGGGCCAAAGACGAAACCAAACACCCCAGCTAGAGTGGTGGTTTTCCCAAGTCGCAGATACTGTAACTCCTGTAATAAATGGAAAAAACAAAAAAGGGATTTTTGTTGGCAAAGTGTGGAGGATGGTGATTATTTTCTCAGGAAAAAAAGGTTAGATGTCATATTTCCCCTGTTTTAACACCAATGAAAGAGCATTTAGAAAAACAAGATGCTTAAATCTTGTTAGGATAGGTAATCTCGTGTTAGCTTAACAGTTAAACCCTGAATCTATTTGCCCCAGAACTTTTTCCACCAGGACGTGTCATTATCACTTGATATGATTTTCCCACCAGCCTTTTTTCTTTCCATGCTTCCTTTAGTAGATATGCTAGAGAGTAAAAAATAGGAAGAAATACAAAAAAATAAAAACAAAAAAAGAAGGATCTAGAATGAACTGTTCACATAAGCCAGCCCATTTGAGCTCTTCATTCATCTTGGAACAATCTGAGACTTCATGCTGTGAAGTCAACGAGTATGAACCACGGAAAACAGACCCACGGGCTCTCAGAGGTCTGCAAATGATGGAGTTTCAGGAGGAATTCATGACACATATCTGCTTCTGGTGCCGGGTCCTGATCCATCCCTCTGTGAGCCTCTGTTGTTCTGTGTTTGAACTTTCAGTTGAAAGTTGAGTGAGAGAAGTCCTCAGGTTTTGTGAATTCCGGGTATCTGTGAAGCGGAACTGGAAACTTCTGTCCGCCCGCCGTGCACGAGTTGCCTAGCCAGGAAAGGTGTTCTGAACCGTTTCTGTTCAGACCCAGGGATTCTGAAGCCCACAGAGAGGTTCACAGGATGAGTTCAGAGGATTCTCTCTTTGCACTCAGAGATGGACACCCTGCCAGCAGCCGGGTCACGAAGGCCAGGCGCTGCACTTGAGTGTCGGCACAAGAACCTCTGAATTTGTCAGCAGGACAGCATTCTGCATTAATCATCAGAGAGAGGAACCTTTAAAAACCATCCGCTCAACACATCACCGGCGCAGCGATTTGTAAGCCAACGGCATCTTTTTTCGCTTATGCGGACAGGGAGGCTTTTCCAGTGATGGCAAACCAAGCACCATCTGACGGTCGCCAGGCAGCGCGTGGGAGCCTGAAGTCAGGGTTTCCCCCTGGCCTCGGCAGAACTGGCTGCTGGAGGAGAAGGACCTGTTTTTGATTAGCCCGGTTCACCCAGTTCCAAAACGGAGCCTGGCTGTTGCTCAACCTGGCAACAGAATTCTTTAGAAACATCGGTTTCGGGCAGCATCCCAGAGCAGCACTCAGAAGAAAGATCTTCCTGTGGGGGCGGGGGAGGGGGTACAGAGCGGGGAAAAGCCCCTCTTCCTGTACACACAGCGTCTCCTAGTGAGGACTTAGTCTCTGGCCTGAAACACAAGGTTTTGTGGCTCACTTCTCCGTTAGCAAGTTCCCGCTGCCATTTACATTCACTTACAGGGACACTTCAACCGAATTGATCTGGATAATACATGACAGCAAGAGACTCTTGGTTTTCGAGGCTCTGCAGCTGAAAACCGTATCTCTTCAACCCATAGAAGCGTCGGCTCATGTCCGGAATCAGAGGCTAGATTTAGGCTTATCTCTGCCCCACAGGCTGGACAGGCCTTCACAATGCCAGGCCAGGAGCGGCATTCCCAGGGATGGGGGATGTTTAATGGCTGCTTGGGGTCAGTAGGGCAGGGCTCGGAGGCTGTGACACTGACAGCTAAGCCCCTGGTCTCCTCTCTCCTTGGGTTTCCTTTCTATTCCTGGACAACTGCGTCTTTATTCCTGCTGTATCTCTGTTTGAAGCTTGCATGAGTGAATACACACACACACACACACACACCACACACACACACACACACACACACACACACACACATACCAGAAACCTTATGTTAGTCTGTAAGCGTCAAAGCTGATATCTGATCCTGCAGTGACCTGCTGATGAAAATGTTTCCACAAAAATGTGGAAAAATAAAAGTATATCTTTTTCTTCCCTAGTTTTTCTCAAATAAGCATTTATAATTATTATTTATAATGCTTGTTATAAATAAGCATCAAGATATTAATACTTGATGTTACAGAAAACATTATAAATGCTTAGAGGTACTAATATAAAATGCTGATTTCTAGCTTAAAGAATGATACGCTATAGTACTTGATAGAGATATACCATATGACCTTCCCTGGTGTCTCGGATGGTAAAGAATCTGTCTCCAATGCAGGAGACCTGGATTTGATCCCTGGGTTGAGAGGATCCCCTGGAGAAGGGAATGGTAACCCATTCCAGTATTCTTGGCTGGAGAATTCCATGGACAGAGGAGCCTGGCGGGCTAAAATCCATGGGGTCACAAAGAGTCAGACATAACTAAGCAACTAACACTTTCACTTTCATAGTAGCTTACGCATTCAGGCAACTAGAACCAGAGTTTCTGGGTTGAAACCTAATTCTGCCACTTACTAAAGATGGAATTCTGGTGAAGTTACTTGTTACCAGGTTAACTCACCTGGATTTCCTTATTTGTACAAGGGGCCTAATGTCACCAGGACTTACCTGGGGGGCAGTTATGAAGACTAGTACAGACAGAAGGCTTTGAACCGTGACTGGCCTATGGCCGCTCAGTGAGCTGTGACTGTTTATTGACTATTATTGACTAAAGCACTGCAGGCAGGCTCCTGTGGACACACTTAAGCATCAAGCCACTGTTGACAACATGTCACTGTTTTCAAACTACAAGCCCATCAATTATGCTGTTACCCAATCTTCATTGCGAGTCTCCTGCTGGGTGTGCTGTCCATCAATACTTTTATCTACTGGCTGCAAAAATGAATCTCAGGTGTTTCAGATGCAAACTTCACAGTCGGAGTGAACCTTGGCTTTCCAACCTTTGGACCAGCACTCTTCCAGTAACTTTGAGATAGTCAGCATACTTTGCTGTTAATGTAAATTATAATTATGGTATTCTTTGCTGTGTAGTAAGGTATCATCTAGTACTCATAAAAAGAAATCAGTTCCATTTTTCACACAAATACAAAAGAGCCCTTCGGAAGATTTGTACACCCAAACTGAGCAATGACTTTGAAACTGTGGATCACAACACTTTAGTGGATAATGACATCAGTGTAGTGAGTGGTAACCAGCATTTTTAAGGAAAAATAAAATAAGATAAATTATGCTCCAATAAAATGGAAAATACTAAAGTGAAAGTTTAGTCATTCAGTGGTATCCTACTCTTTATGCCCCCATGGACTGCAACCTGCCAGGCTCCTCTGTCCATGAGATTCCCCAGGCAAGAATACTGGAGAGGGTTGCCATTTCCTTCTTCAGGGGATCATCCCAACCAAAGGATAGAACCAGGTCTCCTGCATTGCAGGTGGATTCTTTACTATCTGAGCCACCAGGAAAGCCCTAGAAAATATCAAGGTACTGTATTATTTTTGAAGCTTTTATTTTAATTATTCCTTATGTGTGATTGCTAGGTTGTAATATAAAGTACATATAATTTTAAGTGCATTTTTTACACGCATTAGGATGGCTATATTTGAAAAAAAAACATGGAAAATTACAAGTGTTGGCAAGGATGTGAAGAAATTGGAAAACCTGTACATAACTGGTAGGAATGTAAAATGATGCAGTTGTGAAAAGTAGCTGGGCATTTTCTCAAAAAGTCAAGCATTGAATTATCATGTGACTCAGTGATTCCCAGGTGGCTCAGGGGTGAAAATCTGCCCGTCAATACAGGAGACACCAGAGACGTGGATTCAATCCCTGGGTCTGTAAGTTCCCTTGGAGTAGGAGATGACAACCTGCTCCAGTTTTCTTGTCTGGAAAAGTCCATGGACAGAGGAGCCTGGTGGGCTACAGTCCACAGGGTCGCAAAGAGTTAGACGTGACTGAGCACACTCCCACACATGCCAGCGATTCCACTCTTCAGGAGGATTGAAAATATGTGTGCATACAAATACTTGTACTCCAATATTCACAGCCCCACTCGTCATAAGAGCCAAAAAGTAGAAACAAACCAAAAGTCATCAGCAGATGAAAGGATAAACAAGATGTGGTATAGCCATACACTGAATTGTTATTCAGTCACACAAAGGAATAAAGTATTGATAGATGCCACAACATGGATAAACCTCAAAAACATTACGATGAGTGCAAGAGGCCAGACATAAAAGCTCCATAATGTGTCGTTCCACTTATATGGAATATCCAGAGTAGGGACAGCCATAGAGATAAGAAGCAGATTAGTGGTCATTAGAGGCTAGAAAGTTTAGGGGGTGACGAGTGGCCATTTAACTGGTGCAGTGTCCTTGGGGCGATGACAAGTTTTGAAACCAGAGAGACATCATGGTTGCATAACAGTGTGAATGTACTAAATACACTGAATTATATACTTTAAAAAGAAATAGAGATTAGAATACCTTTTCAAACTATTAAAAAAAAAAACCTACCAATACAACTAGGATCACACCAAAAGGATTCAGTGTCCTAATTAAATAAGTTCCCATTGGCTAAGAATAGGGTAATTAGAGCATCATAAGGATCACAATGCAGAGCATTGAAATGTATCAACTATGTTTAGTGTTTGGTTACCTCTGAGGATATTAGCAAGCCAACTCATTGTGCTTGTCATTGAAAGGAAAGAGTCGAGCATGTATCCTATCTTTCCAAGGGTCTAGGCAATGATGTCAAAGCAGTAAACACCAAACAGAGTCAACCAGACAGTATCTATTTCCTGGTGGAAGTAAGTAGTATAATCTATGAAGAACTCTTGGGGAAAAAAGAAAGAAAATAACTGAAACCCAATCAAGAATCTAGATAAAACTACCATTTTACTGGAAGTACAGGTGATGGAGGGACAAACCTGTTGATTGACACCACGAGGATGCAACCAGCAAATCCACACAGTCGGAAACTGTTCTGGACTAACAACCCTGTTCATGAGATAAGGGTTGGGGAGTAGGGAGCTTATAAACAGAGATTTCAATAACTGCTAAGTCAAGTCTTAGTGTTTGATCCCTGGGTTAGGGAAGATCCCCTGGAGAAGGAAAAGGTTACACACTCCAGTATTCTGGCCTGGAGAATTCAGGATAGTCCATGGGGTCACAGAGAGCTGAACACAACTGAGCCACTTTCACTCACTCACTCAAGTCAAGACAACTCTTCTGTGTGAACCTTACCTGGATCCTGATTCAAAGAAACAAACTACAAAAACCATAAATAGAACAACTGTGTGTGTGCTAAGTTGCTTCAGTTATGTCTGACTTTCTACGACCCTGTGGACTATAGCCCACCAGGCTCCTCTGTCCAGGGGATTCTCCAGGCAAGAATACTGGGGTGGTTCCCACGCCCTCCTCCAGGGCATCTTCCCAACCCAGGGATTGAACCCTTCTTTCTTATTGTCTCCTACATTGGCAGGTAGGTTCTTTACCACTAGCGCAACCTGGGAAGTTCCAAATAGTTCAGTTAGGGGAATGTGAATACTAGCTGTGTATTTGATAATAATGTGGAATTACTCTTTGGCAGGATGGGGGAAGGTGGCAGTTATTAATATTGTGATTATGTTTAAAAAGGGAAGTCCCTGTTTTTTTTAAAGATACATGGAGAAATACTCACAGATAATATGACATGAGATTTGAAATGTGCTTTAAAATAAATCAGAGTGGGTAAGTATTAGGTGGGAACACAGAGAAAAAAGATTAGCCATGAGATGATAATTACTGAAGCTAGGTGATTAGTGACTGATGGATTATTATCTCTACTTTTGAACATATTTGGAATTTCCCAAAATAAAAAATGTTAAAGGAATGAAAACAAAAAAAATACTGTAAATAAAGCACTCAAAAAAGAAACTACTAATAGCAATTAGTTAAAAGATTAAAGACTTAATAGTCATAGGAAAATATTACAGATTTTCAAATAATCATTTCAAGAGTGATAAACCATATGGCGAACAAAATTTATCCATCTAAGAAACACAATGAAATCTTTGTTTATGTTAACTATGTGCCTGTTGGCTGACTTTTTGAAAAAGCCATTTTGAAAAATCCTTGCAAAGTAACTAGAGAATTGAATATGGCAAAAAGCGTGACGAACTACAAAGTTGGACCTTTACCAAGTCAGACATAAGATATATAATCCAAGCTCCAGCAGGAAAACTAACCTAATCACTTAAATGGATGAGACATGTGATATTTTCTGTTATATTTGTAAAATCAAAAAATTTTAAAACAGATGTATTTATTTGTATAGTTCCCTTTGAGACTGATGGAAAAACACAGAAGGACTTAAACATGCATCCCTGACATAAATGTGGTTCAGAATCTAGAGATGCTCTTGCATTCCCGCAGATCAAGGAACTCATTCATTCACTGGTCCGCCATCAGCCCATTGCTTAAAACATGGCTGTCAGGACTGCAGGAACCTTATAAAGCAAAACCTCGGAGACGGTCCATCCCCACTGAGATTTCGCAAACTAAACTTCCTTTAATAATTCTTTCACATGCCTAAAGAATTCCCTCTAGAATATTGACTTACCCAGTTGAGAGAAAGAAGACAGACAAGCATGCTGTGTTTTATATTTATTCAGAGTCACTTGGAAAACCATTAAGTGGTACCACATGGGGAGTGGGCATGCTACAATGAAGTGGTCTTTGTGCCTTTATGTCTGTAGGAGGCAGAGCCATGGAAAGCACTGGATGGACAGTGGGATGCTCTGCTACTTAACTAGCTGCTTGATCGTGATTGGGTCCCACTTTCCTCATCTGTAAATTAAGACTCCAAGAGTAAAACAGGAAAACAGGGGGAGGGTCTTGCAATTTAACCATTCATTGTAAGTTTTATGCTAGTGAGCTGAACCATGCATGGCTCAACTTTTTATCAATAATAGCAAAAATAGTCAATGTCTATGAATTTCCAAGTACTATGTTCAGTACTAGGATGGAGAAAGATAAGTAAAAACACTCCTTCCCTCAAACTCATTCGGGTAAACAGGCAGTTAAGTCATATAGAACAATGTTTTAAAATAATATCTCAGGGTAGTGTTTATTTGCTCTAGATCTTGAAGAATGAGTAGAGTATTGCTAGCAGAGACGAAGGGCTTCCCTGGTGGCTCAGATGGTAAAGAGTCTGCAGGCAGTGTGAAAGACCCAGGTTCAATCTGAGTCAGGAAGATTCCCCTGGAGAAGGAAATGGCAATCCACTCCAGTATTCTTGCCTGGAAAATCCCATGGACAGAGGAGCCTGGCAAGCTACAGTCTATGAGTTTGCAAAGAGTCGGATACAAGTGGGCGACTAACACACAGAGCAGAGAAGAGGGCATGGGTATGAGATGGACAAAAGGATATTCAGGGGCAAGGAAAGGCTCAGAGACAGAGTTAAGAAAATCCAAGATTTTGAGTAAATATCCCAAAGTAGCTTACAAATGGGGAGAAGATGCTGAGAGGAGGTAGGTTGAGAACATAGTGAAGGGCTATGGCTGCCCCGTAAGGCATCTGTGGGTTCCTGGGGATTGGCTGAGACTTTAAACCCAGGGAAGTCCATAGTTGGTTTCTTGTCCTCTCACTGTCGTCACCCTGCACCAATGGAGTCCTGTTGTTCGCAGCCAACGGTGCCAGCAGGACCCAACTTTTCTTATTTAGAAAGGTCCGGGCAGCTTTATACAGAGCACTGTGGGCTCCCTGTGTGACTAACCTTGATTAAACGTAGTGGAAATTGTTCAGCTTATGCAATTGCTATTTAGGGTTAATTTTCATTTTAGACCTTATGTGCACAAAATAGAGGAGAATTCCTTCTCCAGATTCTATTTGGGCAGATTTATTCATTTTATAAACTCCGACTCCACCTCCTTCAAACCATTAAGGTCAGTTTCTGTTCCTGGGCAATAGATGATGTATTTGTTTGCTGAAAGAGTTAACGTAACTCCCAAATGTGTCCCTGAGAATATCTGAATTATCATGGAAGTATCTTTCCTATTTAGAGCTGGGAAAGTCAGCGTTTATCTAACATCTTCTTCAAACACAATACTATATAAGTTATAAGCTTCCCAGGAATTACAAAGAAAAAAAAAAAAACAAACAGGAGAAAGGCTGATTTCTGCCCCTTGTGGAGGTGACAATCTAAGAGGCCACATAAGCACAAATGAAATGATTGAAAGCAGTTTTTAAAAAACACATTATGACAGTATTTAAATGTGACACAGTCAGAACAGACCATTTTCCCAAAACAAGATTCCCATGTCTTTTAGGTGACATCTTTCCTGGAACATGCTATGATGCCTCTATCAAAGCTTTTACAATGAAACTTGCCAGGAAGAGAGATATAAAATATTACTTTACCTGGTAAAAGCTATCATTGTAATTTTGAGCTCTTAATGTCTGCTTTAACATAAGCTTTTTTTCTTCGCCAAGAGTTCAAATGCTTGGGTACAGAAAATTATGTATTTTTTCCTGCTTTTTATGTTGTCATTTTGTTAGGGGCAAGTTCTAAAAACAAAGTCATTTTTTTGTTGCTGTTGAACTATAGCTGATTTACAATGTTATGTTAGTTTCAGGTGTAGAGCACAGTGATTCAGATTTGTAGATATATAAATAGATACTGATTCTTTTCCCTTATAGGTTATTCAAGATACTGAGTATACTTACATAGAGAGAGTAGTTGGCATAATAGTTTGCCCAGATGGCAACTCTATGGAAATAAGAAGAATCAGCTCAACATTCTTACCAATCCTCACTCAGAATGTTCCTGTTGGCAGGCTCTGTAGCAAGGATATAGGACCATCAGAGATGCTTAATAAATAGAGGGTTCAGATCCTGAGGCCCTTATCTAAAATTCCAAAACTCCCGAAGCCCCCCAAATCAAGCATTTTTCCAACTCATTGTTGATAATGAGTAACTTTGTAGATTACTTATCCCATATAGTATGAACATATTTTCCTACAAAAACGTAAATGTTCCACTGTGAATGCTGCCACTGAGCACAGATATATCATTTATGCTTCATCATTAAATCCTGTGAAAATTCTGAATTCTGAAACAAACCTGGCCCCAAGGGTTGACATCATGGCCCTAGAAGAGCAGGGATTGACTTTCATGTGCACGGTGCTGTACACAGAGCATTTCATTTGATCCTCACTGTGCCCTATGAATGAGGTACTAATTTTACTGCTCTAATGATGGATGTGAGAGTTGGACTGTGAAGAAAGCTGAGTGCCGAAGAATTGATGCTTTTGAATTGTGGTGCTGGGAAAGACTCTTGAGAGTCCCTTGGACTGCAAGGAGATCCAACCAGTTCATTCTGAAGGAGATCAGTCCTGGGTGTTCTTTGGAAGGACTGATGCTAAAGCTGAAACTCCAATACTTTGGTCACCTCATGCAAAGAGTTGACTCATTGGAAAAGACTCTGATGCTAGGAAGGATTGGGGGCAGGAGGGGAAGAGGACGACAGAGGATGAGATGGCTGGGTGGCATCACTGACCTGATGGATGTGAGTGTGAGTGAACTCCGGGAGTTGGTGATGGACAGGGAGGCCTGGCGTGCTGCAATTCATGGGGTCACAAAGAGTCGGACATGACTGAGCAACTGAACTGAACTGAACTGAACTGAATGATGGAGAAACTTGTGTTTAGCAAAGTTAAGCAATTCATCCAAGATTGTGTATCTCACAAGTGATGCAGCCAAGACCCAAATCTGGATCTCCCATGCTCATTTCACTCTGTCTGAGGCTTCTCTCTGCTCTTTTTAAAATTACATCCTTATTCACCAGCCCCATCAAACCACCCTCAATGGTGGTTATGGATTCTAGGATCCTTCCAGGCTGTGTAGATGCCAAAGGAGAGAGGGTATTGAGTAATATCTCCTTTCTCTTCTTGCCCCTTTGAACTAACAATGAGTGTCTTCCTGCAAGACCTACTTTTTTATGCTGATTCATTGCCACCTAGTGGTTATTTTAAAGACGAGTTTTACATAAAATATGAGGATGACGTAGCATTGTTTTAACAGGTGGGAGAGTTGGTCCTTGGATGCTGTTGAAAAAAAACAAGATCTGCAGTAAAAAGGAAGCTAACCTAAAGAACGGAGAAGGCGATGGCATCCCACTCCAGTACTCTTGCCTGGAAAATCCATGGATGGAGGAGACTGGCAGGATCACAAAGAGTCGGACACAACTGAAGTGACTTAGCAGCAGCAGCAGCAACCTAAAGAAACATCCATAAAATGAAGTAAATTTTCATTTCTACATTCTTCAGGTGAATGACTAGCAAGATGGATGGGTTTTGCTAAGGCTTTATAAAATCTCATCTATAAAAATTGACCTAAATAATCAGATTAAATCTCGATTTATGCTGCTTAAGAAAATAAAAGCTTTCTTTAAAACTGTTTCTTCAGCTTTTCTCTAAAGATTGCCAGGGATCATCTCTGTTCTAATGATAATGTTTACAATGCAAATTAATAGTTGCAATGTATTCCTCTTCATGAAATTAAACATAGTCATTCATGCTCTCATTTCCATACATTCCTCTGCCAAGCAGATGAACTCTCACTTATCTTTAGTAACAATGAAATAATTTATAAACTTGAAGGTGGATTCAAGGAAATGATAACATTGTCCATCAAAAGAAAAGTGTTTGGGGACTTCCCTGGTGGTCAAGAGACAAAGACTCAGCTCTCAATGCAGGGGGCCAGGTTCATCCCTGGTCAGGGAACTAGATCCTGCATGCCTCAACTAAAGATTCTACATGCCACAACTAAGACCTGGCACAACCCAATAAATAAATAAATATTTTTTAAAGAAAGTAAAAGAGAAGAGTCTTTAGGTATTGTGTGTTTTAGTCGCTCAGACATGTCTGACTTTGTGTGATACTATGGACTGTAGCCCACCAGGCTCCTTTGTCCGAGGGATTCTTCAGGCAAGAATCCTGGAGTGGGTTGCCAAGGCCTGAAAGGGACAAAATCTCTCTTTTATTTTTGCTCCCATTGTTTAGAAAGTTCACTCTGTGCAAGACAAAGAGGTGCCACCCTGTTTTAACCGTTTTGCTAGAGAGAAAGACAGAAAAGAGAGAGAATGACAGAGACAGACACTGCAAAAGGCATTTTAGGTATTGTAAATACTTACTTCAAGTATTTCAGGTTAATATTAATCGAGCTTCTGGAAAGTCCTATAATAGATTCAAATATGAGCTCAGCAGTTTCTTGGCTTCCAGTTGCTTAGAAACTAGAGAAGGAAGATTGGCAAGTAGATGTCAAGGAGAAATACAGACTGGGATGCAAGAGGATGTGTCCAATATATCTGGAGATGGGAACAGTCCAGGATCAAAGTACTGAAGACTCCCACTCACTTGTTAGTTTCAGAGGTCAGGCCCTGGGAACTTCATGACACTAAAGTGTTCTCAGATAAAATGAAATCAAGTGTAACTACCTAATTAATGGACCCATGAGAGAATTCAAATAGCTTAGGGCTTAAAAATGGGTACCTTTGGGGACTTCCCTGGAGTTCCATGGTTAAGGCTCTGCACTTCCAATGTAGGGGTTGAGGGGTTTGAACCCTGGTCAGGGAACTAAGGTTCCACATGCAGTGTGGACAAAAAAAAAAAAAAAAAAAAAAAGGAATTCATAAGTATATACTGAAAATTTTAATGGGCAATATCCTCAAATAGAGTATTTTGAAACAAGCAAAAAAATGTTCTTTGAGTAATTGTTCTGTTTTGGTGAATATCCTTACTGATATCCACCTACCCAAGATTATTTCTAGAAGCAGTACAATAGGATGACGTATTCTACTGTATGATGACACGTTTACTGTATGATGACATGTAGATATTGCATAGCTGTCATGTGATTTAGCTTGCTTCAAGAAGTTTGGAAACCTTAAAGGGATGGATTTAAGCACATCCTTTGGAAAGCTTTTCCTCATATATACTTTCTTGACTGGGGTTTCTTCTGGTCAGTAATCAATTTAACATTGAGCTCTCAGAAAAATGGCTAAAGTATGAGGGAACTAGGGCATAACTGTATCAAGATTCGGTGTAACTTTTTTCAATTTTTTTTTATTAAAAAGTATTTTAAAAATCCCAGCACTCACCAACTGTGCAAAGAAAAATTCATAAAAGCAAAACTCCCAACCCCCAGTGTGTGTAAGAAATGGAGAGAAAAATTCAATAAAAAAACCAATTTCAGATTTTGGCTTCCTTGGGTTCCAATGCACCATATGTACTTGGAAATCTTTTAAAATGATGAAATTAGCAATGTGTGTGAGACTCCTAATAGTACTCTGGTTTATTGGAAACCCAGGACAGTACACGAATAGTGGAAAAATTGTCACAGTGAGAATGTGAAGACAGAGTTAATGTTTATAAAATGTTATAAAATGCTTAGAACTTTGAAGGCTAGAAAAATGGTAGAAACAAAGCATTTGTGCTTTGCTCAGCTTTTTGCTTATTTTTAGCTTCTCTCCAATCTTGGAGAAAGTGTTCTCATACACAAACTCCCACACACTCTGTAAAATGTCCCACTCTGTGTTTCCTGAATTCATGTACTCAACTACCCGCTTGACATCACTTCAAAGGACAGCATGATAAGAACTAAGCAACCTGCTTTTGTCACAGTCCCCCCATTGAAATACAAGGCAACTTTATGCTCCCAACTCCAATTCATGCTGACAAAAAGTTTTGGAATCATCCTTGGTTCCTTTCTTCCTCCCAAATCCATATCTATTATGTCAGACCTCCTCAGCTTCACCTTCAAAGTCTATCCAGCACTGGGACATTTCTTCACAAGCAACCTGAGACAGCCTGGAGCTCTTTGCTGCAGTGCTCGCACCTGGACAAACGTCTTTTCCAGCAACAAAATACAAAGAAACCGTGTGAGACTACACAGTCAACGGGTCTCTAGGCGACCCGTCCCTGCTGGCTCACTGCGAGCATTGTTTTGGGGAAAGGAAGAGATACCGAAGACTCATCTGATCAGTTGCTGTTGTTTAGTTGCTAAGCTGTAACCACATGGAGTGTAGCTTGCCAGACTCCTCTGTCCATGGGATTTCCCAGGCAAGAATATTGGAATGGGCTGTCGTTTCCTTCTCCAGGGGGTCTCCCCAACCCAGGGATGGAATCCGCATCTCCTGCATTGGAAGGCAGGTTCTTTACCACTGAGCCACCAGGGAAGCCCCATCTGATCAGTAATTACAGACAAAATAATTCACAGCAATGAATGACAATGAAAAAAGCTCTTAAAGTAGATGATGTTCTTTGGGAATCACGTTTGAAAGCTCAGTCTATTTTAACCTAATTGCATTCAAAGCACTTTATTCATTTCTTTCCTGTGGTGGAACAGCCCCCAGTTTACACAGACGGGGTCTTGTCCAGTGGCCACTGCAGTGGGGAAAAAGGCAAGCGGGGAAGTGTGGAGCCATGGCCAGCGGCAGCGCCAGACGGCTGGCTGCACCGTCATGGTTACGCTGAAGCTTTCCCCAGCACGTGTAGTTCTGCTACCACAGGATGTAACTGGATACAAATCCCTTGAGAAAGACACTGGCAGGGGCGGGGGTGGGGGTGGGGGTCCTATCTTGGTGATAAAACTAAAAGCCATTAAACTAGTACCTGAGATGGACAGGAGGAATGTGATGATTTCATAAGAAGACAAATTCTTCAGAAAGTAGAAACGTGTGCTCTCAAAATTGTCTCTGGAATTTATATAGATTTCTAAGCAGATACAGAAACCTATTTCAATCAGTGTCAATTGTGTTGACCAGGAATTTTAACTTGAAATGATCCTTTCCTTTAGTACATTTGACATCCGTCCATTAAATCTCCAATTTCCTCATTCAATTTTGTATCCATTTGCTGGCCTACAAGCTGAACAGTCACTTGATCTTGACAGTTGCCCATGCTCTTCTGAAGTCAAGTGCATTTTCTCCAGGTCCATTATTTTTTGCCTGTTTGTTTTTTAGACAATTTCATGATCAACTTTGACCTCGATTATGCACTTTCCAAAATCAATGAGGAGTTATTACTCCCTTCCCTGGATATAGACACACAGATTAGAGAGACAATACTCTAACCTAATTTTATACGTATTTTTTCTTCCCTGTATTATTGATCACCCCATTTTTCTCCCTTCTCTTCTGTGAAAGCCTGGCAGGTTAGGGGGTATTGGTGCTGGACAGCTCATTTGTTAAATGAGCCCCATGACAGATGAGATTAGTTTCAACTTCTTTCCAGAGACTTTCTCTGCCAGGGTTAAATTCATTCTTCTTACAAAGCACCACAAATGCCAATAATGTAGTTTAGATAAAATGAATCCCAAGACCAAGAATGACAACTGTTACGATGAGCTTGCCTGTGATTGTGTACAATTATTTATTCTGAGGCTTAGACTTTATTCCCAATATAAGATTTTAAAGATACTGCAAAATTAGGACAGATTAATTACTAATTATAATGGTCTATTCTTAGACCCCTTGGTAATCACACACTAGGCTCACAGTCTGGAAACCCATTAATCTGTGTTCCACAATAGCCTGAGAATATCTGGACAGTCATGGGTGAACAGATAATCTTTCTCATACAATAAACTTTTAGACAGACTGTGGATTACTCCTCAAAAGACAAGACTAGTGTTTAAAGGAATATCTATGCATTCTAAATATTTCTGTCCAAGGAATCAGTTTTTCTACCACCCTATTAAAGCACAGGTCTCATATATAATGTAATCAATCGTAACAACTTTAAAACTTATCTGCTACAAAGACAGGAATAATCAATAATCCTACTCCTGACCCATAGTAGAGTCTCTTACCCAGGACTACCAGATCAAATACAAGATGTTCAGTTAAAATTCACTTTCAGATTTACAATGAATAATTGTTTAGTACAAATATGTCACGTAATATTTGGGACATACACTAAAAATTTATTCCTTGCTTATCTGAAATTCAAATTTAATTGGGTGTCTTATAATTCATTTGCAAATCTGGCAACCCTATTGGTACCTCTTGTTCTAAAGACTCAAAACGTGTCATTAACATTTAGAAAATATGCATCTATCCAACATCAATACAGGGGAGTTAAACCCAAATAGCATTGACATATGGAAGGACTATTCCAGTTCAGTTCCAACATGTCATTTGAGCAGTTCCTGAAAGATCTAGGTTGTAAGCCAATATTCCATTCTCCTTTTTAACAGTTACAGCAGACACGAAGGACCTATGACGCACAAACCATTCACAAATGCTTGTATCCTTGTATTCCTCTATCACGTGGGTTGGGAAGATAAAAGACTTATTTTCCCAGATAGTCTACAGTATAGGGTAGGCATATGATTCATTTCTAGAGGATGAAAGGCAAGTTGGAGACACTGGGTGAGGTGTACAGAAAAGCTTTTTTAAATAAAAAAATTTTTGTGATGTATACCTTTGTTAAAGTCTTTATTGAATTTGTTACACTGTTGCTTCTATTTTATGCTTTGGTTTTTTGGCCGCAAGGCATGTGGGAATCTTAGCTCCCCGATCAGGGATCGGACCTGTACCCTTTGCATTGAAAGCTGAAATCTTAAGCTGGAATGCCAGGGAAGTCCCCTTCCAGAAAAGTGTTTATGAATGGTTCTGCTTTGCTGGCTGGAAAATTGTCCCTTGGGATTTAAAACTGTTGTAAAGTCAGATAATGATTGAGTTCAACCATAATCCCTCCTATTCCTTGCTTCCCAACCTTGCCTTCCAACCTGCCAGGCTTGGCCTTCATCCCAGCTACTGTCCTCTGTGTTCAGGAGTAATTAGGTTAACCTCCCAGATTAGCTTCACTGATGACAGGCTGGTGCCCATGGAGATTATTCAATGCATTTGATGCCCCTCTGGTCCTTTTGTTTTATTTGACTCCATATCCACAAGCTGGACTCTTTCCTCTAGCCAACCAGGTTAGAAATGCAAATGTTTTTTGCTCTCAAGGAAGACTGGGCAAGATTAGACATTGGAAATACACCACTCCTTAGGAAATTAACTCAAGGCGCTAAACCAATGGTGGGCCATAGGCGTTAACCCAAGCCCTCCTTAAACGCAGAAGGAAATCCACTCTGTGTATCCCACCAGCCCTCACTGGGCATCTTTGTATTCTCAGAGGAAGTAAAACTTTCTGTGGTGTTTGTGTCCTTAGTTTTCTGTTCTGAAGCCATGTCGTCTTGACCTCTGAACACAAGGAGGAAAGAGCCCAAAGATGACAGTGCTGATGCAAATTTGAACAACCCAATTTACTCGAGTTTACATCTCTGCCTTTGCAAATTCAACCCCATTTAAATAAGAATGTTTTATTTCTTTTCTAAGATAAGAACTTGTGCACAATGCTCTTATCATAAGCCAAGCTTACCAGATGGCTTGGGGCCAAGCGGAAAGGTAGCCAAGTTGCATTATCATTCTAAAAACACCCTATTCTTTTCTAAAGTTCATGGTAATTTTTATAATATATATTCACATCGCACCCTCATTTGAGATTGGTAAAAATTCTTTTCTCTAATACATTTTGTGGGGAACAAAAGGAAGAAACCTAAGGTGGAAAAACTAAGTTAAACCTCATATCCTGGTAAGTTGGGTGGGCTTCATTCACTCACTCATTCTTTTGTTTGTCTATCTTCTTGTCCATTCATTCATCTATTGACAATTTTTTGGGTGCTTCCAATATTCAAGCCAGACTCTAGGTATGAAATAATTTTCTTGGCGTGTGTGTGTATATACATGAGCAGGTTGTACTTTAAAAATAATTTTAGTTTTTAATGTACCTGTATTTCATAGTCTTGTGAACATTATTTTCATTGTTTTGCCATCAAGAATAATGTTTAAAATGTTTAATTGGAGGATAATTCCTTTACAATGCTGTGCTAGTTTCCAGTATACAATGAATCAGAAGTATACATATATTCCCTCCCTCTCATCAAGAATAAATGTCTTATTCCCATATATGTGAACTTAAGAAAACGTTGTCTCAGAAATGAAGCTTCACCCAACCACTCATTTTAAAATGTCACAGTTTGTTGAAAGGCCAAAGATTCCTTTAAGGAGTGTGAAGGCAAACACCAAGGTGGCACAAAACAAACACTACTGCAGAGTGATGAATATTTCATTTCTTATTGTTCTTTAAGGTTGGCTGGTGCTTGTGTGCGGCCGACGTCAGACAAATGGACTCGACAGAGGGGAAACTAGCACTTGAAAAATGGAAAAATCCTGCTTGAGTAACACTTAGTCTCCCGGGTCTCAGGCTGTCAAGCCAGTCAGTCTGCAAATGAAATGTTCTTGAGTTTCTCAGTCTGTCAGTCAGTTCAATCGCTCAGTCATGTCCGACTCTTTGCAACGCCATGGACTGCAGCACACCAGGCCTCCCTGTCCATCACCGACTCCTGGAGCTTGCTCAGACTCATGTCCATTGAGTTGGTGATGCCATCCAACCATCTTGTCCCCTGTCATCCCCTTCTCCTCCCACCTTCAATCCTTCCCAGCATCAGGGTCTTTTCAAATGAGTCAGTTCTTCGCATCAGGTGTCCAAAATATTGGAGTTTCAGCTTCAACATCAGTCCTTCCAATGAACATTCAGGACTGGTTTCCTTCAGGATGGACTGGTTGGATCTCCTTGCTGTCCAAGGGACTCTCAAGAGTCTTCTCCAACACCACAGTTCAAAGGCATCAATTCTTTGGCACTCAGCTTTCTTTATAGTCCAATTCTCACATCCATACATGACTACTAAAAAAAGTCATAGTTTGACTAGACAGACTTTTGTTGGCAAAGTAATGTCTCTGCTTTTTAATAAGCTGCCTAGGTTGGTCATAGCTTTTCTTCCAAGGAGCAAGTGTCTTTTAATTTCATGGCTGCAATCACCATCTGCAGTGATTTTGGAGCCCCTAAAATAGTCTCTCACTGTTTCCACTGTTTCCACTCTTTCCCCACCTATTTCCCATGAAGTGATGGGACCAGATGCCATGATCTTCGTTTTCTGAATGTTGAGCTTTAAGCCAACTTTTTCACTCTCCTCTTTCACTTTCATCAAGAGGCTCTTTAGTTCTTCTTCACTTTCTGCCATAAGGGTGGTGTCATCTGCATATCTGAGATTATTGATATTTCTCCCAGCAATCTTGATCCCAGCTTGTGCTTCCTCCAGCCCAGCGTTTCTCATGATGTACTCTGCATATAAGTTAAATAAGCAGGGTGACAATATACAGCCTTGACATACTCCTTTTCCTATTTGGAACCAGTCTGTTATTCCATGTCCAGTTCTAACTGTTGCTTCTTGACCTGCATACAGATTTCTCAATGGCAGGTCAGGTGGTCTGGTATTCCCATCTCTTGAAGAATTTTCCACAGCTGTGATCCACATAGTCAAAGGCGTTGGCATAGTCAATAAAGCAGAAATAGATGTTTTTTTGGAATTCTCTTGCTTTTTCGATGATCCAGCAGCAGATGTTGGCAATTTGATCTCTGGTTCCTCTGCCTTTTCTAAATCCAGCTTGAACATCTGGAAGTTCATGGATCACATACTGTTGAAGCCTGGCTTGGAGGATTTTGAGCATTACTTTGCTAGCATGTGAGATGAGTGCAATTGTGCGGTAGTTTGAGCATTCTTTGGCATTGCCTTTCTTTGGGATTGGAATGAAAACTGACCTTTCCCAGTCCTGTGGCCACTGCTGAGTTTTCCAACTTGGCTGGCATATTGAGTGCAGCATTTTCACAGCATCATCTTTTAGGATGAAATAGCTCAATTGGAATTTCAACACCTCTACTAGTTTTGTTCATAGTGATGCTTCCTAAGGTCCATTTAACTTTGCATTCCTGGATGTTTGGCTCTCGGTGAGTGATCACACCATAGTGATTATCTGGGTCATGAAGATCTTTTTGTATAGTTCTTCTGTGTATTCTTGACACCTCTTCTTAATATTTTCTGCTTCTGTTAGGTCTGTACCATTTCTGTCCTTTATTGAGCCCATCTTTGCATGAAATATTCCCTTGGTATCTCTAATTTTCTTGAAGAGATCTCTAGTCTTTCCCATTCTGTTGTTTTCCTCTATTTCTTTGCATTGATCACTGAGGAAGGCTTTCTTATCTCTTCTTGCTATTCTTTGGAACTTTGCATTCAGATGGATATATCTTTCCTTTTCTCCTTTGCCTTTTGTTTCTCTTCTTTTCTCAGGTATTTGTAAGGCCTCCTCAGACAACCATTTTGCCTTTTTGCGTTTCTTTTTCTTGGGGATGATCTTGATCCCTACCCTCTGTACAATGTCAGGAACCTCCATCCATAGTTCTTCAGGCACTCTGTCTATCAGATCTAATCCCTTGAATCTATTTCTTACTTCCATTGTATAATTGCAAGGGAGTTGATTTAAGTCATACCTGAATGGTGTAGTGGTTTTCCCTACTTTCTTCAATTTAAGTCTGAATTTGGCAATAAGGAGTTCATGATCTGAGCCACAGTCAGCTCCTCATCTTGTTTTGCTGACTGTATAGAGCTTCTTCATCTTTGGCTGCAAAGAATAGAATCAGTCTGATTTCAATATTGACCATCTGGTGATGTCCATGTGTAGAGTCTTCTCTTGTGTTGTTGGACGAGGGTGCTTGCTATGACCAGTGCATTCTCTTGGCAAAACTCTATTAGCCTTTGCCCTGCTTCATTCTGCATTCCAAGGCCAAATTTGCCTGTTACTCCAGGTTATTCTTGACTTCCTACTTTTGCATTGCAGTCCCCTATAATGAAAAGGACATCTTTTTTGGGGTGTCAGTTCTAGGAGTGTATGTAAACTGTCTTAACCGGATCCTTCTGAGCAAAGGCTTCCCCATAGCAAACGAGGGCACAGAAAGACAATTCTCAACAAGAAGAACAAATGTAAATTCAGCTGTGTGTTGGGATCCATTGTGTGTGGCTTCTCAGTCGTGTCTGACTCTTTGTGACCATATGGATGGTGTAGCCTGCCAGGCTCCTATGTCCATGGGATTCTCCAGGCAAGAATACTGGAGTGGGCTGCCATGCTTTCCTTTAGGGAATATTCCTGACCCAGGCATTGAACCCAAGTCTCCTGCATTGGCAGGTGGGTTTTTTACTGCTGAGCCACTAGAGAAACCCCCAAAACCTTATAGCATCCTAAGAAAACCTGCACTATCACCTTCCCCATTCTCCCAGCCAACCTCATTGCCCACTGCTCTCATCCAGCCCTATGATCTCTGCCCACACTGGCCTCCTCCTGGTCCCCCAACCCTCCACACTGCTCCTCTTGTCAAAAGTTTGCCCTTGGTCGCCAGGAGCCAGCCCGAGGAGTCCCGCCCATGGCAAAGGTCCTGAGGTTAAGGAGCCCAACAGGCAAAGGCGAGTTGGGCCTTAAGGGAGCCTCGCTGGATCTGCTTGTGTATCTGCCCCAAAACCAGAGTCTGCCTGCCTTACTGCATTGTGCTTTTCACCTACTCTTCTGACATTATACGGGGGGCTATCCCCCACCACCTCTCTCTGAAAAGGAGTTAACTTAGGACGCCAATTAATAAATCTCCTGGGCGTGACAAGGGTGTTTCAGTCCAAAAACCTCTCTGCTGGCAGACTAGCTTGTGTGACAGGATTATCCACACTCTTGCTACTACATACATGATTGTTTACAACCTCTCAACCATAAACAGCACAGAGAGTTTGGAGTATTTTGAAAGTTAGCATAGGGTTTTTCTAAAGATAAAAATCATGTTGGTGAAGGGTTTCATTGCTGAGTTAATGATTGCCACCAGGCCTCCATATCCTTAGGCACCTGGGAGTATGTTCAGTTCAGTTCAGTTGCTCAGTCATGTCCGATTCTTTGAGACCCCATGAATCGCAGCACACCAGGCTTCCCTGTCCATCACCAACTCCCAGAGTTCACTCAGACTCGCATCCATCGAGTCAGTGATGCCATCCAGCCGTCTCATCCTCTGTCGTCCCCTTCTCCTCCTGCCCCCAATCCCTCCCAGCATCAGAGTCTTTTCCAATGAGTCAACTCTTCGCATGAGGTGGCCAAAGTACTGTAGCTTCAGCTTTAGCATCATTCCTTCCAAAGAAACCCCCAGGTTGATCTCCTTCAGAATGGACTGGTTGGATCTCCTTGCAGTCCAAGGGACTCTCAAGAGTCTTCTCCAACACCACAGTTCAAAAGCATCAATTCTTCAGCGCTCAGCCTTTTTCACAGTCCAACTCTCACATCCATACATGACTACTGGAAAAACCATAGCCTTGACTAGACAGACCTTTGTTGGCAAAGTAATGTCTCTGCTTTTGAATATGCTATCTAGGTTGGTCATAACTTTTCTTCCAAGGAGTAAGCATCTTTTAATTTCATGGCTGCAGTCACTATCTGCAGTGATTTTGGAGCCCCCCGAAATAGAGTCTGACACTGTTTCCACTGTTTCCCCATCTATTTCCCATGAAGTGATGGGACCGGATGCCATGATCTTCGTTTTCTGAATGTTGAGCTTTAAGCCAACTTTTTCACTCTCCTCTTTCACTTTCATCAAGAGGCTTTTTAGGTCCTCTTTGCTTTCTGCCATAAGGGTGGTGTCATTTGCATATCTGAGGTTATTGATATTTCTCCCGGCAATCTTGATTCCAACTTGTGTTTCTTCCAGTCCAGTGTTTCTCATGATGTACTCTGCATATAAGTTAAATAAGCAGGGTGACAATATACAGCCTTGACGTACTCCTTTTCCTATTTGTTAATTGATGTAATTGGAATGTAGAAAAAGAAATATAGTAGTTTTGATGTTAGCAATACTAGACTTTTGAGTTAATGAATTTTCTCTTTTGTTGTACTCCTCTTTCTTTGTTATAAATCATTGTGTCCTTGCTATGTAAAAATGTAACTTTATCACTATCTTAAGACTTAATAGATCTTAAGGGGAAACAAGTTTTCTGATCGATTAACCTTTATCAATAGAAAGAAAGGTGGGGCCATAAAATGTTAATCGGTCTCCAAACCAGAAGATATTGTGAAACAAACATAAGACCCTTGTAAGAACAAAGATATACTGAGAACACATTTATCTCTATGTACAAAAGTGGACCTGGAAAATAAAGAAACAGACCAGTTCCTGGAAAGACTGGTTTCCCCCGTGGGGTCTTTTCTCGTTCTCTTCTTTTCTGGCTGAATTCCCATCTGGAGTGTGGAGGCTCACCAAGCCTACTAATTTTGCCAGGGCTTCTAAGATCTGACCGGGGAGGCCTTTGTGTCTCTTCTCCTTTGGTAGACCAGGGAGACGCCTGTGGCCTACATAGGTGGTGCAAACTCCTTGTCTCGGAGTTTTATTGGTTCTCTGCGTAAACCAAGTTATTCAGCCTCTTTTCTCCACTGATTTTCCTACTACACTATTCTTTCCTAATCTGTCTTTATATTTCTAATTAAATAGTTCTTTCTTAGGATGCTGGCTCCCTCCCCACTTCGAATTTCCTGGATCCACCAGGGCTGGACCCGGGCACTTAGTATTCCTCTGCCTGGAATACCTACCCCCACATCCATGTGTACCTTACTCCTTCACTTCCTCCAGGTCCTGGCTTAAATCCACCAGTTCAATGATACCTGCCCTTGACACTGGATCTCAATGTCACACACACACACACACACACACAATGAGATAGGACCTCATACTCACTAGAATGGTTACTATTAAAAAAAAAAAAAAAAAACCCAAACCCAGAAAATAACAAGTGTTGGTGAGGATATGGAGCAACTGGAATCTTTTGCATGCACTGTTGATAGGATTGTAAAATGCTGCAACTGCTATGGAAAACATTTTGGAGGGTCCTCAAAAATTAAAAATGCCACATGAACCAGCAATCTTACATCTGGGCATTTGCCCAAAGACCTAAAAGCAAGGAATTGAAGACATACATACACACCCATGTTCGAAGCAGTATTATTCGTGATAGCCAAGAGGTGGAAGCAACCCAGCAGATGAATGCATAGACAGACCTGTTACCTGCAGTGGAATATTATTCAGCCTTGAAGAGGAAGACACTTCTGTTACCTGCTACAGCAGGGATGAACCTTGAAAATATTATGCTAAGTGAAATAGGCCAGACACACAAAACAAATACACAGCATGATTCCACTTACGTGAGGGGTCTAGAGGACTCAGTCTTAGAGACAGAAAGGAGAGTGCTTGTTTATAGGGTACAGAATTTCGATTTTACAAGGTAAAATATTCTGAAGTCTGTTTCACAACAATGAGAATATGCTTAATACTACTAAGTCTTAGACGCTCAGTTATGTCCAACTCTGCGACCCCATGACCTGTCCATGGGATTCTCCAGGCAAGAATACTGGAGTGGATAGCCATTGCCTTCTCCAGGGTATCTTCCCAACCCAGAGATTGAGCCTGGGTCTCCTGCACTGGAGGCGGATTCTTTACCGCCTGAGCCACTAGGGAAGCCCTTTAATACTACTAAACTGTACACTTAAAAATTGGAAAGATGGTAAAATTTATATAGTTTTTACCACAGTTTAAAATAATCCTAAACAAAGTGTATACCTTCAAGGGACTAATACCAGTTTACTGTTTTTCTTTTGAAAGCAAACAGAAAAGAGAGGCAGACATTCTCTGAAATAATGACATGTCCAACTCCAATGGATCAGCTTCTGGTTGCTTTCCAATCACCCTTATTCAATTTTTGTCCATTTTGGGGTCACTGAGACAGAGTGAAAAAGTTGGCTTAAAGCTCAACATTCAGAAAACAAAGATCATGGCATCTGGTCCCATCACTTCATGTGAAATAGATGGGGAAACAGTGGAAACAGTGGCTGACTTTATTTTTGGGGGCTCCAAAACCACTGCTGATGGTGACTGCAGCCATGAAATTAAAAGATGTTTGCTCCTTGGAAGGAAAGTTATGACCAACCTAGACAGCATATTAAAAAGCAGAGACATTACTTTGCCAACAAAGGTCTGTCTCATCAAGGCTACGGTTTTTCTAGTAGTCATGTATGGATGTGAGAGTTGGACTATAAAGAAAGTAAGCACCAAAGAACTGATGCTTTTGAACTGTGGTGTTGGAAGAAGACTCTTGAGAGCTCCCTGGACAACAAAGAGATCCAACCAGTCCATCCTAAAGGAGATCAGTCCTGAGTATTCATTGGAAGGACTGATGTTGAAGCTGAAACTCCAATACCTGGGCCACCTGATGCAAAGAGCTGACTCATTTGAAAAGACCCTGATGCTGGGAAAGATTGAAGGCAGGAGGAAATGGGACGAGAGAGGATGCAATGGTTGGATGGCATCACTGACTCAATGGAGACAAGTCTGAGTAAACTGTGGGAGTCAGTGATGGACAGGGAGGCCTGGTGTGCTGTGGTCCACGGGGTTGCCAAGAATCGGACATAACTGAGTGACTGAACTGAACTGAGCTGAACTGAGACATCTCTTATCAGCTTCCACGGTCCAGCTCACAGCCTTCAGCCATCTCGTGATTTTGTGTCAGTTTCTGGGAGTGTATGAAGAAGCATGATGCTAATTCTAGACATTTTCTGTGCAGAATGAAACAAAAGCAGAGGTTACTCTGGGTAGGGAGTGAAGACTGTAAGCAACACCTGGACCCACTGGCTTCAGGGGACTGTTTCCATGGAAGCTTGGGAGCCCAGAGCTGCCTGGAGTCTGAAGGATCAGAGGAGTGTCTTGGGGACAGTTCCTCAGCTCCTGGAGAATGGGTGGCTCCCTGTCACTTTTCTTTGCAGCCACCATCGCTGATATCTTTTGGGGAGCCAAGGCAAACAGTGAGCTCTTTGCTAAGTATGTAAAACCAATCCCTTCATTTCTGATGATCAGCCTGCAGACTTTTTCCTGGAGCGGGCAGGCTGTGCACCTGGTGGAAACCGCTGTTTAATTCACTTTTTCTCCTCTGGGGAAGGGCAGCTTTGCCAAGAAGGCTACATTCTGAGCAGATTAAATTAGTTTGCACTGAAGGCAGTCAATTTCTGGGTGATTTGTTCAGGCGCCAGTGTGCGCCAAGTGGACTACTTCCCCAGGGGCGCAGGGCAGTCTTAGAAAGGTCCTTGGGGTCTGTGGATTCAGTACCTCACGCTCCTAAAGACCTCATCCTGGGATGATGGGTCCCTCCAAAGGAAACGTGATTTTAGCAGACTTTTGGATGAGATCCTGCTGGTTAGAAAGTTTCGAGTATTGAGAAACCTCTTCCTTATTGTAAGGGTATATATCACCCCTTTGTTGTTTAGTTGCTAAGTTGTGTCCAACTGTTTTGCGATCCCATGGACTGTAGCCACTAGGCTACTCTGTCCATGGGATTTTCCAGGCAAGAATACTGGGGTGGGTTGCCATTTCCTTTTCCAGGGGATCTTCTGGACCCAGGATTGAACCCATGTCTCCTGCATTGTCAGACAGATTCTTTACACTACACTACCTAAGAAGCCCAGGTTGAACTGAAATTACAGCCTTTTCCTTGGATTACAAGTGGAAAAAAAGAAAAAAAAGAAACCAGGAAGCAAAGTTGAGTCATCTAGGCTTATATAAAAGTCAGTTCTTTACTCACTCATTTGTTCAACAGCTTGGTTTGAACTCCTAAGTGCCAGGCATAGTCAAAGCGCTGAACATGTGGTCCAAACGGAACATGGGAGGTAAGCAAGGGGGGAGGATAAGCCTCCTGAGCGTCATCTTGTCACCTGGCCAATGACCTGCACTAGATGAGCAGTAACTGTGTGCAGCTGTGCAATCCCTGCCTCGCCCATACCCCTGCCCCTCACTGCAGCTTTCGTGATTACTTGTGACAATGCTGCCGAGAAGTTTTTTCTGATATAGGAACACCCTTGACTCCCAGCTCTCTCTCAGGGAAATCTAGAGTGCTGGCAACATCAACTCCTGGAGGCAGCCCTCAACCAATGAAGACCAATGAAGCAACGAGGCAACTGGTGGATCAACACCCCCACCATCTCACTCTCTCAGGAGTGCTTTCTGCTGCCCTTTAGTAGCCTGAAGACTTTTGCTGTTTTTCAGTCCCTAAATTATATCAGGAGAAATATCAATAACCTCAAGTATGCAGATGACACTACCCTTATGGCAGAAAGTGAAGAAGAACTAAAGAGCCTCTTGATGAAAGTGAAAGAAGAGAGTGAAAAAGTTGGCTTAAAGCTCAACATTGAGAAAACTAAGATCTTGGCATCCGGTCCCATCACTTCATGACAAATAGATGGAGAAACAGTGGAAACAGTGGAAACAGTGGCAGATTTTATTTTCTTGGGCTCCAAAATCACTGCAGATGGTGACTGCAGCCATGAAATTAAAAGACGCTTACTCCTTGGAAGAAAAGTTATGACCAACCTAGATAGCATGTTAAAAAGCAGAGACATTACTTTGCCAACAAAGGTCCGTCTGGTCAAGGCTATGCTTTTTTCAGTAGTTATGTATGGATGTGAGAGCTGGACTATAAAGAAAGCTGAGCAGTAAAGAATTGATGCTTTTGAACTGTGGTGTTGGAGAAGACTCTTGAGAGTCCCTTAGACTACAGGGAGATCCAACCAGTCCATCCTAAAGGAGACCAGTCCTGAATGTTCATTGGGAGGATTGATGTTGAAGTTCACTGAAGCTGAAACTCCAATACTTTGGCCATCTGATGCGAAGAACTGACTCACTGGAAAAGACCCTGATGGTGGGAAAGATTGAAGGCGGGAGGAGAAGGGGACAACAGAGGATGAGATGGTTGGATGGCATCACCGACTCAATGGGCATGAGTTTGGGTAAACTTCAGGAGCTGGTGATGGACAGGGAGGCCTGGTGTGCTGCAGTCCCTGGAGTCGCAGAACTGAGTGACTGAACTGAAGTTATGTCTGACTCTTGCCACCCCATGGACTGCAGCATGCCAAGCTTCTCTGACCTTCACTATCTCCCAAGTTTGCTCAAACTCAAGTCCATTGAGTCAGTGATGCCATCCAACCATCTCATCCTATGTTGTCCCCTTCTCCTCCCACCTTCAATCTTTCCCACCATCAGGGTCTTTTCCAGTGAGTCAGCTCTCCCGCATCACGTGGCCAAAGTATTGGAGCTTCAGCTTCAACATCGATCGTTCTAATGAATATTCAGGGTTGATTTCCTTTAGGATTGACTGGTTTGATCTCCTTGCTTTCCAAGAGACTCACAGGAGTCTTTTCCAGCACCACAATTTGAAAGCATCAATTCTTTGGCACTCAGCCTTCTTTATGGTGCAGTTCTCACATCCATACATGACTACTGGAAAAACCATAGCTTTGACTATGCAGACCTTTGTTGGCAAAATGATGTCTCTGCTTTTTAATACACCATCTAGCTTTGTCATAGATATTCTTCCAAGGAGCAAGTGTCTTTTAATTTTGTGGCTGCAGTCACTGTCTGCAGTAGTTTTGGAGCCCAAGGAAATAAAATCTGTCCCTGTTTTCACTTTTCCACCATCTATGGGTTTCCATCCTTTCCTGTCTCCCTTCCTCCATTCCCTTCAGCATTTCGTTGTTTCACCTTCTGAGTAAACTCTGTATTCAGATCTTGTCTCTGAGTCTGCCTCTGAGGAGCCCAAACCAAAAGACTGTATTACTTAGATTTTTTCCGGATAGTTTCAGTTTTGACAATCTCATCCCACCAGCATGTGGCACATCTTCTGTTTGAGAAAACCTGTTTGCCAACTTCATGGGCCACCTAAGATCTCTTGAAAAGGGTGATTTTTGTTTGCTAGTAACCAATAAATGCTCCTCCATACCCAATGTTCTATCTCTATCTATGGATGCTAGAAATGAAAATAGGATAAAAAGATGATTTTCAATGTCTTTTTTTATTAAGACATTTTCTTTATATTTTAATTTCTAAAAATAGAGTCTGATTTCTTTCTCTTGATGCCTAGGATGGTAGGAAGTTTTCTGCTATAAAGTTCCAGGTTCACCTAGGGCCATGTGAAGAGCACTGACTCAGCCCCATCTTGCAAGATCAGCAGAGCCTTCCCTCCTATCGGGGTGCTCCTCACTCTCCCAGGTGACTGTTGCCAGCAAGCACCAAGCTTACAGAATACCCACAAAGGCAAATAAAAAATAAAAAATAAAAATCACCTTGATTGTAGACAATCTAGAAAGAAGTGCATGTCTGGGATCCAAAACAGAAAAAAGGTAAACAGTGAACTTCAGAGTTTGCTTAGTGTCATGTCACTTGGCTCCCCAGTGTCTTGGTTTTAGCTAGACTTGCCTCAGGCCAGTTTGAAATAAGGATATTTTGAACTATTGGATCATAGCCAAGCTGCATAAAAAGGCTGGTGAGTTGCTATTTCTATATTTTATACAAGTGATACTGGGGGGATAAAGTATTTTCTAGCAGTTCTATGTAACTGTAGCTCAAAGACGTCACAAAGCTTTATGAAAAATCTACTTAAGATATTTGGCTAAATGTCTGGTCCTCTAAGAATTCTGTATATTAGGGAAAAAAGAATAGATAAACACATACATACACACTCATGCATCCACATCAAACACCCCATCTGTCTTAACATTTTCTGAGATGCATTTATCAACCAGTTGTTTGCTCCTTGGAAGAAAAGCTATGACAAATCTGAAAAGTAGAGATACCACTTTGCTGACAAAACCCCATAGTCAAAGCTATGGTTTTTCCAATAGTCATGTACAGATGTGAGAGTTGGACCATAAAGAAAGCTGAGTGCTGAAGAATTGATGCTTTTGAACTGTGGTGCTGGAGAAGACTCTCAAGTGTCTCTTGGACTGCAAGGAGATTAAACCAGTTAATCTTAAAGGAAATCAACTCTGAATATTCATTGGAAGGACTGTTGTTGAAGCTGAAACTCCAATACTTTGGCCACTTGATGCAAAGAGCTGACTCACTGGAAAAGACCCTGATGCTAGGAATGATTGAGGGCAGGAGGAGAAGGGGGCGACAGAGGATGAGATGGTTGGATGGCATCGCCAACTCAATGGACATGAGTTTGAGCAGACTAGGGAGACGGTGAAGGACAGGGAAGCCTGGCGTGCTGCAGTCCATGGAGTTGCAAACAGTTGACACGACTGAGCAACTGAACAACAACAAAGTTGGAGAGCAATGAGAAACAAAAGTTTCCACTGTTGTTTAATAACATTACATCAGTATGCAAGAATCATTTATTTTTATCTTTACTTAATGTTGGAGTATAGCTGATTAACAATGTTGTGATAATTTCTGGTGGGCAGCAGAGACACTCAGTCATACATATACATGACCCTGAAACCCCTCTCCCATCCAAGCCACCACGTAACATTGAACAGATTTCCCTGTGCTACACAGCAGTATCTTCATTTAATATTTTAATGTCTAGGCTTCAGTTTTAAATTTAAATTGAAATGTCTTATTTCCTTCCTCATCTCCATCCTTCCTTCCTCCTTCTCCTTTTCTCTTCCTTTCCCCCTTCTCTCTCTCCCTTTCATTCTTAAAATACCTACTATACATGACTTCATTTCTAAAGTGCACATCATTTATGACTTATAAAAAATTAAAAACAGAACCTGTGAGTAATGTATTCATTGTCACAATTTCATAACAGATGCGCCTGTTCCAAACCACGAGACACTGCGGACTCTGCTGGCTTTCCAATCACTGTCTTAAAGTCAGCCGAATGGAACGGGGCCCTAGGATAGATGATCTTCAAGGTTAGAAACCCGCCATGCTGGTTACAAAACTGTGTGTCATAAGTAATATCGCATTTACAAATAGACGCAAGAAAGGTCAGTGCATTTTGTCTGCTCTTTGAAAGCTGTTCTCTTTGTTTACTAAAAGGTTTGAGTTACAGATTAGTTTTCTGCCCATATTAATGTCTCTCCTGCCTGGAAACCAAAACTGTTCTTGGAAAGAAACAGTGAATGACTGGCTTATCTCATTGCCCTTTCATGCAGCTTTAAAAATTATTCCATTTGTGAATTTGATTACTGTCTCAAGGTGGAGGGGGAGAATACTTACTAGCCAAGGAGAGGATTTTGGAGGAGACAGAATCTAATGTTTGGAGAGATGAAAAGTCTTGTGCTAGGAAAATATCAGATATGATTTGAACCTCACCTCTTAGAAAAATGGAATCCATTTTTTGAAGGACTCATTGTTCGGAAAAAAGTTATATTATGAATAATTAATATTAGAAGTTGAAGTTTCTACTTTTTTGTAAGCTGTAGTTTATTAGCATACTTCTGAAGAAACACCTTGAAAGCAGAAAAAAGGGGGCTCCTCTGAACACATGCAGGTTTCTCCAGTGGCTCAGTGGTAAAGAATCTGCCTGCAATGCATGAGGCAGGGGTTTGAATCCTGGGACGAGAAGGTCCCCTGGAGGAGGACATGGCAATCCACTCCAGTATTCTTGCCTGGAGAAACCCATGGACAGAGGAGCCTGGCGGGCTACTGTCCATGGGATTGGGAAGAGTCAGACAGAACTGAAGCAACTTAGCAGGCACGCTCTGAATACCTAGCTACAGGTTTTCCTTTCCAGGGACCAGCTGATTCACTGAGCATCTGAGTCACTCAGCCTGCCTCCCTGCACTCGCCTGCTCAGAAGCAGAGGTCAGGGCTCCAAGAAGGCACTGGAGCTTCTTCCCCTGGGAGGGCTGCACTCAGGGCTGGAGCCTGAAGGTGGCTTTGTGTTCTCTGCTTGTCTTTCTTCCTTCAATCTCTCTCTCTCTGTCCTTTCCTCCCTCTCGCTTCTTCCTTTCTTTTAAATTCTCTTCAAATTTCTATCAGTTAATACTTAAGAATCACTTAACACAGTGCATTGGAGAAGGAAATGGCAACCCACTCCTGTGTTCTTGCCTGGAGAATCCCAGGGACAGAGGAGCCTGGTAGGAGGCTATCTATGGGGTCACACAGAATCAGACACAACTGAAGCGATTTAGCAGCAGCAGCAGCAGCAGCAACACAGTCAGAGTCTTTTATTTTCATGCATTGATCACATATCTGTTCCCATCACCTCATGGGAAATAGATGTGGAAACAATTGAAACAGTGAGAGAATTTCTTCTCTTGGGCTCCAAAATCACTGCAGATGGTGACTGCAGCCATGAAATTAAAAGACGCTTGCTCCTTGGAAGAAAAGCTATGACCAACTTAGACAGCATATTAAAAAGCAGAGACATTACTTTACCAACAAAGGTCTGTCCAGTCAAAGCAATGGTTTGACTAATCATGTATGGATGTCATGTATGGATGTCATGTATGGATGTGAGACCTGGACTATAAAGAAAGCTGAGCACTGAAGAACGGATGCTTTTGAACTGTGATGTTGGAGAAGACTCTTGAGAGTCCCTTGGACTGCAAGGAGATCCAACCAGTCCATCCTAAAGGAAATCAGTCCTGAATATTCATTGGAAGGACAAATGTTGAAGCTGAAACTCCAATACTTTGGCCACCCGATGTGAAGAATTGACTCATTGGAAAAGACCCTGATTCTGGGAAACATTGAAGGCAGGAGGAGAAGGGGATGACAGAGGATGAGATGGTTGGATGGCATCACCAACTCCAGGGACATGAGTCTGAGCAAGCTCCGGGAGTTGGTGATAGACAGGAGGCCTGGCGTGCTGCAGTCCATGGGGTCACAAAGAGTCAGACATGATTGAGCGTCTGAATGGAACTGAACTGATAATTCAAGTAGAGCTAGGATTAAAATGAACAAAATTACAAGCCACTCAGTTTAAAAAATTATCAAAGCTTTGCAGGAAATTGTATTTATGATATATATTTTATCATATTTTCTTGTTTTATGGTTTTGCCACTTTACTGTATTCAACATTGTCAATAAATTTTTATGTTGTAACTCACATTTCTTCAGTTCAGTTCAGTTCAGTTCAATCACTCAGTCGTGTCCAACTCTTTGTGACCCTGTGGACTGTGGCACACCAGGCCTCCCTGTCCATCACCAACTCCCGTTTACTCAAACTAATGTCTATCGAGTTGGTGATGCCATCCAGCCATCTCATCCTCTGTCATCCCCTTCTCCTCCTGCCTCCAATCCCTTCCAGCACCAGGGTCTTCTCCAGTGAGTCAAATCTTCGCATGAGGTGGCCAAAGTATTGGAATTTCAGCTTCAGAATCAGTCCTTCCAACGAACACCCAGGACTGATCTCCTTTAGGATGGACTGGTTGGATCTCCTTGCAGTCCAAGGGACTCTCAAGAGTCTTCTCCAACACCACAGTTCAAAAGCATCAATTCTTCGGTGCTCAGCTTTCTTCACAGTCCAACTCTCACATCCATACACGACCACTGGAAAAACCACAGCCTTGACTAGACGGAACTTTGTTGACAAGGTAATGTCTCTGCGTTTCAATATGCTATCTAGTTCGGTCATAACTTTCCTTCCAAGGAGCAAGCGTCTTAATTTCATGGCTGCAACCACCATTTGTAGTGATTTTGGAGCCCCCCAAAATAAAGTCTGCCACTGTTTCCACTGTTTCCCCATCTATTTCCCATGAAGTGATGTGACCAGATGACATGATCTTCATTTTCTGAATGTTGAGCTTTGAGGCAACTTCTGCACTCTCCTCTTTCACTTTTATCAAGAGGCTTTTTCGTTCCTCTTCACTTTCTGCCATAAAGGTGGTGTCATCTTCATATCTGAGGTTAGAGTTATTGATATTTCTTCCAGCAATCTTGATTCCAGCTTGTGCTTCTTCCAGCCCAGCGTTTCTCATGATGTACTCTGCATAGAAGTTGAATAAGCAGGGTGACAATATACAGCCTTGACATACTCCTTTTCCTATTTGGAACCAGTCTGTTGTTCCATGTCTAGTTCTAACTGTTGCTTCCTGACCTGCATATAGGTTTCTCAAGAGGCAGGTCAGGTGGTCTGGTATTCCCATCTCTTGAAGAATTCTCCACAGTTTATTGTGATCCACACAGTCAAAGGCTTTGGCATAGTCAATAACACAGAAATAGATGTTTTTCTGGAACTCTCTTGTTTTTTCGATGATCCAGGGATGTTGGCAATTTGATCTTTGGTTTCTCTGTCTTTTCTAAAACCAGCTTGAACATCAGGAAGTTCATGGCTAACGTATTGCTGAAACCTGGCTTGTAGAATTTTGAGCATTACTTTACTAGCACGTGAGATGAGTGCAATTGTGTGGTAGTTTGAGAAATCTTTGGCATTGCTTAGATTAACATTAGTTTTATTTAAATTAAATTTACCAAGAATTAGACAATCATTTTTATCTTTAGTTGAGATCACTATTAATTTTTTTTTTTTTGCTGTAGATTTCCACTGTGTACATATTCCTTGATGCACATCTGAATATAAATATATCTATGACATTTAAGCAGACCAGGCTGGCCAATGGGTATGCATATTTTCAACTCAGGGGGAAATAACACATGGTTTTCCAGATTGGCCAGTGCAAGTCCCACCCTACAAATAGTGTGAAAGTGTTCTGTTAACTCCACATCCTGCCCAACATTAGGTCTTGACTGGAGTTTTAAATTTTGGGATTTTTAAATCTGGTGGCTGTGAGATGGCACCTCACTGCTCTCGTTTTTATTTTCCTGATTGCTAACATCACTGATCATCTTTCCCTCTTCTTTGAACAGCTCATTCACAGTTTGGGCCAATTTAAAAATTTTAACGTAGCCCAGTGAGGAGAGATAAGAAAGCCTTCCTAAGCGATCAATGCAAAGAAATAGAGGAAAACAACAGAATGGGAAAGAGTAGAGATCTCTTCAAGAAAATTAGAGATACCAAGGGAACATTTCATGCAAAGATGGGTTCAATAAAGGACAGAAATGGTACGGACCTAACAGAAGCAGAAGATATTAAGAAGGGGTGGCAAGAATACACAGAAGAACTGTACCAAAAAAGCTTCATGATCCAGATAATCATGATGGTGTGATCACTCACCTAGAGCCAGATATCCTGGAATGTGAAGTCAAGTGGGCCTTAGAAAGTGTCACTACGAACAAAGCTAGTGGAGGTGATGGAATTCCAGCTGAGCTATTTCAAATCCTGAAAGATGATGCTGTGAAAGTGCTGCACTCAATATGCCAGCAAATTTGGAAAACTCAGCAGTGGCCACAGGACTTGTTTTCATTCCAATCCCAAAGAAAGGCAATGCCAAAGAATGTTCAAATTACCAGACAATTGCACTCATTTCACACGCTAGTAAAGTAATGCTCAAAATTCTCCAAGCCAGGCTTTACAATACGTGAACCATGAACTTCCAGATGTTCAAGCTAGTTTTAGAAAAGGCAGAGGAACCAAAGATCAAATTGCCAACATCCCTGAATCATCAAAAAAGCAAGAGAGTTCCAGAAAAACATCTATTTCTGTGTTATTGACTATGCCAAAGCCTTTGACTGTGTGGATCACAATAAACTGTGGAGAATTCTTCAAGAGATGGGAATACCAGACCACCTGACCTGCCTCGAGAAACCTATATGCAGGTCAGGAAGCAACAGTTAGAACTGGACATGGAACAACAGACTGGTTCCAAATAGGAAAAGGAGTATGTCAAGGCTGTATATTCTCACCCTGCTTATTTAACTTATATGCAGGGTACATCATAAGGAACCCTGGGCTGGAAGAAGCACAAGCTGGAATCAAGATTGCTGGGAGATATATCAATAACCTTAATCTCAGATATGCAGATGACACCACCCTTATGGCAGAAAGTGAAGAGGAACGAAAAAGCCTCTTGATGAAAGTGAAAGAGGAGAGTGCAGAAGTTGGCTTAAAGCTCAACATTCAGAAAATGAAGATCATGGCATCTGGTCACATCACTTCATGGGAAATAGATGGGGAAACAGTGGAAACAGTGACAGACTTTATTTTTGGGGCTCCAAAAATCACTGCAGATGGTGGTTGCAACCATGAAATTAAAAGACGCTTGCTTCTTGGAAGGAAAGTTATGCCCAAACTAGATAGCATATTGAAAAGCAGAGACATTACTTTGTCAACAAAGGTCCATCTAGTCAAGGCTGTGGTTTTTCCAGTGGTCATGTATGGATGGTAGAGTTGGACTGTGAAGAAATCTGAGCACCGAAGAATTGATGCTTTTGAACTGTGGTGTTGGAGAAGACTCTTGAGAGTCCCTTGGACTGCAAGGAGATCCAACCAGTCCATTCTGAAGGAGTTCAGCCCTGCGTGTTCTTTGAAAGGACTGATTCTGAAGCTGAAACTCCAGTACTTTGGCCACCTCATGCCAAGAGTTCACTCATTGGAGAAGACCCTGATGCTGGGAGGGATTGGGGGCAGGAGAAGGGGACGACAGAGAATGAGATGGCTGGATGGCATCACTGACTCGATGGACATGAATTTGGGTGAACTCCAGGAGTTTGTGATGGACAGGGAGGCCTGGCGTGCTGCGATTCATGGGGTCACAAAGAGTCAGACATGACTGCGTGACTGAACTGAACTGAACTGAACTGAATGTATCGATATTTCCCTTTTAAATTTATGATATCTTGCTTATTTTATTTTCCTTTCAATGAGATTACCAAAAGAGTTTCCTCTATGTCTTCTATGAATTTATGCTTTTGCCTTTCACATTTAAGTTTTAAATCTACTGGAGTCACTTCTGTCCTATGAAAAATAAGATTCAATTTTCATTGTTTCCATGTGGATAATCACTTGACACGGCTCCATTTGTCGAAAAGTCCATTCTTTGCCTGTTGATTTGCAAAGCCAGCTCTGCAGTAACTCATGTTTTCACATGCCGGTTCCTGGGCTTGATATTTTTCCCCCATTCTATGATTTTTTCCTGTGCAAATACCACTTAGTCTTTTTTTTTAATTCTTTTATTTGGTTGCACTGGGTCTTAGTTGCAGCACGCGGGATCTTCAATCTTCACTGCTGCACGTGAACTCTTAATTGCAGCATGTGGGTACTAGTTCCCTAACCAGGGATCAAACCTGGGCGCCCTGCTTTGGAAGCATGGAGTCTCAGCCACTGGACCACCAGCGATATCTCCCACTCAATCTAAACTGTTATATATTCATAATAAGTTCAGATATTCAGTAGAGCTATCTCCTACCTTATTATTTGCTCTCAGAGGTGTCTTGTAATTTTTTTTATTCTCCACTTCAGAATCACCTTGTCAATTTCCAGCAAAAGAATCACTCTTCCACTTCCAAAAAAGAAAAACCATTAACATTTTGATTGCAATACACTGAATCTATAGACTGTAGAGGTAAAAACTAATACGCTTGCGTTATTAATCATCTCAACTTACCAACATGAACTATAGCTCTATATTGGTCTGCTTTAACATGTCTCAGTTGTGTTTTATTCTGTTTTCATTAAGTTCTTTCACATCTTTTGTTAGGTTTATTTCTATATGTCGTTTTTGTTGTTTAGTTGCTAAGTTGTGTCTGACTCTGCGACCCTCTGGACTGTGGCCCACCAGGCTCCTCTGTCCATGGGATTTTCCAGGCAAGAATACTGGAGTGGGTTGCCATGACCTCCTCCAGGCGTTCTTCCCAACCCAGGGATCTAACCCATGTCTCTTGAGTCTCCTGTATAGGCAGGCATATTCTATACCACTGTGCCACCTGACTCCTGTACCCATGAGCTTGCACAAAACAAAAACTAAAACAAGGCTCAAAAAAAAAAAAAAAAAAAAAAGAATGCACACATGCCCTTAACACAAAAACCTAATTCTCAGCTCTGTTACCCCTCCAGCTTCCACATTTGTGTAGCATTTTACTGAGGATTCCTCACACTTGCTGGCTTATCAGTATGAAAGATTTATCTCTGTGTCATTTGCAGAATATAGGGTTCTTCTGGGCACAAGGATCCATGCCAGGCTGTCAGCGTGTGTTAGTTGATCAGCCGTGTCTGACTCTGTCCACGGAATTCTCTAGGCAAGAATACTGGAGTGTGTTGCCATTTCCTACTCCAGGGGATCTTCCCCACCCAGGGACTGAACCCAGGTCTCCTGCATTGCAGGTGGATTCTTCACCATCTGAGCCATTTCCTTTAGCAAAACCAACCAAAGCTTAGTACACATTGAGGGTTTATGTTATGCCAGAACTCAGCTCTGTGGACTAACTCACGTATGCGTCACACCAACCACTGGAGACAGTGGGATTGTTTTAGCTGTTTCACAACTGAGTTTATAAATACTCATATGAAAGGGTCTCATCATGGGGACTCCTCTGGTGGCCCGGTGGGTAAGATGTCATGCTTCCACTGCAGGAAGCCTACCTTGCTTGGGGAACTAAGATCCCATGTGCTACACAGGGCAGCCAAAAGAGGAAAAAAAACAACAACAACACTGTGAATTAGCAAAAAGTAGGTTCCCGTCACGAGGTCAGTTCAACTTCATAATGAGTCTGGAAAATGTGACTCTTGGACACAATTCTCTGTTCAGAATTCTCTTCTTCATCAGCACACAGAGAGCAGCCTGAGGATGAGTTGAAACCTTGGGAGAGTGTCACCTGGGAGTGATTTCATAGTGTGCACTCATTTGAGATAATTATTTGACTAGATGGAAGAGAAGGACAGTCCCTGAGTAAATAACAAGAAACAAACATCACATCTCGGAAGGAGACTTCCAAGATCTGCTCATAGCCCTCAGATGGAAGGCCTTTAGATTGTTTCGTTATACAGGGAGTTGTCTGATCAAGTGTGTCCCTGGCAAATGGAAAGATTTAGTCTCCAAATGTCTCTGTTATGAAAATTTTTCCAGTTAAGCTTTGCTAGAAAACTCACCATGGATATTTTCGTTTCATCATTTTTTTACAGCATTGGATGACTCTTCATTAAAAATGTTTTTGTCCCTTTAAAAATATCTCTGAAAAGCAAAACAAAGACACAAATATGTCTCTGAGAATTCTGTAAGCTATCAGGAGTAAACAATCCCTTCACAGAGACACCGGATTGGACCATGTAAACAGGCATGATTAGTTATCTTTGTTTAGGGCTGTTTTCTGTAGAACCTTATTCTAGAAACAAAAATTTCAAGTAAAATATGACACATTTGCTCTGTTTACTATTCCTTAAGGCATTTCAAGTCCAGCTATGATTTGACAAATTCTTAGACTTCACAAATAGATTTCTTTGTGGGACTCTGAGGATTCAAATGTTGTCAAAAGGTTCATTGGGATTAAGCTGTTTTTCAATTCACTAGCGAAGTGACACAGGAATGAAACGTGCCTTGGTTTTTTTGGCAGTCATTTTATACATTCAACAGAAGTTGCATTTAGTACATACGCTGCAGTGCAGTTTAAATTTCTATGTGCGTAGCCTGTGAGGTTTGTGTCCCTCCCATATTGGGATGAGTACATTTTAGCTCAAAGATAAAGCAACATTTTCACTTCCTTCTCTTCCCTATTTTGTGTCATGTCACTGTTACAGTCAACACAGGCCAATTTCTCATAAGGAAAAAAAAATTCAGGCATGGAATTTTTCAGGAAGGTGAAAAACAATATGTGACTGGATCCACTCATGCATGAGGTTAGAAGGTGACCACAATACTAAATGCAAGCATTTTCAAGGATGTACTTTCTCATACTGCTTTCATTTGAAGGAAAACTGACCACCTGGATGGCCTTCTAACTATAACCTCACAGCTTATTCCCTTTATGACAGGCAGAACCCTGGCACTTGGAGGATGGTGAGACTTTAAGAGCTTGGCTTCCATGCTTATCTGGTAAACAAATCCAATGGAGTTCAGTTTCGAGATCATTGGGAACCCTTGGAATCATTTCACCTGTTCATCTTCCATGCATGGTATATTTTGGTTATTTATTACATTGTAGGTGGGAGCTGCTTGAAATCCTTTCAGGAGTGTAAATATGTTTACACACACACACACACACACATGCACACACAGTTGCATTTATATAACATAGTTGCATTTGAATCCAGCAGGAGAGCAAGCTCAAAGTGCAGCCAAAATAATTTTTTCAGTTAGAATTCTTATATTTTGATAAGAATTTTAAAACATTTTTCAATTATGGTAAAATAAATCACAACATAAAATTTACCTCTTAATCATCTTTAAGTATACTATAGCTCAGTGACATTAAGTACATTCACATTGGTGGGCAACCATCACCATTTGCTAATCATTTTTTTGTTTGCTACTTTTTTTCGTTATTTGTAGTTGATGTCATTTTCCTTTAAACCTTTAAGGACTTGGGTCTTTTTTTGTAGGAAGTTTGCCAACGGAAGCATCTTCAAGAAAACAAAGAGATCGGGAGTTCCCTGGTAGTCCAGTGGTTAAGGCCCTCTGCTTCCAATGCAGGGGGTCTGGGTTCCATCCCTGGTAGTGGATGCAGCCAAAAAAAGAAAAAGGAAATGAAAAGATTATGTGCAAATTCTGGGTTGCAATGTGTGCTGTCTTGGATCCATAAAGAGGATCCCACTGAGCCATCAACAGAGTTAATGTTCTAAGTTGTTTTCCAGAAACAGTGAAAATTTTGATTAATTCCCATTGGGACTAGTAGCATGAGTTCTTTAATGGTCCGCTGGAATTTGGGGCTTTCAGTTGCTGCCATTATGGGACAAAATCCAGGCCTTCTCTGAAAACCCATTGGGAGACCTTTGCACCAGGGCACTCTGAATAGTTGTGAGTGAGTTGCCATCTTTGCTAGAAAGATGCTGAGGGAAGTCTTATTGGTCCAGGCTTCAATAGATGGCTGTGAGTGCCCTCTCCCAAAAGCTGAGGGTTAAAGGAAGGCAAATTCTCTTTGGGGAAAAACGGGTTGTGGGGTTGGGGGAGTTGTGTTTAGCATCAAGACTGCTTGAATGATTGGTCACCCCCTTCCCAAGGGATAACAGGAGTCTAGAAAGAGAAGAGTGCAGATTAAAGCAGGTTTTCCAGATTAGCTTAGAAGTCAGTCTTTACTGAAAAAAAAAAAAAAAAGGGAGAAAGGGTGATGGAAGAAGGGGAAAGAGAGAGAGAAGGGGGCCCTGTTCTTCCCGTAAAGAAAGCAGCCCACTCCCCAAGCAATAGCCAGACAAGGGTTTTGATACCACGTGAAATCACAGAGCCTAGAGCTATACAGAAGTGTAGAGGTGGTTGCTAAGGCCTGGGAGACGTTGCTAAGGCTTTTTCTCTTTTTGAAGCCATAAAGGAGGAGAAGGAGGCCTCATAATGCTGGGGGATTAGTGAGCAAAGTACCAAGCTCTGGCTCACAGCCAAGATGCTCAAGTGGTAAGATACACACGTCCCTGGAGGGAGCAGGAAAAAGATTCACATCATGTAGTTTGTCGAATGACTTAAAAAAACCCTTCGATGTTTCTAGCTGCTTCAGAAATAAAATCCAAATTCTCGATCGTGGCCTCTGGGGTGAGCAGGAGTGGCTCTAACCTTCCTCCAAACTCCTCCCTCTCCTCTCTGAGCACCTGGAGAGCCTCGTGTTCACCCTGCCTGCTGCCCCCACCGCCCTTCCCACCCAGTACCTCTGCCTCTTCTTCTCCAGCACCAGCTCTCCCTGCTGCCTTGCCCCGGATGCGGAGCTGCACCACCGATATCCTTGCTCTGGGCTTGCCACCTCTCCCAGAAGGTTCCCCTCCCCCCAGTGAAAGTGTTAGTTGCTCAGTTGTATCTGACTTTTTGCGACCCCATGGACTGTAGCCAGCCAGGCTCCTCTGTCCTTGGGATTTTCCAGGCAAGAATACTGGAGTGGGTTGCCATGCCTTCCTCCAGGGGATCTTCCCGACCCAGGGATCAAACCTAGCTCTCCTGCATTGCAGGCAGACTCTTTACCATCTGAGCCACCAGGGAAGCCTTACTCTCTCATCACTCAGCGTTTGGTACAACCTGGAATTATTTGGTTTCTTCATTCGTTTGCTTGTTTATTTTCCCCTCTTAGAATAGTTATCCATAACCAACAAGGACCTACTGTAAAGCACAGGGAACTCTGCTCAGTGTTATGTGGCAGCCTGGATGGGAGGGGAGTTTGGGGACAGAATGGATACATGTATTTGTATAGCTGAGTCCTTTATCTGTTCACCTGAAACTATCACAACATTTTAATCAGCTATCAGTTCAGTTCAGTTCAGTTGCTCAGTCGTGTCTGACTCTTTGCGACCCCATGAATCGCAGCACGCCAGGCCTCCCTGTCCATCACCATCTCCCGGAGTTCACTCAAACTCACGTCCATCGAGTCGGTGATGCCATCCAGCCATCTTATCCTCTGTTGTCCCCTTCTCCTCCTGCCCCCAATCCCTCCCAGCATCAGAGTCTTTTCCAATGAGTCAACTCTTCGCATGAGGTGGCCAAAGTACTGGAGCTTCAGCTTTAGCATCGTTCCCTCCAAAGAACACCCAGGGCTGATCTCCTTCAGAATGGACTGGTTGGATCTCCTTGCAGTCCAAGGGACTCTCAAGAGTCTTCTCCAACACCACAGTTCAAAAGCATCAATTCTTCGCCGCTCAGCTTTCTTCACAGTTCAAATCTCACATCCATACATAACCACTGGAAAAACCATACACTTGACTAGACGGACCTTTGTTGGCAAAGTAATGTCACTGCTTTTCAATATGCTATCTAGGTTGGTCATAACTTTTCTTCCAAGGGGTAAGTGTCTTTTAATTTCACGGCTGCAATCACCATCTGCAGTGATTTTTGGAGCTCCCCAAAATGAAGTCTGCCACTGTTTTGACTGTTTCCCCATCTATTTCCCATGAAGTGATGGGACCAGATGTCACGATCTTCGTTTTCTGAATGTTGAGCTTTAAGCCAACTTTTTCACTCTCCTCTTTCACTTTCATCAAGAGGCTTTCTCATTCCTCTTCACTTTCTGCCATAAGGGTGGTGTCATCTGCATATCTGAGGTTATTCATATTTCTCCCGGGAATCTTGATTCCAACTATACCTCAATACAAATTAAAAGTATTTTTTAAGAAAGAATAGTTATCCATTCATATGGTTATCCTCTCAAGCAATATTTGTTGAGCCTAACTTGTGCCTAGAACAATACTACCTTTTAGGGTTTATCAATGAACAAAACAAAGATTCCCACCTTTAGGGACCCTGCAGGAGATAAAGGACACGAGAAATCAGTGAAGCACCTCGTGTGTGTATCAGATGGTGACGTTTGCTGTGGACATTATTAATGCCAGGGAGGCCAGTGCCCAGTGTTGGGGAGGGACTCCCTTTTGGGTAGAATCTGTACTATTTCAGGCCTGGTATGCAGCCCTGGGTAGCTGTTCCACACGTGTGGGTGGGAGCCAGAGAAGGGGAAGAAAAAGCAGCATCAACCTGAGAGTCTTTTAAAATTGCTATCACACCTATAATCATGGTCCTATCCTAAAGTACGCTAGAGAGGAATTTACTGAGAAGCACGACCTTAAACTTCTTGGCTTTTAAATTCCCTCTCTGCACCAGAAAGACAATGATCCGTGTGCTGTTTCTCTGCTTTAGCGCAGTGTTTCCTTGGTTTCGTGACAGCATTGATTGGAAATGGCAACCCACTCCAGTATTCTTGCCTGGAGAATCCCATGGACAAAGGGGCCTGGTGGGCTACAGTCCATGGGGTCACAAGAGTCGGACACGGCTGAGCGACTAAACCACCATTACCCACATTGATTGCAAAGCTTGCCAGATAATATATTAATGTTAAATACTCATGTCACATCTAAGATGCATCTTGAGTTAAGACCCATTAAAATGTTGGAAAATGTTCATCTTTTAATCAAGGAACTCTTTTAATTGTACCTCTACAAGTGATCAGTGGGGAAACCATGATTTTAATTTGGATTTTTGCCAAAGCATTTACCTTGTAATTCAATCCACCAGAAACTCTTGTTGCCTGCAGGCAGTAAATAGTCATTACAGGAAAAAGCGCTTAAAGAGGGAGAGACAGCCTTGGTGGTTCATATGAAAACCCAAGAGACATGCTAGCAGCAGATGGTGAAGTTCCCTGGTACTATAAATCAGCAGTATGCAGGAACCCCACCATGAGAACATAAAGTGAAGTTTTCCTGTGGAAGAGAGTTTTAGATATTAAATTACAGAGTGAAACTTACTGAGAGTGATGCCCATTATAGAAAAATCCTAGTTTATTTTGCATCTAAAATGTCCTATTTGCATTTAAAACCAGTGTAATAATCTCCAGAAATGTGTGGGATAGATAAGCCAATAGCTTTGACTCTCTTTCTCTGCCAAATGCCACACTGTTAGTGTGGCACCCTTGTTAAGGAAGTGATAAAATTTGCTGTTGGAATAACACGTCTTGGGGAACAAGAAGTGAATGGACCACAAAATGTATCCACTGATGGTTGTTTAGACTGGAAACTTCTTACCATCATCTTTAGGAGGATCTGCATACTGTTTGTGTCTCCTGCCAGTTGGTTGCACTGAATGTTGCTTTTCATATGCACTGGGATTAGCCTAGAAGTCTTTAATCATAATGGAATTGAGCTACAATATTCCTTGGACTTCTTAATGATTCATGTTAAATAGAGAAGTCTATTAATCATTCAGTTAATCCCTCTTTGTGGTAAAATGGTCTTTGGATCCTTCAGTCTAGGTCAGTTCAGTCATTCAGTTGTGTCCAGCTCTTTGCGACCCCATGAATCGCAGCATGCCAGGCCTCCCTGTCCATCACCAACTCCCGGAGTTCACCCAAACCCTTGTCCATTGAGTCGGTGATGCCATCCAACCATCTCATCCTCTGTCATCCCTTTCTCCTCCTGCTCTCAATCTTTCCCAGCATCAGGGTCTTTTCAAATGAGTCAGCTCTTTGCATGAGGTGGCCAAAGTACTGGAGTTTCAGCTTCAACATCAGTCCTTCCAGTGAACATTCAGGACTGGTTTCCTTTAGGATGGACTGGTTGGATCTCCTTGCAGTCCAAGGGACTCTCAAGAGTCTTCTCCAACACCGCAGTTCAAAACCATCAATTCTTCGGTGCTCAGCTTTCTTTACAGTCCAACTCTCACATCCATACATGACCACTGGAAAAACCACAGCCTTGACTAGACAGACCTTTGTTGGCAAAGTAATGTCTCTGCTTTTGAATATGCTGTCTAGGTTGGTCATAACTTTCCTTCCAAGGAGCAAGTGTCTTTTAATTTCATGGCTGCAATCACCATCTGCAGTGATTTTGGAGCCCAGAAAAATAAACTCTGACACTGTTTCCACTGTTTCCCCATCTATTTGTCATGAAGTGATGGGACTGGATGCCATACGTCTACCAAAAAAATGCACAACGTGAGAGTTGCAAGTCAAGTGTTTTGGGGAGCAATGTGAGGACTGCTGCCCGGGAGCTAACGCCTCTGAGAGCTCTGAGAAACTGCTCCGCAGAGGCACGGGGAGGACAGTATGGATGTGACTTTGGTAAAGGGAGAGTACGTGTAATCAAGCCACAGTTTTCTGAGAAAGTTTCTGCTGGTCTCGTGGGGGTCAGCAGTTTCAGTGACGCATGATTTAATCCTTATTGAGGTAGGTGGCCCATTTCTGTTTAACATTCATACATTTTAGCTAGACTTCTTTAGACATAATTAGCAAATAATTAGACATTATTAGCAAACAAATGGGCTTCCCTGGTGGCTCAGAGGGTAAAGCATTTGCCTGTGATGCGAGATCCCCTGGAGAAGGAAATGGCAACCCACTCTAGTATTCTTGCCTGGAGAATCCCAGGGACAGAGGAGCCTGGTGGGCTATGGTCCATGGGGTTGCAAAGAGTCGGACAAGACTGAGCAACTACACCTACTTAGCAAACAAATGATAACTCCTTTTTTTTTCTTTTTTAAAGGAATCATTCATGCATAGCCTAAGTTTCAAGAATGGATTTCTAAATTTAATATTATTATTTGCAGCAAGACTTCTAACCTAAGGGTCTGACCTAATGGTCCTCAAAAATGACCAGAGATACCCTTCTGCCAACTTTACAGGCTGAAAGAAGCATTCAAATTTCCCCACCTACCCAGCCAGTCAATAATGTTTTAATAACTTAGGCGAGGGTCAGAAATCATTTGTGATATGTCCAAAATATTTTATTGCTAAGTCGAAATAGGATCATACTTTTCACAGCCTTTCCAGGCTACCTCTTGAGGACACTGACTGCTTCTCACAGGTGCAGTCTCTACCTGTGCTCACCTGCCCTTGGCCTGCTGGAAGCTGCAATGCAGGATGCCAGGAGAGGCCCCCTCTGTGTTTGCTCCTGTGTGATCCAGAATCTGGGGGATGTGGGATGGAGCCCAGCCTCTATTTCCTGTGGAAGACAATTCTAAGATGCAGCTCTCAAAGATCCTCAGAAGCTCTGGGCTTCACAGGACATCAGCAGCCATAGCAGAGGCGCTTGGAGGACACATGCTTGAATTTACACCCCCTCCTCCTCTGCTTGGTGTCCCCTTGTGCTTCATGCCCTCCCGAGAAAAAAACACCCCCCACACAAGCCTCTGTCCCAGGCTCTGCTGTGTGGAGGGACCCAGAGGGCACAGCATTATTTAGTCTGTATCTTTCTACAGGAACAAATATTTCATTTTCTGTTCAAAGCCAAAATGGATGCAGTCCTGATAGTAAATCACTAAGCCGCTGGGCTGGAAGAAACACAAGCTGGAATCAAGATTGCCGGGAGAAATATCAATGACCTCAGATATGCACATGACGCCACCCTTATGGCAGAAAGTGAAGTGGAGCTAAAAAGCCTCTTGATGAAAGTGAAAGAGGAGAGTGAAAAAGTTGGCTTAAAGCTCAACATTCAGAAAACGAAGATCATGGCATCCGGTCCCATCACTTCATGGGAAATAGATGGAGAAACAGTAGAAATAGTGTCAGACTTTATTTTGGGGGGCTCCAAAATCACTGCAGATGGTGATTGCAGCCATGAAATTAAAAGACGCTTACTCCTTGGAAGAAAAGTTATGAACAACCTAGATAGTATATTCAAAGCAGTGACATTACTTTGCCGACTAAGGTCCATCTAGTCAAGGCTATGGTTTTTCCAGTAGTCATGTGTGGATGTGAGAGTTGGACTGCGAAGAAGGCTGAGCAGCGAAGAATTGATGCTTTTGAACTGTGGTATTGGAGAAGACTCTTGAGAGTCCCTTGGACTGCAAGGAGATCCAACCAGTCCATTCTGAAGGAGATCAACCCTGGGATTTCTTTGGAAGGAATGATGCTAAAGCTGAAACTCCAGTACTTTGGCCACCTCATGCGAAGAGTTGACTCATTGGAAAAGACTCTGATGCTGGGAGGGATTGGGGGCAGGAGGAGAAGGGGATGACAGAGGGTGAGATGGCTGGATGGGATCACGGACTTGATGGACGTGAATCTGAGTGAACTCCGGGAGTTGGTGATGGACAGGGAGGCCTGGCGTGCTGCAATTCATGGGGTCGCAAAGAGTCAGACACGACTGAGTGACTGAACTGAACTGAACTGAAGCCAATATATAGCCTGGGAAGAGTTAAGAGAAGCCTTAAGAGTCAGAAAATAGAGGCCCAGAGGCAGACCCAGCCCTCGTTTGTCTGGTGACTACGCACCAGGGATTCGCCAGCACCAGGGTCTCTGCCACGGTGAGTACACAGAGGAGCAAGGGGGTGCAGCCTTGGCCGCCATCCAGGGGGCATCTCTGTGTAGGACACATATTGCATGGAGAGTCAGAACCAAGACTAGCATTTCACTTCTAGGTTATGTGATCTTATTATTGTTACTGGTGTTAGATACCCTACTCCAACAGAATGATGGTTCCTCATGACACGGAGAGCAGTCATCTCGTTCTGTTTGTGTAAGATCCTACTGTGAGGCTGAGAAGCTGTGTTAACACTCCTGTGTTAACCCTTCAGGCCCCACATCCCTTCCAGCTGTCCTCATCACGATGGTCCGTCCCACCTCTCAGCCCGTGAGGTGAAGCCGTGGACTGGGTTGGGTGGACATTTCCATGGAATCCAGTAGGTGGTGCTGAGATGGCATGGGACCTTGGGCTAATTCGAGTTTAGCACTTCCTGAACTCTGGGAGTTGATGATGGACAGGGAGGCCTGGCGTGCTGTGATTCATGGGGTCGCAAAGAGTCGGACACAACTGAGCGACTGAACTGAACTGAACTGATGTAGCAGAAATGAAATGTGAATCTTCCCTCAAACGTTGAGCATGGAGTGGATTTTGTAACCCTTGGTGTTTTGCAATCAAAATCTCCAGGTCATTTGTCTTGAACTCATTTCTGGCTTGAATCATCCCAAAAGTTCAACATAGTTTCCCTGTTCTTTGATAACCTACTAAGTCAGAGGTCTTAACTCACCTCTGCGTGGTCCAGACCTAGCAACCTAGTTGGAGCTTAGAAATGCTTCTGGAATGAACACAGCATCCACACAGATGAATCACTTGTAGATGAGTCAGGCAAGGCGCTCAGGGGCAAATGGCTTCTTCAAGGCCACACCAGCAGCCTGAACTGGCTCCTGACCTGGCACAGGGCCCTGATGTCCCTTCTGTTGTTCATCGACCTGGATGCCAACTCCAAGAAGCACTGGATTATTTTTTTTTCAAACCCTAAACTTTTTATTTTGTTTTGGGGTTTAGCCAATTAATGGAGCTTCCCAGATAACTCAGTGGTAAAGAAGCTGACTGCCAATGCAAGAGATGTAGGTTTGATCCCTGAGTTGGGAAGATCCCCTGGAGAAGGAAATGGCAACCCGCTCCAGTATTCTTGCCTGGAGAACCCATGGACATAGGAGCCTGGTGGGCTATAGGCCGTGGGGTACAAAGAGTCAGACATGACTTAGTGACTTAATAGCAACAATAACAATAACAAAGCCAATTAAAAATGTTGTAGGAATTTCAGGAGAACAGGGAAGGGTCTCAGCCATACATATACATGTATCCATTCTCCCCCAAACCCACTCCCATCCAGGCTGGTACATAACATTGAGCAGAGTTCCCTGTGCTATCCAGTAAGTCCTTGTTGGTGATCCATTCTGAATAGAGCCGTGTGTACATGTCCATCTCAGACTCCCTAACTAGCCCATCCCCTTGGCAACCACAAGTTCATTTTCTAAGTCTGTGAGTCTCTTTTGGAAGAAGCGCTGGATTATTCTCTACATTTTATTATTGCTTACAAAACAGTTTTTAGCATATGCATTTAACATATAAATCGATGAGAAATTTTGATTCCATCTACAGAGAAATTCAACTCTGAGGCATAATTGTTTATTAATATGTATATGCCATATTTAATTAAGAAAGAAATCTTCATGTCAAGGTTCAAAAACTTCAATTTCCATCTAGTTCAGATTATTCAGTGAGGCATCATTACCCACAGCAGGGGAACTGTATGACAGTAAAACTTCATTTATCCGAAATTAGTGGGATTACAAGAAGCCGACTTCACTATACTATACAAGAAGCCAATTCAAAATGTGAAGTCACCGAATCCTCCTTTTACAGCCCTCAAAATATTTTTGGAAAATGCTTACCATCTGGATGGATAATTTCTTAAATGTAGTATCAGTGTCTCATCAGGAAAAATATGGCATGTAATCTAAATGATTCTTTGTGGCTGAGGGTCCCCATTGCGCAGTGATACCTTTGGGCTGAAAGGGGGTCTGCTTGACCGCCGAGTCGGATTGACCAGAGCGACTCTGGGTGCTCCTCCCGTGCTAGCCTTATTTCTCCCTGTTGGGCTTCTCTTCTTTTCTTTACTCTCATGCTGTCTACTTTTCCCTGCCCCGACTTCTTCCCACCCCTGTCTCCAGTGGGTTTCTTCACCTTGTCCACAGTCACCCAAGGCCACATGCACACAAGTACTTCCAATTGATTGTGGGCTGGATAATTCAGTTCAGTTCAGCCACTCAGTCATGTCCAACTCTTTGTGACCCCATGGACTGCAGCATGCCAGGCCTCCCAGTCCATCACCAACTCCCAGAGCTTACTCAAACTCATGTCCATCGAGTCAGTGATGCCATCCAATCATCTCATCCTCTGTTGTCCCCTTCTCCTCCTGCCTTCAATCTTTTCCAGCATCAGGGTCTTTTCAAATGAGTCAGTTCTTCACATCAGGTAGCCAAAGTATTGGAGTTTCAGCTTCAGCGTCAGTCCTTCCAATGAATATTCAGGACTGATTTCCTTTAGGATGGACTGGGTGGATCTCCTTGAAGTTCAAGAGACTCTCAAGAGTCTTCTCCAACACCACAGTTCAAAACCATCAATTCTTTGGCACTCAGCCTTCTCTCTGGTCCCACCCTCACATCCATACATGACTACTGGAAAAACCATAGTTTGACTATATGGACCTTTGTTGGCAAAGCAATGTATCTGCTTTTTAATATGCTATCTAAGTTTGTTATAGCTTTTCTTCCAAGGAGCAAATGTCTTTTAATTTCAAGGCTGCAGTCACCATCTGCAGTGATTTTGGAGTTCAAGAAAATCAAGTCTGCCACTGTTTCCATTGTTTCCCCATCTATTTGTCATGAAGTGATGGGACTGGATGCCATGATGTTCTTTTTTTGAATGTTGAGTTTTAAGCCAGCTTTTTCACTCTCCTCTTTCATTTTCATCAAGAAGCTCTTTAGTTCCTACTTGCTTTCTGCCACAAGACTGGAAAATAATTGTCTGCAAAACTAGAAGAGCTGACTCATTAGCAAAGACCCTGCTGCTGGGAAATATTGAAGGCAAAAGGAGAAAAGGGTGGCAGAGGATGAGATGGCTAGATGGCATCACTGACTTAATGGACATGAATTTGAGCAAACTCCGGGAGATAGTGGAGGACAGAGGAGCCTGGTGTGCTGCAGTCCATGGGGTCACAAGGAGTTGGACACGACTGAGCGATTAAACAGCAGCAGCAGCAGCAGCGAGTGCTTGCCTAAGCACTTGTAAAGGGCATCACAGCAGTGGTAGAGGCAATTGAAATGCCAGCAAAGACTATGAGTTTTAAGCCCAGAAGAAAAGAGAAATTTTGTGATTTTCCAAGAAAAGAAACAAAGCAATATTTACTTGCCACAGTTCAGGAGAAAAGCCAGTATTTCAGGGGTAGCTATCTCTGGGGCTGCCATCTTTGAGAAGGGGCTGGGAGTCAAGGTTGCTGGCTGAAGACAGGACATTCTGAAAGTATCCAGATTTTCAGGAACATGAGTATATGTGTGGCCCGACTCCAAACACCTTCCCTCTGAGTAGGACTTCTCTTTGTCTGAAGACCAATTTGGCTGTCATGTAATTACTGGCCTTTTTCTATTGATTGTGGAACCACGTCTAGTCTTTCTCATTACAGGTCATGTCACATCCCTGACTTAATTGCAAAAATTTCCATTGTGAAAAAAATAAGCCCTATTATTAAAGATACTATTCAGCCAAATATGCTAAACTCAATATTGTCTATACTGCCCTTACTTTTAAATTCTCTGGAGAATATAAAAATCCTTGAAAGAGCATGATTCTAATACTGTATACTTAGCTTCTCTGGTCCTTCACTGGCTGGTTCTCATCCAACCGCTCCTTCGGCTCTTTGCTTTGCTTTGGCATCTCTGTTCTCCCTGCCTCTGCCCTCCGAATGGGGAGGCTCTCCACGTGCGGCCCCTGGCCCTCTGCCTTCCTTGTCCATGGCCTCTGGAATGTTCCTCCACATTCAAGATTCTACCGACCATCCGTGCACAAAACCCCCAAAGGCACACTGTATGCCAGGCACACTGGCTCACCATCGTTTCAAGGTCACCCCAATTGTCTCAAGCACCCAGACTCCAACTCTGAGCTAATTTTTGACTTTGTCAGCTCTTTCAATAGCACGTTAGGGGGAAAAAATAATCTCGTGTCAATTTCCCTTTCAAAAGCTCTACAAATCCTGCCCCTTTCTCTTTATTCTTCCCTACGTCTGGGCCCCCATAGGAACCTCTGGGTAACTTTGCTTGCCTTTCAAATGAGTTCTCTGACTTCAGTTTCATCCCACTTGAATAACAGAGTCACAGATGCCGAAAACCACATTGGCCACCAGGGAGGAGAGTGGGGAGGGGGAGAGGGCGGGGGGAGGGGCAGGGTAAACTGGAGACTGGGATCGACATACACACACTACTGTACGCAGAACAGATAAATAATAAGAACCCACCCATAGCCCAGGGAACTCTTCTTAATACTCTGTAATGATCTATATGGGAATAGAATCGAAAAAAGGGTGGATGTATATATAAAACTGATTCAATTTGCTGTACACTGGAACTAACATAGAACTTTTAGAAAATAGTTTTATTTGTTTGTTTATTTGTGGCTGTGCGTGGTCTGCGTTGCTGCGAGGGCTTTTCTCTAGTTTAGGAAAGCTGGGATGACCCTTCGTTTCAGTGCGAGGGCTTGTTGCAGAGCCCGGGCTCTAGCAGCGTGTAGGCTGCAGCAGTTGCAGCTCCGGGGCGCTAGAGCCCGGGCTCAGGAGTTGTGGCGCCTGGGCTTCGTTCCTCCTTGGCGTGTGGTGTCTTCCCAGACCAGGGATTGAACTTCTGCACTGGCTGGTGGATTGTTTACCACTGAGCCACCGGGGAAGCCCTAACACAAGACTGTAAATCAACTACACTCCAGTAAAAATTAATAAAATTTTTAAAAAATATACTCCTTTAATTATATTACTCTCCTCCTTAAAGATCACCATTGGTTCCTTTAGGTTTACTAAGTAGGTTCCTTTTCATTTAGTTCCGATGTTGAGTGTACCTCGGTCTGCCTGCCCTGCCAGGCTGTCTCTCATAGGTGGGAATGGGCTCCAGTGACAGCAGAGGGACAGTCCTACCTGCCTCAGGGGATGTCCTGAAAATTAAATAAGGTTTACAGCTTCAAGAACAGAACCTGAAAAGATGGCGGATGTTAAAGAAACATGCTCCATTTCCCACTGGATTGTTTCTCCATGAGATTGTAAACAGACGAATGATTGACACTGAAGTGAACCAGGCAGGACACTTGGGAAATGTGTTTGCTGAATGCATACATGAGGCTGGGGAGGTTTACTGGAGTGAGTAGTTTGGAAATGGCTCTGTTTCAGAGATGACCATTTCCACATGAAGATGGTGGTCATAGGTGGCCAGAGGGCAAGGGGGAAAGTCACTGGTGAAGAAGTTTGTGATCCACGGAGAGAGTCCTTCAGGGGTGAGACTTTTGCTGACTGAGCCCAGGAATCAGTATGGTCATCATTAGCTGCAGGGTTACCAGATGTCCTGAGGTTCCTAAAGTGATGTGGTGGGAGGTCTATGACATTGCAATGATCCATGCTAGCCAACAGTTCTTACATTCCTTCCATGAAGTCTTTAGACAGAATTTCTTTCAGATATAACTTAGACACAATGTCAGGAAACACAGGTGAGGCAATGGTGCAGTGGGGGGGGGGGGTGCTCAGATCTCCCACTGTAGGTGGTATAGTTGACAGAAGACCTCTGGATCAAGACCTTCCCCACCCGCACTCCCCATCCAAACAGCTAGGCACGCCTGGGCACTTGGTGCAAGCCATTCCTATGAGATGCACACTTGCCGCTGAGGGTCATCATCGGCTCAGCTGGAACTTTCCTGGAAGTGCACTGTGATGATACTGTCCAATTTCTTCTTTCCCTTCTTCATTCATAAGGTTCAGACCTGCATCTGGGCTGAGGGTTCACCACCTTCCCCTGCTCCCTCCCATTTAGAATTCAAAGGCATTTGTGCTCAGTCACTCAGTCATGTCTGACTCTGCGACCCCATGGACTGTAGCCCACATGTAGCCCATCTGTCTATGGGATATCCCAGGCAAGAATACTGGAGTGGGTTGCCATTCCCTTTTCCAGCAGATCTTTCCGACCCAGGGATACAACCTGGGTCACCTGCAGGTGGATTCTTTACCATCTGAACCACAAAGGAAGCCTCAAATGTCAATATTTTGCCCATTGAATCCCATTCTGATGTCTGCTTCCCAGAGGAGCAGAACCAACACTAATGGTGCCAGAAGCTGTTTAAGAAAATGGACAGGAAGATTGGGCTTGGAGTCTGCTCAGTATCTCCCAGTGGACAAAGAGAATGTCATCCTGAGTATTATGGGAGGTGAAGGTAGTCCCTGGCGCAAAGAAAGACCTAGTTGCTAAAAATTTTACTGGTGGTGACCAGGGGAAAGTGCCAGGGAAGAACACCCTTGTAGGCAAAATTATTCAGATATTTGAAAAGTATGGGGGAAACAGTGCCAACAAGGATGGCCTAGATGGCTCAGTTGTTTTGCTGTGGAGACTGAGGGTCATTCACAAACTAAGAGTGAGAAGCAGGTGGATGATAAAGACACTCTCATTTCCTGCAGCAGAAGACTGGACACAGCTGTGTGGCAGACACAGGACTTATGGAGTCCCAGCTTGAGAGATGATGGCTAGGTATTTGCTTAGACTTCAAGGTCCGGTGGCCTCTGGACAGGACCAGGGGGTGCTGGGTTCAGTTCTTCCAAGTTCACAGGAGCAGATCATTAGTGTCTCTTCAGAGTGCCATGCTCAATGATGTTGTATTTGTAGCTTGAAATCAGCCACAGAGTCAGACACGACTGAAGCAACTTAGCACGCACACACGCATCCATGCATGCATGCATGCATGCATGCTAAGTCCCTACAGTCATGTCCAACTCTTTGCAACCTTGTGGACTGTAACCCACCAGGATCCTCTGTATATGGGATTCTCCAGGCAAGAATACTGGAGCGGGTTGCCATGCCCTCCTCCAAGAGATCTTCCTCACCCAGGGATCGAACCTACATCTCCTATGCCTCTTACACTGGCAGGCATGTTTTGACCTCTAGCGCCACCCGGGAAGCCCATTCATCCCATAGAAAGCAGCAGATATGAAGATTCTGGGGGATTTCCTCCTTTTCAGAAAGGTGGTTGCTAAACACTTACCAGCACTTCATTAGTGAGGATCTTGGCTGGCAAAGCCTGGGATTCTGAAACACGGGAGGAAAACTTCAGTATGTAAGTTCTGAAAGAGTTTGGCTCTGCAGAGGCTGGAAGCCCCCAGAACTGCAGAGGTGGCCGTCCTTCCCCGAGAAGTACAGGATTGCCCCGTGCTCAAAGGTGCCAGGGAACCCTGTAAGGATTATCCTTAGAGAAGTAACTGAGTAGTTCTTAATTTTAACAAAGGTGAGTAGAGTGACTCAGTTTTAATAAGAAGCTGGATACCATTTTTTTCTAATTAATTTTGTTATTAACTTTTTACTTGGGATACAAAAACTTTTTTTCTTAGTCTTTACATGACTCATAAGAAAACTCCATGGGATTCTACAAGTGAACATAGATTAGTTCTGATTACACACTGAAGATCCTATATTAGATTTAATCATAAAGCTAATTAGAAAGATAATTAACAAATCATTATTGGGCCCATATAAAAGACAACTGAAAATAGCTCTCACTTTTTATCATGACTGAAGTCTAGGGGTTCCCTATCCATTGACCAGTTTTTTCCTGATCTGAATATGTAAACCAAAAATAAACGCAAACACTGAGTATTATCATAGTCTTCTAAGAGGACATGTGCAGCTGTGAGTCAACGGTCTAGTGATCTGGGATCACCTACATTTAATATTAAGCTTGAAGGGCTATAAGGTTTTTTTAAGCTATAGGCTGAATAACTCTGTTCCATTCATCTTTGTTCTTATATGACACACAAAAGAATCTAAGTTTATTCCAAAGTAACAAACCTAAGTCTTTGCTCATGAAACAAGAGCTAAAGTTCACCAGCCATGAGAGGGAACCTATTTCACTCCTGTTGAGTGGTTGGCCTTCTGTGTGCTCACTCGGTCACATCTGACTCTTTGGCGACCCCATGGACTGTAGCATGCCAGGCTCCTCTGTCCATGGGATTTCCCGGGCAAGAATACAGAAGTGGGTTGCCCTTTGCTTCTCCAGGGCATCTTTCCGACCCAGGGATCAAACCCACGTCCCTTGCGTCTCCTGCATTGGCAGGCTGATTCTTTACCACTAGCACACCCAGGGAGCTCTGTGGTTGTCCTTGGGTAGGCATAAAGGGAGCACCCTGAGGGGTCTTCAGTGTGACAAAATTTGCTCTAAAATGTTTCCTTTTAAGCCAATCAATCATCTGTTACAGATTGAATGTTTGAGTCCCCCCCAAAACGCTGGGCCCAGCTCTGAGGTTTTCCTCCACTTGTGAACTGCCCTCACCCCTAGTCTGCAACAGGGATGACCAGGCTCAAATAGGTAGGTATCATCTGGGCACAGAATTCGTGAGTGGCTGATGGGAATGTGGGGTCTAATCACAGAATATCCTAACAGATGCTCTGACATTTCTATCTTGGACATTTAGATTTTGCTTTAGGGTAAATGTGTAATGGGAATGCAGCCAAGAAAACATCTCTTGGCAAGCCTGCTTTGCCAGGGAATTACATCATGAACTCTTTGGGGGCTAAGAGAACAGAGGAAGAGTCAAGACCTCACAAAGTGATTTTGATGGAGCTGGTTTGGATCCCCGCAAAGAAATGCACAAACTCTTGTCTAGGAACTGACAGCTTCTGGGGCTTTCTGCCACTTGGGCTGTGCTCAGAGCTGGAAGACAGCTGCTTGTTTAATTTTTGGTTGAGTGGGAACTGTCTTGCTTCTGAAAGGTTAAGAAGCCAAGGCTTCGTCAAGGCTGTGAGATCACCTAATTCCAAAAGTGCATGGACTTTGCCTGGTAGTAAATCTTAATCAATTCCAGAACAGGTAGAAATGGCAAGCCATGGACCTTTTAATAAAATTAAACTTAGCTATCAGATAAACTTTTATTCCCAGGGCATAATCACCAGGTTATAATAAAAATTTAATTAGCCAAGGGTTTTTTTCTTGGGAACAAGAAGGTGAAGAAGATTTTCCTTCTTAGGGATGCTTTAACACATATTTACAAAAGAGGATGGGTGGAAATAGGCCCCACGGTTTTCATGGAGCTATCCTCATATTAAAAGCAGGAATTTGAGCAGCAGACAAGTAGGATTTTTATAGGACCACAAAGTAGACAGGGCATCCCAGGTGGCTCAGTGGTAAGAATCCGCTTGCCCATGCAGGAGATGTAGGTTCCATCCCTGAGTCAGGAAGAGCCCCTGGAGGAGGACATGGCAACCCACTCCAGTATTCTTGCCCTGGAGAATCCCATGGGCAAAGATGTCTCTGGTGTGCTGCAGTCCATGGGGTTACAAAGGGTTGGACATGACTGAGTGTGCACACCCACACACACGAAGTAGACAATGTAAGACAGAAACAGCATAAATAAAGGACATATTATCGTGTTGCCAGAAGGACCATCTGATTTGGAGGGGCCCCAGGAGACCAAAGTGAGGGAGGAGGCAGTCGGTGCATTCCGGGAGCCCAGGCCAGGTGCTGAATCTCAGATCTCAGCCATATGGCACTATGTTCTGCAGAAGCAGGGCACGCAAGGATAGCCACGCAGAACAACAAAACCTTGCTCTGGCTTGTGCAGCTGCTCCATGATAATTTTGGGTCTTGGTGCTGCCTCGGGCATTTTGGGTTGGTGCAACCCAGCTTCTGAATGTTCAACTTTGGAGCGATGCGTTCTGAGCTGAAATGGGGATATTCGTCATCTATATGAGGCCTGGTCACCTGAAGTCACTGCAGATGGGCCCCGGGCTGTGAAGTAGGATGCTTCTAGCAACAATTCCAGAGTTCCCCAAAACTGCTTGTAAAATGCTGCCCTCTGGCCCCAGAGATCTCAAAGAAATCCCTCCAGGGAGACGATTAGCCTGCTCTGTGGTTACCTAACAGGTTAAAAAAAGTTCCCTGCTAAAAGTAAGAAAAGGAAAAAAACCTCTGATTTATTCAAAATTGGAATTCCACAGAGGCTCCTGCAATTATCTGTTAAATACGAAGCTCAGTGGGGAATATGTAAAACATTTCTCACTAAAATCTTTGAAGAGTTACCTTCTCAGGCTGTGTAAATTCACTTCCTGGGGACATCACTATTTCTCTGCTATGCTTTGTGTCACAATAATATCAGAGAACATTACTGAGCACTTACAAAGTACCAACAACATTATCTTGTTTCATTTTGACCAATGTTGGTTACGGGAACTGAAAGGGTTAGTCACTCAGTCCTGTCCGACTCTTCACAACCCCATGGACTATAGCCTGCCAAGCACTTCTGTCCATGGAAGTCTCCAGGCAAGAATTCTGGAGTGGATTGCCGTGCTCTTCTCCAGGGAATCTTTTTGATCCAGGAACCAAACATGAGTCTCCTGCATTGCAGGCAGATTCTTTACTGTCTTCCCCACCAGGGAAGCCCCAGAGATTCTATAATCATAATCAATTGATAAATGTGACTCAGAAACTCAGATGTGTCAGTTACATGTCCCTTAGTTGCCTGGCTGGCAAAGCAGGAAAACTTGCATTAAAAAAAAGTTGATTGCTAGGAGAGTGGTTATATAAATGGTGAGAGGGTAAGCTGGATTAATCCAATCCAGCGAACACTCCTTGAATGTCTAACACGAACCAGGCATCATGCTAGACCTGGGGGGGGAAAGTCTAGACTCTGTTCATGAAGTGGGCAGGCATCTTCCAGGTCTTCACTCACCTTTGTGTCTCTTTCTTACCCATCTCTTTTCTTTCTCCCCTATTGCAGGCTCTTTCTGACTTACTACACTTTAAATTTCCTCTGAGTATGCTGTGACTAAAAGACAACGGTAATAACGACAGCAACAACAAAAGAAATAATCACTAAGTTTTTCTTTTCGGCCACACCACGTGGCACACGGAATGTTAGTTTCCCAACAGGGATCGAACCCACGCCTCCTGCATTGGAAGTGCAGAGTCTTAACCACAGTACCGCCAGGGAAGTCCCACTAATATGGAATGCATACTTTGTTTCAGCCACTGTTCTAAACACATGAACTCATTCACTCCCCCAGCAGACCATCAAGATCAGGGCTACACAGCATTAAGTCACCTGTTCAGGTTCACAGAGATGGAAGTATCAGAGTCAGGCTTTGAACTTGATCTTGGTTTTTCTAGCTAACAGTCTACGAGCCAGGCCCCAGCTCTCAGTGTGCTGTGAGCATGTACTAGGATGTTTTGCAGGAGGAATGCACTGCTACTGCTAAGTCGCTTCAGTCATGTCTGACTCTGTGTGACCCCATAGATGGAAGCCCACTAGGCTCCTCTGTCTCTGGGATTCTCCAGGCAAGAATACTGGAGTGGGGTGCCATTGCCTTCTCCAGTGCATGAAAGTGAAAACGAAAGTGAAGTCGCTCAGTCATCCCGACTCTTAGCGACCCCATGGACTGCAGCCTACCAGGCTCCTCCGTCCATGGGACTTTCCAGGCAAGAGTACTGGAGTGGGGTGCCATTGCCTTCTCCGGGAGGAATGCACAGTGAATGCACAGTGAAGGTTAATTCATGAAGAATTACATAATTAACTGCAGAGAATTAATAACATGAAGACATTCAGCTGAAACCAGAGAAAAAAAATGTCAGAATTACAGAGCAATGAAAAATTAGGTTAGTGTGAATTATCTGATACATGGAAAAATCAGCGGAGGGATGACCTGCGTGTTTTCAAGTATGGAAAGCGCTGCGTGAAAGGGTTATGTCCAGTGATGAGCCATTTCTATGGAAGGCACACTGGAAGAAACAAACATCTGTAAATAGAAGAGTTAGGTAAGATGCAGGGTAATACTTCCTGAGAGTTAAGAGAGAAGCACTAGAAAATCTGCAAAAGGGACACAGGGGAATTCATGAGATTTAGAGAACAGGCCACAGATTGCAGATGGTTAAAGTGTCATTCTGTTAGAGATTTGGACAAACGTGTGCTTTTCAGGGTGTCCTCTAGCAGTAAATGCACTCCCTCGGTCTTGACTGAGTATCTTACCACCAACCCGTTACTGTGCCTGGTTACAGCGGTGAAGGGGAAACCAACGTGGGTTCAGCCTCCAAAGAATTTACAGTCTAATGGAGCAGACAGATGAAAAATCAAGTCACTGCCTAATAAACGGGAAACCGCTTGACTAGCTATTATGATAGCATCCTCCTTCTTCCCCCTATCCCACATCCTGCTTCCCTGGCTCAGCTGCAATGCTGGGAGCACAGCCCAGCTCAGGGTCTCAGAGGAGGCCGATTGTTGGGACAGAAAACCCAGAAGCTTCCAAGGCTGCTGCTTTTGTAAAGTAAAAACAGGCATCCTCCAGGGATGAAGATTCCCTTGTTGTTCAGTCGCTAAGTCCTGTCTGACTGTTTGTGACCCCATGGACTGCAGCAAGCCAGGCTTCCCTGTCCTTCACTAATCTCCGGAGTTTGCTCAAATTCATGTCCATTGAGTCGGTGATGCCATCCAACCATCTTATCCTCTGTCACCCCCTTCTCCTCCTGCCCTCAATCTTTCCCAGCATCAGGGTCTTTTCCAGTGAGTCGGCCCTTTGCATTGGGGTGGCCAAAGTATTGGAGCTTCAGCACCCTTTCTTCTAATGAAAATTCAGGGTTGATTTCCTTTAGGATTGACTGATTTGATCTCCTTGCTGTCCAAGGGACTTCTTCCTGGACAAGAAGCCCAGGGGTGTTTCATTTTGAGGTCAGTTGTGGAGTCCGGAGCCTGGGGATAAGAAGGGACTGGATGCATTGTATTAAATGCATACAATTTACTTAGTTTTCTCTTAAAACTTCACTTTTGTTCATACTGAAAACTTCAGAGCTAGAAAGACATTTAACACTTCTAGTTATAATTTTCTAATTTTGTAGGATAAATTGAGAGTCAGAGAAGTTAAATGACGGGCACCAGGCTATTCAGAAAATAAATCTTCTGTTTCCCCGGGGCTAAACCTCTTTTTACTATACTGTGCTGCTTCTTATACCAAGTCTAGAATGTTATTTATAAGGAAATGTCATTTAAGGTATGTTTAAACAGAGCTGCCAAAACAGTAGTTGTAGGGTGCTTAAAATAAGGACAGAATTCAATTTATTAGCGTGCTTCACCATATATTCCTCAGAAGTGTGGCTCACAGCCATTCTCAGACATACTCTAGGTCTGCATAAAATAAAGGATAAGCATTTAATGGTAGTTTTTAAAACACAGCCGATAGTAAAGCAAAATTGAGTCATTTTCCCCATACAGGAAAGTAAACCAGATTGAGCTATTTGATGTTTTCATCCACTTTCAAAAATAATCTGTGATGCAACTCTGAGGCTGGGGAGGGGACCCCATATTACAGTATGATTATTTCTGGAAGAATTATTAGCACATCAGATAAAGTAACACGGGAAGCGTAAGTCCACTTGTTAAAAAAAGAAGAAAGATTATATTTAAATGTAGACAAAGGGGAGATGCTATAAGGAGAGGAGCCAGGGAGGATGATGGGCAGTAAGGTTTCTGAGATGGTTATCACATCTCTGAGAGATGGTTAATTTGGAGTAAGTGACCATAACACATAGGTAGCAGGAAAGAAAAGAGTTCAAGGGTTTCAAAGGGTGGAAAGGATGTGTTCTGCTGAGGAAACAACAGTTTGAACACAAGATGCATCTTCTCTAAAACAACAAAGCCCTTTTCCTCCAGCCCAGCAGATGAAGGAGAATCTTCCTGAAGAAGGAACGTGGAGGCAAGGACGACAGACGACGTAAAGATACGCAGAGCAGAGACACGCAGCTCTGCAGTGGAGGAGGGGGCTGAAGGCAAAGCTGATGCTCACCAGTGAGACCCCCTGGACCCTCCCAGGAAAACCAGGGGCCGGCGGGGTAGCACGGCACACAGCAGTGTCTATCTTCCAGTCTGGTTCCATCACCTTCCAGCTGTGGGATCTTAGCAGATCACTTCATCTGCAGCTATATGAAGGATTTAGTGGAATAATCTATGTAAAGTGCTTAGCTGAACGAAGTACGTTCTCAATAAATGTTCCCTCTTACTGGTTTCTAGCACAGAATAGCATTTTATGGATGTTAATGTTCTTCCTAACCTTCTTAGGGGGAGTTTTCTCATCACTACCTAGTAGAAGGCTGAGGAACTCAGAAAGCCTAGAGCTGGGCTCTTAGGAAAGAGTTTATGGCTCTCCTGCAAGTGCGATTGATAGTCTCTGCATCTGTGTGCATGCTTAGTCGTGTCTGACTCTTTGTGACCCCGTGGAATTTAGCCCACTCGGCTCCTCTGTCCGTGGGATTTTCCAGGCAAGAATACTGGAGTGGGTTGCCATGCCCTTCTCCAGGGGATCTTCCTGACCCAGGGATCAAACCTGGGTCTCCTGCATTGCAGGTGGATTCTTTACTATTTGAGCCACCAGGGAAGTCCCTTGATACTATTTGATACTCTTTTAAAAAACATGCTTGCCTTCTAAAACATACAAATAATTGGGACAAATTTATAACAGCTCACACTCAAATTCCACTTGATAGCTAGTTAAAGGAAACGAACCAAACTTTCAATAATAGAGAACTACAATTAAAAAATCATCACACTGGTTAATCCATATCTCCAGTATTATTTAGTAAATATTAGCAACATTAAGATACCATTATACACAGATTTACTAAATACATAGAAATCATGAAATGCCAGTTTTGGGATTTGCTGGATCTGAGACTGACATAAATTGTTTTAAATAAAATTTTAAACGTTTCTGGTCACATTTTCAATTGTTTTAGTTTCTCTGGGGGGAGAAAAAGACATGGTGACCTGTGAAAGTACTGGATATAATTCGGCACAATAATCCTACTCTATGGAATGTTCTAAAAGGAAATACACAGATTAAAGTTATTTACTTAGAAATATTTAGAGTAGTGCTATAAATATGATTACAAAATGAAAACACAACTAGGAAAACCCAAATGGCTAAAAATAAGAGAGAGCTTAGCAAAGGCGGTCCCATGACAACAGATCACTGCAGGACTATAAGAAGGTCAACTGTGTGACTGATGCATGAAAATGCGAAATAAAATTAATTTTCTAAAGCAGAGTGATAAAAATGTCAACTGTGAAAACTCTGTTGACATATGGAAATAAAAATAAAAATTAATTTGAAAGAGCAGAGCACACTCTTTCCTGATTTCCTCCACGAGAAAACAACATCCAGCAAAGATAGGAAGAGAATTTGGAGGGAAATAAATGAATTGAGTTGGGTTCATTGGATTCTTGTTCTTTCCTTGAAAGGTGCTTCAGTTGACCTGTATTCATTAATAAAACAAGACCACAGGAATGTTATGGGCAGCACGTGAGCTCTATGAATAAACAGACAAGTTCAGGCCCAGGCAGTGTAGTGAGGAAACACTTGCCTTTTCTCCTCTGACATGGCCCATCCTCAAGGCAGGTGACCACGTGGTTTACTGGGGAACAACATTTCTTCCTAATAGATCCGCCCAGTCTGGATCATGTTATTGTTTTAGAATGGTAGTAGTTGCTAATTAGTTTCTTATGTTATAAAGAAGATAGCTGATGCACAATAACATATTAAATCAATTTATATAATAGCAGTTATAAGAGTTTATAACAATCATGTCATCATGAATTACAAACCCATGTTTCAGTTATGACTCTGTAGATCATTCTGTGCTATGGCTAAGATCAATCTTCTAGCTGAGTCAAGATACATACAGGTCAAAGGAATGCATAACCCCCAAACATTCTAGCTCAGTTCCTCCACTGGAAATATTTTGTTACAAATGAATGCATGGATGAAATCACAGAGGAGGTAAAATTCTAACAGAAAGATAACATAAGAAAAATAAAATTAGGATGCAGATGACACAAACAATTCTTTTTCAGAAGAACAAAATTGTCTTTGAAGTCACCTGTTTTATCTTAAAAACCCAGGCACATTTTGTCTCTGCTCCATAATATAACCCCTGTTTATTTTAATGTAAAAATAATGTTTTTTAATCATAAGTGAAATAATTTAAGTCTCTCTCCTGTCAAAGCTAGAGACAAATTGATGTTCCAGGAAGATGCCCATGGTTTTGTGTACTTTCAGTGCCTGTTTGCCTGCTCCTGGGGGAGGACTATCCCCTACTTGTAAAATGGGGTTCAAGAATACACCATAAGTGAGCACAACTGAATAAAAACATTAAAGTCACGAAAACCTGTCTGCTTTGCTTATCAGATTGTTTTTTGCATTTAAATTTGTCTTATTTCAAAGAGAAAGTGAAATCACGAAATCCTTGCTAAGGTAAAGGATGTATAGGCTTATTATCAGAAAGGAGTTTGTACATAGTTTAACAAGTTATTTGCCAAATACTTTTTAGACTTGGTGAAATATAATAAACAATATTAACTTTTGCTTTGTCATATCTTTACTGCGGATTTATGGGGAAAAAATGCCGCTAGATGCTTTCTTACTCAATATCTTGTTATTTAAGATACGATGTTCTCAAGGCTGGATTGTCAGAAACCAGTGAAACCTAATTAACAACATTGTAAAAAGAAAGGAAAACCATGGAAATAATACTTATTTTTCCATTTGTAAACTAAGAAAAATGATACTAATTACTCAAGGTGGTGAGAGATGATATTACGACCGAGTGAAAAAAGCACTAAAGGGGAATTGACAGTATGACAAAAACCCAATATTGTACAACTATAATTTGCATAATTTGCTACTTAAAAATCTTCCTTCAGAGGTTAAAATGAAACATTAACAATGATAAAGAAGAAACACCTGGATAAATGGTTACCAGAGGCTCTAACAAAGAATATTATTGCATAAAAATTTTGAAAATACTACTGAAACATAGGACAAGTACAGTAAAATTTAAGCAGGTTGTAAGACGTTATCTACTTGCAGAGTAGGCAATGAAACAATTAAATGAACACAAATCAGTGCATGGTACTCTGGCTTAATGGTACTTATACACATGAAAAATTAACTTTGATTATTAAAACTGTGACAAAGTAGAACATGGGTTTGAGCAACCTCCGGGAGCTGGTGATGGACAAGGAGGCCTGACATGCTGCAGTCCATAGGGTCGCAAAGAGTCGGACACGACTGAGCGACTGAACTGAACTGAGAAGTCCCACCTTTGGATTCATGTTTGCTGTTCATTTATCTTGGTGGTGGTTCATTTCCAGGCTTAATTTAAAGCATGGGGAAGAAAGATGAGAGTTGAGGACTGGCCTATGGATTGGAGCTCTTTAATAGAAACCAGCATGAGCCTCAAGATTGATGTGCTGTGCTGGAACCCAAGGTAAGATAATGGAAGATTCAGAAGGGCAATCAGATTTTGTAAGATGGAGTTTATCAAGTTGCATGTCTAGAGCTCTGTTTAATAGCCTCTCTGGGTCATTTTAAATGTCAGAGTCTGAAGAGTTGGCACCAAACAGAGATAAGGACTAAGGGCAAACAATATAAGGGGTGGGGGAAGTTAATTTAACTTGGGAAATGAGACGGTGATTGAAGTAGGACAGGGACTTCCCTGGTGGTTCAGCAGGTAAGACTCTGCACTTCCAGTGCGGGGGCCTGGGTTTGATCCTTGGTCAGGGAGTTAGATCCCACATGCTGCAACTATGATTTCACATGCCACAACTTAAAAAGATCACACATGCTGCAACAAAGACGCAGCACAGCCAAATAAAGGAATAAACGAACAAAATAGAATACTAAGAACAAAATGAAGAGCAGAACTACAATCCCAGACAGATAGGCTGCTTACTTGCATACCTTTCACTCTAACAATGATAAGTGAGGGCAGAGAAAGAAGAGCTGGAAGATATGGAAATGAAAACACACATAGGAAATACTCAATAGCTTCCTGGGGTTGAACTGTAGACACAGTAACTCTGGTCATATCAGCCTGGTCACCCTGCAGGGTTTACTGAACAGTTGGTAATGGTCTGTTCCGGCGGGTCTTCCAATGTGCCCACCCTTCTTTAGAGCCGCTCCACATGTGTAAACAGAGATGAAGTCTTGGGATGCTCAGCACAGGAGGGTCTAACTTTCCTCCTGTCGAGGCTGTGCTGAATGACTCTCCTCTGCAGTATGTTTCTGATGAGCATTCATTCAGCTTCCCTTTGCACAGGATGAAGTGATTTCAACTCCAGAAACTTCTATTGAGCACTTACTCTGTGCAAAGAACTGTGTGCGGTGCTGAGAAGGAAGTCAAGCCCAGCGAGAAACTGGAACTTGGAAAAATAACTGAGTTCATTTTTGAAGGACCCATCCTGAGCCAAACAAAGCCACTGAAACAGATTAAAATAAGGCAGCTATTTCCATATCCTAGAAACACATGAGCATATAGTGCAATGCCAGAGCTGAACTCAGGAATTCCGGGTCTGGAAATATGAAAGATGAATGACTGTCACATTTTGTAGAGAAAGAAATATTTCCTGCATGATGGAGGTCTGCAGCCAGTTGCTGTTGTTCAGTTGCTAAGTCGTGTCCAACTCTGCAACCCCATGGATGGCAGCACGCCAGGCCTCCCTGTCCTTCTCCATCTCCTGGAGTTTGCTCAAACTTACGTTCACTGAGTCAGTGATGCCATCCAACCATCTCATTCTCTGTTGCCCACTTCTCCTCCTGCCCTCAGTCTTTCCCAGCATCAAGGTCTTTTCCAGTGAGTTGGCTCTTTGCATCAGGTGGCCAAAGTATTGGAGCTTCAGCTTCAGCCAGAGTCAGTATCTAAAACTAGGGCTAGACGCTCTCTCAGCACCAAATGAGCTGGAAAACAGTTACTTTTGCTGCATTCTTGCAGTGCAGCCAGAAAGAGGAAGGTGTGGGAGCAGGGCCAAGGCCCTCATGGCTTTGGTGACTGTGCCTGCATTTTCCTTGCATTGTTGTAGGATGTCAGCCCAAGGCTGCTGAGAAGACACCTCATTCTGGACAAAACGGTGAGGCCCAGGCAGAGCAAAGGACGGAGAGCAGAGCAGAGAGGGAGAGGAGGCAGCACACCTCACCCTAAATTACGTGAAGATGACGAACAGCAACGAGATGACAGCCACACTGGGAGATGAGTTATGCAGCGCAGCGTGTGCTCAGGTGCTTCAGTCGAGTCTGACTCTTTTGTGACCCTAGAGACTAGCCCACCGGGCTTCTTAGTCCACGGGATTCTCCAGACAAGAATCTGCAGTGGGTTGTCATTTCCTCCTTCAGGGGATCTTTCCGACCCAGGTACTGAACCCTTGTCTCCTGAGTCTCTTCCATGGTAGATGGATTCTTTACCCACTGAGCCACCGGGGAAGCCCACAGGTAGGAGGACATCAAAATAAACTCTAAGTATGCTTAAGACCCTCCCAGAAATAAAGGAATCCAGTTCAGTTCAGTCGCTCAGTCGTGTCTGACTCTTTGCGACCCCATGAATCGCAGCACGCCAGGCCTCCCTGTCCATCACCAACTCCCAGAGATCACTCAGATTCACGTCCATCGAGTCAGTGATGCCATCCAGCCATCTCATCCTCTGTCGTCCCCTTCCCCTCCTGCCCCCAATCCCTCCCAGCATCAGAGTCTTTTGCAATGAGTCAACTCTTCACATGAGGTGGCCAAAGTACTAGAGCTTCAGCTTTAGCATCATTCCTTCCAAAGAAATCCCAGGGCTGATCTCCTTCAGAATGGACTGGTTGGATCTCCTTGCAGTCCAAGGGACTCTCAAGAGTCTTCTCCAACACCACAGTTCAAAAGCATCAATTCTTCGGCCCTCAGCCTTCTTCACAGTCCAACTCTCACATCCATACATGACCACTGGAAAAACCATAGCCTTGACTAGACGGACCTTAGTTGGCAAAGTAATGTCTCTGCTTTTGAATATGCTATCTAGGTTGGTCATAACTTTTCTTCCAAGAAGTAAGCATCTTTTAATTTCATAAATAAAGGAATAAAGTCCATGAAATAAGTCATTATGAACAAGAAAAAAAGTGACTATCTCATCCTTGCATGAAATGTTCCCTTGATATCTCCAATTTTCTTGAGGAGATCTCTAGTCTTGCCCATTCTATTGCTTTCCTCTATTTCTTAGAACTGTTCATGTAAAAAGGCCCTCTTATCTCTCTTTCCTATTTTTCTGGAACTGCATTCAGTTGTCTATTTTCTTTCTGTTTCTCCCTTGCCTTTTGCCTCTCTTCTTTCCTAAGCTATTTGTAAGAAGTTGACTGATCATCAGAGAATATCCAAACTTGTTCATGTAAAAGAAAATAAGCAAAAACAAGGTCCTGTTGTATAGCATGGGGAACTATATTCAAAATCTTGTGACAAACCATAATGGAAAAGAATATGAAAAAGAAAGCTTATGTGTGTATGACTGAATCACTGTGCTGTACAGCAGAAATTAACACATTTTAAATCAACTGTACTTGAATAAAAATTAACAAAAGTAAATAAAGACATAAATAAACTTTGAGTTAGCTAAAAAAAAATAAAATGCCTAGTAACCATTAGTGTTCTAAACCACATCACTCACGATGGACTATTTCTAGTGTTAGACTAAGCCACAGTGTAACTATTTCATTTCAATCTGCAGCTGTTCAAATTAGAGGGATTTACTACACCTGCTTTTGAAAAGTTCTGTAATAAGTGTACCAATGCATTCCTGCTTATATTTCCATATAGTTTGAAGAATGGTATCATTTAAAACAGATGTCATCTTCTTTGACGACAATCATATGTTGCTCTCAGCACTGTGCACCCATAGGTTTATACTTAAGTAACCCAAGATGAGGTTTTATGCCTGTATCACTTGTTTTATTGGTGCATCATTTTTCTTATTTAAATCTAGCCCCTGAAAGCAGTGTTTTTGTTTTGTAAATATGTACATGTATGTTAAGTCACTTCAGTTGTGTTCGACTCTTTTTGACCTATGGAGCACAGACCATCAGGCTCCTCTGTCCATAGGATTCTCCAGGCAAGAATACTGGAGCAGATTGCCCTGTCCTTCTCCAGGGGATCCTCCTGACCCAGGGATCAAATTGCATCTCATGTCTCCTGCATTGGCAGGTGGGTTCTTACTACTAGCACCAACTGGGAAACCCGTTTGGTAAATATAAGCCAAATATGTTCAATAAACATGTTGTAAAGATAATTGTTTTCCCCCAAAAGTGAAGAAAAGGATGGCCTGGGTTACACTGCAGTCATGGAAGCTCTTCACCAGAAATCCTATCAGTGCCCAGATGAGCAGCCGCTTGGGGGATTCTCATCCACCCACTGAGCCCATGCTAATTTCATGTAGTCAGGTGAGCAAGTATGCAAAGGTCGCACCCTGAAGTGTGCCTGCTGTCACAGAAATACGTCCCAGCTCCATAAGATCTTTAGCATAAGCATCTTAAAATGGTGTGAAAATAAGTACTCCATTAGATCAGCTTTAAATATTCTCTCTATACCAAAGCCTCTGTTTTCCTTTTTCTCTGGCTTAAATCTCTTTTTCTTAAATGATTAGAGCACAGAACACAGTTTGCATGTGTACATTTCTATGATCATCAGTCAGTTCAGTTCAGTCGCTCAGTCGTGTCTGACCCCATGAATCGCAGCACGCCAGGCCTCCCTGTCCATCACCAACTCCCTGAGTTCACTCAGACTCACATCCATTGAGTCAGTGATGCCATCCAGCCATCTCATCCTCTGTCACCCCCTTCTCCTCCTGCCCCCAATCCCTCCCAGCATCAAAGTCTTTTCTAATGAGTCAACTCTTCGCATGAGGTGGCCAAAGTACTGGAGCTTCAGCTTTAGCATCATTCCTTCCAAAGAAATCCCAGGGTTGATCTCCTTCAGAATGGACTGGTTGGATCTCCATGCAGTCCAAGGGATTCTCAAGAGTCTTCTCCAACACCACAGTTCAAAAGCATCAATTCTTTGGCGCTCAGCCTTCTTCACAGTCCAACTCTCACATCCATACATGACTACTGGAAAAACCATAGCCTTGACTAGACAGACCTTAGTTGGCAAAGTAATGTCTCTGCTTTTGAATATGCTATCTAGGTTGGTCATAACTTTTCTTCCAAGGAGTAAGCGTCTTTTAATTTCATGGCTGCAGTCTATGATCATAGCTCCTAATATAAACATAAACTGATTAGTAAAGGGTTTTATATGTTCTTCAAGAACAACACTAAATGATGTTTCTACCAAAGGACCAGTCTCATCTGAAAAACAAAACAGTTTTAGTTCTTGGTTTATGGTAGTCAATAAGAAATTCAAAAGATCATTTTGGAAATTATTGCTACTAGTGTTAAATTACTGAATTTCTTGCAGGAAGCAACTATTTGTTTTATGCCTTCCAGCTGATATTTGTATACTAAAATTTATACACAGGAAGCCTTCATGAAAGAAAATTCCATTGAAAAGTCACAAAATACAATCGTCAATTACCAGCTACTTTGATTTTTTCCTTTAATCTTTAAAACTTTTTTCTGCAATAGTTTGATTTTTTAACTTTATTTTTAATTAGAGGATAATTTCTCTACAATATTGTGTTGGTTTCTGCCATACAACTTGAGTGAACCATAAGTATATATACATGTACCCTCCCTCTTGAACCTTGACCCTCCCATCCCCCTCCCCATTCTATCCCACCCTTCTAGGTTGTCACAGAGCATCTGGTTGAGCTCCCCATGTTATACAGCAGCTTCCCACTAGCTATCTGTCCTACATATGGTAATGTATGTTTCAATACTACTCTCTCAGTTCATCCTACCCTCTCCTTCCCCAGCTGTGTTCATAAGTCTGCTCTCTATGTCTGCATCTGGATTCCTGTCCTGCAGACAGGTTCATCACTATCATTTCTCTAGATTCCATAAATGTGCATCAATATAGGGTATTTGTTTTTCTCTGACTTCCCGCTGCATAACAGGCTCTAGGTTCATCTAACTCACCAGAAGGGATGCAAATTCAGTCCTTTTTATGGCCGAGTAGTATCCCATTTAAAATTTATTTTTAATTGAAGGATAATTGCTTTACAATATTTCATTAGTTCCTGCAGTACAATAAGGGGGATCAGCTATAAGGATACCTATACCCCTCAGCAACTTTTAACTGTAAGTGCTAGCCGCTCAGTCCTGTCTGCCTCTCTGCAACCCCACAGACTGTAGTCTGCCAGGCTCTTCTGTTCATGGAATTCTACAGGCAAGAATACTGGAGTGGGTTGCCATTTCCTACTCCAGGGGAATCTTCCTGACCCAGGGAGCTAACTCGGGTCTCCTGCATTGGTAGGCAGATTCTTTATCGTCTGAGCCACCAAAGAAGCCCTATTTTTAATGAGTAAACCAGGTTAAACTATTAATGTTAAACTATTTAATGTTCCTCCCCAAATGAGGACAAGGCTTTGTGACCAGCCAGTCGTTAGGATCCCTAAGGGCAGGGCCTCAGCAGCATCTCCTGCTTCTGCGCCATCTCAAGCATCTACAACAGGGTCCCTTGACATCTGGGGCCAGGGAGAAGAGTCTCCTTTTATTTTGAAGGAGAATCCTCTTTTCTGCGGATGCAAGAGTAGCAAAAGTCAAGGGCGAGAATGGGGGCAGCTGAGATGGGGTCGCCACATCGGAGGAGTGGCCGGACAGGGAGGACTCCGGAGGCAGCAAGTGAACCTGGAAAGCCAGCAGAAGCAGGGTGCGCGCGCCGGCTGGGCGCGGGAGGTTGGGGGCAGGCAGACAGAAGTGAGGTTTGGGACCTTCCTTCTCCAGCATCGACGCGGAGCAAGCCGCACCCACCCTCCCAGCAGGTGGGAGCCGGACCCACGCCCGCCGCGCTCCCCTGGGCGACCCCGCGGCGGCAGGTGCGGCGGGAGCATGCGCCCGGGCGGTCCCAGGCCCCGGGCCCCCGCCCCGCGCTCCCCCTCTCCCTGCGCCCGGCGCCGCTGCCCCGTCGCCCGAGCCCCGCGCTGCCGCTCCGCCCAAGCCGGTCGCCCGGTCCGCCCGGCGGGCGGCGCGGCTCTGCTACGGGTAAGGAGGGCGCCGCCGCGCGCGCCGCGTGCCCGAGACCGCGAGGGCGACCGCCCCCGCCCCCGGTGTCCCCGCCAGCCGAGGGGCAGGCGCGTCGCCCACGGTGGGCCGCCGGGCGGGGGGCGGCGGTTGGGGGTCGCCTCGCCCCGCGCCGCCTCTTTCTTTCTCTGTCCCCACGGGGCGCGCGCCGGGCTCCCCGGGGAGGCGCTGCCCACTTGTCGCCCACTTCGGACGCGAGAGGGAGGACTGCCGTGGCCCTCGGGCGCTCACCGGGCGTCGATTCCTCCCGGGCCACAGTCCTGTGGACCGAGACCCGCACCCCGAGTCCGCCCGGCCGGGCGATTGGGGTCGTACCTGCCTCCCTGCGCGGGACTCCGCCCAGTGCGCGGCGGGATGGGCTCACCGGGACGGGGTTATCTGCTCGGTCGGTGCGGGCCTGTCCCCCGTGGGGGCGCGCTGGCAGGCTCTGTCCCCGGCTTTTGCATCCCCTTATCGAAGATGAAAGTCCGCAGAGTGTGCTTTACTCCGTATATGCTTGCAGCCACTTAGAGGGGCGGTCTTGATCCGCCCATGGCCGGGTGTGGAAACTTACTAAAAGGATGGTGTGGTGGTTGTTGAGGCTGCAGCGTGTGGAACCCGGCGGGGACCCGATGGGGACCCCTTCGCTGGGCCACATCCCTGCCCACGGCTCACTCTCCCTGCAGGTTATTCGGTGTCCAGCAGGGGCACCAGGTTCGAGGTCCCAGGGTTGGAGCTTGTCTAGAGGATGCTTCTGGTGGGCTCAGGTTACAGTCCTTGACCTACAGAAGCCTGGGAGGGTCTCCTGATGGTTTCAGAAAAGGTTGAAGTGGGAAATGGTGGTGGAGTTTATTCTTCATGCTTGGTAATAGAGAGATGTTGAATGTATTTAGCTGTTCACAAGATGCTAAGTAACCTCAGTTACTGCTTCTTGCACTTTAGAATCTGGAGAAAGTGGTCAGAGTAGAGATTTTTGGAGTGCACAAATGGATTCAATTCTGCTACACTCACTTATGTTACTGTTGAGCAGGAAGAAAGATGAGCTTAGAACTGCTAGTTACTATGTTCTTGGACTGCCAGACACATCCATGGATTTGTATTGCAGGTGACCTTGACTGTGGAATTGTTTCCATAGCACTGCTGGACAGTACTGGGGTCAAGAGAAGAATTAAACTTACTCTGCCACTGCAGCGAGCTCTGGGTCTGTGCAGATGGACAGAAGGAAGGAGGGAGAAAGGGGTACCTGCCCATAAAAAGATGATAATGGTTTAGAGCCGAAAGAAATCATCTGTAGGGCCCAGTTTGGGAGGTGTGGACATCATGCCCTCCCCGGCAGCCCCCACCTTCCCAAACTAGAAAGCGCGCCTTCGCCTTTCATGATTCAGCATAATTTCTCCTCTGTGAGGGCTTCCCTCCTTCTCATAGCCAGAGTTCCTCCCTTTGACTGCACTTTCCTGGTTCACCCATCAGTGCAGGTGTAGAAAGAGGTTCTCTTTTAATAACCCTGACTTTAGGTTTTGCCATTAATTAAAAAATTGAGATATTTAGTCTAACATTATTTTATGTTCCAGGTGTGCAACCCAGTGATTTGATATATGTGTGTTATGGACTGATCATCATATAAAGTTTAATTAACATCCATCATCTCAAATAGTTACAACTTTTTTTTCTTACGAGTGGGAATTTTTAAGAGCAATGTTCCCAGCAACTTTCAAGTGTGGAGTGCAGTATTATTAACTACACTGCATTGCACACTTGAAGTTGCTGGATGGCTCAGAGGTGAAGAATCCAACTGCCAGTGCAGGAGAGGCAAGAGACGGGGGTTTAATCCCTGGGTCGGAAAGATCCCCTGGAGAAGGGAATGGCAACACACTCCAATAGTCTTGTCTGGGAAAATTCCATGAACAGAGGAGCCTGGTGGGCTGCAGTCCACGGGGTCGCAAAGAGACACGACTGAGTGACTGGGCATAAGTGCACACACACACATGCACACACACACCTGTTATTAACTATGGTCATCATTAACGATAGTCATCAAAAAAGGTTGTATGTATTCTTCAAGACTTAGTTCCTGTCTTTAAGGAATACATGTATGTCCTTCAAGGGTAGGAACAGGTCCTCAGATCTCTTTATTCAGGGTGTTCTTGCTCTGTGGTCGTAGCTTTTTAACGTCAATGATGCTAACCCTCTGGCAACTGGTATGGTACCTGCTTCAGTGTACTCTTACCAGGTGTGTGGAGAGTGGAATCCAGGTGGGAGCAGAGGCTGGGCAGGGAGGCAACATTCAGGAAGCCCCTCAGATGATGGAGCAGGAGTTGCTGCTGGAAGCCCTGGTGTTGTCATGGTAAAGCGTAGGGAGAGCGAAAGCCACCACAGGGAGGGGGAGGGCTCTGTGTAGGCAGCCCAAGCCCCCTGTTCCTTCCAGTGTGACTTAGGTTCCCTTCTTCAGAGCTGAAGGAGATTTGAAAACCACCATTAGACGCGTGATGATTGCTTTGACTAATTATTTTAATGAGGAACACCGCTGCTGGGAACTAGGGACTTGGCGGGAGAGCCAGGTTGGCGAGTTGGGAGCAGGGTAGCAGCCAGGTTCAGTGTTTAGAAAGCTGCGTTCACAGAGATGCTGAGATGGTGACTTTGGACAGAGGAGCTGTGATGCTGGGTCAGGAGAAAGCCGGCCGGGAAGTGTTCAGCTGTCACGGAGGAGGGGGTGACAGGAAAAAGCAGGGGAGGGAACGGTGAATTACACAGAGAGGAGGGAGCGGTTACCTCCCTGGTGACTGAGGTTCTACCCAGTGAAGGAGACCCCAGGAGAAACCAGGAGGGTCAGATGCGGGGAAAGCAGGTGGCCAGTGACAGGGGAGCTCATGCAGAGCCAGAGGGGGAGCTCCTTGTTAGGTCAGTACAGATGAATCATCCCAACTGCGAAGATGGGTTTCAGCTTGGCTAGGAGGAGGTGGTGTTGGCTGCAAGGCTCACTGTGAGTCTTTGGTCGTGTTTTGCTTTTCTGTTAGGTGTAGACATGCTCCCCTTTCATTTGAATAGTGTTTTGTAGTTTACAGGGCGTTTCCTCCTTGTAGCATCAGTGAACATTTTTGTTGTTGTTTAGTTGCTAAGTCCAACGTCCAGCTCTTTTGCAACTCCATGGACTGTTACCTGCCCAGTTCCTCTGTCCATGGGGTATCCCAGGCAAGAGTACTGGAGTGGGTTTTCATTTCCTTCTCCAGAGGATCTTCCTGACCCAGGGATTGAACCTGTGTCTCCTAAATTGGCAGGCAGATTCTTTAGCACTCAGCCACCAGGAAAGCCCATGGTGAACATTTTGAGGGTAGTTTATATTGTAGGAACAGATGTCCAAGTGAAGAAAATGCTTTAGGTCCATTAAAAAAAAAAACAGTTCATGTAATTCCAGAGGACCCATGTAACGAGTATTATTAGTATTATTATTATTAATATACATATAGTTAGTATATTGTAGTTAATAAAACAAAAACAATGAATTAGGATATACTAGGAAGAAATAACAGAGAAAGCAATGGCAACCCACTCCAATACTCTTGCCTGGACAATCCCATGGACGGAGGAGCCTGGTGGGCTGCAGTCCATGGGGTGGGTTGCTAAGAGTTGGGCACGACTGAGCAACTTCACTTTCACTTTTCACTTTCGTGCATTGGAGAAGGCAATGGCATCCCACTCCAGTATTCTTGCCTGGAGAATCCCAGGGACAGAGGAGCCTAGTGGGCTGCCGTCTACGGGGCTGCACAGAGTCGGACACGACTGAAACAACTTAACAGCAGCAGCAGCAGGAAGAAATAAAACTAATTATTTCACACACAGAGACTTTTTTTTTTTTTTGAACATTTGTTTGTTAAAAAAAAAGTCTTTTTTTAGCATTTAGAATAATGTATCCCTATTTTAGAAGAATGTATCCCTATTTTGGGATATTGGGGGTTTCCCTGGTGGCTCAGTTGATAAAGTATCTGCCTGCAGTTCAGGAGACCTGGGTTTGATCCCTGGGTCAGGAGGATCCCCTGGAGAAGGGAATGGCAACCCATTCCAGTGTTCGTGCCTGAAATTCCATAGATACAGGAGCCTGGTGGGCTACAGTCCATGCGGTTGCAAAGAGTTGGACAGGACTGAGCAACTAACATCCCTATTTTATTTTGCAAATACATTTTTCCCCAGTACCAGTGGAAAAACGAAAGCTTTTCCCTGAACCCATGGGAGCTGTCGCTCTGCTCGCCGGGCCCCTGTACGCCTTCTGGGTGGAGTCACTGCAGGAGAGCCCCCGGCCCTGGGAACCCCCTGATCCTCTCTGCTTCCTGTTGAGTAGATTTCAGCTCACGTGTAAGCTGTTTTCTTAATGAACCTGGATGCTGGGGAGAAGGCTTGTGCACCCATTTCGACGATGAATCTTTCAGTGATGAGAGTGCAGTGGCTGCCACAGTTACTAAGGGATTGATAACGTGTGTGGAAGGTACCCGATGGGGCAGTGGGGGACTGGCAGCAGTGGTACCTCTGTTGTCGCGGTGCCTGGCCAGAGAGGACGCACTCAGCCCCGGGACAGATGGACAGTAGGGCCCTTTCTTACACAGCATTTTGGTGTGTGAGCTCTTACTATGGCTTTTAAGATTGTGACAGCTTTAATTTTTTTTTAATTGAAGTGTAGTTGATTTACAATGTTGTGTTAATTTCTGCTGTGCAGCAAGGTGACTCAGTTATACACATATATACATTCTTCTTCATATTCTTTCCCACTATGGGTTATCTCAGGGTGTTGAATATAGTTCCCTGTGCTATACAGTATGAATTTGTTATTTTTAATACCTTTTAGATTGAATCATGGTTTCCCAACTTACTCCTTGTTTTTTCTCTCTTTTCTTTTTTGAGGGAGGTGAGTGCAGTTCTGTTCAGTTCCTCAGTGTGTCCAACTCTTTGCGACCCTATGGACTGCAGCATGCCTGGCTTCCCTGTCCATCACCAACTACCAGAGCTTGCTCAAACTCATGTCTATTGATTTGGTGATGGCACCCAACCATCTCCTTCTCTGTCATCCCTTTCTCCTCCTGCCTTCAATCTTTCCCAGCATCAGGGTCTTTTCCAATGAGTCAGTTCTTCGCATCAGGTGGCCAGGATATTGGACTTTCAGTTTGCATTAGTCCTTCCAGTGAATATTCAGGACTGATTTCCTTTAGGATGGACTGGTTGGATCTCCTTGCAGTCCAAAGCACTCTCAAGAGTCTTCTCCAACACCACAGTTCAAAAGCATCAATTCTTCAGCACTCAGCCTTCTTTATGGTCCAACTCTCACATCTCACATGACTACTGGAAAAACCATAGTTTTGACTAGACAGACCTTTACTGGCAAAGTAATGTCTGCTTTTTAATATGCTGTCTAGGTAGGTCATAGCTTTTCTTCCAAGGAGCAAGCGTCTTTTAATTTCATGGCTGCAGTCACTGTCTGCAGGTTTTGGAGCCCGAAAAACTAAAGTCTGTCACTGCTTCCATTGTTTCCCCATCTATTTAGAGCCTAAATGGGGACAAGGCATTTTTGCTGGAAGTCCACTTTGTGTCACTTGTATGCTGTGTGCGTGGGGTGACTAGTGCAGACAACTCCTGCCTTCCTGGACAGTACAGCCCAGCAAGGGTATGGGGCAGACTTAAAACAATCTCCCATGTAAGTGTCTGAGGACAGACTTGAAGTATATTATGGGAAAGACCGATTGAAGTCCCTAAGTTGGGTGTGTGGGTAGAAGCAGCATCTCTGATGAGACAGCCGCTGGCCAGGCGGGGGCAGGGCAGGGAGAAGTTCAAGGAGAGAGGATGCACGTGTGTGAAGGGGGTGGGAAGGGCACGGCTCAGGTGGACAAGGGGCTGCAGGGGGAGGGGGTGTGCGAGCCAGAAGCCCAGGAAGGCCACACTGAGGGCCATGCGTTCTCTTTTTCTTGCCACAAGCAGGCTTTGCAGAGTGTGAGCAGGTGCAACAGGATCTGCTTTGTGATGGGTGAGGCCCCTGTGGGCTGCTGTCTCTAGAATACTGTGCAGGTGGTAGGACCCCATAGGATGCCACCACGGGGTCCAGGTGAGGGGAGGTGGGTGTGGAGATGGGCAGAGATGGAGGGACTTCTGGGGTGCTTTGCCGGCAGAATTTACAAAATTGCTTAGGGATGGGAGGGTAAGATTACTTCCCTGAATATTCTCATGAGAAGCTGGTGAATGTTTCTAGATGGAGGAAGGCTGGGGTGAAGTGGACTTTATGAACTGACCGTAATGTCAGTTGCTATGACTGTTTTTCCAGTGTGCAACCTGCTGGATGTCAGTTATTTTTAAGGAGACAACTTGTTGGGAGGGCTTGCTCAGTTCACTGCATTCTTCCAAAACCCAGTGACTGCCTGATGTGTGTTAGACACCAGGAAGTGTGAGTGATTTGGATTCAATTAGTGACAGACTCAAAACAGGAAAGAAATTCCCAAAAATGTGAACATTTGGGGATTCAGTGACTATCCATCTTAGACTCTCAGTTGGACTGAAAATGTAAACCACGGACCTTTCAGCCACTCCTTTTATTGTTATTATGGTCACATAACAAAGGAAATATAAAAGTTCTCCTTTTGCTTTTTGGCTGGGAGTATCCATTAATTTCTGATCATTGCACCCTCCAGTCCTGGAACTAGAAATTTCTCTTCCAAGGTGGGTTATTAGCGATGCCGGCATGGTGCTTTCACATCTATATATTTTGCTCTCAGTTTCTGAGGATGGTTAGAAGAAAGTCTTTCCCCTCCACCCCGTTTCTCTTCCAGAACAGTAAGCTTGCTGTGATTTTACTCCCAGAAGATAAAGTGGATATCTTTCGGGCAACTTAACTCATGCAGTTGACCTTGGACTGGGATCCATTAAGAGTAACAGGCCAATAATTTGAGACGAAGTCACCAGCAGAGGAGGGCAGATCCCACACTTAGAGCTGATTTCCAAGTTGATAGAGATTTTATTTTCTTGGGCTCCAAATCACTGCAGATGGTGACTGCAGCCATGGAATTAAAAGATGCTTGCTCCTTGGAAGAAAAGCTCTGACAAACCTAGACAGCACATTAAAAAGCAGAGACATCACTTTGCCGACAAAGGTCTGCATAATCAAAGCTATGATTTTTTCCAGCAGTCATGTATGGTTGTGAGAGCTGAACCATAAAGAAGGCGGAGTATCCAAGAGTTGATGCTTTCCAACTGTGGTGCTGGAGAAGACTCTTGAGAGTCCCTTGGACTGCAAGGAGATCAAACCAGTTAATCCTAAAGGAACTCAGTCCTGAATATTCATTGGAAGGACAGAATACTGAGGCTGAAGCTCCAGTACTTTGGCCACCTGATGTGAAGAGCCAACTCATTGGAAAAGAGCCTGAAGCTGGGAAAGATTGAGGGCAAAAGGAGAAGGTGGCCAACAGAGGATGAGATGGTTGGAAGGGACATCGACTCAATGAACATGAGTTTGGACAAACTCTGGGAGATAGTGAAGGACAGGGAAGCCTGGTGTGCTGCAGCGCGTGGGGTTGCAAAGAGTCATATGTGACTTAGTGCCTGAATAACAACAGCAACCCTTATGACTCAGCCTGTGGCCTGTGCAACAGGTCTGTTTCAGCATCTTACATGTCAGGGAGCTCATGGGCAGAGGGAGAAACTTGCCTGAGGCCTGCTGCTCTGAGGTGATGGAGCCCAATTTAAGCCCCAAGACTGGGGCTGTGAGAGGAAGCCGAGTGTCCATGGAGTACACGGGGCCGCCAGGAAGGGCTCTTGTTCTACTTTCATGCTTTGGGAAATTAGTGATGCATATGGGAAACAAAAGATTAGAACGATTTAATACATCCTCTTTTCAGACACTTACTTTTGTTTCTCCTCTAATTCTAAGACTCTCCTTTAAAGAAGAAAATAATTCTGTTTCCATCTGTCACCTCGGAAAACAAACACAGTATCTACTTGGATTAGCTTGTCACTTTCCAATTTACTTTATTTGAAAAATATTTGAGTCTATAGAAGCGGTAGAGCGAGTGTGTTTTGTTGTTAGTTCACTTGACATTTGGGCACATCTGAAGCAGTTTGGAAACCAAGGGCTACGCTGTGATTCCCTGTTGCTTCCTCCGGCCTTGTCCTCTGAGTCCGGGGGGTGGGGCGGGATGCGTTTTGTTCAGTGATTGTCTTGCTTTGCAACACGGGGTCGGTGTCCTTGTTTACGGCAGGAACCCCCACAGTTTGGAGTAGAGGGACTTCTTTGTGGGCTTTCCAGGTGGTGCTAGTGGCAAAGAACCTTCCTGCTAATGCAGGAGACGTAAGAGATGCAGGTTCGATCCCTGGGTTCAGGAAGATCCCCTGGAGGAGGGCATGGCATCCCACTCCAGTGTTCTTGCCTGGAGAGCCCCGGGGACAGAGGAGCCCCAAGGGCTACAGTCCCTTTGGTCACAATGATTTGAACATGATCGAAGCGACTTAGCATGCACGACTTCTTTGTTTCATCACCTCTTCAAGTCCTTGTCATGTGTATAGGAGATGGGCAGGGCAGGCAGAGTGGGGTTTGCTGGAGAGTTGTTTTCAGCAGCTGACCCTGAAGTGTGTAAATAAGACAGGACCTCACATCAGGGGCTCTGAGTAGAGTGACTGCCTGGTGTCTGTGAGGCGAGCACCCAGACGGTACCTCGCCCCTCTCAGGTGGAGGAGAGCTTGCTCCTCTAAGGTGGAAAGGTGAAACATTCTGGCTGCCCTTTGGGAAGGTCTAATAAAGGGCCGCTCTGTGCAGGTTGTGTGTTTGCTGTGTAGGAGGCAAGCTGTCCCGTTTCCGGCATGGATGGGGTTATGGAGACATGGATGCGGGAACTGGAGTGCTTCCCAGAATCTGCAGAGGCATGTCTGCGTGGTACGGCCTCATTATTTTTCTTGAGGGATTTCCCACACACCACCGCCCCCCACCCCCAGAATACTGTGAGTGGAGGGACCCAGGTTTAAATATTAACATAAAATGTTATCAGATGTGTAGAATTTTTGCCTCATTTCCTCTTTTAGATGACGAGTCCCTAAAAGGAAAAATAGTGCCTGTATTAATGTGCTCTGCAACAATAACAAGCTTAACTAACATTCCGTGTCATCTTGTGTTAGGAGGACACTGAATTCAAAATTTTCTTCCCAGTACTTGCAGAATGTACTTATAGTGGGTTAAATTCTTGGAGGAAAAGGTTTTTAGGTGAAAGAAATAAGTCAGACCACATTTTCTTTTTTTTTTTTAAAGAAAAATGATTCCAAACAAAAGTTGAAGCAATACATACATACATATATATGAAAATATTTTATATCTGTCTACTGGGTTTATAACGAGGGTGATCACTGAGTAGCATACAAGCCAGAACACTTTGGAGAGTGAAAGGAGAGCCTGTGGACGAGGAACAGCAGGTCAACAGGTGTGGTCAGACTGTTCTGTGCAAGCCAGGAGCTTTGATCCCCCTCAGCATAAGAACACTCACAGAAAAATAAATATTTTTAAAAGGAGAATAAAATGAAGAGTTGCAGATTTTTATTGAATATTGAAGAGAACTATAATTGGTTCTGGAGTTTGACTTTCCTCTCTTTAGAAACTGGTGGAGGCTGAGATGGTTGGATGGCATCACCAACTCAATGGACATGAGTTTGAGTAAACTCCAGGAGATAGTGAAGGACAGGGAAGCCTGGAGTGCTGCAGTCCATGGGTGGCAAAGAATCGGACATCCCTGAACAACAATTGTGACCAAACAACAATGCACTGAATTCACAGAGGCAGATCCCACCATGACCTTCAACCCCATCCCGTAAGGGGCCCGGAGGCTGTGCCTTCCACGGTGCCCTTGGCCAAGGCCTGGTGACGGTTCCACAGCTTGTCCATCGACAGTCTCCTCTTTATTTAATACAAGAGAATGACCTTGATTAAGACAAGTTAGCTAGTAATTGAAAAAAATAAATGACTAATGGCAAAATCTGATGTCCCTTGAGGAACTAGTGATAATGTGAAGATCTTTTTATTTGCAAACAGTGCGGCATTTTTGTGCAAGGTGAGCGATCCAGGAGGCAGCTTATTATAAGGAAATAGCTGCCTGAATTTTGTTTTTTCCTTGACTTTACAGGTCTGACCCTGGTGGCTCAGCGATAAAGAATCTGCCTGCCAATTCAGGAGACTTGGGTTTGATCCCTGGGTCAGGTGGATTCCCCTGGAGAAGTTCTGTGGGCGTTGTTTTCTTTATCTGAAATATGGGATCTGACAATTCAAACCTTGTTGCTGCCCTTATCTTTGTAAGAAGAGTGAGTAATTTTCCTCGTTTAAATGGCTGAAATGCCTGTTCTCAAATAGGAAGGCAACAGTAAGAAAAATTCTGTATTTTTTTTCTTCTTTTGAGGAAGAAATTGACAGAAGAATTCAGACCCAGTTTAAAGTAGCCTCTGTAGCTGTTATGTGCATTAATGATTAACTTCCTTATATTTCTTTTTGACTTTACAAAGTATAACTTGATTTCACAAAGCTAAAAGGAAAATAGCAGCTCCTTAGACATTCCACAGGACAGTGTGTTTCTTTGATCTCTTTGTCTTTGTGTGTGTGTCTTTTTCTTTCTGTCTCTCTCTCTTTCTTTGCCTGTGTGAAACAGCATTGTGCTTTGGGGTTATACATTTTGGAATCTTTATAAACTCTGTATCTAGAAGGAAGCATTCTGCTGCATTAAGCATTCGTACATACTTTGCATCATGATGTGATCATCTCAGCCTCTAATAGATGTTTTTGGTAAGGATGATTGTAATTGCATTGATTGTAAGTTTAAATATTCAAGCCTAAGTTTTAAAAGATATATAAACACATCTTAGTAACAGCAGCATGAATCAACATTTTATTTAATTTGAGAACTTACATTATACTTATGATTTTTCTTGCCATAATATATCTCTAAAAAGCCCAACAACTGTCTTCATACTTGGTTGCTAGCATGAAAGTTAGGAATGCCTTCTGTATGGCTGCATTTGAAACATGCCATACATTTTGTTTATGATATAAGCCATCCACCTGAATTGCTTAGATGTTAAAGATACCTTCTGAAGTCTAAGATTACAGTTATGAAGTTATTAGGTGTTGTATAGAGTGCATATATGATTGATAACATAGTGTTATAATTGATACTAATTAACTTTAAATATAATTAGTTAATCACAGAAATCTATTCTGTTGATTACATTTGAAAAATATATTCTTTTGATTATACTTATGGGTAAATTTATGGTGTAATTTGATTTTGTCAGGTTTGAAGTTGAGCAGCTCACTTAATCATGAAGAACTCAGTTAAAAATAAGACAGTTCCCAATGACTCTTATCTTCCCCTCACAAAGTAACACCTAAGCCTTTAGGTTTGAATTGTGGACTCTCTGTCCACTGTAAACATGAAGATTCGATTTTTATATTTTAGGATGGGCATTCTTAGACTTTTTGGTCTCAGGATGCTGCTATACTCTAAAAAAATTATTAAAGACCCTGCAAGTGTTTTTATTATTATGTGTGCATGCTTAGTTGCTTCAGTCCTATCTCTTTCCCACCCCATGGACTGCAGCCCATCAGGCTCCTCTGTCCGTGGGATTCTCCAGGCAAGCATACTGGAGTAGGTTGCCATGCCCTCCTCCAGGGGATCTTTGTGATGCAGGGATGGAACCTGCATCTCCTGCATTGGAAACGGATTCTTCACCCACTGAGCTACGTGGGAAACTCTGTTATTATTATGTATGCTTTATATATATCAGTATTTATTGCATTAGAAACTAAAATTGAAAAAGTTTAAATATGTGTGCATTTATTTAAATAACAGTAGTGACTTTATAAACATATTATATTTGCATGGAAAATAACTATTTTCTAAAACAAAAATCTTTAGTGGCATTGCTTCGCTGTCATTTTTGTTCAGTTGCTAAGTCATTTCCAAGTTCTTGACCCCATGGACTGCATCATGCCAGGCTTCCCTGTCCCTCACCATCTCCCAGAGTTTGCCCAAGTTCATGTCCACTGAATTGGTGATGCCATCCAACCATCTCATTCTCTGTTGCCCTCTTTTCCTTCTGCCTTCAGTCTTTCCCAGCATCAGGGTCTTTTCCAATGAGTCCAATGCCACAGTGCTCTAAAATGTAGTTGGTATTAGAGGGATATGCCTTGGACCCGTGGTAACATTATTGACATCTCAGGGTTTAGAGGAGGCTCCACCTGAGGCAGTGGGGCTGGAGCGGTGGCCATGTCCAGGGTTCCAGGCCGGGGCCTGCCCTCAGCAAGCTCCGTGACCTCTACTCTTATTTGCTTGGGCTTCATTTTCTCTTTAAGTGAAATGAAATGGTTGGGTTGACTTGGATCAGGATTTCATAAACTGCCTTCCATCAAACACAAATTCACTGAATAGGCTTTCTGGGACAAAAAGGATCTGTTTTCAACAAGATTAGAAATACAGTTTGGATTAAAGTTGAGACTCTTCTATCAATCGTACATTTCGCTACTTTTATTTTGTTAAAATTCATCAAGAGGAGAGAGTTCGTGTCTGGGCTTCCTCCGCCTCCTGAGGTCACAGAGCACAAAGGTTAAGAGCCTGGGCTTTGGACAGAGTTCAGTTTGAACCCCAGCTGTGCTCTTTCTTGCTGTCTAACCTTGCATAGGTTACTCACACTCAGTTTTCCCATCTGTAAGGCAGGTACCCTGAAGATTACATAATGTCTATAGATCAGACATTTTGTGAAATTCCTCGCAATTAGTCAATGCTCAATATTGTTAGCAAGTCTTAAAAAAGAACAGGTTCTGATTCCGTGATTGACTTATATCTCACTTGATTCTTACATTTTTCTCTGATGGGGGTGTTTTGTAAGAAACATGATTAAAATTTCCTTCACTAGCTTCCCTGGGTGCAATGCAGGAGACTTGGGTTCGATCCCTGGGCTGGGAAGATCCCCTGGAGGAGGGCATGGCTACCCACTCCAGTATTCTTGCTTGGAGAATGCCAGAGGAGTCTGGCAGGCTGTAGTCCCTGGGGTTGCAAAGAGTCAAACATGACTGAGCGACTAACACTTTCACTTTCATGGTGAAATTTTATAGAGAGTGGGTGTCTTGCTGAAGGTGACAGTATGAAGGAGCTGTAGAGTCAGGGCTGGGACTACTGATCCCTCATCCGGAGCTCTCCTCCTCCCGGGACTGCTTTTCCAACACTCATGGAGGTGAGCCAGACGTCTCTTAGGCTGGGATTCCACTCTGGAGCCTTGTCAGCTTGGCAGACCTTTATACAATCATCTGGTGTGGATGGTTCAAGAGATTGCCCAGGGTAGAGTTATAGAAGTGTAAATTAAACCTAGCAGAGCTTGCCTACATCGTCTTCTAGGTGGTCTAACCCATTTTATCTGACAAATGAGGTCACAACTTCCAGAGCAGTGATGTCCCTGCCTTCAGTTAAGCTGTATAATTTGTAGTGAGAGTCATGTTTCTACCTTGAAGTGGGGCGGGGGGAGGCAGGTGAGGACAGACACCCTCTGTGAAGTCTGTCCTGCTCTATCTTTACCCGCTTGGGGCTTCCTTGAGGATATTTTTTAGTGGCTGCAGTTTTTTTATCTTCACATGAGCAGAGAGTCTGCCTTGAACTTGGCAGCACTGAACAGAGTTAGCGAAAGGATGAAGCTGCTAATGGATGATGCAAGTCAGTGTATCCTGACGACTACATCTTACACAGCCTGTGGCACTTAGCAGCTGATATACCCTTCTAGTCACCAGAGAACCCTGCATCTCTGTCCATGTGCATGTGCTGTGACTTTAATGCTTTTTTTTTTTTCAAAAGACCTGATTATGATAATTGGAGCCCAATAGTTGAAGGAAATTTTCACAGTTGCTAATGTGTAGGTAGCATTTTGATCGAGGCAACTTACAATCTGGCAGTCAGCATTCGGAAGACTCCTGCATTCGTATTAGAAGGGCAGTCTCTTGTTTTTCCTCTTAAACCTTCACCACTCAGAATCAGAATAGTTCTTCGGTTGAGGATGGTGGGAGTAGATGGTTTAACAGACAAGATACCGAAGTTAAATGAGCTGCAGGATGGAATGAAGGCATCTCACTCTTGAGGATATTTTGCCTACTGCTATTACATGCTAAATTCTCTCTTACGAAGTTCCGCTCCATACAGACTTAGAAATTTCACATAATGTTCGGAGGTTTGGTGAGAAAGTAAGAAGATACGAAGTGGCGTCAAAGACTCCAGCTTGTTATCACCATTTGCATTTAAGATAAATGGTGTTTCTTAATTACAATTTTTTTGGGTAGACTTAAGCTAAAATGAAGTTTCAAGTGGGAACTGGTTTGATAAGCGATCAGTGCTTTGAATGGGTACAGTAAAAGTAAAATCTGTTTAGATTGATCTAGAAAATCAGAAAAATGATCTCTATGCAAGGATACTTAGACAGACACTGACGTAGTGCATGTGGGGTTGGAAGAAGGCTGGTCTTTGTTACCTTGGTTCCTGTCTCCTCTCCTGGGTGGGCCCGTGGCTTCCTCCTGAGCATGGGAAGCATCCTCTGCCTCCCCCAAGGCTGTCTTTGGGGTTTTAATGTCATCTTGCACCAGGTCCTGTACAAACGCAAAACCATTTTGGATTTAAAATGTATAGACAAGCAAGCCCAGATGGCTCCTGTGGCTTTTAATAGTAACTAGAAGGAGAGTTTGGAGCAGATGGCATGAGGGTGAGGTAGAATCAGTGCTTTCTGTGGGCTGTGAGCCAGCTACAGGACAGTGGGGGGCTCTGGAGGGCCCCACCTGCTGCTTACTCACAGGGCCTTCGGTTGTCGTCACGTGAAGTGGGTGAGGCCACCTCCCTTGTGATGAACCCGACAAATGCTCATGAGTCACTTTCCATATGCATAGTTCCAGGGTAGGGGCTTACCATTGTGATCTTCAAGAATTTGGATTAAGAAAAGTAATTCAAATTAAGTTAATATGGGAATGATAAAGTTCATCTTTGCCTAGGGCTTCCCAGGTAGCACGAGTGGTAAAGAACCCGCCTGCTAATGCAGGATGCATAAGAGACGATCCCTGAGTTCAATCCCTGAGTCAGGAAGATTCCCTGGAGAAGGAAATGGCACCCCACTCCAGTATTCTTGGACAAAGGAGCCTGGCGGGTTACAGTCCACGGGGTTGCACAGAGTTGGACATGACTGAAGCGACTTAGTACTCATGCACAGCTCACTGCTTAATCAAAAATTATGTACGTTGATAGACTTAAATTTTGCAGGAAATGGATTGCATGCAATTTACAGATTTTTAAGTCATTGAGATTAATTCATTAAATCTAGCCCTATGTTCTTGAATGTAATCAAATGATAATTCTTTAGAACTATTCCATTTTGCAGACCTTTGGCATTCAGATACTTGCTTCTAGCTGGTGGAGTGCTCCTAGCTGATAAACTTACGGTAGCATCTATTTCACTCGAGTCTTAGGTTCTCGGTGGACAAGATGGAAGGTGGTTATTGTTACTCAGCATTTTGGCTTTCAGTCTAAAAGACGCCCCCCTCCCCGCAATATCCTTGCCTAATCATAGTACTACTGAAATCATGTTGAGCAAATCAAGAGTTAATTTATTGAAAGTATCTTGAGAAATTTGCGTAGTGTGTTTTTGACAAAATTTGTTTTAAGAAACCCATGTGACTTGTATTTCTATACCTTTTATTTTATCACATCTGCTTAACTGAAGTCCATAGAATTCTTGCCTCATCATGCATAACATTTTCTGTAGTTTTGCTGATTGAAAATAATGAATGGAATACATATGTGATTGTTGTTGTTGTTCAGTCACCGAGTCACGTCCAACTCTTTGCAACCCCATGGACTGTAGCACACCAGGCTTCCCTGTCCCTCACCATCTCCTGGAGACATATGTGATTAACAGCAAACAAATACATGCTGTGTTTTTGCTGTAATCATTTTCTTTTGAGAGCTTGCTCGTGAACAGTCACTCTTGATGACTTATATCATACTATGAGTATGTCCATGGTAACAGGCCAGTGTCTGTTCTGTCCTCATTTTTCAAGTATGTGTTTGTTAGAGGCAGAAATGTGGGAAGCTTGTAAAACAGAATGTGACTGTTTGAAAAGAAACTGCATTAAGTTGTATTTGTAGTAAGTTATAACTTACGTGTTTTAGTTGAGTGTATTGATGAACTCTGATTTTTTTTTTTTCTTTTTTTAGCTGTACTACACAACTTGTGGGAATCTTGGTTCTTCAACCAGGGATCAAACCTGTTCTCTTGGCAATGAAAGCTTGGAGTCTTAACCACTGGACCACCACTGTGATTTTGTTTTCCTTTTTTTTTTTTTTTTCTGGTTTATTCTAGGAGGCCACAGGAAGTATTTAAGAGAAAATGAAATGTAAGAAAGAGAATAATTTTGACAAAGTGCTCCTTGAGAGAAGTCTGTTTTCAGTTTCTTCCAGCTTTGAAGCTGGTAACTAGATCTCCTTTTCTTTAATTCTTCAGCACACAGGGAAGCAAGTAAACAGATGGAAAAATCTCTGTCCATGATGTCGCTTTCCTGTGCATTTCACTGGCAGAAGCAGGGTCACTGACTGCATCCTACTTTCAGGGGAGTCTGTGGTTCAGGGCTTTCTGGCCTCTGCCCTGGGGAAGGAAGAACTCATAATGTGGCAGATTGCCAAGATGCTCAGTTCAGTTCAGTTCAGTTACTCAGTCATGTCCGACCTTTGCGACCCCATGAATCCCAGCATGCCAGGCTTCCCTGTCCATCACCAACTCCCGGAGTTCACCCAAACTCATGTCCATCGAGATGGTGATGCCATCCAGCCATCTCATCCTCTGTTGTCCCCTTTTCCTCCTGCCCACAATCCCTCTCAGCATCTGGGTCTTTTCCAATGAGTCAACTCTTCACATGAGGTGGCCAAAGTATTGGAGTTTCAGCTTTCAGCATCAGTCCTTCCAGTGAATACCCAGGGCTGATCTCCTTTAGGATGGACTGGTTGGACCTCCTTGCAGTCCAAGGGACTCTCAAGAGTCTTCTGCAACACCACAGTTCAAAAGCATCAATTCTTCGGCGCTCAGCTTTCTTCACAGTCCAACTCTCACATCCATACATGACCTTTGGAAAAGCCATAGCCTTGATTAGACGGACCTTTGTTGGCAAAGTAATGTCTCTGCTTTTCAATATGCTGTCTAGGTTGGTCATAACTTTCCTACCAAGGAGTAAACGTCTTTTAATTTCATGGCTGCAATCACCATCTGCAGTGATTTTTGGAGCCCCCCAAAATAAAGTCTGACACTGTTTATTCCACTGTTTCCCCATCTATTTGCCATGAAGTGATGGGACCAGATGCCATGATCTTCCTTTTCTGAATGGTGAGCTTTAAGCCAACTGTTTTACTCTCCTCTTTCACTTTCATCAAGAGGCTCTTTAGTTCCTCTTCACTTTCTGCCATGAGGGTGGAATCATCTGCATATCTGAGGTTATTGATATTTCTCCCAGCAATCTTGATTCCATCTTGTGCTTCTTCCAGCCCAGTGTTTCTCATGATGTACTCTGCGTATAAGTTAAATAAGCAGGGTGACAATATACAGCCTTGACATACTCCTTTTCCTATTTGGAACCAGTCTGTTGTTCCATGTCCAGTTCTAACTGTTGCTTCTTGACCTGCTTATAGGTTTCTCAAGAGGCAGGGCAGGTGGTCTGGTATTCCCATCTCTTGAATTTTCCACAGTTTATTGTGATCCACACAGTCAAAGGCTTTGGCATTGTCATTCAGGTATGACCTAAATCAAATCCCTTATTATACAGTGGAAATAAGAAATAGATTTAAGGGCCTAGATCTGATAGATAGAGTGCCTGATGAACTATGGAATGAGGTTCGTGACATTGTACAGGAGACAGGGATCAAGACCATCCCCATGGAAAAGAAATGCAAAAAAGCAAAATGGCTGTCTGAGGAGGCCTTATAAATAGCTGTGAAAAGAAGAGAAGCAAAAAGCAAAGGAGAAAAGGAAAGATATAAGCATCTGAATGCAGAGTTCCAAAGAATAGCAAGGAAAGATAAGAAAGCCTTCCTCAGCGATCAATGCAAAGAAACAGAGGAAAACAACAGAATGGGAAAGACTAGAGATCTCTTCAAGAAAATTAAAGATACCAAGGGAATATTTCATGCAAAGATGGGTTCAATAAAGGACAGAAATGGTATGGACCTAACAGAAGCAGAAGATATTAAGAAGAGGTGGCAAGAATACACAGAAGAACTGAACAAAAAAGATCTTCATGACCAAGATAATCATGATGGTGTGATCACTCACCTAGAGCCAGACATCCTGGAATGTGAAGTCAAGTGGGCCTTAGAAAGCATCACTACAAACAAAGCTAGTGGAGGTGATGGAATTTCAGTTGAGCTCTTTCAAATCCTGAAAGATGATGCTGTGAAAGTGCTGCACTCAATATGCCAGCCGATTTGGAAAACTCAGCGGTGGCCACAGGACTGGACAAGGTCACTTTTCATTCCAATTCCAAAGAAAGGCAATACCAAAGAATGCTCAAACTACCACACAATTGCACTCATCTCACATGCTAGTAAAGTAATGCTCAAAATTCTCCAAGCCAGGCTTCAGCAATATGTGAACTATGAACTTCCAGATGCTCAAGCTGGATTTAGAAAAGGCAGAGGAACCAGAGATCAAATTGCCAACATCTGCTGGATCATGGAAAAAGCAAGAGAGTTCCAGAAAAACATCTATTTCTGCCCAGATGTTAGGGAGCTACAAATGACACATGGTCACAATAGAATTAATATTAATTTTATCTACCACTTTATTTTTCCAGATCAGAAGCTAGAGCATGCCATTCAGAAGTTTTCTTAGCTAATGTGTGAGAATTTGTTTTTGTCGTTATAGGTTCTCAACCCATTTGAACAAATACTAACATTTAACATTGATTGAGCACCTATTTGTGAATGGACTGTTGTAAGTGAATGCATTAAGTAATAGATATAGATTAAGTTAAAGATTGACTACATATGGCCTTCAGAAGTATAAGTCAAATTTGATAGGGTATTTTTAAGGCATTTCTAAAGAATAAAGAAACATGCATTGTTTTGGTTTGTAAGCTCCTATTGATTTTCAAGCAGTCAAGAAACTCTAATACCTATATAATTAGTGTGCTGTAGGAACATATTTTTTCTCCAAGAGAGCAATTGATTTCTGAGAACCTCGATACCTTAGCAAGATAATTGTGGAGAGACAAAGGTAAATCCTCAGTGGTTCAGAAGAGGAATTAGTAGATGCTTTTTGTGGTGCTGTTGAGATTTTATTTTCCTTTCAGTGATTTTGACCGTATTCCAAGAAGGCATTTCAGAAACAAATGAAATGGTCTTATTTAACCCCAGGTACAACTTTGGCAGATCAGCGATACAAAGACCCATGTCAACAGGGAGGTACAATTACACGAGCAGTATCATAAGGAAATCATCGTTTTGGTGATCACAAAATTCCTTACCCCAGAACAAGCCACGCTTTCCACAGACTAGACAGTAGACTTGCTATGTGTGACTTCTTTGTGGAAACGACTGCGTTTCGTCTCAGATAAGACGCATTGATTGTAAGCTTCTCCACTGTTTCATTGGCTTCCCGGGTAAAGAATCCACCTGTCAATAATACAGGAGACCCAAGACATATGGGTTCAGTCCCTGGGTTGGGAAGTTCCCCTGGAGAAGGAAACGACAACCCACTCCAGTATTCTTGCCTGGAGAACCCCATGGACAGAGGAGCCTGGCAGGCTACAGTTATGGGATTGTAAAGAGTCGACACAACTGAGCAACTTAGTACATACATACCACTGTGTTAGGGGCCAGTGGAAAGGGAAAAAATGCCAAAGCAGAGAGTTATATAATGTTTTCTCATCACTAAGAATTTGTATTTTATTGAAAGGATTCTTCTATTCTTACTTTATCATATTTTTTATTATTTTTATTATATATGTATATATATTATTTATATTTTTAATTATTTATATACTATATATATTCAAAAAAGAGGATATTAGCTTAGTAAGTTGGATTGGGCTTTTCTAAAGCTCGATCACCCCCAGTGTCCACCTCTGCTAACTCACCTGTGACTCAGTTATCGTTCTGTGTTTTCCGTACGTCAGCCTGTGCCCATATCTCACCTACTATTGCCTCTGCACCTCCCAAACCCATTCATTATCATTATTATTGATTCCTAATCTTTTCAACTTTAATCAATACCTTTATTTTGTGTCATCTCTTAATTTCCCTAAAATTAAAAATGTCCTATTTTCTGAAGTCCCAAATAATGAACTAAAAATTATTTTGTTTTGAAGTCATCATTTATAATTTCATGAAGTTTTTGAAGGTAGTCAGAAGAGCTGTAAGACTTTATAAAACCCAGGCTGCATTCAGCACATCAATATGATGGATGAGTTGGAATAATGTTGGGATTGCAATCCAGATCCTTCCCCGTGCTTCAGACTGGGGAGCTGTTTGGAGAGCAGCTGTCCACTTTCTGTTGCTGCTGCCAGTGCTGCTTCCTTGCTTGTAACATTTTTATTAGTCTTGACTCTTTCAGTTGCAAATGACAGAAATCCAACTCCATCTGGCATAAGCAGAAAAGAGGCTTTTATTAGCTCATAAAACCAAGCGGTCTTGGTGTGGTGTTGGATTGGATATGGTTAGATTCAGGGGCTCTTCACTCTCAGCACTGAATTTTGCCTTCCTCTCTGGGCTCTTCAGAAGAAAAGCTGTGACAGACCTAGTGAGTGAAAGTCCCTCAGTTGTGTCCAACTCTTTGTGACCCCATGGATTGTAGCCCACCAGGCTCTTCTGTCCATGGAATTCTCCAGGCGAGAATACTGGAATGGGTTGTCATTCCCTTCTCTAAGGTAACCTCCTGACCCAGGGATCAAACCCAGGTCTCCGGCATTACAGGCAGATTCTTTACTGTCTGAGCCACCAGGGAGCAGAAACATCACTTTACTGACAAAAGTCCGTCTAGTCAAAGCTATGGTTTTTCCAGTAGTCATGTACAATGGGTGTGTTGGACCATAAAGAAGGCTGAGTGCTGAAGAATTGATGCTTTCGAACTGTGGTGCTACAGAAGACTCTTGAGAGTCCCTTGGACAGCAAGGAGATCAAACCAGTCAATCCTAAAAGAAATCAACCCTGAGTATTTATTGAAAGGACTGATGCTGAAATTGAGGCTCCAATACTTTGGCTACCTGATGTGAAGAACCAACTCATGGGAAAAGACCCTGATGCTGGGAAAAATTGAGGGCAGGAGGAGAAGAGGGTGACAGAGGATGAGATGGTTGGATGGCATCATCGCCTCAATGGACATGAGTTTTCACAAACTCTCGGTGATAGTGAAGGACAGGGAAGCCTGGAGTGCTACAGTCCATGGGGGTCGAAAAGAATTAGACATGATTGAGCAACTGAACAACAGCAACTGTTAGCTTTGGTCTCAGTGAAGCTCTTGGTGGCCTCTGCAGCTCCAGACTTACTTCTACTAATTTTGAGAATCTCAGAAGATTATCAAATATATCTGCCCAGGATTCCCATCAGAGTCCTGAAATCAAATCTAATTAGTTTTTCTTAGTTTGTGTATCTGTCCTTGAAATGCTTGCTGTGGCCAGGAGGGTTTAATTGAATTGGCTTTTGCAGGGTTATTGCCTACCCTGGAACTGTGTGGCCTTGAAATGAGGCTCTCTCGGATAAAGATCAAGAAGCTGGACAAAGGAGGAGGAGGATGTTGGGCTGGCCAAACTAGTGATTCTCTTACTGGCACTCTAAGCAGAAGCCTAGTGGTCTCAACATGTGTTAATCATTTGGCTTATCTGAGCAAGAAGGGAAAGTAAAAACTAGAGTACCGAACCTAGAACCAGATCTCTACCCTCAGCTCTGACTCTATCAGGCTTGTAGGGCAACATAACTTTTCCACTTCAAAATTATATCCACCAGGAATGAAGAGTGAGACAAGCTGATGGCACCCGAGGGAGGCAGAGGGTCAAGTTTGGAAGAGTCCTTCCCAGGAGCCAGGGGTGCCTGATGTACTTTCAGCCCCAGCTGTACTTTTCTGCTGAACTTCCAGCTCCCAGAGACCAGCATCTGCGCTGGATCTTGCATTTTAAACTTTTTGTCTCTAGTTTCTATTTTCTTAGTCCCTCCTTCTGAGTATCCTTTTACATGTATGTTGGTGCTTCTTAAATTATCCTGTATGTCTCTTCTCTTTTATACTTTTTAGCACTTGTTTTCCTATTTTGGGTGATTGTTTTAGCTCTAGATTCCAGTTTTCACTTTTAAAAAGCATGCTTATTTCTATCCACAGAGATTTTCTTACCCTATTTTGTATTTTGTTTCTAGATTTTCTTTTATCAAATCTGCTTTTTTAAAAAAAAAAACTTGAGCAATGTTCTATTCTTGTCTTAGAGAGTCTATTTTTATTTATTTAAGAGTTTGTACATTCTTATTTTTATATTCTTGTAGGCTTTTCCTGTTATGAAGACTTCCGGGGGGTTCATTTTTGCTGTTTGTTGTTTTTGCGTGTGCTCACGTGTTTCCTCGTGTGTTCTGTTAGTTTTAGTCTGTGAGGTCACCTCCAGGGAGAGTTTCATGTGAATTCTGGGGGTTGCCCTGGGTGGTCGAGGTGTTGCTATGGGGCAGTTTTGCTGTCACTGATTTGAGGGTTGAGGGCGTGCGTGCATGCCAAGTCGCTTCAAGTCATGTCTGACTCTGTGACCCTATGGACTGTAGCCCACCAGGCTCCTCCGCCGCTGCCGGCTCTGAAGGTGGAGGGAGGGCTTCAAGTCAAAGCAGGTGGGCAGTTCCCTAAAACTTGGGAAAAAAACAGACAAAAAAGGATTCTTCCCTGGAGCCTCTGGAATAGAATAAAGCCCTGTTGACACCTTCATTCTCGAAATCCATCTAGGATTTCTGACCTCTGTAACTGTATAATAAATTTGTGTTGTTTTAATGGCCTGCGTTTGCGGTAATTTGTTAGGATAGGAAAGTGATGCACACAAGGATGACCCAGCAGCTCCGACCAGAAATGTGCCCCAGGAGATGTGCCGTAGAGTGTTCAAGACCACCGTCCATAGCGCCCCACACCTGGAAATTACCCAGATGCTGGTCCGAAACAGACACGTTGTGACACAGCCTGCATACTCTTCGGCGATGAGACTGACCTGTCTGCAGCTCCATGTGACAGTCCAGAGAAATGTCACAGATGCGATGGTAAGAAAGTGAAAGTGTTAGTCGCTCAGTCCTGTCCAACTCTTTGTGACCCCATGGACTGTAGCCACCAGGTTCCTCTCTCAATGGAATTCTTCAGGCAAGAATACTGGAGTGGATTGCCATTCCCTTCTCCAGGGGATCTTCTCAACCCAGGGATTGAACCTGGGTCTCCTGTATTGCAGGCAGATCCTTTACCATCTGAGCCACCAGGGACGCCCAGAACAAGGTGTACTATGTAAGTCCGTGTGTATAGAATATAACAGACAGAAGTAGTGCATTGTGTAGAAAGTCAGGATGACCCTTGAGATCATCCTGGCAGGGGGGCTAGTGACTGTAAGGGGACATGCTTGTAACATTCTGTTTCTTGATTCGGGTGCTAGTTACATGTGTCAAGTGTGTGAAAATGTATTGAGCTACACTCTTATCTTTTATGCATTTTTCTGTGTGTCTGTTCAGTTCAGTCTCTCAGTTGTGTCTGACTCTTTGCAACCTCCTGAATCGCACACTTGAGTTAAAAAAAAAAGTCCCAAACATAGTATTGTTTTCCACAAGAGCTCTGCAGTCTGGTCCGTGTGGATGGGGCATGATCTTCTAGGCTGTGTGCGGGAGCATCAGACCCAGAACCTTGATCGGATGACGGGCCTGCTGCTGTCGACTGCCTCTCTCCTGTTCACTGTATTAGATTAGAGGAAGTTTCTGTAGTACCGGGTTTTAATTTGCCCAGCGAAAATTCCGATGACTAGAATTCACAAATACCCAGTGCAGTCTCGAAATGCTTGTCATAGAGACATGCACTAGTAACAAAACAGTTTGATTTATTTCTGCTAATAATGTATGTTCCTGTCATTTAATGTGGCATGTCGTTTCAGGCAGCTGCACCAGTTGTCGTGATGTGAGTGCCAATGTGTTAAGCCCACCCCTAGAAGGAGGCTTATTTCGAACAGTGCTCAGTGTTCTGACATCAGAAATTTGATCTTGGCAGGGCTCCAAAGTGGCATTTGCTGGAAAAATCTGACCTAACGCATGTAGCCTGTTCTCCTTGGTAAGATGTGAAGTGGTCTGTTGCCCAGATGTTGGATTCTAGTCCTGGCTGTGCTATCAGCCAGCCACAAGAGCTTAGGCAAGTCATTCATGTACACATTTTCCCATTACAGATGTTAATGTTACTCCTTTGCTTTAAACACGTGCTTTGCCTTCATGGTGTAGCCAGAGTCAGCAGCAACAAGGTTTTGGAAAAGGAGCCATTCATTAAGGTGTAAACTTTTGGAGTAAGACAAGTTCTAGCTGTGCCCTGACTGGTTTGTCACCTGGGGCTCATTACTTCTGGAAGGGCTGGCACGTAGAAAGGGCTGCCTCGATAAATAGTGTCTGCTGGGATGATGGTGTCTGTGGTTTGCTGTGAGTCCCTGATGTTTGAGGCTGATATTGAGGGAGCTTGTAACTTTGTTATTGGATGATAGCATTCACGGGTAATGAAACCCTCACAGAAGTTAACTATGGGGACACAGAAAATTCCTCCTATGAAAGTACCCTTGAAGGTTGCATTTTTATTATAAATATTTCAAATTTGCACTGAAGTATAGAGGAGCTACCCTGCGTCCAAGGTCAGGGGCCACGGCCAAAGTGCCAGGGTGCGACAGCGCAGGAGCAGCCAAGAGGAGCTAACCCACGGCCAAGGTCAGGGGTGGAAGCCGAGAGGAGCTAACCCACACCCAAGGTCAGAGGTGGCGGCCGAGAGGAGCAACCCCACGTCCAAGGAGCAGTGGCTGTGCAGGCACAGGAGGGCCTAGAGGAGCTACTCCATGTTCAAGGTCAGGAGGGGCGGCGGTGAAGAGAAGAGAAACCCAAGTAAGATGGTAGGTGTTGCAAGAGGGCATCAGAGGGCAGACTCACTGAAACCATAATCACAGAAAACTAGTCAATCTAATCACACTAGGACCACAGCCTTGTCTAACTCAATTAAACTAAGCCATACCCTGAGGGGCCACCCAAGATGGGCGGGTCATGGTGGAGAGGTCTGACAGAATGTGGTCCACAGGAGAAGGAAATGGCAAACCACTTCAGTATTCTTGCCTTGAGAACCCCATGAACAGTATGAAAAGGCAAAATGATACGATACTGAAAGAGGAACTCCCCAGGTCAGTAGGTGCCCAACACGCTACTGGAGATCAATGGAGAAAACACTCCAGAAAGAATGAAGGGATGGAGTTGTCATGTGAGTGTATGTTCCTCGGTTCTTTGTCTCATCACAACAAAGATTTGGAGCGACGGACATTAAAGCCCTGGGTGCGTCACAGCTCTCGGGTCTTGGACAAACCGTGGTATAGCTCTTAGGCAAATCAGTGTTACAGCTCTGCTTTATTTAGAAGATAGCAGGAGAATCCATCCTCAAAGCATGAGGGCATGCCAACCCAAAGACTCAAAGAGAAGAGAGTGGAGGAGTGCGTAGGGGAGGGAGAGAGAGAGTGAGAGGGAGAGAGAGAGAGAGAGGGAGAGAGAGAGAGAGAGCTCACGCACGCAGGGGAGAAAGAGAGAGAGAAAGCACTTCAGCTCCTCCTTTCACATCTTTTCTTCCTCCCCCGGGGCCTGCCCTCTGCAAACTGGGCTTAGCCAGGGGTGCTGTTTGTTCTGCCTGAAGTCTTCACTCTGGTCCTCGGACCTTCCTTTGACCTTCCTTGTCTTTTAGCCACCACCACTTTGGACTCCTTTTCCCTCTTCTACCTACCTAACAGAGCCAAAGCAAAAACAATACCCAGCTGTGGATGTAACTGGTGATAGACACAAGGTCCGATGCTGTAAAGAGCAATATTGCATAGGAACCTGGAATGTCAGGTCCATGAACCAAGGCAAATTGGAAATGGTCAAACAAGAGATGGCAAGAGTGAATGTCGACATTCTAGGACTCAACGAACTAAATGGACTGGAATGGGTGAATTTAACTCAGATGACCATTATATCTACTATTGTGGACAAGAATCCCTCAGAAGAAATGGAGTAGCCATCATGGTCAACAAAAGAGTCCGAAATGCAGTACTTGGATGCAATCTCAAAAATGACAGAATGATCTCTGTTTGTTTCCAAGGCAAACCATTCAATATCACAGTAATCCAAGTCTATGCCCCAACCAGTAATGCTGAAGAAACTGAAGTTGAACAGTTTTATGAAGACCTACAAGACCTTTTAGAACTAACACTCTAAAAACATGTCCTTTTCATTATAGGGTACTGGAATGCAAAAGTAGGAAGTCAAGAAACACCTGGAGTAACAGGCAAATTTGGCCTTGGAATACAGAATGAAACAGGGCAAAGGCTAATAGTGTTTTGCCAAGAGAACGCACTGATCATAGCAAACACCCTCTTCCAACAACACAAGAGAAGACTCTACACAAGGACATCACCAGATGGTCAACACCGAAATCAGATTGATTAAATTCTTTGCAGCCAAAGATGGAGAAGCTCTATACACTCAGCAAAAACAAGACTGGGAGCTGACTGTGGCTCAGATCATGAGCTCCTTATTGCCAAATTCAGACTTACATTGAAGAAAGTAGGGAAAACCAAGACCATTCAGGTATGACCTAAATCAAATCCCTTATGATTATACAGTGGAAGTGAGAAATAGATTTAAGGGCCTAGATCTGATAGATAGAGTGCCTGATGAACTATGGAATGAGGTTCATGACGTTGTACAGGAGACAGGGATCAAGACCATCCCAATGGAAAAGAAATGCAAAAAAGCAAAATGGCTGTCTGGGGAGGCCTTACAAATAGCTGTGAAAAGAAGAGAAGCAAAAAGCAAAGGAGAAAAGGAAATATATACGCATCTGAATGCAGAGTTCCAAAGAATAGCAAGAAGAGATAAGAAAGCCTTTCTCAGTGATCAATGCAAAGAAATAGAGGCAAACAACAGAATGGGAAAGCGTAGAGATCTCTTCAAGAAAATTAGAGTTACCAAGGGAATATTTCATGCAAAGATGGGCTCGATGAAGGACAGAAATGGTATGGACCTAACAGAAGCAGAAGATATTAAGAAGAGGTGGCAAGAATACACAGAAGAACTGTACAAAAAAGATCTTCACGGCCAAGATAATCACGATGGTGTGATCACTCACCTAGAGCCAGACATCCTGGAATGTGAAGTCAAGTGGGCCTTAGAAAGTGTCACTACAAACAAAGCTAGTGGAGGTGATGGAATTCCAGTTGAGCTATTTCAAATCCTGAAAGATGATGCGGTGAAAGTGCTGCACTCAATATGCCAGCCGATTTGGAAAACTCAGCAGTAGGACTGGACAAGGTCACTTTTCATTCCAATCCCGAAGAAAGGCAATGCCAAAGAATGCTCAAACTACCACACAATTGCACTCATCTCACACGCTAGTAAAGTAATGCTCAAAATTCTCCAAGCCAGGCTTCAGCAATACATGAACCATGAACTTCCAGATGTTCAAGCTGGATTTAGAAAAGGCAGAGAAACCAGAAATCAAATTGCCAACATCTGCTGGATCATGGAAAAAGCAAGAGAGTTCCAGAAAAACATCTATTTCTGCTTTATTGACTATGCCAAAGCCTTTAACTGTGTGGATCACAATCAACTGTGGAAAATTCTTCAAGAGATGGGAATACCAGACCACCTGACTTACTCTTGAGAAATCTGTATGCAGGTCAGGAAGCAACAGTTAGAACTGGACATGGAACAACAGACTGCTTCCAAATAGGAAAAGGAGTACGTCAAGGCTGTATATTGTCACCCTGGTTATTTAGCTTCTATGCAGAGTACATCATGAGAAATGCTGGACTGGAAGAAGCACAAGCTGGAATCAAGATTGCCAGGAGAAATATCAGTCACCTCAGATATGCAGATGACACCACCCTTATGGCAGAAAGTGAAGAGGAACTAAAAAGGCTCTTGATGAAAGTGAAAGAAAAGAGTGAAAAATTTGGCTTAAAGCTCACCATTCAGAAAACGAAGATCATGGCATCCGGTCCCATCACTTCATGGGAAATAGATGGGGAAATAGAGGAAACAGTGTCAGACTTTATTTTGGGGGGCTCCAAAATCACTGCAGATGGTGATTTCAGCCATGAAATTAATAAACGCTTACTCCTGGAAGGAAAGTTATGACCAACCTAGATAGCATATTGAAAAGCAGAGACATTACTTTGCCAACAAAGGTCCGTCTAGTCAAGGCTTTGGTTTTTCTAGTGGTCATGCATGGATGTGAGAGTTGGACTGTGAAGAAAGCTGAGGACCGAAGAATTGATGCTTTTGAATTGTGGTGTTGGAGAAAACTCTTGAGAGTCCCTTGGACTGCAAGGAGATCCAACCAGTCCACTCTAAAGGAGATCAGCCCTGGGATTTCTTTGGAAGGAATGATGCTAAAGCCGAAACTCCAGTACTTTGGCCACCTCATGCGAAGAGTTGACTCACTGGAAAAGACTCTGATGCTGGGAGGGATTGGGGGCAGGAGGAAAAAGGGATGACAGAGGATGAGATGATTGGTTGGCATCACGATTTGATGGACGTGAGTCTGAGTGAACTCCAGGAGATGGTGATGGACAGGGAGGCCTGGCGTGCTGCGATTCATGGGGTCGCAAAGAGTTGGACGCGACTGAGCGACTGAACTGAACTGATAGAGAGTAAGGAAATGAAGAGCTCTATGCTGGCCATTCAGATTTAAAAATCATAGGGAAAAAGTGAAAGTGTCAGTTGGTTAGTCATGTCTGACTCTTTGTGACCCCAATGACTGTAGCCCACTAGGCTCCTCTATCCATGGTATTTGGCATTGGAATTTATTTGGCCACAAAGCATGAGGGATCCTAGTTTCTTGACCAGGGATCGAATGTGGACCTCTCCCCCCAACACTGTAAGGAGAAATCTTAACCTCTGGACTGCTAGGGAAGCCACCTTGCTTCCCTGTTTTTAAAACATAAAATGGAAACATTGTAATTACAGCTGAAACCTCCTGACCCCAGACTTGTTCATTTCCAGCAGTCCTGAGATGTAGCTATGATGCTGTAGTTTGTAACATTCTCTGCCATGTTTTTATGTCTTCTTAGATGTTGATGTTATGTCAGCAGTCATCACATACATCATCTGCGGCATCCTGCAACTTGATCTTTTTTGTCCAGACGTATTTTAGAGATTTATCTATGATAGAATGTATATCACTCCAGCTCATTTGTTAAATGCTATATTGCTTTCCAGTTTTGAATATATTCCAATTGCTTTGTCCATTCCTTGATGCATATTTGGGGGTATGACCAATTTTTTCTTATTATAAATAATATCAGAATAAACGTGTTTCACTTGCACGCATGCAAGTGTCTCTATACATCTAGAAACAGCTGAAGCTAACTGGTGGCTGCACCAGGTTACAGTTCAATGACCTGTAATGGTTCCTGCTGCTTCCTGCCATCTCTGACACTTGACAAGACTAACCTTTACCAGCCTCATTCATGGTGTGAAAGGATGTTTATTTTTAATATGCATTTCCTTTTTTTCTTTTTTATCTTGCCATAGATGTTAACTCTCTGAGCCCTGGATATTCTTCCAGCAAATGCCTTTTTGCTTAAGAGAACCAGACTGAGTTTCTCTAATGAGTGATTTGCATCCTCATCTTCTGTCCCTGCTCAGACTTGACTCCATGGAGGCGGAGATGCTGGGTTCAGCGTCTACCCTATGTCCGTCGAGGAGCATGAAGAAAGCTGATGCCTGGTTCACAGACTCCTCCTTCCTCAAGGGCTGAGGGGTTGGAGGCTGGCAGAGTATCCAGGGCTCCTGGCCCACCTGACTCTTACTAACCCACATCACACATGCTCAGAAAGGGTTTAGGGAGCTCTGCCCTACCCCATGTGTAAGAGGAAAGGGATTTAGACACAGGGAAAATGGACTGTTTGGTTAAAAAAGAATATGGTGTCTATTCTTCTTCCTCAGTTTTTCTTTCCTTATATTGGATGATTAAGGTAACCACTTCACATGTCTAGAAAAATCCTTTAACATTTTAGAGATACAAAACAATACATTTTATAAGTAAGTTATAAACCCTAGCAGAAAAAGAGACACAAAGCCAACATCTGACTTAATGAAAACATTATGATAATGTTTGTTTTCCTGTCAACTGCTATGCTGAATTTTATGTTTATCACTTCTTTTCTTCTTCAAAGTAATTTCCCACTTAAGAATATATCTCTAAGGCACATATTGAGTGCTTTTGGATGGTTTTACATTAAAAATGTAGACAGGCTTCTGGTTTCCTTTGTTCGTTCAATGTTATTGCTCATATTTTTGTTCTTATAAATGTCGTTGCAGTTGTTTCATCTTCACTATGTAACATTATATTATGTGACTGTAACACAGTTAGTTTTTCAGATTCTTGTAGATATTTGGATAGTTCCCAATTCCGCCCCACCCCTGGTCCATTAATACGAACTTGCCTCCTCAGTTCAGTTCAGTCACTCAGTCATGTCTGACTCTTTGCAACCCTGTGGACTGCAGCAGGCCAGGCCTCCCTGTCCATCACCAACTCCAGAGCTTACTCAAACTCATGTCCATTGAGTCGGTGATGCCATCCAGCCATCTCATCCTCCGTTCTCCCCTTCTCTTCCCACCTTCAATCTTTCCCAGCATCAGGGTCTTTTTAAATGAGTCAGTTCTTCCCATCATGTTGCCAAAGTGTTGGAGTTTCAGCTTTAGCATCAGTCCTTTCAGTGAATATTCAGGACTGATTTCCTTTACGGTGGACTGATTGGATGTCCTTGCAGTCCAAGGGACTCTCAAGAGTCTTCTCCAACACCACAGTTCAAAAGCATCAATTCTTCAGTGCTCAGCTTTCTTTATGGTCCAACTCTCACATCCATACATGACTACTGGGAAAACCATTTGACTAGAAGGACCTCTCTTGGAAAAGTAATGTCTCTGCTTTTTAATATGCTGTCTAGGTTGGTCATAACTTTTCTTCCAAGAAGCAAATGTCTTTTAATTTCATAGCTGCAGTAACCATGTGCAGTGATTTTGGAGCCCCAAAAAAGAAAGTGTCACTGTTTCCATTGTTTCCCCATCTATTTGTCATGAAGTGATGGGACCACGTGCCATGATCTTAGCTCTCTGAATGTTGAGTTTTAAGCCAACTTTTTCACTCTCCTCTTTCACTTTCATTAAGAGGCTCTTTAGTTCTTCTTTGCTTTTTGCCATAAGAATGGTGTCATCTGCATATCTGAGGTTATTGACATTTCTCCCGGCAGTCTTGATTCCAGCTTGTGTTTCATCCAGCCCAGAATTTCGCATGATGTCCTCTGCGTATAAGTTAAAAAAGCAGGGTGACAATATACAACCTTGACATACTCCTTTCCCGATTTGGAACCAGTCTGTTGTTCCATGTCCAATTCTAACTGTTGCTTCTTGACCTGCATATAGGTTCCTCAGGAGGCAGGTAAGGTGATCTGGTGTTCCCATCTCTTTAAGAATTTTCCACATAGTCAAAAGCTTTGGTGTAGTCAATAAGTAGAAGTAGATGTTTTTCTGGAACTCTCTTGCTTTTTTGATGATCCAACAGATGTTGGGAATTTACTCTGTGTTTCCTCTGCCTTTTCTAAATCCAGCTTGAACAGCTGGAAGTTCACGGTTCACGTATTGTTGAAGCTTGGCTTGGAGGATTTTGAGCATTACTTTGCTAGCATGTGAGATGAGTGCAGTTGTGTGGTAGTTTGAGCATTCTTTGTCATTGCCTTTCTTTGCGATTGGAGTGAAAAGTGACATTTTCCAGTCCTGTGGCTACTGCTGAGTTTTCCAAATCGGCTGGCATATTGAGTGCAGCACTTTCATAGCATCATCTTTGAGGATTTGAAACAGCTCAACTGGAATTCCATCACCTCCACTAAACTAGCTTTGTTCATAGTCATGCTTCCTATGGCCCACTTGACTTTACATTCCAGGGTGTCTGGCTCTAGGTGAGTGATCACACCATCATGATTTTCTGGGTCGTGAAGATCTTTTTTGTACAGTTCTTCTGTGTATTCTTGCCACCTCTTCTTAATAACTTCTGCTTCTGTTAGGTCCCTACCATTTCTGTCCTTTATTGTGCCCATCTTTGCATGAAATGTTCCCTTGGTATCTCTAATTTTCTTGAAGAGACCTCTAGTCTTTATTATTCTGTTGTTTGCCTCTATTTCTTTGCGTTGATCACTGAGGAAGGTTTTCTTATCTCTCTTTGCTATTCTTTGGAACTCTGCATTCAGATGCTTATATCTTTCCTTTTCTCCTTTGCCTTTCACTTCTCTTCTTTTCTCAGTTATTTGTAAGGCCTCCTCAGACAACCATTTTGCCTTTTTGCATTTCTTTTTTTGGGGGATGGTCTCAAGACACTCACAGGCAAGTCTGGGTCAGTCTCTTGTGGGGTCACTTCTCCTTCTCCTGGGTCCTGACGCACACATGGTGCCCTCCCAGAGTCTGTTTCCCCAGTCCTGTGTAAGTCCTGGCAGCTCTATGGTGGGGTTAATGGCGACCTCCTCCAAGAGGGCTTATGCCATACCCAGGTCTGTACCCAGAGCCCCTGCCCCTGCAGCAGGACACTGCTGAACTTGCCTCCAAATGGAGTGGAATAGCTGGAGTCTTGGGGTCACAGAGTTTGCAAGAACATCATCAGCTTTCAGGGTTACACTGCATTGTTTTCCGTGCTCACGGTGCTCCTCAGCCTTGCCAAAGTCTAATGTCCGAGTTCTTGAATCACCGTGACTTGGTGTCTCACTGTGGTTTTTTAGTTTTGATCTCCCTGATCACTAACAAGGCTGAGCTACTTTCCATACTTTCTGTGTGAAATACATATTCACAGTTTTCCCTCTTTTCCCCCCCATTTGGATCGTGATATCTGTCCGCTCTTGCTACCAAAAATATTGCCTCACAAACTTCCCCAAGCTCGAGCATCTTAAAACACTGCCTGCTTATTTGCACAGTGACGAATCTTTAGGTGGTTTGAGATGTGGCTGATCTGAGCTGGGCCTGCCTGGGTGGTTCATGTCAGGCTTCAGGCTCGGCATGCTGGGCCTGGCTGCAGGCTGTGCATCGGCTCGGGTGTGCTTTACCTCTGTTCATCCTGGGGCCTGCTCTGAGGGGGAGAAGGGTAACTCAGCATGCTTTGTGAACAGTGGGTGTTGCACTGCAGTGGGGCCAGGACTGGTTGTCACTCCACATTTCAAGCCTTGGCTCTCATTGTATCTGTCGATTGCCAAACAAGTGTTAGGACAAACCCAAGGCAAGTGCATTTGGTCCAAGTGGAGCCACAGCAAGAGTGAGGATGTGACACTAAATTCCAGGAGAGTTGAGAATTCAGGCTAAGAAAAGTGAAGGGACGAACAGAGATAGTTCATGTAAATGGTGAGCAAAACAGAACAGGGGGTAGCTATGCTGATAGCAGACAACGTAGGCTCAAGTCAAAAACTCTTGCGAGAGGCAAAGAAGAGTATTATGTAATGGTAAAGCAGTCAATCAGCCAGGAAGAAATAACAATTATAAATACGTATGTATTTAACTTCAGAGCACCTCAATGTAAAGCAAGCATGAACAGAACTGAAAGGAGACCCAGACAATAACAGGTGCAGCAAAAGACTTCAGCACCCACTTTCAGTGATGGGTGGAGGATCTGAGAGAAGGTCAGTAAGGAGACGGAGGCTTTGAACTACACTGTGGACAAATGAACCCAATAGAAGAAACAAACAAACAAACAAAAAACAGAGCTTTCTGCCCGATAATGGCAGAATAGCCTTTCTTTTCAAGTACATATGAAACTTTCTGCAGGATTAGTCATATCTTAGTTCACGAAACAAGTCTTAAGAAATTTAAAATGATTGAAGTCATGCCAAGTACCTTTACCAGTCAGAATGGAGTGAAAGTAGAGATCAGTAGCAGGAAGAAAACTGGAAAATTCACAAGCAGGTGGAAATAGAATAACAAATTCTTGAACAACCATTGGGTCAAATAAGAAATCTGAAAGGAAATTGGAAAATACCTTGAGAGAAATGAAACTGAAAACACAATATACCAGAACATAGGGGATACAGCAAAAACAGTACTAAGATAGAATTTATTGTGCTAAATTCCTACATTAAAAAACAGGAAAGATCTCAAATAAGCTAAGGTGGAAAAAGGAGAAGAGACTAAACCCAAAGTTAGCAGAAGGACAAAAATAGCAAAGGATTGGGCAAAAATAAATAAGATAGAAAAAAAACTCCAACTCTTGAATTGATATTTTTGAGAAGATAAACAATATATTGACAAATCCTTAGCTAAAGTAATTAACCAACAGAGGGAAGATTCAAATAAAATCAGAAGTGAAAGAGGATACAACTGATACCACTGAAATAATAAGGATCATAAGAGATTACCATGAACGATTATATGCCAAGACACTGGATGTGTGCGTGCTCAGTCGTTCAGTCGTGTCCAGCTGTTTGTGACCCACATGGACTGTAGCCCACCAGGCTCCTCTGTCCATGGAATTCTCTAGGCAGGAATACTGGAGTGGATTGCCATGCCCTCCTCCAGGGGATCTTCCCGACTGAGCGGTCGAACTGCATTGGAGGCAGATCTTCCCACGAGGGAAGCCCCTTCCTGGGGGATACTATGTGAATTAATCTTTTAATGTTAAGCTGACTGTGCATTCCTGGTCATGCTAACACTTTTGTATGTTGCTGGATTCAATCTGCCAGTCTTTTGTTGAAGACTTTTATACCTATATTCATAAGGGATATGGGTCTGTCCTTTTCTTGTGATATCTTTGTTTGATTTTGAAATCAAGATAATAGTGATCTCATAGAATGAACTTGAAGTATTCCTTTCTCTTCTCTTTTTTTGGGAAGAGTCTGTGTTGTGTAAACTTGAGCAGTGTTTCCTCATCTGTGAAAAGGAGGTGATAATGGCTTAAAGAAAGTTGCGTTGTCATAAGAATTAATTAATACGAATGAACTGAAAGTCTGTCTGTAGAGGAGATCCAACCGTGCCAGGTGCACGTGGGCGCTCAGCTCACGTTAGCTGTTACTATCAATACAGGGAGTGGGGAGCTGCTTGCTGTCTGTGCCGAACTGCCCAGATGCATTCAGTTGTAATTACTTATGAATTTATTCGAACACCCACTACTGTGTGTTACAGGTTCTGAGAATCAAGTGGACAAACACATTTTAGTCTGTTACATCTTTGGAATAATGGGAAATCAGTGCAGTAACTGGATATCTGTATTGCATATTTTGGTGCTAAATTCACTTTATATTCTATGCAGCGACCTAGAAACAGCTGAAATACGCGTTTTCTAATCTATGTGGACGTTCTCTCCCTCTGGGAACACCACGTGAATTGCTCATTTGTAATTCTTTAAAGGCATGCATTATATTTCTTGTTAATATACGTGTGTTTCACGTATGTGATTTACTGTTTAATCAGAAATGTTTTGGGGAGTGAAAGGCAGTGTTATTAGTAGTTATTCTAGGACAAGAGGCATAAGGCAAGACTGTGCTGGGTTATCCAGGGTGTATGAACACATGGTTCTCTCCTTCTCCAGAATGTCTGTTAAGTCTTTCTTCTATTCTGCAAGCATCTGTGACTGTCCTGATGATAGTAGATGATCGAGAAATATTTCTGGAGGAATTACCAAACAGCAGCCAGACAGAGACAGACTGTACATTGCTTTTATTATTTATTTACTACTTTAATTTGAAGTATTGAAACCGTCCACAGGCTTTCTAATTGACAATCTAATTTGTCTGCTTAATTAGGGGGTCAGTAAGACAAGCGTTTGGCCACTTGCAGCCAGAAAATTCTATGAACCGTGAAGGAAAATAAAAGCGATTAAGGAAGAGGATTAATTTGAAAAACTCAGCACACTATTTCCACATTCTTCACAGAAATACAAATCATTTCTACATATTCCTGTCTTTTTGTTTGAACACGAAACACTAGAAGTTTCTTTAATTGAAATCGCTTAAAATGACCTTGGCCTTTGAGGCAGGTGTTTGGGTGCTGTCACAGGAGTGCCCTGGGGCGTGGCCCCGCCTGCCGCTGCTCACCTTTGCTTTTTGTTTTCAAATCTGATGTTATTCCTCCTCGGTGCTGAAAAATTTTTTTTTCTCTCTAAAGCTCAGCAGGGAGGCATGTGGCTGACATGACATTTGGGACCCCTGGGTGTAGGCTGTGTATCCTGGAAAATCAGAATAATCCATTTATTTTGATGCTGGGCCAACGATATCAGGTTCAGTTTATGTCAAAAGAAGTGTTGTGTTTGGTTGCTTAGAATACATGCTGAGAATTGATGGTCGAAGGAATTACATCAAACTCCCCGCTGTCTGTCTGTCTTTCTGTGTATCAGCCCGTCGGCCACCTGTCTATCTGTCTATCGATCCATCTGTCATCTGTCTACATACCATTCCTCTCCTTTGTATTGTATTTGATGGAATTTGTATCTGATTCCCTTTTCTTTTTTGTCTGACAGAATATATGGGCTGTTAAGTACCTTTTATATTTTTGCTTTATTATTTCTAAGTCTGAAGAGAATCTGCTACTAAATTGTAATTTGAAACTTCTCAGCAAAAATATTCTAATTTTTTCCTCAATACATAATAATATAAATTCAAGCTTTCTTGCTTTCCGAAACAAACTGAAGTTACTGAGATAATTACCAGGTATTATCAGGACAGATCACAGATGGTAAGGAGAAGATCCTTAGTAGCCAGATGATTTCAGTTTGACAAGCCACGGGGTGTTATTAGTCATACGCAGGCCAGCCTCGGTTGTGCTTAGCATGCAACAATATTTGCTAGAGGCATCAGGTCTAAACTGTTCATTTGCATAGATGTTTGGAGTATTACCCGGAGCTAAACATGATAAATTGTATTTATATCCAACAAAATGAGTACAAAATTGAATTTAGCAGGAAAGTGTCCATTTTAAGGACATAAATATTATCTGGCCAGAAGCAAATGGCTGTGAGGAAGTGGTGTTTGTGGGTTTTTTGTTTTTTGTATACCAAGGAGAAAGGGAGGGGAGTTACAGAGTTTGAGAACAAGCTCATACTATTAGTAGTCATACCAGCACCCTAACAGGAGTATCATATGGTTGCAGAGCTAATATCCTCTGGGCTCCAGGCTTTTCTGTAATTCGAGAGATGTGCGTATGCAGTTTGGGGCACGTGGAGACAGTGAACAGGGGATCAGGCGTCCACAGACCTGGTCATCAAGATGCTCACAGCCTCATAAGGGAGACACCTCTGCAGATGGAAACAGGAAGTGTCTGAAGTGTTGTGGCTGAGACAAGGACAGGTGTGGTGCGTTTGAGGTAAGACACACACACCTTGTCCATCGGAGCTGGAGATGAGCAAGGAAGGCTTTTCTCAAGGAGGCGCAACTGTTCAGTCACGTCCTGCAGAATGAGTAAGTGTGGGAGAGGCTGGCAGAGGAGGCAGCGGCTCTGAGGTTGAGGGGCCAGCACTGTGCAGGACTGGGAAGCTGTGGGCACGTGGTGTGCAGAGGACAAGAAACCTGTGCTCATGGGGCGTGAGACTGAGGGGAAGGGGGTCAATGAGTAGGAGCGGAGGTGACAATGAATTCAAGACACGCTGAGTAGATTCAACACCCCAACCTGGTGGGCATGTCGGGGGAAGGAAGGGAAAGACGAAGCGATGGTGGCTCTGGCAGAGTCAGGGCTGCCATTAGCCCAGAGGTGTTTTCGTTTGAATTAGAAAAAGACACATTTTCATCCTGGCAGGTAGAAACTCTGTGGCAGGAGGAATGGCCGGTGTACATGTTACGGAATCCAAGTTCACTATGCTCTCTGCATGACAGGCCAATAAGTTGAATGCAAAGTGTTGAGACAAGGAATACAACTTTATTTGGAAAGCTGGCAGACCGAGAAGATGGCAGACTAATGTCACAAAATAACCGTCTTATCCAGGTCTGGATGCTAGGTTCTTTTATGGAACAAAGATAGGAGAGGAGGTAAGAAGGTAAAAAGGCCATTAATCTTGCAAATATCTCCTGGAATGGTCAGCCTCAGGGAGGAAAGGTGTCTGTTTCTTCCTTCCTGTAGCCACCCACAGGTGGACAGGGTCCTGAACAAAGGCACTTCGATTTAACATTCAGGCAGAAGAGCAGGTTCCCCAAGGCAGGTTATGTTTGGACAGAATCCTTTCAGTGCACAAAAGCAAAGGGAAGCAAAGGTTAAAGTAAAAGAAACAGATCCAACCAGAAGTCAATTCTTCTCTGTAACATGCAGAGCCCAGGGTGAATGTGAGTTTTCACCAGCCCCTTGGCTCGGTGCTCTTGTGCAGTGCACAGTCTGAACAACTGTAGGAGCAGATATGGGCAGATGGGCAGCCACTGTCATCATTAGTGCAAATGGGAAGAGCAAGAGGAACTGGGAGTTCATGGGAGAGGCAATCGTGTGCTCAGTGTGTAGTATTTAGGGTCACTGTTCAGGCTGTGTGTGTGTGATCAGTCACTTAGTTGTGTCTGACTCTTTGTGACCCAGTGGGCTGTAGCCCACCAGGCTCCTCTGTCCACGGAATTCTCCAGGCAAGAATACTGGAGGGGGTTGCCATTTCCTACTACAGGGAATCTTCCCAATGCAGGGATCAAACCCACATCTCTTGCGTCTCCTGTATTGGCAATCAGATACTCTACCACTGTGCCACTTATGAAGCCTCACTATTCAGGTGGAAATATCAAATAAGAAGTCAGATATAAGATTCTAAAACACTGGGGACTACAGGTGATTTGGGTCTTTAAACTTAAAAAAAAAATTACATGTAAATTATAGTTAAAATTATTCATACTGTACAACCTTTTGAATCATGGCTCCAGTGGGACTCATATAATACTAAGTTTTGGTTCTCCAGAAAGGTTAATCTGCTCTGTCAAAAAAGTAATTCCAACTAACTTACTAAAAAATGTCTACTACTGTTTACTAATATACAAAGACTGGTCATGAGTAGCTGGATTGGTGAAGTTTTTTACTTTCTCTGCTGCAGACCACCGGGCTATGCCTTGTGTGATGGGGACCTAGTACCCAGAGTACCTCTGCCTTGACACTCTCAGAAAGTCAGACTGTGTGAGTAGAATCTGTACAGGTAAACTGCAGCCAATCCATATTGGTTAGGTCAGTTAAGCAAAAACCCAAAGTTTCATGAGAGGGAGGACCAAAAGAAATATGTTCTGGGTAAACCAGGCTTCCCAGGTGGCTCAGATGGTAAAGAATCCACCTGCCAGTGCAGGAGACGTGGGTTCAATCCCCGGGTGGGGAAAATTCCCTGGAGAACGGAATGGCAACCCACTCCAGTAGTTTTGCCTGAAAAATTCCATGGACAGAAGAGCCTGTACAGTCCATGGGGTTGCAAAGAGTCAAACACAACAAAGTGACGCAAACTTTTTCTTTCACATAAGAGATGTTAAAAGATCAGTAGATAGGGTACATTTGGGTGAATTCCACGTTCCACTGTCTGTTTGCAGCTCATTGCCTGTGTCCCTTTTCATTATTTAAGTTAAAAATTTTAATACAGGATGCACGGTCACCTCTGTTGTTGCATTCACTGTGGAGGGAGATTCGGTCACTGAGGTCGTGTCTGAATTTTGTTTGAAGTATCAGTGGCATCCTTTACTTTCAATGTTACCCTTCTGGTTCTAAAGTGACATTTCCAGCCAGCCAAGCAAAATAGCACTGGCAGATTAAGCATCGAAAACGTCAAACTAATAATTGGGTGCTTTCTGAACATCTGCTTTTGAGACAGTAATGTCATACATATCTTGGATATGTAATAATTTTTAGATGCTGATATTAATATCTGTCAGTGAACATCTTCCTAGACTAATATTTCCATGTATTTCATTGTAGGATTTTAAAACTATTTATAGTCTTCAATGTTTAGACACCCAGTTAAAAAAGATAAAATAGCACAGACAGGTATTAAAATTAAAATTCTCTATTGTACCCCCTACTGCTGTTAAACCCCCAGTCTTTTCATAAAGGAATCAACAAACAAAAAACCAAAACAAAAAAGGTAAAAAACCCAAATCCTTTATGCATGTACACATATATACTTTATTCATACATATATACATAGGCAACTGTTGTTCTGAATTTGGCATTTTTGCACTTACATCTTAGAGATGCAGATCATCTCATTGTTTCCGGTGGTGCATAGCCTTCCACTCTGTGATATACTGTAACTTATTTAAACAGTGCCCCCACAGTACACATTTAGGTGGTTTTTATTTTTGGTCATCACACACCCAGTTACACCCAGTGTTCTTATTCCCATATCTTAGTATAATTTTGCAATTGACTCACAGGTAAACTCTCACCAGTAGAATTCTTGTCTTAAAGAGTTCATGCTTTAAAAATTTTGGTAAGCCTTTCATATCGTTCTTGGAAGAGGTCACCCCAGGTGATACTCTGTCTGACACAGTCCAGGAGAGTGCCTCTTGTCCTTGGGCAGCATTTGTGTCTCTTGCGGATGACTTGCCTGCTGATCTGGGCTCCATGATGCCGCTGCAGACTCGAAGAGGGGGCTTCCCTGCCCTCTTAGACTCCTTCTCATATGAGGCTTTTCATAACATCCCACACAGAGGTGGGTGTCACGTGGGTACCTCTGGTAGCCTTTGCCACCCACCACCCAGGGACTGACTGGCAAAGTGTAGCTACATGATAACTGGGGAAGCTAAGCATTTTTTTCAAAGTGATTTTATGGATATTTGGCATGTATGTGGGTGTTCTGGGCATAAAACCCCAAAGCATATGTAGGCTGTAAAATTTCAAATTCCCTTCATAAAAATGCAAGTTTCTCAAATGAAAACAGGAAATTTTATTTGACTATACAAGAATAAAATATGTGTCATCTAACTGTGGATATAAAATATCTGATACTGAATAAATGTTAGTTCCTGTTCTTCCTCTCCCTCTGCAGCTCTAAGAATCTGTGACTCTGATCTAATCAGTGAATTATGAACTTTGAGAAGTAGAAATACGAGGCATTATTTATTCTTATGCATCTCAGAGTATTACTGAATTAAAGAGAACTCACTTATGTTGAACAACGTATGTGACTTGAATCCAGGGTACATGTAGCCTTCAGAAAAAGAGAGAATCCCTGGGGGTCAGAGCTCGACCTTGGGGGGTGAAGAGGGCCTAAGGTGTCCATATGTAATGCTTTATTTAGTTTATTTAGAAATAAAAATATCTAATGCATATGTAACATTGTTACAACAAATGGCACTTAAATCCAACCTGGTAAAATGTACAATGAGGGAATGAAATTTACTAGCTTCAAGTCTGGCTGTTCCATAAACAGCTAACCTTGAGAGAGAAGGAAGTTGAAAGGTCACAGCTGAGATTGTCTGGCCAAAGTGGCAGTGGGATCCAGGGTGTGGGGCTGGAGGCGAGTCTGACACCTGTGACCTCTGGTGGGATCGGAATGGCTGTAATGACTTGTCTGATTGGCGGATACTTCTGTCGGCAGTTTTATAAGTGCGTCTTGGGATGGGGGTCAGGATATTTAGATTTTGGTCTTTGGCTCAGATGGTAACTGGCTCTGTGACCAAGGTCAAGCCCTTTCCTAGACCAGGGCTCAGTTTCTTTGTCTCTGGAACGAAAGTTGTAGAGGACTTTAAGTTAGTGTTTGTTGCTCAGTCATGTCTGACTCTTTGAGACCCCATGGACTGTAGCCGACCAGTCTCCTCTGTCCATGGATTTCTCCAGGCAAGAATGCTGGAGTGGGTTGTCAATTTTCTTCATCAGAGGATCTTCCTGACACAGGGATTGAACCTGCTGTCCTGCATTGCTGGCAGATTCTTTACAGTCCGAGCCAACCAGGGAAGCCCTAGAAGATTTTTAAGGGCTTTTTAATTTCAACGAGGCTCAGTGTTGGTACACAGTGAGCAAGTAAGATGAGCAAAGTGCATGTGGGTGGCCAGGCTCATGGGGTCTTGACTGAAGAATAGAGGAAGTTGAACTTGATGTTGTGAGTGCTGGACCCGACATACTGACAGGAGGGAGGCATGGCTGGCTGCAGCAGGGGCAGAGAAATTTTTTTTATCATGTCCTTAGATAATGAAAAAGTGTTTAGAATAGGGTTATTTTAAGTTCTTACTTTTCAATTGCATCAATTTTTTAAAAAATCATTTTGTTCCTCCATATATTGGCTTCATGCCCCATATATGACTTGATACCAGTTTGCATCAGCCAGTGGAATCCATTTACATGTGCAGGAACCATAGAAAGGAGATATTAATAAAAGCAGTTTCGATTTTTTCTCCCTTTTTTAGTGTGTTAGCAGATGTTGTTTTAAAGTATACCTGAGATTTTGTTTTTGTTCAGGTATAGCTATGTAAACAGATGGAGCCGACTTCCATTGAAAAGATAGTTTGTGATTCACATTTCCCAAGAGTAGCGGTCCCTTCACAGGGGCAGGACCCTGTGGGGAGGCCCCAGAGTTGGGCAGAGGGGAGTATTGGGAAGGGAAAAACTCAGGCAGGGGCCTTTGTTTGGTTTTCTGGGATATGAATGGGGAAGCAAGGTCAGCAAGCTGAGCAGGTTCAAGATCGGCTAGGCTGGATAATTCCAGTGGTCTCTGGCTACAAAGGCTGTCTCTGATTGTCCAGTACCTGGCCCTGGGGTTGGTTTAGGGCAAGCGGATAGTGTCCCAGACTGCAGGAGCCGGTAAGGAGAGGGAGTGAGCTATCGACTCAGGAGTGCTTGGCTTGCGTGTCAGAGATGTGACCCCGGCAGGCTGTTTGCTATCTCCAGGGATTGGCTCACGCTGAGAGGGACAGTCCCTCCCCTGTCCACATGGCCCTCACATGTCAATCATGGAATACAGAAAATAAAAATCATGATGAATACAAATAGGAAGAAGATATTCCATTCAGGATATTTGGACAAAATGAGGGCGTTTTTGCCTCTGTGTCTGCATCTCAGTTCCAGTAGAGCAATGGGAAGCCGTCCTGCCTGTATTTTTGTCTGAAAGGTTAATCTAAGTTATCTTCAGTCTGTGTCCCACTTGGGATCAGAGCAAAAGGGAATTTTGAAAAGCAGACTTGACACAGCGGGTGAAATTCAAAGAGTAGTCTATTACTGGAGATGCTGCATAGGATTTTAGCATTTTCTGTAGTTCTGGAAAGCAGTTGGTACCGCCCTTCATTCTTATGAAAGAGGGATGATGGCAGGATACTTGGACATCCTGTGATCAAGGACTTGTCTGACAGTGAGTGAAAGGAAGGGCATCATCTGACGGCTCCGGGCTTACGGCCCGAAACTGCCAGACGCACATTAATGGGTGAAAGTCCTTCAGTTTCACTTCCTTGATTGGAATTCTTGGACAGGGAACTCTAGGCAGTGATTAATTGCAAAACATCACTGCAGTGTGTCCTAAAAGTATATAATGCATCTGGGGCTGTCAGGAGGGAACAGAATGGCCAGCCTTTTGGGTTGTTTTCCAACCTCATAATCCTGGCTTCCAAAACCTCGGATTTTAAGTTGGCTAATGGAAATGTACCATAGCAAGAGACTCATTTTATGTTCCTTAAACTATTATCTCCCCTTGTTCAGAGCAGTGGGTCCCCCCCTTCCCCCCCCCCCCCCCCCCCCCCCGCCAAAGCTTTTGTTTTCAGAACTAAAGTTGGAAACCTAAGAAGGCACAGTGATGGTTTTGTTTCTCTCAATTCATCCTAATTTCCTGAAGTGTGCTGGTAGGGAGGATGAGGAAAAGTGCTCATTTTTCCCTTTTAAAAAAATTAACTCTATTCATAATAGCAGTGTGGATTTGTAACCTTTATGAGATAATTAATTAGTCTCTACAGAAGCAAAGAATGTTAAAGCAAGCAGGAGCTTTGGAGAACATTTAGTCCAATACCTTTATTTTTCAGACAAAAAGAAATCAGGCCCAGAGAATACATGTCACTTGTTTCCAGTTACTCAGCTCTTTGTAAGGTTGGGATTCAGCCTTAGGTTACCTGACCCCCAACCCAACATTTTTCCTGCTCTATCATATGATGTTATATCATTTTTTATTTGCAAAACTGTTCTAGAAATGAGGTCAGTGTATCATAAGGAAATGTAAATTTTTTCTGTAATACAAAATCACGATCTTCAATGCATCTATCTACACATCTATAATCTTCAGCTCAGTTCAATCACTCAGTCATGTCCGACTCTTTGCGACCCCATGGACTGCAGCACACCAGGCTTCCCTGTCCATCACCAACTCCTGGAGCTTGCTCAAACTCAAATCCATTGAGCTGGTGATGCCAACCAACCATCTTATCCTCTGTCGTCCCGTTCTCCTCCTGCCTTCAGTCTTTGCCAGCATCAGGGCATTTTCTAATGAGCCAGCATATATAACCTTGTTCCATCCTAAAACACACACACACACACACACACACACACACACACACACACACACACGAGGACTTTGAGTAATTTAGCTTTGAACAAAGGTAATGTTATTTTTGTGAGGAATAGGCTTCTATCTATCTAGGCAGCATTTCAATAGCAAGAAAAAAAGTGTGAACCAAACATTCTCATCCACTCACTGAGTGACAGACAGCATATTATGTATTTCTTTTTATGTTTGAATGATACAGTGATTATACAAACGCTTCAGTAGCTGCTGTGCTCACATAATCAGCCCTGTTTCTTGTTACCATTTCAGTTTCACTGTAGAACCTTTATGAGAAGAGACTTGTGTTGTTTTGAATTATGTAAATTTCCTGTGCAATGACTGGGTAGAGAGGGACAGAGTTGAGGTGAGGAGCTGCCATAGAAAATCATACCTGATACAGTGTATCATTTCACGTTTGTAGTGGAGCAGAGGTCGATGGGACTGGATTGCCGACTCTCCACTCCCACCCTACCCTCTGCCTCATGGCTGTGGCCTTGCAGTGCCTTGTGTGGTCCACAGACCTTCGGCAGTGGCTTCATCGGGGGGCTTGTTGGAAACTCCTGCTCTTAGGCTCTTCCAAGATCCATGGAATCCAAATCTGCAAGTTAACAAGCTCCTCAGGTGATTCAAGCTCAGAGGATGAGATGGTTGGATGGCATCACTGACTAAATGGACATGAGTTTGAGTAAGTTCCAGGAGATGGTGATGGACAGGGAAACCTGGCGTGCTGTAGTCCTTGGGGTCACAAAGGGTCAGACTCAACTGAGCGACTGAACTGAACTGAACAGGTGATTTACATGCATGTTACAGTTTGAGGAGCACTGGGTTGTAGCATGTTTTGTAAGGATGTAGCTATATTACTCACACAAAGACATCCAAGATAACTTTGGGCATGAAATCTGTGGGGCACCCAAGTACCGTTCTTGAACCTGGCATCCATGCCTTCAGTCTCCTTGGACCCAACTGGTCTACTTCTGGAAAGTCTTTTGTATGCATCCTGGCATGTGTGCAAAACGCCCCGAGTGCTGTTTTTTTCCACTGCAGCTTTATGTGGTTGGAAAACAAATTGGAGACAACCTAGACATCCATAAGTGTGGAATCAGTTAAATAAATCATGAAATATCCATTCAGTGTGATACTATGTAACTGCAAATAGAAGGCGTATGCTCTTACAACCCGATACAGACCTCCAAGGTATTTTAAGTGAAAAGAAAGATAGAAAACAGTGCCATCTTTGTGCACAACAATAAGAGAATAAATTCATTTTCTTATATTTTTATAAAGAAAACTTGGCAAGGATATGTCAGACTCTAGTAAAAATGATTATTTAGGTGGAGGTATTATGAGTTAGCCAGATGGGGGAGGATGGGGCAGGGGAAGAGAATTTTCACTATCTTTCAGTTCAGTTCAGTTCAGTTCAGTCACTCAGTCATGTCCAACTCTTTGTGACCCCATGAATCGCAGCATGCCAGGCCTCCCTGTCCATCACCAACTCCCGGAGTTCACTCAGACTCACGTCCATTGAGTCAGTGATGCCATCCAGCCATCTCATCCTCTGTCGTCCCCTTCTCCTCCTGCCCCCAATCCCTCCCAGCATCAGAGTCTTTTCCAATGAGTCAACTCTTCACATGAGGTGGCCAAAGTATTGGAGTTTCAGCTTTAGCATCATTCCTTCCAAAGAAATCCCAGGGTTGATCTCCTTCAGAATGGACTGGTTGGATCTCCTGGCATTCCAAGGGGCTCTCAAGAGTCTTCTCCAACACCACAGTTCAAAAGCATCAATTCTTTGGCGCTCAGGCTTCTTCACAGTCCAACTCTCACATCCATACATGACCACAGGAAAAACCAAAGCCTTGACTAGATGGACCTTAGTCGGCAAAGTAATGTCTCTGCTTTTGAATATGCTATCTAGGTTTAATGTTTCTCTATTTTTACCTTGAATCATAAGAACTCGGTGTAAATTATGTGTATAGACTAAGGCATCTCAAGGAATCTATCATAGTCAGTTCTGTATGACTTTATAAGCAAATGGCAGCCTGACACAGTCATCTTCAGACTTGGTTTGCTCAGCAGGTCAGTAAAGAAACTTCAGTCACATGTCTGGACATACACGGATTATTTGTTTACTCAAAGTTAATGTGATCTACTTTTATGCAAACTGTATTTTGTACCTTAAAGCCATAGACTAAAAAATAAACAAAAAGTACAATATAAAAATGAAATTAATAATGTTTATTTTAACAGTTAAAAACTAGTTTGCTCTCATTAAACTATTAACATGCACGATTCTTTTTTGAAGCCTTGATTCAGAGCGTTGTGTTGCTTATTATCTGAAGTCTTCTTTTAAGGTTAAGTTTTAGTGGCTGTCATGCTTGGGCGACCAACCCTCCTGGTTTGTCTTGGACTGAAGGGTCCCTCAGATATAGGACTTAAGTGCTGTGACCAGTTCAATTCCAGGCACACTAGGATAGTCCATCACCCTGGTCTGAAGGAAATGATTGTTGGCCAAACTTACTAAACCCTGATACTCCTTTACTAGCATCACCCATCAGTTATACAGTCAGCTTCTGAATTTTCATCTTCTGTGATGACAATCAGTTTTTCCTGGAAGCTAATGAATAGTGTTGCATATTTATAGTCCCAAAAGTGAGTTGAAAGCCCACTGAAGCTCTTAATTTGAAAGATTCTAAAATTGGGAAACTCTGTCCCTTGAATTATGAGTTTTTAACAGAAGCATGCCTTGTTTATAGGCTTCCCTGGTGGCTCAGATGGTAAAGAATCTGCCTGCAATGCAGACGACCCAGGTTCAGTCCCTGGGTTGGGAATGGCTACCCACTCCATCTTGTTTATGGCCACAAAATGATGTAAATAAGGCACGTATATGGATAGATGCTCTTGGAGTTCAGTTCAGTTCAGTTGCTCAGTCGTGTCCAACTTTTTGCGACCCCATGAGCTGCAGCACGTCAGACTTTCCTGTCCAATACCAACTCCCAGAGCCTACCCAAACTCATGTCCATTGAGTCAGTGATGCCATCCAACCATCTCATCCTCTGTCGTCGCTTTCTCCTTCTGCCCTCAATCTTTCCCAGCATCAGGGTCTTTTCAAATGAGTCAGCTCTTCACATCAGGTGGCCAAAGTATTGGAGTTTCAGCTTCAACATCAGACCTTCCAATGAACACCCAGGACTGATCTCTTTTACGATGGACTGGTTGGATCTCCTTGCAGTCCAAGGGACTCTCAAGAGTCTTCTCCAACATCACAGTTCAAAAGCATCAATTCTTCAGTGCTCAGCTTTCTTCACAGTCCAACTCTCACATCCATACATGACTACTGGAAAAACCATAGCCTTGACTAGGACCTTTACTGGCAAAGTAATGTCTCTGCTTTTGAATATGCTATCTAGGTTGGTCATAACTTTCCTTCCAAGGAGTAAGCGTCTATTAATTTCATGGCTGCAATCACCATCTGCAGTGATTTTGGAGCCCAGAAAAATAAAGTCTGCCACTGTTTCCACTGTTTCCCCATCTATTTGCCATGAAGTGATGAGACTGGATGCCATGATCTTTGTTTTCTGAATGTTGAGCTTTAAGCCAACTTTTTCACTCTCCTCTTTCATCAAAAGGCTCTTTAGTTCCTCTTTACTTTCTGCCATAACGGTGGTGTCATCTGCATATCTGAGGCTATTGATATTTCTCCTGGCAATCTTGATTCCAGCTTATGCTTCTTCCAGCCCAGCGTTTCTCATGATGTACCCTGCATATAAGTTAAATAAGCAGGGTGACAGTATACAGCCTTGATGTACTCTTTTTCCTATTTAGAACCAATCTGTTGTTCCATATCCAGTTCTAATTGTTGCTTGCTGACCTGCATACAAGTTTCTCAAGAGGCAGGTCAGGTGGTCTGGTATTCCCATCTCTTTCAGAATTTTCCACAGTTTATTGTGATCCACACAGTCAAGGGCTTTGGTTCTTGGAGTACCTTTCAAAAAAGAAGGGATTCTCTTAGTCTTTGTTGAATGGTTGGCTTTCCTCCAGGTCGCTGTGAGCCTGGCCTGATGCACTGCTGGCTGCGGGGACAGAACCTCTTCGGGGTCACTTTTGTTGTCCATGGTTTCTACACAGGGGTTTTTGAAGGCATTTGTCCACTCTGGGAGGATTGGTGGGACTAAATTTGGACTTGGATGTTACGCTAACTGAGCTTGTAAACTGTAGTGTTTAATAGGTCCCAGCAGGCTAAAAACTGTGGGGCGGGACGAGGGGCTTGATGGGGGCAGAGGTGTTCCTCTTCCGTCACCCTGCCTTTGATCCTGACTTCTGTCATGTTTAAGCCCAAAGAGAGTTAAGACAGTAACAAAGCGTTCCTCTCACGTCCACATGGATGGTGGTGTGGCCCCCACGTACCCCCACAGGGCATCAGCTACTAGTGTATCATCCCTCCATCCACAGCGCTCTTCATGGCTTGTCTATCTACAGACAGAAAAGTCAATTTTCAGCGTGTCCAACGATTACCCAGAAATGTGGCCAACAATAACCCAGAAATGTGGTCTAAACCACATTTTTGTGTGTTCTTGGAGCAAGCTGATGAAGAACAGAAGCCTGTGGACCCTCCCCGCCGCCCCCCGACCCCGCGCCCCAAGTCATGGTAATTGTCACCACACTTTAGTTTTCTTTTATAATGAAGTGCTTGTTAGTGACATGTTTATGGCGACAGCTGTAGTTGGTTTAGGTTTATTAGGTTAAATCTATGACAATAGTATCACTTATTGACAGCGTCACATGCTATCCTGTAGACTTCATCAGTGTCAGCGAGGATTCTCAGAGACGTCTATCAAAGCTCTTGTCTTTTTTATTCATTTTTTTAAAAAAGCTTTAAGCAAAGCAACTTCTGATTTGTTAACATTCCCTGTGAACGAGAAAATAAATGAAGCTTCTTAGTTGACTTGTAGAACTCTTTGCTTGAGTTTTCCCAGGTTGGTTTGATCTTTTAAAGATGGCATTTATACTCTTCTGTTGCAATCACGTTTTAGTGGAGGTTGTACATTTGCTCCAAGATGAATATCCCTCATTATGGTTTTTAAATACATCAGTAGATTTTAGATAACAGCTTTTTAATATTGAACTAATTCTCTGATGCTTTAAATTTCAGTTGACAAATTCTGATACTTTTTCCCTGCAATATATGTTCCATACATATTGTATTGATTTCTGCACAAGCAGGCAGCTGTTGTTAAATTTTCTGTAAAATATAGTTGAATGTCAAACAACATTTGTGCTATTCTTATGAGAAATAAACATGTAAATATGATAATTCTCCTCTAATGAACTTTTAAAGTTCCATAAGCATTGAATATTTGTTAAGTAAGCTTTTCTTCCCCTCCAACAATGAAAACAATTGAAAATAGTTTTTTAAAATGACAAACAAGCATTGAAGGTTTTCAAAAATATTTGTTTACTTATTTATTTGGCTTTGCCAGATCTTAGTTGCGGCAGGCAGGATCCAGTTCCCTGACTAGGGATCAAATCCAGGCCCCCTGCATTGGAATCATGGAGTCTTAGCCACTGGACCACCAAGGAAATCCCAGTATTGAGGTTTTTTGAATACCAATTACAATGCTTAGTTTTGGTACACAATATTGAAAATTTGTGATCTTCTACCTGAGTGACGTTTAAAATAGAATTTGTTTTCTATTAAAAGCAAAATACACTGCTCTAAATTTATCTTTTTTTTTTTTTTTTGCTGTCACTGCAAGTCACATTATGTTTTTTGCTGAAAAAGCAAGGTACAATACACTAATTTGACAGTTACGCAACTTGATGTTCAGCTTCATTGAAATACACTCTGGTTATGCAACACTGGAATTCTCGAAATAAATTTGGCCACTACCTGGCCCTAACAGCAGGGGGTTTTTTAAAACACTTTTTTTTTTTTTCCTTCTAAGAGAGAGGTTGTGATTTATTATGTTGTTGTCTCTACCCTGCAGCTTTATTTTCACACTAATGTAAATTGTTTTAGATTCTCTCATTTCACAGTTGAGGCATTTAATTCTAGGAAAAGAAAAGCAGATTAAGTCAACAAATTAAAAAACTTCAGACCCCCAAATTAAATTTTTTTTTTAGTAATTTAGTATTTATAGTAATCTTTGTACCAATTGTGTGTTTATCTTAGTTGATTTCAGTTTTACCAGGAAGCAGCTTCTCATTTTTGCTCTCCTGTTGTCAGACTTGTTTTATATTTAGTGGTCCAGTCTGCAGTGTCATCCTGTGGCTTATACTTCTCTGGAACTGACACTAGAGCTGTTGCTGTTTTCCCAGCTGGCGAACATAGCTTAATGTTTAGAAGAAGGATGAGATCTGCTGTGTGTATACAGATGCCAGCAAGATGCTCAAAGAATGAAAATTGAATTATTTGAGGGGCTTTTGAGGATCTGTATTTTTACCACTTTTAATGGGATAAAGGAAACCATTCCTCAAATTGCCTATTGTCCTAGTATTATAATGGAGATTTTCCTCCATGTATTTCCGGAAATAGTTTAATCTTTTCTGCAGGCTGCTTGTTAAACAAATGAGATTTAGTCACTTACCTTCTGTCTTAAAAATAACAACAAAAGGAAAGCAGAAACTGTGAACTCATACATATTTATATGTGAACAGAAAATTATATTGAAAAATAAACACTTTAATTCTTAGTAGTGATTTTACAACAAACAGGGCATTTCTTTGCAAATCACCACAAAATAACTTACTGAATGCTCAGTCTCTGTCATTGACATTGACCTCTGTGTTACAGATGATGAAGCTTTGAGGGGCCATTTGATTGACTGAGGGTAAACCCAACTTGGCTTCCCAGGGGCTCAGTGGTAAAGAATCCACCTGTCAATGCAGGAGACACAAGAGATGCAGGTTCAATCCCTGGGTTGGGAAGATTCTGTGGAGGAGGAAATGGAAACCCACTCCAGTATTCTTGCCTGGAAAATTCCATGGACAGTGGAGCCTGGTGGGCTACTGTCCATGGATTGCAGAGAGTTGGATACTACTGAGCTACTGAGCACAGCACAAACCTAACTAGTTAGTAGTGGATCCAGGATTTGAACCCACATCTACAAATTCTAAAGCATGTGGTCTTTTTACTTTACCATTGCCCCTTCTCTGTAGCTATTAAAACTCAGAGAAAGCTGGAATCTTGCTTAAAAATGGGATGGGAAGAGTAACTGCTAAAATTAAAGTGTCTATATGCTCTTTGTGTCCTTGGGGACTGGCTGAACTAAATTATTTTGACATAGTCATGCAATAAGATCAAATTTTTTGGTTCTTTTGGAAACTCTCAGCTATAATACTATGTTTAAAAAAAATTACTGACTGTGCTAGAGACCCTCAAGAGAAAACTTGTCTCGGTTAGTATTATTTGCTAATAGAGACAGCAGTGGCTAGCTGCCTATCGTCACTTTTCTTGTTGTTATTCTTTGCTGGGGCTGCTGCTGCTGCTAAGTCGCTTCAGTCATGTTTGACTCTGCGACCATATGGGCTGTAGCCCATCTGACTCCTCTGACCGTGGGATTCTCCAGGCAAGAATACTAGAGTGGGTTGCTGTGGCCTCCTCAAGGGGATCTTCCTGACCCAGGGATGGAACCTGTGTCTCCTACAGCTAACCTGCTGGCAGGCGAGATCTTTACTAGTAGTGCCACCTGGGAAGCCCATGTTCAGTCTTGAAACCCTCTCTAACCCAGCTGAAACCGACCTGAGGAGAGCCTGCTAGCAGAGCACCCCGTGTCCTTTCTGTCGAGTACCGTTCCAGGCCTCTCACTGTCTGCACTTGTCTGCTCAGCTGAACAGAGCACGCAGTGTAGACCGCACTGTCTGAAGAACTGTTCCCTCTGCTGGGAGAATTCTTCCTCAGGCCTCATCCAAACAGCTGGCACCTTCAAAACCCATTGTCTTCCTTACTTGCCTTATTTTATATTTTTCTCCCTACTCTATTTTCTCCCAGCATAGCCCAGGGCATTTGGTTTTTAAAAAAATTTTTAATGCAATGCCTTATCTCTCACTAAAGTTCAGCATCTTTTAAAAAAGGCATATAATCAAGTCCAATCCAGCCCATAGGAGCTATTGTTTAGTCTACTGAAGTCATGAATTCCTGAAATCCTCAAGTGTTAATTAGCTAGATGGCCTGAAGAAAAATTAACACAGCTTCCAAAAGTGCCAGACTACTTCCAGGGAGTAGTTGCTGTGCTAAGGGATGTGGTTCATTAAGTGATTCTGAAAGATTCAGGGACACACCTTGAGCATTGTCCCTGCAGTCTCCTGTTAGAGGAACTGGTCCACTTCCTGGGTATACAGACAGAGGTACTCTCTTGCAAAATAATTATGTCAGCGGAACTAACGTCTGCAATGTTGTTTTCCCCCCCCCCCCTTTTTTTTTTTATTAAATTTTAAAATCTTTAATTCTTACATGTGTTCCCAAACATGAAACCCCCTCCCACCTCCCTCCCCATAACATCTCTGTGGGTGATCCCCATGCACCAGCCCCAAGCAGGCTGTATCCTGCGTCAGACATAGACTGGCGATTCAATTCTTACATGATTTGTGAGACATCTGTTCACTTCCACCAAGGTAATCGTCTACCTGAGAATGCAATATCAACATCAGAAAAGTGAAAACTAAATTGGTTTTAATTTGGAAGATTCCTATCTTTTGATGGCATTTATGGCTTTTAAGGACACAACGAGATATTTAGGCATTTGGGATTTTTTAACCTAAATAGCCTCATTTTCATCAAGCTGAGAAACTGTCGCTGGAGAAGAAGCAGGGGAATTTTTTCCAACTAATGAACTTCTGGGGGGAGGGAACATCAATAATTGAAGCATCCCCATGCACTACAACAGAAGGGCTTCTCTGTAGCAAGTTGTTCTCAGTATGTGCTTTCAGGTAATCTGTTTTCTCTTGATGCTGGTTTGCAAGTGAACTAATCTTTGAATTTAATGGGTTAAGTCACCAAACCTCCCCTCTGGCGTTCTGTCACTTCTGCGTGGATGAGTGGTGGTCTGTGTAGGTATGCATTGTCACAAAGGAAAATCATGCATTTCTTCCTGGAGTCAATCAGTAGGTGATACAGTGGATGAAACTGTATAAAGCACATCAGTAGGGCAAGGGCCATGTTCATAAAGCCTATCTTATAAAGACAGTTTGTATGGGCCATGTAGCATTCCTTTATGAATGTATGTATCCATTTATTTAAAATTAAAAAAAATTATTTTGTATTGAAGTATAGTTGATTTACAATTTGGTGTTAGTTTCAGGTGTACAGCAAAATAATTCAGGTATACACTTATTTTTTTCAGATTTTTTTTCCTTTATAGGTTATTGTAAGATATTGAATGTAGTTCCCTGTGCTATACAGTAAATCCTTGCTGTTTATCTATTTTATGTATAATAGTGTGTAGCTGTTAAACCCATACTCCTAATTTATCCCTTCCCCTTTTCCCCTTTGGTAACTGTATGTTTATTTTCTGTATTTGTGAGTCTGTTTCTGTTTTGTGTATAGATTCATTAGTATTAATTTTTAGATTCCACATATAAGTGATATTGTATGGTATATGTCTCTCTCTGTCTGACTCACTTCCCTTAGTGTGATAATCTCTGGGTCCATCCATGTTGCTGCAAATGACAATATTTCATTCTTTCTTATGGCTGAGTAATATTCCATTATATGTCTACCACATCTTAAGCCAGTCACCTGCTGATGGGCGCTTGAGTTACTTCCATGTCTTGGCTGTTGTAAACAGTACTGCAGTGAACATTAGGGTCCATGTATATTTTTGAATTAAGAGTCTTCATCTTTTATGGATCTATCACCAGGAGTGGAATTGCTAAATCATACCTGTTTTTAGTTTTTTAAGGAAACTCAGTGCTCTTTTCCATACTGGTTTTACCACTTCACATTCTTGCCAACAGTGTAAGAAGTTTCCCTTTTGTCCACACCCTCTCCAGGATTTATTTGTAGATTTTTTGATTATGGCCATTCTGACTGGTGTAAGGTGGTATTTCACTAGTTTTGATTTGCATTTCTCTAGTTATCAGTGATGTGAGTATCTTTTTTTTTTTTTTTTAAAAGAAATTTGTGCCTTTATTAGAATGGTGTTAGGCTTTAAATATACCAATTTGGGTAATCAAATTATTCATTTTTTAATAAGAAATGACACTACAGAACTGCAATACTGGTCCAACAGTCTTGTCTTTACTTTTCCTTTAAAGCGAGAAAACAGAATGCGAGTAATCAGAAAGCACTAGCAGGCATCAGTTAATCCAAGACACTAGCTTCTTAGTTCCAAAAGCACTTGCTTGTTGGCCCTCTGTGTGTCTTCTTTAGAGAAATGTCTGTTTAGATCTTCTGTACATTTTTTGACTGGGTTGTTTGTTTTTCATTTTGATATTGAGTTGTATGAACTCTTTGTATATTATGGATATTAACCCCTTGTTGGTCACATCATTTGCAAATATTTTCTCCCATTCTGTAGGTTGCTTTTTTTTGTTTTGTTGATGAATTTCCTTTGCAAAAGCTTAGAAGTTTGATTAGGTCCCATTTGTTTAGTTCTGCTCTTATTTGTTTTACCTTGGGAGACTGAGCTAAGAAAATGTTGCTCTAATTTATGTCTGAGAATGTTTGGCTTATGTTTTCTTCTAGGAGTTTTATGGTTTCATGTCTTACATCTAGGTCATTTAATTTAGATGATACTTAATATATTAATTATCCTTTTTTGTGTATGTCCTGTCATGGATGGTCATCTTTCAGTATTAAAATCCAAAAAAGTCTTTTAAAAAAATCTACTAAAGTTTCTTGATAATAAACATTGTCATTTATGTGTATTGAAAACCGTTCTTCAACACTGTGAAAGCAAACATCATGCTAAACTTTTACTTCTCTAGAGAGCTTGCTAAGGTGTCTCCAGATTATCTGTGTTCTCAATCTGTCTTGCAGAGGAGCCTCCACACCTGTCATTAGGGATTCCTAGCAGGCAGTAAGACTCTTGAACCCAGGAAAGGGCACCGATTTCCCTTGAGGGGCAATGCTGGGCTTCTGTGCAGAGACTGAGGGTCTGGTGAGGGGGGTGGAGGGGTCGACAGTTGTGCAGGTAATGGATGAGCCTGTGAGTGCAGGGGACCCCTCTGAGGGTCCCCTCTGGGGGAGCTCCTTGAGCAGAAGGCTGAGGATACCTCCCTGACTGCACCTCCCCCACCAAGGGGAGAGGAGGAGCAGAGAGCAAGGGTCCCAGATGGAGCCCACTGAACCCATGTGGGAGCCAGGACCCCACAGACGACTCTGGATCCAGGCTTTCCACCTAGAATGATAGAGATGTTGACGTAGAAATTCTTTTTTCCCCCAATTAAACTTAAAGCTATAGAAAGCCAGGTTTTAGAAGTTTCAGACGCTACTCCTTTAATTTTGCATGTGTGTTGGAAAGTATTCTACCGAGATAAGCCTCTGGTCTGCCATTTTCTTTATACTTTTAGTTATCTGTATTTGTCTTCACAGGGCTTCAGACGTTAGGAGAAATTATTTTTCTCTGATAGTTGTTGTCATGGTTAATGCTTTATAATAGCAAATCTGAATTCAGTAATTCAGGAGGTAATCTGACAAGGAAGCTATATTTTATTGATGATTTTTAAAGCATAGAAAGGATTCTTGGGAATTAAAACCAGCTGTTTAAATTAGCGCACATGTATGGCTTATCAGAGTGATGGAGCCACAGAGTGAGACATTTATGCCAAAACTAAACCTCAGGGAAATCAGTTCTTTCATATTTAAAGTGATTAGCTGATTGATTAGATAGCTCCCAGTCTGAAGCTTTATGACTATATTCAAAACTATTTTGGAGAATTAACACCAGCAGCTTTCTGTAAAAAAAACGCTAGGATCGTGGAAGGTTTTTGTAGATAACACATGCTCTTTTTTATAAATCATCTCTGAGAACATCATCTTAAACAGACAGGAAAGTATTAGCTATGGATGCATTTTGAAAGTTCTTTTATAATTTCTGTACTTTATATATTTCTGTATTTTAAACCTCAGTTCAAATCAGAGAATACCATACCTACTGTGTGACACCTATTGTCCTAAACTAACTGATTATTTGTGGATTCCTTCTTATATTTCAGGCTAATGAAGTATGATTATTTGTTGAGCATTTAGAAACTTTTGGTAGTAAGTTTAAACAGTTGTGTGTGTACATGTGTGCTCAGTTCCTCAGTCATGTCTGACTCTTTGCAACCCCATGGACTGCAGCCCTTCAGGCTCCTCTGTCCGTGGGACTTCCCAGACAAGAATACTGAAGTAGATTGCCATTTCCTCTTCCAGAGGATCTTCCTGACCCAGGGATCGAACCTGCGTCTCTTGTGTCTCCTGTATTAGCAGGCAGACTCTTTACCACTGCACCACCTGGGAAGTCCTGAACAGTTTAGTAAATACCAGTTATTCCTGATTACACTTCAGTGTTAATGTCTCATAACCATGGCTTAACAGTTTGAATAGCAGATGTTAGTTATCTTCCAGTTCCTCAGGTTAGAAGCTTGACTTGGGTCCTGCTGGGCTAAATACAATGGGCAGGGCTGTGTCCCTTCTAGAGGCTCAAGGGTTGAGGGTGGGGAATCTGTTTCTTGCCTTTTCTAGCTTCTTGAGATCTTCTGCACTCTTTGTCTCATGGTCCCTTCCTCTATCTTCAAAACTAGCAGAGGACCATCTCTTGGGTTTTTGTTTGTTACAGTCACATCTTCCTCTGACCACAACTGGGAAAGCTTGTCCACTTGCAGAGACCTCTGTGATCCTATTGAATCCACATGGATAAGCCAAGTTTATCTCCCCCTCTCAAGAACCTTAACCTAACCACACCAGCAGAATCACTTTTGCCATATGACATAGTGTAGTCATGGTTTCTGAAGATGAGGGTATGAACGTCTTTGGGGGCTGTCCTGCCTTCATTAGCTCTGGTTGCAGAACCACCTTGGGCTTCTTTGCAGGAGGTGGGATGACTATGCACCTGTTGCTAAGGAAACAGCACCATTCAGTTCAGTTCAGTCGCTCAGTCGTGTCCGACTCTTCGCGACCCCATGAATCGCAGCACGCCAGGCCTCCCTGTCCATCACCAACTCCCGGAGTTCACTCAGACCCACGTCCATCGAGTCAGTGATGCCATCCAGCCATCTTATCCTCTGTCGTCCCCTTCTCCTCCTGCCCCCGATTCCTCCCAGCATCAGAGTCTTTTCCAATGAGTCAACTCTTTGCATGAGGTGGCCAAAGTACAAGAATTTCAGCTTTAGCATCATTCCTTCCAAAGAAATCCCAGGGCTGATCTCCTTCAGAATGGACTAGTTGGATCTCCTTGCAGTCCAAGGGACTCTCAAGAGTCTTCTCCAACACCACAGTTCAAAAGCATCAATTCTTCAGCGCTCAGCTTTCTTCACAGTCCAACTCTCCCATCTATACATGACCACAGGAAAAACCATAGCCTTGACTAGATGGACCTTTGTTGGCAAAGTAATGTCTCTGCTTTTGAATATGCCATCTAGGTTGGTCATAACTTTTCTTCCAAGGAGTAAGCGTCTATTAATTTCATGGCTACAATCACCATCTGCAGTGATTTTGGAGCCCCCCAAAATAAAGTCTGCCACTGTTTCCACTGTTTCCCCATCTATTTCCCATGAAGTGATGGGACCGGATGCCATGATCTTCACTTTCTGAATGTTGAGCTTTAAGCCAGCTTTTTCGCTCTCCACTTTCACGTTCATCAAGAGGCTTTTTAGTTCCTCTTCACTTTCTGCCATAAGGGTGGTGTCATCTGCATATCTGAGGTTATTGATATTTCTCCCAGCAATCTTGATTCCAGCTTGTGTTTCTTCCAGTCCAGCGTTTCTCATGATGTACTCTGCATATAAGTTAAATAAGCAGTGTGACAATATACAGGCCTTGACGTCTGACAGAATGTGGTCCACTGGAGAAGGGAATGGCAAACCACTTCAGTATTCTTGCCTTGAGAACCCCATGAACAGTATGAAAAGGCAAAATGATACGATACTGAAAGAGGAACTCCCCAGGTCAGTAGGTGCCCAACACGCTACTGGAGATCAGTGGAGAAATAACTCCAGAAAGAATGAAGGGATGGAGCCAAAGCAAAAACAATACCCAGCTGTGGATGTGACTGGTGATAGAAGCAAGGTCCGATGCTGTAAAGAGCAATATCGCATAGGAACCTGGAATGTCAGGTCCATGAATCAAGGCAAATTGGAAGTGGTCAAACAAGACATTCTAGGAATCAGCGAACTAAAATGGACTGGAATGGGTGAATTTAACTCAGATGACCATTATATCTACTACTGCAGGCAGGAATCCCTCAGAAGAAATGGAGTAGCCATCATGGTCAACAAAAGAGTGTGAAATGCAGTACTTGGATGCAATCTCAAAAACGACAGAATGATCTCTGTTTGTCTCCAAGGCAAACCATTCGATATCACAGTTATCCAAGTCTATGCCCCAACCAGTAACGCTGAAGAAGCTGAACAGTTCTATGAAGACCTACAAGACCTTTTAGAACTAACACCCCAAAAAGATGTCCTTTTCATTATAGGGTACTGGAATGCAAAAGTAGGAAGTCAAGAAACACCTTGAGTAACAGGCAAATTTGGCATTGGAATGCGGAATGAAGCAGGGCAAAGACTAATAGAGTTTTGCCAAGAGAACACACTGGTCATAGCAAACACCCTCTTCCAACAACACAAGAGAAGACTCTACACAAGGACATCACCAGATGGTCAACACTGAAGTCAGATTGATTATATTCTTTGCAGCCAAAGATGGAGAAGCTCTATACAGTCAACAAAAACAAGACCAGGAGCTGACTGGCTCAGATCATGAACTCCTTATTACCAGATTCAGACTTACATTGAAGAAAGTAGGGAAAACTGCTAGACCATTCAAGTATGACCTAAATCAAATCCCTTATGATTATACAGTGGAAGTGAGAAATAGATTTAAGGGCCTAGATCTGATAGATAGAGTGCCTGATGAACTATGGAATGAGGTTCGTGACATTGTACAGGAGACAGGGATCAAGACCATTCCCATGGAAAAGAAATGCAAAAAAGCAAAATGGCTCTCTGGGGAGACCTTACAAATAGCTGTGAAAGGAAGAGAGGCGAAAACCAAAGGAGAAAATGAAAGATATAAGCATTTGAATGCAGAGTTCCAAAGAATAGCAAGAAGAGATAAAAAAGCTTTCTTCAGTGATCAATGCAGAGAAATAGAGGAAAAGAACAGAATGGGAAAGACTAGAGATCTCTCAAGAAAATTAGAGGTACCAAGGGAACATTTCATGCAAAGATGGGCTCGATGAAGGACAGAAATGGTATGGACCTAACAGAAGCAGAAGATATTAAGAAGAGGTGGCAAGAATACACAGAAGAACTGTACAAAAAAATCTTCATGACCCAGATAATCATGATGATGTGATCACTCATCTAGAGCCAGACATCTTGGAATGTGAAGTCAAGTGGGCCTTAGAAGGCATCACTACAAACAAAGCTAGTGGAGGTGATGGAATGCCAGTTGAGCTATTTCAAATCCTGAAAGATGATGCTGTGAAAGGGCTGCATTCAATATGCCAGCCAATTTGGAAAACTCAGCAATGGCCACAGGACTGGAAAAAGTCAGTTTTCATTCCAATCTCAAAGAAAGGCAATGCCAAAGAATGCTCAAACTACCACACAATTGCACTCATTTCACATGCTTGTAAAGTAATGCTCAAAATTCTCTAAGCCAGGCTTCAGCAATACGTGAACCGTGAACTCCCTGATGTTCAAGGTGGTTTTAGAAAAGGCAGAGGAATCAGAGATCAAATTGCCAACATCCACTGGATCATGGAAAAAGCAAAAGAGTTCCAGAAAAACATCTATTTCTGCTTTATTGACTATGCCAAAGCCTTGACTGTGTGGATCACAATAAACTGGAAAATTCTGAAAGAGATGGGGATACCAGACCACCTGACCCGCCTCTTGAGAAATCTGTATGCAGGTCAGGAAGCAACAGTTAGAACTGGACATGGAACAGCAGCACCATTACTGAGCTCATTTGCTTTAGGGGTGTTTAGTCATGCACGTGGTGCTAGTGGTAAAGATTCTGCCTGCCAGTGCAGGAGATGCAGGTTCAATCCCTGGGTAGGGAAGATCCTCTGGAGAAGGAAGTGGCAACTAACTCCAGTATTCTTGCCTGGAGAATCCCGTGGTCAGAGGATCTTGGCAGGCTACAGTCCAAGGGGTTGCAATGAGTCAGACATGATGAGTGCACATAAGCACACAGAGTCATGAGGTCTACAAATACAGTTCTTTCTTGTTGCATATACACAACATGATCTAATTAGGACTAAGGGGCTCTCATTCCAAAAGAGTCCTAATGAGCTCGGCAGCAAAGAGGCCCATGGGAGTGATGGAATCTTTGCTGCTGCTTTGAATGTGCTTTTCAAGAATTTAATTTCACAAAACTGTTCTAGATATTTTTACGTTAAAAATTTCCTTTAGACAGTGCTAATTTATCTTTTGGCTGATACAAGTATTCTATTTTGCCCTAAATGATCCGCGAGTGAAGTGGAATGCAGCATTCCTTCATGGATTTTAAATTTACATCCACTGAGAATGATTAGTGTTTTGAAAGGTTAGCAAGCTGTGAGGTTAAGATATGATTTGGGGAATAATCTATTTTAAACACTTGTAATGTGAAGAGAATAAACGATCTTGAATACTATTTTAAGCATGTCCATTCATCGAAGCCCAGCAGGAGATATCTTGAGTAGGGGAGAGTCTAAATTCTGATCGACAGAATTAAATAAATTAATGAAAACTGGAGCCCTGCTATATTCACCAGATGACATGACTCGTGTCTAGAATACAGAGAAGCAAAGGTCAAGGGAAATGGGTAGTTAATGACTTTCTAAAGAGGACGCTGTCGTCTCATATAGACAGATGTAAATTTGACAGCTGCCAGCATGGTATTGAGGAGGGAGTACTTTAATATCAACCAATGGTTATGTGGGTCGACTTTAAGGTGTCTTGGCGATGAAAATTACTCCTGTAGACCCACTGGCCCTGCTCGTCAAGAGGGCAGTCAGTTAGCATGGAGGGATCCCAGCACAAATGTCTCTTTACCATAAACTCCACCATCAGCTGGATGTTCCTGCAAGGATCCTGAGCTGTCTTAGTTCTTTCTCCGCTGGTGACAGACCTGGATCCTCTCAGGAGCCCTGATCTGCATCCAATCAATCCTCTGTTCCAGTGACCCTTCACCTTGTCTCTGTGTCCCAAGTCAACCATCTGCTGAACTCTCAGTTGAGGTGGCAGCTGTTTCTTCCTCTCCTCTTCCTGCTTCCCCAGCTCCTCCTCTTCTTCCTGCCCTCCTCTTCCTTCTCCCCTCCTTGGCCTTCTCTTCGTCTTCCTCCCCTTCTTTCCCCTCTCCTCCTGCTTCATCACTTGCTCCTTCCTTGTATCCTGATATCTTTTTGGACTTTATGTCTCGGTGCTTTGTCTTCTAATCAGATTTTTACTCTCTACCTTCCACGCCAGTGCTGAGAAGTCCCTGTGTTTCAGCTCGGATTCTCTTCTCCTTTTTCACTTTTTCTCTTGATGACTTCTGTTATCTGGATGGTACCCCGGTTGTTTCTGCCTCTGCAGGTCCATATCTCAGCTCCAGGCTGGATGCAGGTAAACTGTTCCTGGTTATCTTTCACTATTTCAACTCACAGTCTCCCCAGTCTTCTTTTCTCTTTCTTGTTGATCTCTTTTTATGTCGAGAAAGTCACCAGTTAACCCATTCTCTTAACTGTGTGCCATGTGTGCCAAGTCACTTCAGTTGTGTCCGACTCTTTGCGATCCCATGGACTGTAGCCACTAGGCTACTCTGTCCATGGGATTCTCCAGGAAAGAATACTGGAGTGGGTTGCTAAGCCCTCCTCCAGGGGATCTTCCCCACCCAGGGATTGAACCCAGGTCTCCTGCATTGCAGGCATATTCTTTATCATTGAGCCACGAGGGAAGCCCATAGGCATCTTTTTTTAATTTTAAATAATCCAATTTTTAATAATTTTAGTAATTAGCAAAAATATATATTAAAGAGTTTGTATATTTAGGGGGTGAAACACGATGACCCAAGATGTCATTCTAGAGATGGGCACAATTTGAGCTCTTCAAAGAAGAGGGCATGGCAACCCACTCAGTATTCTTGCTTGAACAATTCCATGGACAGAGGACCCTGGCAGGCTACAGCCCATGGGGTCGCAAACAGCTGGACAGGACTGAGCAACGAACACTTTCACTTTCAAAGAGAATTGCAGTATATCTAGTGGTTGGCCTTAAACATCTTATACAAGAGTCAATATCTTTCCTGAATTAGGATTTTTTTTAAAAAATTATTTATTTTAATTGGAGGCTAATTACAATATTGTAGTGGTTTTTGCCATACATTGACATGAATCAGCCATGGGTGTACATGTGTCCCCCATCCTGAACCCTCTCTCCCCATCCCATCCCTCAGGGTCATCCCAGTACTGCGGCCCTAAGTGCCCTGTCTCATGCATTGAACCTGGACTTACGATCTATTTCACGTATGGTAATATACATATTTCAATGCTATTCTCTCAAATCATCCCAATCTTGCCTTCTCCCACAGAGTCCAAAAGTCTGTTCTTTACATCTGTGTCTCTTTTGCTGTCTTGCATATAGGGTCATCGTTACCATCTTTCTAAATTCCATATATATGCATTAATATTGTATTGATGTTTTTCTTTCTGACTTACTTCACTCTATATAATAGCCTCCAGTTTCATCCACCTCATTAGAACTGATTCAAATGCATTCCTTTTAATAGCTAAGTAATACCCATATGCATCTTAACCTTAATTAATAGTTAATAATAATTAATAATAAACAAGAAAAGAAAAGATTAATAAGAAAAATAATAAAGAAAAGAAAAAAGGAAAAGTTTTTTTCTATTTTTTAAACAAAAGCAAAGGAATAATACAGACTTTTCTATAGCAACACGTTTGAAACTCTGGAGTAACTGGATGATTTCCTAGCAAAATAATGATTATCAAAATGCATCCAGGAAAAGTTGAATATTTGAATAGGTCAAACAGTAAAAGAGACTGGAAGACAAGATCCAGCCAGGATCACAGCTGAACTATTCTTCAACTTTAAAAGAATAAGTAATTCTAATGATATTCAGACTCTTTCAAGTCATGTAAAAAGATGAAAAAATTTTATGAAACCAGCATATGAAATCTGAGGAACATAGCACAAAGCCAAAACTGTAGGTGACAAATACATGTCACATACAAATATGAAATTCTAAATAAATATTACCAAATGTAATCCAGCAGCATGTTAGAAAAATGGTATCTTATTACCAAGGAGGATATAGCATGCAGTAATGTAAAATTAAGCAGTGCAACACAGTTCAGTATTATAAAATCTGCCAACATAATTGTTTCATCAGCAGATTAAAAAGGAAAAGCCATATAATGATTTTTAACACTGAAAAGGTTTTTGATAAAATTTAGCCACCATTCCTTGCAAAAATTGGTATGTAAAAGAATATAATAAAAATTATTTACCAAAATATAATACTGAATATACCAAATAGCTAAACATCAAAATATTCAAATTAAAATCAAGAAATCGAAATGCTCACTGTCATCATTGCTATTCAGTATTGTTTTGGAGGTTTTAGTGAATGAAATAAAAAACAGAATTTAATGAGTGATATAAACTTTGGAAAGAGGTAGAGCTTTCTCTCTCTCTCTCTATATATATATATGTATGTGTGTATATATATATATATATATATATATGCAGATGATGTGATTTTATACCTAGGAAACCCAGGAGAATCTAATTAGTGTACCACCAGAATGTCTGGGATTTCAGTTCAAACTAAGTTTACCCAATTTAAATTAAAACCAGTTGAGATTCTAATTTGGAAGTGAATTCACCATTAACTTGGGGGGGAAACTGACATTTTTGTGGTATGTATTTTCATTTGTTCAGATACTAAGTTACATTATTTTGCTGTCTCCCCTTTCCTGTTCAGCGACCCCAGCTTCTGCTCTGTGGCCCCGCAGGCTCCGGGATGATGTCCCAGACGACCCTTGGCAGAGGTTTTTAGCTCTCCCCTCTCTCCTTTTGTTCCTGCTGCTCCTACCTGGACTGGCTGTTGAATTCTGGTTTTCTGGGAAGGCCGTGGTCTTCAGGCAGCCTCCTCTCTTCAGAAGCACTCCTTCGCTTTGTTCGCAGATGCGTTGTTTGGGTTTCTTAATTGGTGCCCATTAGTTTGCCTATTTATTCACCAAAACGTTGAGCACCTCCATATGCCGGGTGAGGGTGACGCTTGTGTGTCTCCACGTGTGTCTCCCCCAGTAGAGCTGGTGCAACGTGAGCACAAGTCAAGTGCCCAGGCATCCCCAGCACGCTGTGTCCTGACTCTCAGCGCCTGCGCCATTCAGGGGAATGAGCAGCAACTGGTTTTGAATTCAGTTGTATTGGAATGAGACGCAGCCTAAATGTGCAAATGAAAAATGCTCTCAGCAGAGCAGGCAGAAGTCTTTGCTACAGCGACACTGTGGAGCTATTAGAAGGTGAAGGTTTGGGAAGTGCAATTATATTCAGGGAGCATCTAATTCTGGGTTTATTTCCCAACAGCAATAAGTTGTTAACACTGGGAAAAATATATTATTTCCAGTGGTTCCCACAAAGGGAGGCATTATTTATATCCATGTGTGATAAAATTGGTTGGTTGCTACCGACAGTTGTTTTTCTCACATATTCTAAGGTGCTGTCTGATGGGGCTGGATGCAACATAATGTTCGAAATGAAGTTGAGATGCTGGTGTGAAAGGTTGTGTTTATGGTTAATGGAATTGGAGAGGTGTTTCTCGGGAACACGAGTCATAGGATTTACCTGGTTCTATCCTTAAGAACGACAGCTTATTCACTCTTCACTCCCTGCCATGTATAATTCTAGATTAGAACATCATTAATAAACATTGTGCAGTTTCCTAGAACTAGGATTCTTAACTGTCAGGTAGAATTCATCTGTCAGTGGTTCTTCAGTCTGTATTCTCTAGGGAATGGGGATGAATGTGATGCTGAGTGGCCTGAGTGTGGGGCAGACAGAATATCTGTACTTTTGGGGTTTCCAATAGCGGGACTCCTAAAAAGATATTTTACAAGTTAAAATGGGGTCATGCTAAAGAGAGAATTTTTAGAACTCCCAAATCAATAAAACATTTCAATTTATTTTTAATTTTTATATGATTTACTTTGGGAAGCAATTTTTACCTACTTTTGTTTCTATAACATATGGTTAAATTGTGATGTACATTTAGTTCCCAAAGCAAGTGTGATAAATAGTTTCATTTGTTGACAAATCGTGCTTTTTTAGGCAGTTAAAATCAGCATGTATCATTTTTAAATGAGGAAGAGAGTGTTTAAAATCATCCATGTAATTAAATATGGTACAATTACCTTCAATTAACAATATACTTTTTTCTTTTTTATAATTTTTTCTTTTTTATTGAAGTATAGTTGATTTATAATGATTCAGATGTACAGCAAAGTGACTCAGTTATATATATATATATATATATATATATATATACATTCTTTTTTCATTATAGGTTATGACAATATAGAAAGAAGTTTAAGGTTTGAAAAAAATCAGAGCTAGATGACAACTAGGAGTCACCCATAGCCTCTTCTTCCCCTCGCCACAGTGTCCATGTGGGCATCCACTGGGTCTCTGAGGTGCAGGGTTGGCTTCAGTCCTTCCCCTGGGTCTAGGTTCTCTCAGTGTCTCTTGGTCTTGAATAATCCTTGTTCTTACAAGGACCGATCTTCTTCCCCACTGGGAATGACCTCTGTCATCATCCGGGTGACATCACTCCACACACACAAGATTTTAGGAATGCAACTGTCGTAGAAAACGAGATATTTATATCTGCTTTGGAGTCAACACTGCTGTGATGTTTTTGGTAAAGCGTATAATTGTAATGTTGTAAAATGCTTATGTGAAAACAGGGATGTTGAGTAATCTTACCAGAAGATCTTTAGGGTTTGTCACATTGCTTTCTGTGTTTAGCAAAATCAAATGTCTCATGTGTAGAAATGGCAGCAGAGCTTCTGATGCTGTGATGGCCAACAGACTGCGTGCGAGCCCCTTCGTGGGAACCACACGAAGTCATCCCGCTATCTCCAGACAAAGGCAGGAAATCCACTGATGACAGTTCTTTCAGCCTCATTAAATGATTTTGTTGTTCAGTTGCTTAGTCATGTCCAACTCTTTGCGACCCCATGGACTGTAGCACTACAGGCTTCCCTCAAACTCATGTCCATTGAGTTGGTGATGCCATCCAACCGTCTCATCCTCTGTCACCCCCTTCTCCTTAAAGTGCATTTAAAAAATTTTCTACTTTAGCATGTGTATTTTTTCACAAGAACAGGTCAGTGTGTTGTGGTGGATAAACAGTAATGATGTGCGTGCTCTGTGGGTCTATTTTACACTAAAATTTGATATGAGTTTTTCCTTATAACCTGAGCTTCGATTACTCTTTTTTGTCAGTTGCATATATGAATATCAAAGGAAAAAATAGTACACATTATTTATTTCTTTTTCAATTACTAGACCAGGCACTGGGTCTGTGTTTTTATTCCAGAAGACAGCACACTTGTTGGCAGGTTAAGAAGCGCTCAGGACATTTTTGTTTGACGTTCAGTTATTTGTTTGGCTGCGTCGGGTCTTAGTTGCAGCATGCAGGATCTTCATTGTGTCGTGTAGGATCTGTTGCTGGGGCACGCGGACTCTCTAGTTGTGGCAAGCAGGCTCACAGGTTGCAGCGTGTGGGCCTCAGAGCTTGAGGTCATCAGAGCACAGGTGCGAGGGCTTAGTTGCTCCTTAGTACGTGGCATCTTAGTTCTCCGACCAGAGATTGAACTGACTTCTGTTGCATTGCAGGGCAGATTCTTAACCACTGGACCACCAGGGAAGTCCCCGTATGTTTTTAAGTGGTTAAAAGTCCACAAGAATTCTTCCTCCCAGCTGGGTTGAGTTTGGCTTTTGTTACTCCATCAAGTTGCTTTATTGTCTTGAGATATTTGAATGTTGGACTTGGAGGTGTACTTTATCACCTGTCGCCACCAACATGCTTGCAGCTCTGACCTTTTACCATCTGCACCTTCCCCAGGAACATTTTACTGCAAGATAAACGATAAAACTAATGTTCATATAGCACTTTTTGACCAGTCTTCTCCAAGGGCGTGTGTATATGAATGTGTGTTTGTGCAGTGTATGTGTGTATGTGGTTATAATAATGCTTGTTGACAATTTTAAAACTCTAGAAAGTAACAAGGAAAGAATATTTATGTCAGTCCCACCCCCCCATGTATAACCATCATTAATATTTTGCTGTTTCTTTCCAATTACTTTTCTATGAGTGTGTGTTTGTGTGTGTCGACTCAAATATGCAGAGTGCCTTGCCTGAAGTAGGGGCTTTATAAATATATTGAAAATGAACATGTTAATACATGTAATCAATTCTATTTTAAAGTTTAGGATCATTGAATATGTACGGTTTTGTGTCCTTTGATTTGTTTACTTAACTCAGAAAATTCTCCAGATATTTTATAAATACAGTTTTTGACAGCTTCATAATCATATATATGTGTGTATGTAATATATAAATATCTTTTCTTTAACCTTTCTCCCATATTACTATTACTACCACTTCCTTATCATATCAACCCTAGAGGAGGAGTTACTGGAACATAGACTATAAACTTAAAACAATTTTTGATCTTTACTGCCAGATTTTTATTATTTAGAAATGATCTTTTTTATTGAATTACAAAGGAGAGCTATCCATCTAGAAAAGCAGAAACTTAAAGTACAAAGAAGATTGGGAAGAAATTATTTATAACCCCAGCATGTAAAGATGACTTCATTTAAGATTTTGTTTTGCACAATTTTAGTCTTTATTTCCATTATCTGTTTTACCAAAAAAGAATCATTTTATTTCCTTAACTCCTTTGTTCTGCACTTGGTGTGTCATTAACATAGACTTTCTCTGCCGTTCGACAGTCTTCTGCAGTGTAACTTTATGACCTGTTGTTAAAATGACATATCTGTATCCGTCCTCTCTTGGTGAATCTTCAGTTTGTTTCCAGTCACTCACAGTTTGTTTCCAGTGCTCAGTCACTCAATAGTGTCTTCACGATTCTTCAACTTCATGGATTGTAGCCCACCAGGCTCCTCTGTCCGTGGGATTTTCTAGGCGAGAATACCTAGAAGTATTCTAGGAGTATTCTAAGGAGTGGGTTGCCATTTCCTCCCCCAGGGGATCTTCCCGACCCAGGGATCAAACCCGCTTCTCTTGCTGTCTACTGCATTGGCAGGCAGGTTCTTTACCACTGGCACCACCTAAGAAGCCTAGATCTGTCTTAGCTAACATTTTAAATACTAGTCTCGAGCCCTGTGATGACCACGCCTGGCTTTACAAGCTGTAACGAGACACCTTGTTATATTATGAACCCAGATATGCTCAGGGTCACGTTATGGCCTTGTCCATATGCTTTTTTAAATTCACCTCAAGTGTTTGCTTGTCTACCTGTTTTTATCATCTCTATGTATTGTGTTGCCCCCCAGTTTTATGATAACTTCACTGGCGTTTAATAGTTCTCTCCACCAAAATACAAAACGTGTTTTGAAAAAGCTGTACTCAGCTGTTTGGTTGGGGTTTAAAACACAAGGCGTGTCAAGGGCAAGAGGGAAAGCAGTGTTTGCAAACCAGACTGTGGCCTGACACTGTGCAGTCATGTAAGCCGATTGCTGGCTGGGACTCTGAAGATCAGAGCAAATTCTCATTCATGTTGGTTTCTCGTGTTCCCCAGAGGTCTCAGTTCTGGGGCGAAACTGAAGCTGCATTCTGATCCTGTGGTTCAGAGCCTCCTCTTCTCTTAGCACCCTCTCCTCTGAAACAGTGGGGCTCAGAGTTCTGGGGAAGCAGTTCAGTGGATCTGAAGCGGTGGACCCAGACAAATAGATCAGGCTTTCTTTTGTTCTTGGGAGGGCCCCGAAGTCCCCGTCAAGGCAGCTTATCTGCAGTTCCAGCTGGGAGCCCAATGTCATGTTCAGAGGAAGGAAAATTAAAAGAAGAAAGTAGTGGCATTTAGAGTCAAGGGCGGCCCATTTCACGGCTCTTCTACAGTTAAATGAAATTTATATTAGAAATACCCTTGTCTCGTTTCCCTGAGAGAGTTTTGTTATTCAGAGAAAAATATGTGGGTTTACTGTTTCAGACACTGGAGTTAGGATTTGTAGAATCCACTCAGTACGGCCAGAGTTATCAGCCGACTTTACAAGTTATTTTAAAAAGTTCCTCTGTGCAGCTCTTTATTTTGTTCTGTGTGGGTTTCTTTTTCTTTGTTCATAAAGATCTCTGTTAATCTGGAGCTGCTTAAATTCTGCGGTATTTCACCCACTGTGATCTGTGCTTTCTTTCCATTTCTGAGACTATAATTTGGTCAGTGGTTAGGTTGGGGTCGCTGGACACGCATGCTCATAACACTCACACACCAAATTTCTTGTTAGGAATAGGTCAGTGGGCTCCAGGGGAATGAGAATTTCTGCATCTGAGATTATAGAAGAAGAGATTCACAAAGAAACAGTAGGAATTCCATTCACTGACTTACGAAGTACGCTTCAGTTGTACCAGGCATTCTGTGTTCTCCATTTGTAGGAGGCCTCCCAGTATAATCTTGACAGCAGTTTGGGATTCAAACTTAATTTATGAAAAGTGTTCGAAATCACAAGGATGTAGTCTTTAAAATGAGAGTTTAAAAATACACAATCCACCATCCGTCACTGCCATCTTCACTGCAGTTTTGCAGCCAGTGATGTTTAATTATGTAGGTGATGATTTTTCTCCATTAGTCTAACAAATAAATGGCAGAAACAGGCGTCACTTTGAAGAAGCAGTGTTGGAAGCAAGTCATGCTGCCTGGCCTGGGTCTCCATGATGAACGGCTGTGCTCTGCTTATGTGAAGTCTCCTGAATCAGTTATGTAGTCTATGGGCTGATTAACGGCAGGTTGCTGTAAAGGACGGCCATGTTGCTCTGGGTCGTTTTTTGACGGGGGCCGTAGCGGGGGAGTTCTTAGACCCCTTTGAACATCTTATGTAAGCTATTGATAATCTCCTTAGAGAAGTGTTTATATCCATTTGCACACACAATTTTATATAAAATTCAGATTTCCAGAATCCTCAAAGGCATCGTGGACCACCCCTGCTGTTAAGAACAGCTACACTAAACAAGAGTTCAGAACAACAGTGTGTGTGTCTATGTACTTGAGTGTGTGCTGTGTGTCGTGTATGTGTGTATTTTTCAAGTTCTCTGTTTTCTCCGTGATTAAAACAAGAGGAAGTCAGAAGGGGTTCTAATATTCCTGATAATTTCCCCTCTTCGCTCAGGCGGAGATTGTAGTTTCTTGAAGAAGCAAGGAAGGTGTTCCGTAACCTTTCACCGTGTGCTGGCATCTTTTGGTCAGGAAAGAGTCATTGCAGGGTGCTTGGGGGCTGGCGGGGGTGGGGGCTGGTGGTAGATGAGAGCTGTAGTGATGTGCCAGAAAGGTGGAATTGAAAAGCAGCTACAGAAGTAAAGTTTTTGTGAGCTGTTCATCGGGTCCTTGGAGGTCTCAGTAGATACTGATCGCTTTATAGAATGGAGATGTCTCTCCACCCTGAAACCTGGGTGTCAGTTTAAACCCCCTATCTTCCTCATCTTGTGCCTCCGGCCAGTCAGCGGGTGGTACCCATCTTACCTCCCAGGTGAGTGTGAAGTAGCCCTTGCTCCTCCCCTCAGCTCTTGTTCTAGGTTGGTTGAGGGTCTCATCCCCGTTGTTCAGGCTGTCCCATCATTCCAGAATACAATATAACCTTGAGGGTAAGCAGAGACCAGGGTTTGAATTCGAATTCCATGTTCTTACTGATGAGCTGTGCAACTGGAGAGATTTATGAACCTCTCTGAGCCTCTGTTTCCTCCTGTATGGCATGGGAATGGTAGCGGTCCCAGGACTGGGGATGTTAAGGTGTAAGTGAGCTGAATTAGATGCTTTACAGGGTCCATGGCAAATTCTTTAAAAGCCTCCTCGACCATCTTTTCTATTTCTATTCTTGCTGCTTTTTAAATTAATTCTCCACATCGCCACTAACAAGATCTTAATATAATGCAATAAATTTTTTTTTCTTCCTAGTGACTAAAAGCTTTTGCGAGAATGTCATTGACTAAGGATAAACCTAAAGGTCCTTAGCAAGACTTACAAAGCTTCTCGTGACCCGGGTTCTGCCTGTTTGCCTGGCATCTTTATCACTTGATTGTGTGTGTGTACATATTGATCTCTTTTAAAAAGTTACAGTTCTTTAAAAAAGTTACAGTTCTTTAAAAAAGTTACAGTGCCATTTACAAATTTTAATAAGAAAGAAGAGTTTAAAAGGCTTTCTCCTCGTTCTGGATGAACCACTCAAAGTAATGTGCTGTGTGTACCCCTGGATCTGCCTAGATGTAGTTATGGAGACCTGGGAATAATGTCCATATAGATGGCGTGTGACTCGCCTGCTGCCTGCTCTGTGTTTATTGGTACATCACAGCCTCACGCTCCTCAGCAGAGCCACACCTGTGCCTTGCTGTTTAGTAGCTGCACCGAATTCTGTTGTATTGTCTCTTTCCTCGCCATCTGAAGTGATTATGTGTGCTGTTGTGGTCGGAACATAATTCCATTTTCCTCCCCCGATGGATTGTCATGGGTCCTGATGCCATGCGTCCTTACTTTGCTGATTGATCCGATAGGAAATTCCTATCAATGGGGTCCGGTGTTCTCCATGATACTGCTTTCAAACTGTTGGCACCTGGGGATCATTTATTGGTCATGTAGCACAGACTCAGATCTCTGATTAACAACATCCAAAAACTCATTGTAAGTTTTAATTACAAAATAAAATTTTAAAATGATGATGTCTTCAGTGTCACCTCTAACCCTTCAGAATGACCTTCCATAGTGACCACCCTTCTTCTTCCATCTTCATTTCTGTTTAATTGAGAAAGTTGTACCGAACAGTTGGTAGGTTTTTGGCTGTGATACCGAAAGATGGTTCTTCAGGTCCACGTGGGTTGTTCTGGGTATTTAGAGCTTACCTGAACCCAGACTCATTTTGTTTCATCAAATGCCGTCTTGACACTTAACCACACTCAGAGCCTGGCAGGTTGAGTCTCTACTTCAGAGGGCACTCAGATGCATTTGCAACTTCTTTGATCACATTTGTCCCAGGAACATGTTTTTTTCATGCTGCCTTCTTTGTTGTTGTTCAGTCACTCAGTCGTGTCCAACTGTGCGACTCCGTGGACTGTAGCATGCCAGGCTTCCCTGTCCTTCACCATCTCCCAGAGTTTTCTCAGACTCATGTCCATCGAGTCAGTGATGCCATCCAACCATCTCATCCTATGTCATCCCCTTCTCCTCCCGCTCTCAGTCTTTCCCAGTATCAGGGTCTTTTCCAGTGAGTCGGCTCTTCACATCAGGTGGCCAAAGTATTGGTGCTTCAGCTTCAGCATCAATCCTTCCAATGAATATTTAGGGTTGATTTCCTTTAGGATTGACTGGTTTGATCTCCTTGTAATCCAAAGGACTCTCAAGAGTCTTCTTCAGCACCTACAACACTCCCTTTTGCAGTATTTCAATAATGTTCTTTATCAATAACATGACTGAATTTTTTTTCCTCACTGAGTAAAGAAAATCGTCACATGTTGACAAAAAGCTAAATTCTCTGTGATCAAGTTGTTTATATCACAGTTTGCCTACATAAGACTTCTTGACAGCTCACCTTTCATACTTGCAATTGTTGCATTTCAGCCCTGGAGATACACGTCGAGATGGTTTAAGATTTTGAAGATGTTGCTGAGATAAACCATTTAACAAGGACACTGAATTCGTGGCACTGGTCTTTGGTGTCATAAGGAATTTTGTTTTTATCATCTGCTTGTAAAATCCTCAGGAACCTCTTTCCCCCGACAGTCCTCATGTGGAGGTTGGGAAACTGTAGGGCCTGGCCCTCCTCCAGCTCCCTAAAAATGTATGCCTCTGTGGCTGTGGTTCAATTCACGTCCAGTTTCTCCCATTTCTTTCTGTACTGAATTATGATCAGGGAATCACTGTTGGCTGCCAGCTCTCTCCTGTAACTAATATGGAATGTCTGCTGACGTTCGGATGAAGTTGTCCACTTGGCATACTGGTGTCCTTCTAGGGGTGGGCATCTCACTGATGCCCTGCTGGTGCTGGTGAGCTCTGCCCTTCCTTCTGCAGTCTGTGTTCTGAATCCTCTCTTTGCTCTTGCAGTGGTGTTCTCAGTGATAAACAGATGTATCTACCCACCGTCCAAGAGTTGTTCCCGCCGTACACTTGTGACTGTGTCCACCTGGGGAGCAAAGACCTGCTGCCATGCTCCCGTGAAACTGATTGCATTTCATTAACGAATTTTGCCAGCAGCCCATCTGATTTTGTGAAGGCATTGTGTTTTCTTTCTGTTTGTTGTTTTCTAATCCCCTGACTCGTTTTGTTTTTGAATAATAGTATGTCATTTGTGCCTACATTCGATATTAGGTGTGAAACTTTGAATAATCCTTCTTCTGCATTAGTGACAAAATCTGTCACTTTCATACTAGAAAGCATTATTTTGCAACTGTTCTGAGAAAAGAAAACGACAGAACAAAACAACGTTCCTTCTGTACCCAGGAGCACATAGCTTCCTCGGAAATGTCCTTGAATCCTTCCATGACCCCGAGCCGGCTTTTGTTTTGCATTTTGTTGCCACTTCTGTCCCCGGAGTGGAACAAACAGTTGGCAGGTTTTCAGAAGACTTGTGTCCTTACTTGTGCTCTGCCCACTAACCTGGTGTGACCTTGAGAAAGTCTCTTAACTTCTCTGGGCTTGAGTTTGATTTATCTGTAAAAGTATTTTTTCAGGTCCACAAACCCTGTGGTTTTTTATGACTGAATTTAACTGGTTAATTTTTTGCTCTAAGAGTGTGTTTCCAGTTCCCTTTTTTCATTGTAAAATATAATTTTATAAGCACAGCTATCAATTACGTTCATAAAATGTAAGATTTTTAGAAAGGAAAAACATTTTTATCTGCCATGTAAACCGTCCCACAGGAAAGAGATTGTTGACAGGCAATGATATTTCTCAGTAAACACTGCCTTTTGGATTCTTTTTTTTAATTAAAAAAATTTAAAATATTTTTTAATTGGAGGAAAATTGCTTTACAATTTTGTGTTGGTTTTTGCTGTACAACACAAATCAGCCATAATTATACATGTATCACCTCCCTTTTGAGCCCCCTTCCCCTCCCTCCAGCCTACCTTTCTAGATCAAGTGGATGAACCTAGAGCCTATTAAACAGAATGAAGTAAGCCTTTCAGATTCTTAAAATGACCGGTTTGTTTTTTGTTTGAAACCCTCCGAATACTGCTGTTTTCTTTGCAATATCACATAAAGCTCCCAAATGTTCAGCCGAGAGAGCATTTTGAAATGCTGGCAAGAGTGAAGTTGATCATCCCAGCTCTCAGCTGTTTCACTGCCAGTGCCTTGAATTTATCATTCATATATGATATAATATTGGTTCTTTCCATCCCCAACTTTGCATCTTTCAGTTTTGTTGAAACATGAAAAATGTCCTCTCATTTTCTGCAGCTTCTTAAATTTCCTTCCAGCCTTATTGTTATCTTCTCCCCAGGTCTCTCCTTCCCGTTTGCTTTTCTTAGCCATATTGCATGCATGTATATATGTATCTATGTATATGGACGTGGTGCTTTTGAAGTTAACTGAGAAATTTCAAAGCAATGAACAGGAGGCAGTCACACAAAACTTGTTAAGTGCAATCTGCTGGGAAACAGAGTAGAAGTGAGAAGAAGGCTGGGAGAGTTAAACACACACATGACATTTATTTTTGTAGAAATAAAATATTCCTGAGAAATCACTCATTCTTGCCATTTCATTTTTGGTTTCTATCATCTTTCAAGTTTTTCCTTGGAACATTGTAAAATGAGCTGTGAATGTAAGAAACTTTTTCACGACTTTCTTACAAGCCAATTCATAAAGATTTTAAAAACAGTTCCGCGTTCTTGTATAAAAGGCATGCACCCAAGTGTATGGAAGAAGGTTGAGTAAACGATGTTCGCTACTTGTGGTTGAGGACAGTGCAGCTTGAAAGAGAAGGTGGACAGTGGACACTACCTGACATGAGGTGGCTTCCAGGGGATGCTGGGATGGGAACAAAGCCAAGTGCAAAACAGCCTGTATCATGTGCTCTTACATAAGAAGGAAGGGGGCAACAAGGAAGAAAAACAAGCGTAACTGCTTATTTTTTACAAGAAGAAACCCAGAAAGAATAAACCTTAAAAGAGTGAGATTGGTCCCCTGTTAGGTTAGAATGGTGTGGGGGACAGGATGTGGAGTGGATAGATACTTCTTTGAGTCCCTTTTTGTAGAGCTTCAACTTTGGGAAATTTGATATTCTGCATATTAAAAGTCAAAATAAATCATTAGGAACTGAAAGAAAATAGAAATAAACAGAATTCAGCCACATTTCTGTCTTCTCTGTGCTGAGGAGAGAAAGAATGAATCCAAGTAGTTTATGAACAGAGTTTTTAACTGTGTACCTCATTCTTGGATGGCAGAGCAGGAAGAGAAGATTGACAACAGATCCTGAAGTCTTTGTTGTGGGTTTATTCATTGCTGGAGTGGGGGTGAAAGAGTTCTGAAGCTGCAGTGGATACACTGTAGGATTTACTACAGGAGTAAGCATGGTACCTTGTTAGAGGAGGAACACGAACATAGAAAAAGAAAGAGCCCTTTGGGATGGGTGGGAATGAGATGGATCTTTTTGAACTTACGATTTATTGTGTATGTGTGTGTGTGTGTGTGTGTGTGTGTGTATACACACATACATGGACTTCCCTGGTGACTTAGATGGTAAAGAATCTGCCTGCAACGTGGGAGACCCGAGTTTGACCCCTGGGTTGGTAAGATCCCCTGGAGAAGGAAATGACAACCCACTCCAGTATTCTTGCCTGGAGAAATCCATGAACTGAGGCTACAGTCCATGGGGTCACAAGGAGTCAGACATGACTGAGCAACTAACATTTTCAGATACATATGTAAATGTTTATTGTATATATATATACACACATGCACACATATGTAAATATTTATGTATGTATGTATTTTGTATACCTAGACAGCATATTAAAAAGCAAAGACATTACTTTGTCAACAAACGTCCATCAAGTCAAAGCTACGGTTTTTCCAGTAGTCATGTATGGATGTGAGACTTGGACTATAAAGAAAGCTGAGTGCTGAAAAATTGATGCTTTTGAACTGTGGTGTTGGAGAAGACTCTTGAGAGTCCATTGGACAGCAGTCCATCCAACCAGTCCATCCTAAAGGAAATCAACCCTGAATATTCATTGGAAGGACTGATGCTGAAGCTGAAACTCCAATACTTTGGCCACCTGATGCGAAGAACTGACTCATTGGAAAAGACCCTGATTCTGGGAAAGATTGAAGGCGGGAGGAGAAGGGGATGACAGAGTATGAGATGGTTGGATGGCATCACTGACTCAGTGGACATGAGTTTGAGTAAACTCTAGGAGCTGGTGATGTACAGGGAGGCCTGTTGTGCTGCAGTCCATGGGGTCGCAAAGAGTCGGACATGACTGAGTGACTGAACTGAACGAATGTATTTTGTGTATAACTGTAGTAAAGGAATTGGAAAATATTAATTATGTGATCAAAATTATCATCACCAGTGGACCCAGGAACACCATATAGATCCAGTTGTCATATCCTGGGAAGGACACAACCTCAGTCATGTCAAATGCTGGCAAAAAAAGTTCATAACCTGAATCTAATCACAAGGAAACATCAGACAAATTCAAAGTGGAGAACTTTGTTTTCAAAAATAAGGCAGGGAAAAGACTATATTCTTTAGAAATGTTAATGTTAGAAGAGAAAAAGGCTATGGAAAATGTTCCAGATTGAGGGAGACTAAAGGCTGACGTCAATTAAATTTAATATCTGACCTTAAACTGAATCCTGCTCTGGAGGGGAAAATACTGTGAAGTACACTGTTGGAAAAATTGAAAAAATGGAACATGAGTGGAAGATTAAAGTATTGAATAATTTTAAATTTAGAGATGTTTTGATAACTGAACTATTGTTACTAAGAGAGCCTTCCTATTCTTGGGGAAAATAAACTGCTCTTAGGGAAAATTTTTAGTATTTAGGGGTAAAGAGTGCCCAAATGATTGAAAAATCGTATGTACACATATTTCTATATCTACCTATTTATACCTGTGTACACATATTTCTATATCTACCTATTTATACCTGTGGACACATAGACACTTGAGTGGGGGCAAGCAAATGAGGTGGGATGTTAACAATAAATCTAGACAGAGGGTATTCTGTCCTCTGTACTGTTTTATTCTTGGAATCTTTCTTTAAATTTGACATTATTTCCAAATGAAAAAGTTTTTCTTGAGTAAATTTTACCCTAAAAATAGGCATTTGTATGTTAAATAGTCATTCAGTTCAGTTCAGTTCAGTCACTCAGTCGTATCTGACTCTTTGCGACGCCATGAATCGCAGCACGCCAGGCCTCCCTACCATCACCAACTCCCAGAGTTTACCGAAACTCGTGTCCATTGAGCCGGTGATGCCATCCAGCCATCTCATCCTCTGTCGTCCCCTTCTCCTCCTGCCCCCAATCCCTCCCAGCATCAGGGTCTTTTCCAATGAGTCAACTCTTGCCATGAGGTGGCCAAAGTATTGGAGTTTCAGCTTCAGCATCAGTCCTTCCAATGAACACCCAGGACTGATCTCCTTTAGGATGGACTGGTTGGATCTCCTTGCAGTCCAAGGGACTCTCAAGAGTCTTCTCCAACACCATAGTTCAAAAGCATCAATTCTTTGGCACTCAGCTTTCTTCGCAGTCCAACTCTCACATCCATACATGACCACTGGGAAAACCATAGTCTTGGCTAGATGGACCTTGGTTGGCAAAGTAATATCTCTGCCTTTTAATATTCTATCTAGGTTGGTCATAACTTTCCTTCCAAGGAGTAAGTGTCTATTAATTTAGTGGCTGCAGTCACCATCTGCAGTGATTTTGGAGCCCCAAAAAATATAGTTTGCCACTGTTTCCACTGTTTCCCCATCTATTTCCCATGAAGTGATGGGACCAGATGCCATGATCTTCCTTTTCTGAATGGTGAGCTTTAAGCCAACTTTTTCACTCTCCTCTTTCACTTTCATCAAGAGGCTTTTTAGTTCCTCTTCATTTTCTGCCATAAGGGTGGTGTCATCTGCATATCTGAGGTTATTGATATTTCTCCCGGCAATCTTGATTCCAGTTTGTGCTTCTTCCAGCCCAGCGTTTCTCATGATGTACTCTGCATATAAGTCATTAATCATGATTTAAAAGCAGTTCTAGATTTTAATCATCATTTCCATTAGTATACTTACAAGTTTATTCTCAATTAAGAATAAACCAATAATGCTGAATCATCTCAAAACTGTCTGCTCAAAAGCTGTTAATCATTTAGCAAGGCTATGGCAAACAAGACCTATACTGAAGAAAATAATAATGAACGGAAATGAATGAGAAAGTCTTCTGTAAAAATAAATCCCTTTTATAATAGCAACAAGTATAAAAGGTACACAGAAATAAATATGATGAAGTCTATGTGAAAATTTGAAAAATATCTTGGACAAAGAAATGATTAGATTAAATGAGAGGGAACGAGTTCTTAAATTAGAAAACTTAATCAGATACAGATTGCTCTCCAGATAGACTCATTATAAACAATGAAGACACTGTGATGTAGGCAAATATGCCAATAAATAGGATTAACAGGCCAGGAAAAGACCCAGGCATGTAGGAACGTGATATAATAGAGGAAATTTTGCAGACCAATGAAAGTATGGACTATTCAAAAAGGTTTTCTTTTTAATAATTTGTTTTCCATATGAAAAAATAGAGCTCTAGCACACTCTGTAGAAAAAATCTATACTGTGGCATTATAGATTTAAATAGGAGGAACAAAGGTTTAAAATAACACTGGGAGAATATTCATTTAACTTCACTGTTGCAAAGGATTTCATAGGCTAGATGTGCCAACAATATAGGACGTAATTCATATATTACATTAAAATGAAATTCTCCGCAAAGTTATCATATACAAAATGAAGAGCCAAGTCACAGACTGGGGATAAATAACCATTATAATCCCTGGTGCCTCAGATGGTAAATAATCCACTTATAATTCAGGAGACCTAGTTTGATCCCTGGGCCAGGAAGATACCCTGGAGAAGGGAATCAGTTGAGTTCAGTCGCTCAGTCGTGTCCGACTCATTGCGACCCCATGAATTGCAGCATGCCAGGCCTCCCTGTCCATCACCAACTCCCAGAGTTCACTCAGACTCACGTCCATCGAGTCCGTGATGCCATCCAGCCATCTCATCCTGGGTCATCCCCTTCTCCTCCGGCCCCCAGTCTCTCCCAGCATCAGAATCTTTTCCAATGAGTCAACTCTTCGCATGAGGTAGCCAAAGTACTGGAGCTTCAGCTTTAGCATCATTCCTTCCAAAGAAATCCCAGGGTCAATTTCCTTCAGAATGAACTGGTTGGATGTCCTTGCAGTCCAAGGGACTCTCAAGAGTCTTCTCCAACACCACAGTTCAAATGCATCAATTCTTTGGCGCTCGGCCTTCTTCACAGTCCAACTCTCACATCCATACATGACTACTGGAAAAACCATAGCCTTGACTAGACGGACCTTAGTTGGAAAAGTAATGTCTCGGCTTTTGAATATACTGTCTAGGTTGGTCATAACTTTCCTTGCAAGGAGTAAGTGTCTTTTAATTTCATGGCTGCAGTCACCATCTGCAGTGATTTTGGAGCCACCCAAAATAAAGTCTGACACTGTTTCTACTGTTTGCCCATCTATTTCCCATGAAGTGATGGGACCAGATGCCATGATCTTCATTTTCTGAATGTTGAGCTTTAAGCCAACTTTTTCACTCTCCTCTCTCACTTTCATCAAGAGGCTTTTTAGTTCCTCTTCACTTTCTGCCATAAGGGTGGTGTCATCTGCGTATCTGAGGCTATTGATATTTCTCCTGGCAATCTTGATTCCAGCTTGTGTTTCTTCCAGCCCAGCGTTTCTCATGATATACTCTGCATAGAAGTTAAATAAGCAGGGTGACAATATACAGCCTTGACGTACTCCTTTTCCTATATGGAACCAGTCTGTTGTTCCATGTCCAGTTCTAACTGTTGCTTCCTGACCTGCATACAGATTTCTCAAGAGGCAGGTCAGGTGGTCTGGTATTCCCATCTCTTTCAGAATTTTCCACAGTTTATTGTGATCCACACAGTGAAAGGCTTTGGCATAGTCAATAAAGCAGAAATAGATGTTTTTCTGGAACTCTCTTGCTTTTTCCATGATCCAGCGGATGTTGGCAATTTGATCTCTGGTTCCTCTGCTTTTTCTAAAACCACCTTGAACATCACAGAGTTCACGGTTCACGTATTGCTAAAGCCTGGCTTGGAGAATTTTGAGCATTACTTTACTAGCGTGTGAGATGAGTGCAATTGTGTGGTAGTTTGAGCATTCTTTGGCATTGCCTTTCTTTAGGATGGGAATGAAAACTGACCTTTTCTAGTCCTGTGGCCACTGCTGAGTTTTCCAAACTTGCTGGCATATAGAGTGCAACACTTTCACAGCATCATCTTTCAGGATTTGAAATAGCTCAACTGGAATGCCATCACCTCCACTAGCTTTGTTCATAGTGATGCTTTCTAAGGCCCACTTGACTTCACTTTCCAGAATGTCTGGCTCTAGATGAGTGATCACATCATCATGATTATCTGGGTCGTGAAGATCTTTTTTGTACATTTCTTCTGTGTATTCTTGCCACCTCTTCTTAATATCTTCTGCTTCTGTTAGGTCCAGACCATTTCTGTCCTTTATCAAGCCCATCTTTGCATGAAATGTTCCCTTGGTATCTCTAATTTTCTTGAAGAGATCTCTGGTCTTTCCCATTCTATTGTTTTCCTCTATTTCTTTGCATTGATCTCTGAAGAAGGCTTTCTTATCTCTTCTTGCTATTCTTTGGAACTCTGCATTCAGATGCTTATATCTTTCCTTTTCTCCTTTGCTTTTCGCCTCTCTTCTTTTCACAGCTATTTGGAGAAGGGAATGGCTACCTGGAAATCCCATAGACAGAGGAGCCTGGAGGGCTATATATAGTCCGTGGGGCCTCAAAGAGTGGAACATGACCTAAAGACTAACACATTCAACAAAAGATTGTTACCAGAGCTCAGGAGACTCTCCTTCAAATCATTAAGGAAAAGGGACAAATGAAATAAATGGGGTGTTCATGGGGCATAGACTTTGGCAGATGAAATATTTTAAAGCATGTACAAGTGACCATGCCATCTTTGAGGGCAAAATCTGTTAGAACAGTCTTCTTTCTTAATACCTGTGTTACTGAGCTTCCAGGCTTGTGTGATTGTGTGCATAGCCATACTAAGTGTTTTAACATCAGACTGTGGAGCTACTTCAGTGACTGTTATTATGTTGTTAAATTTCACAGGACCATCCCTTTCCAGAGCAAGAAAATAGCTTTCAGGCTGGAATAAGAGTGGAAGGCATCAACCACCAACAACCATCTTTATTTTGTGTGCTCTCTGTAGCTGAGGTAAGAGATGATGTTACTGTTAGGCTAATTGTAATGACAGAGAAGAATTTTCTAGAGAATGCCGAATTTTGGTGCTTTGTGTTATAAATAAGTTCCAATACATTATGGATTCATTTTATTAAGTGATGGGTGAAATATGTTTTTTAATGATTTTTTTTCCTTCTCTGAAGATTATAATTTTCTAGTAAGTCCCTCCTCACTAATGGTTACTCTTACTTAATTTAATTGGTAATAGTTTTCACCTGAGATTGGTGAAATCCCTGAATCCCACAGTATTGCTTTTTTTCTGTTATAATAGATGTAGTTATTCAAGTTTTATCCACACTAATGAGAAATGTATATGAATAATATCCATGCTTCTGAATTATGCATTTGCATACATACATGAATTTAATGAAAATTATATAGGGTTAAGAGCCATTGATAAAAGTAAATGACTTATAAAAAACAATATTTACTAAATATTTTTTTAGTAAATTGATAAAAGACTTCAGTATTTTGAATAACATCAAACATCAAAAACACTATTTACTTAATTTGCCGATTGATTACAGTTATTACACTTGTATAGCATTTATAGGAGATGTGTTTCCCAGACTGTATTATTATTATTTTCTTTCTTGAGTGTGCTGGATGCAAATGTCAGAGTTGAAATAAGATCACACCCATGTTGGTTTTTGCTTGGTACTTCAATGTCTTGGAATGTGAATCTAAGCCAGGCAGCAGGAGATGGGATTTCTGAAAGGAATATTTGATAGGTATTGAATGTCATTGAATAAATAACTTGTTGATCAATGGATATGTAAATTGATCTCAGATTCCTAGACTGAGTAAAAGGAAAATTTTCTTGCAGAAAAAATCTTATGCTTGAAAGATAGTGTCTAGTTTGTCAGCATTTAGTCTTATCCAGATGTCATCTGTGAATTTGTTCTCTAACATAAGTACTTTTGGATGTAACGATTGGTTCATATATGTTGATGGTGTTTACAGAGTGGATGGAAATGTTGATTTTGTGTACACTTCAAGTGCATGACTCGAGGATTGTAAACATTCTGTTTAAAGGTATGTGGTTACCATCTAAGGCTTCATTTAGATGGTTATTTAAGCTATGACAATTTTTGGACCAATGTTGGCTTCCCTGACATCCATCCAGTGGGGTGGTGTGAAAAAACCAAACATGACTTATACATCCCTCAGGGTAAGTAGGAGGGAAAGGCAGCCAGCTTTATTTTTAACAATGGTTTATGAAATACTAATAAGAGAGCCTATGTGAATTGATTTTCAAAATGAAAATTTGATCCACACAGAGCCGTAAGACTACAAGGATACCACTTACAAATAAATAAATGTTTTTTAAAGCATCAGTGATTATTTGGGTCAAGTATTCTGAGATATAGCAGAAATAAAATCTTACAAGAACATTTTATCTTACATGAAGTTTATTAAGCCTTTTAAGGAATGAAGAAACTAATGTTTAAATTACGTTAAAATAAAACATTTCCCTTAATCAGTGATGCTGCACAGTAAGGAAACTTGATTCACTGTATATCATTTGTTTCAAGCAGAAATCACAGCAGGCAGGGAACTCCAAAAGGGAAAAATTTCATTATTTTTAAAAATACTTATTTTTTAAATTTTGGATGCATTGGACCTTTGTTGCTGCTTGCAGGCTTTCTCTAGTTGTGGCAAGTGGGGGCTGCTCTCTGGTTGAAATGTGTGGGCTTCTCATCATGATGGAGGAAAGGAACAGGTCGAGCTGACTCCATCTTGAAAAAGAAGGAAACTCCATCTTGCACTTTCAGTGAATTTTGGACTATGTGCCTGGTAGCCATGGGGATAACATACCTACGGCCAAACTGGCCTCCTGGACTTATAAACACGATTCCATACCAATATGTCCCATGGCCAGAGAGAATGTAATAATCCCCTATGTAGTCAATCACCTTTATAATCTTCACGGCACCCATTGGTGTAATCTACAATGTATAACCAGCTGACCCTTCTGATTATAAAACATGGCTGTAACCTGATTGTGTCTCCCTTTAACACTTTCCAGGGTAGGTTTAAGGAATTTGGAGGTGTGGGCTTGAGCAGTACACTTAAGGTATATAAGGTTTTCACAAAAGTCGGTCGGGGTCCCTGGCTAAAGAGGAAAGTCTGCCTCGGACCCGCCGGTGTAATAAACTGCACTCCACTATCCACGCTGTCCTTCTGAGTTTGTTTCCTGGAGCGTTTGCTGTAACAATCACAGTGGCTTCTCTCATTGCAGAGCACAGGCTGTAGGGCACGTGAGCTCAGTAGTTGTGGCTCAGGGGCTGTAGAGCTCAGACTCAGTAGTTGTGGTGCAGGGCATGTGGGATTTTCTCAGACCAGGGATCAAACCCATGTCCCCTGCAATGGCAGGTGGACCTTTAACCACTAGACCACCAGGCAGGTCCTTCACTATTTTCTTTGGACGGGAGTTAAAAATCTTGTCTTAGTCTCCTCTTTCAGTTCAGTTCAGTTCAGTCGCTCAGTCGTGTTCAACTCTTTACGACCCCATGGACCACAGCATGCCAGGCCTCCCTGGCTATCACCAACTCCTGGAGTTTACTCAGACTCATGTCCGTTGCGTCAGTGATGCCATCCAAACATCTCATCCTCTGTATCCCCTTCTCCTCCTGCCTTCAATCTTTCCCAGCATCAGGGTCTTTTCAAATGAGTCAGTTCTTCGTGTCAGGTGGCCAAAGTATTTCAGCGTCAGCATCAATCCTTCCAGTGAATATTGAGGGTTGATTTCCTTTTGGATGGACTGGTTGGATCTCCCTGCTGTCCAATGGACTCTCAAGAGTCTTCTCCAACACCACACTCTTTAGGCAAGAGGAACTAGGTCTGGCAGATGTGGCTGAAACGTTTCTTACCTGCTGAGGGCTAGTGAGGGGATGGTTCACAGGTTGCGATGCTGGTGAGCCCATTTCCTTGACCAACACACTTCTGTATTAATATAAGGTCTCCTGCTTGGGTCTTAGACTCTGGATGACCGTGGCAATGTCTGAAGTCACCATATAGTCATTTTATTCTCAGGAAGCAGCTTGGGGTGTCCTCTGGGATCCACCCTCAAGGCTGATGGCAGGGTCCCCTGAGATTACTGGATCTCATGAGTCTGTAACAGGCCCCAGGCTCATCAATTTATCAAGCCCTTAGTGTGTGCAGACCCTGGGGATAGAGCTTTGAATAAAATAAATCCTCTCTGTCCTCATGGGGCTTTCGTTCCAGAGGGGAGGAGAGGATAAGCAGAAAAGGATGCATGTTGAGCAGCGGCAGGGGTGGAGGCTGAGAGAGGCACAGGGCTGCCCTTGCAATAAGCGTGCTGAAGACAGATGCCTGGACAGATGTGTTGCAGGAAGGAGGACCCCTTCCAGGGCCCGAAACTGGGCTCTTGTCTAATAAGAATTGTTGGAAATGAACTGTCCAAGCAGGCACATGTGCTGACGAAGCAAGAGATTTTATTGGGAAGGGGCACCCGGGTGGAGAGCAGTAGGGTAAGGGAAGCCAGGAGAGCACCTCTGTCACGTGGCTCACAGTCTTGGGTTTTATGGTAATGAGATTAGTTTCTGGGTTGTCTTTAGCCAGTCATTCTGACTCAGGGTCCTTCCTGGTGATGCATGCCTTGTTCACCCAAGATGGATGCCAGAGAGAAGGATTCTGGGAGGTGGTTGGACATGTGGTGTCTCCTTTTGACCTTTCCTTTTCTTCCGGTTGGTGGTGGCTCATTAGTTCCATGTTCCTTACCAGGACCTCCTGTTGTAAAACAACTCATGCAGATGGCTACTATGGTGGCTGGCCAGGGTGGGTAGTTTCAGTCAGTGTGCTTCCCCGATGCACAGGACAGACAGCCAGGCGGCTTCTGGGAAGAAGCCCAGCCTGCAGGTGTGTGGTGGAACCACAGGGAGGTGAAGGCACTGGAGTGGAGAGGTGAGGGCCAGGAGCCGGGAGGTGAGTGGCAGGTGTGGCCGTACCTTGAAGGCCCTGGAAGGAGTTTGATGCCTCTTCTGAATGTCATTCGTCTGAAGTGTCTACTGAGCTGAGTGGTCTGGGCCAGGCAGCCACTGTAGGGACATGGACGGGAGCGTCAAGTGTTTTGCCTGTACAGACAAGGAGCAGAGAGCTGGAACTGCCCCATGGCCTGGGGGGTTTCCTGTCATTCATTCCTGCATCTGATTTCCCTGGGACTGCTCCCCATCAGGCCCTCCCTGGCCTGGGCACTCAGGAGCTCTGCCCTGCCCCCTTCTGGAAGCCTTCACAGGAGATGAGAGTCCATTAGACCACCAGGTCCTGGTTCCATAGTTTGAGTTTTAGGATTTGTAGAGAATGACATGAATGTTGAGAAATCACATTCAACAGGTTTGAATTCCACACACTGAAAACACACTGAAGCAGTTTAGAGATTTTCATTTAAATCTTTTGTGTCTGCTGAAGGACATCAAATGTATGGCAGAAAACTGAATAAGAATAATATGGTTATTATATACATGGTTATATCTTGGGGGCATTGTGGGTAATCCATCCATTTTTTTTAGGTTATGGAAAAGATAAATTTGTTTGGATGGATTGCTTGAAGGCATGAAAATTACAAAATGCTCCCAAGAAATTATTCAGAAATTATTCAGAGTTCTGTATTTTCTTCCTTAGTATAAAGCAGATTTTTACTTCAATTTAAATTTCTTAAAATTCACTATGTATTTTGTTGTGTTTCATCTTTTAAGAATCCTTAACTTCCTATGACTTTTATCACTAAATTTTTCAGTTTTCTATGGATAAACCTTCCCCCCTCCAAACACACTCTTTAAACATACAATTAAATACTTTAATTAAATGGAGAGAGTAGAAAACTTTGCATTGAAAGCCAGCTAAAATTGCCTTCAAGGCGGAAGAACTGGATTCGATACCTGGGTCAGGAAGATCCTGAGAAGGCAATGGCTACTCATTCCAGTATTCTTGCCTCAAGAATCCTATGGGGAGAGGAGCCTGGTGGGCTTCAGTCCATGGGGTCTCAAAGAGTTAGACACAACTGAGCAACTAACACTTCCACTAACATTTTAAATGCCTTTTAGAATACATTTCTTTTTGCTTGTAATGAGTTAGTCAATTAAACTTAGTCTGGTACTTTGAGACCTGCTGATGAACCAGGTAGACTGACTGTACCTGGTCCAGGTGTATTTACGTGCAGTGAAAAAGAGCGTGACATTTCATAGAGATTCAAAGGGCTTGTGAGAATTAGCACATACTCACACGCTCTGTAACCCAGCAGCCTAAAGGGTGTTCAGGAGAGGGGGTCACAGCCCTGCCTCCTCTGAGCCCTGGGGGAGCCACACACTGGGGAGGGGCCGGAAGTCTGCAGCCAGAAGAGGTCCGGCCACCTGCTGGCTAGGTCCCCTGAGGACAGCCCACCCCCTTCCCCAGGCTTGTGTCCTGCTCTGTAAACCAGTGTTCACAGCTGCTCGAAGTGTTTCATTGTTTTTGTTCACTCACTAAGTCGAGTCCGATTCTTTGTGACCCCATGCCAGGCTCCCCTGTCCTTTACTACCTCTCGGAGTTTGCTCAAAACTCATGGTCATTGAGTTGGTTATGCTATCCAACCATCTCATCCTCTGTCACCCCCTTCTCCTCCTACTCTCAATCTCTCCCCACATCAGGGTCTTTTCCAGTGAGTCAGTTCTTTCCATCAGGTGGCCAAATCATCGGAGATTCAGCTTCAGTGTCAGTCCTTCCAATGAATATTCAGGGTTGATTTCCTTTAGGATGGACTGGTTTCATAGACTTATTTCAAGGAGAGAGAGTTATAGAGATATGAAAATCCTTTTAAAAATGTACTAAAGGAAACTAAAGATCAAGACCTGATATAGACAGTAAAGAAGTAGGAAGAAAACCTTCTTCTAGTCCCCAGACAGTGTGTATACTTTCTAAATTTCTAGCCTGGCTCACTGACAGCCAGGAAAAGTGGAGCTTTATCATTGTCATAATAATCCTTGGTATTTTTAATACTAAAAACATGTGCAGGTACTAAAAAAAGCATTCATTGTTTTCAACTATAATTTATTTATGGATAAGTGCATGTGTTCCTTAAACATTGAGAAAGCCATTAATTTCAACTTTGATCAAAGTAAGTGATAATTTTAGTGCTAACGAACTTATCTGACAACATTTGAAAATAATGGTATTTGGAAATATACCACCCATCAAAAGCCTAGAGGGAGTGGAGAAATTATTTGATATTACCATATTCAGTAAACAGTGTATTTTAAAATTAATACCAGTTACTCTAAGAACTGAAGAAGGAAAATGATAAGGGAAATAAAACCTACCTGCATGACAAAAGAGAAAAGCACAAAATAAAAACTTGTTTCCTGGCAATTTTTTAAATGAATGTATACCTGGTAACAGTCCGTTGGAATATTTTTACTGGCTGGTTTCATTCTGGAGGACAAGTGTTGATTCTCGGTAGACTTTTCTGATGGTAAATGTCACAGTTTTGACAGTGGCTCAGTCCTGTCTGGTGTCCTGTTTCTCTTTCTGCCTCTCCCTGGTTGTGCTGTTACAACAGGCCAACGCCTAAGGAATTTCAGATCAGAATGAAGCTGGAGGCCATCGGCAGGAAGAACCCTTCCTTGATATGTGTTTGGAGACCATAGCAGATATTGTCGGCAATTGCTTGCAAGTGCATTTTGACAATTGGGATGATAGTCACGATACTAGTGAGACACTGACATGCGTTGTATTTCCATGTGTTCGTGTTTGCCATTAAGAATTCACGTTCACTCCACCACTGAGCAGTTTCAGCCAAGTCGCTGTTCTTGCCATTCTTGTAGTAACGAACATCAGGAATTTAGAGGCTGACTTGTCACTACCTTCTCTTGCTCGTGAACTGTTGAATTAAAGAGCCCGAGAAACTGCTTCTCCGTCTCTGAGAGGTTGCCTAATGAGGTCTCATCTGAAATAATGTGACCAGTTCAGAGCACTGCACCATATCATGTCTAGTTTGTAAGGGAAGCATTTCTGTGAAGAGAAACTTAAGAACTTGCAGTATTTTTTTTTTTTCCTGAAAAATGTTGAACTCAGACTGTCATATTTTTAAAAGGAAAGATTCGGGGAGACTAGAGAGAATAATTTGAAAGCCTACGGGGAGCAGAGAAAATGTATGCTTGCCATGCCATTAAACTAATGTTGCGGGAGTTAAAAGGATTTTCTGGGTGAAAATCTGAAATATGGAAGAGGGCATGGCAAAAATAATTTTTGTGGCCTTTCTTCAGAGTATATCCTGAATAATCAACAGATCCCCACCTGAGGCTGTGGTTCTTCACCTGCATATCTCTGGGAGGGGGGCAGTTTTCATCTTTGAACTAAGCAGAGTGTAGGTTCATTCCTGTATGTGTCTTAGGTAGAATAGTCTGGGCCCCTGGAAAAGAAAGAGGGAGGAAATTGTAGGCATATGAAGTCCGGTCTGTCCTATTAAAATTTGGACTGACCTATTAATATTTTCTTGCTTCTGGCAAGAAGTGGTAGGAAAGGTTTATTAAAGTGTTCACTCTTTGGGGAGATCACTGGCAGTTCAAGTCCTAGTCAAACACTTTTTAAAGAAATATTTTTAAATTTCAAGAAGGCTATGTAAGAGAAGTTTGGCCACTCAGCTGACAAAATAGAATCCTAAAATTACTTCTGATTTGCTTAGGCTGTAAAATATTTTAGCTGTGCAGTAATATTTCCATGTGTCTTTTGACATCCAGAATGATCATTACTCTTGGATTCTTTCTCCAGTGTTAATACGGGATCTAAAATAGAATGCTGGTTTTGCAGGTGTGATGTCAATCGTCCTTTAGGTCCAGCCAGTTGGTTGGTGTCGGGAGCATGGAAGAACTCTGATAGAACCCCAAGGTTGAGTGGGCTGATTGAGTTCTCTTTGAAGCCATCTCTACCTGAGTGACTACGCCCATTTTATTTTTGTTTATGCAAACCACATTTCAATACAAAGGGTGTCATAAGCATACTGTGGAAGATTCTGTTAACCCTTGAGGGACCCAGAGGTTGGGAATCTGCAGATCCTTCCTCATAATACAAATGGGACTGTGTTTATAAAGACATATTAGGCAACCGTTTAAAAAACTGGTACTGTTTTTTATCCAACGAAATGAGAAGCATTGCCATGAACTGACATTTAAAACTGTTTATTTCCACTTCTGTAATTTAACTTGTAACTAATGCTAATTCATTAACTGACTTTTTCCACCTGATGCAAATAGCAGACTTCATTGGAAAGACCCTGAAGCTGGGAAAGACTGACGGCAGGAGCAAAGGAGGACGGCAGAGAATGAGATGGTTGGATGGCATCACCTAGTCAACGGACATGAGTCTGAACAAATCTAGGAGATAGTGAAGGACAGAGAAGCCTGGCATGCTGCAGTCTGTGCGGTGGCAAAACGTTGGATACGATCTAGCGACTGAACAACATCAACAAGGTTATTAAATATACTTGACTTTGGAGTTAAATGTAAGAAATGCAGAAACCTAAAAAGTGAAAATTGATAATGAGAGCTCAGACTTGCCAGATTCTTTCACCAAGCCAACTTAGTGGCTGAACACTGACATAGGAACTCATTTCTTGTTATTTATCTATTTCCTCATTACAAAAACAGAATCTCTCCACTTATGTAGTTCTCTGATTTATTTCAGTGGCATTTTATAGCTTTTCTTATGTAGATCCTATATATATATATTTGGTTAAATTGTATAGCTATTTTATTATTTTGGATGCTAATATATACGGTACTGTGTTTTTAATTTCAAATTTCACTTGTTCTTTGCCAGTGTATAGGAAAGCAATTGACTTTCTATATATTAACCTTGTATCCTGCAACCTTGTTATAATCAATTATTGATTCTAGTTTTTTTGATTAGTTACTCAGTTGGGCAACCCTTTGCAACCCCATGGACTGTAGCCTGCCAGGTTCCTTTGGCCATGGGATTCTCCAGGCAAGAATACTGGAGTGCTTTGCCATTCCCTACTCCAGGGGATCTTCCCAACCCAGGGACTGAACCCAGGTCTCCTGCATTGCAGACAGATTCTTTACCGTCTGAGCCACCAGGGAGAGAAGGGAGAGAACCTAGGAAGAATAAAAGAAAGGGATCTATATGTATTTGTGTAAAAACATTATTAAGATCTAATTCACATGCTGTACAATTCATCTATTTATAAAATCCAGGATTTTAAATATATTTACACAATTGTATAGCCATCACCATAGTCAATTTTAGAATGTTTCCATCGCCTGGGCCACTTAGCTCTTATCCCCAACCCTCCGATTCTGTAGCATTCGGAGAACATCAGTGTACTTCCTGTCTCACCCATTCTGAATATGTCATGTTAATAGAATCACATGAGCTGTGGCCTCTGGTGTCTGACTCCTTTCACTTAGCTTAGTGATCTTAGAGTTCATCCACATTGCTGCATGTATCAGAATGCATTGTTTCTTTTTAGTTTCTAATAATATTCTTTGTGTAGATAAACCACAGTTTGCATATTCAGTTTATCAGTTGATGGGCATTTGAGCTGGTTTCGCTTTTTGACTCCTTCAAATAATGCTGCTGTGAATATTTGTGTATGTGTTTTTGCTCGAACATGTTTTCTGTTCTCTCGGGTTTATACAGAGCAGTGAAATTGGGGTCATATAGTAATTCTACATTTGCCTTACTGAATAGTGAGTGGGTAATTACTTACTGACTTTTTAACCACAGGAGGCTGCACTTTTAAAACTTCCCACAAGTAGTGGGAAATCCCATGGAGCCCTGGGGGGACTACAGTCCATGGGGTCGCAAAGAGTCAGACACGACTAAACAACAACAACAAGTAGTGTGTGAGGGCTACAGCTTCTCTACATCCTTGACAATACTTGCTGTATTGTCTTGTATACTACTCTATAACAAATTACCATGAAGTTAGTGAGCTGAAGCAGTACAGGTTTCCTGTCTTATTATTCTGGAAGTCAGGAGTTCAAGATGGGTTTCACTTCGGTTTTGGAATATTAATGAAGAATTAGTGGGGTGGGTAGATTGAGGTCTTTTTAAGAAAGACCTTTAAAAGCCGAAGTGAGGAGTTTATAGTCAAACACTGATGTAACCGTGGTGGAGCATTTATTTTGCAATAGTAGGCAAAATTGGGGCTTCCCATATGGCTCAGCTGGTAAAAAATCCACCTGCAATGCAGGAGACACAAGAGATGCAGATTTGATGCCTAGGTTGGGAAGATCCCCTGGAAGAGAAAATGGCAACCCACTCCAGTCTTCTTGCCTGGAGAATTCCATGGAGAGAGAAGCCTGGTGGTCTACAGTCCATAGGTTGCAAAGAGTTGGACACAACTTAGCAACAAAACAACAACAACAATATGTAATTTAAACAAGAAATGGGCATACCAGACCACCTGACTGCTTCTTGAGAAACCTGTATGCAGGTCAGGAAGCAACAGTTAGAACTGGACATGGAACAAAAGACTGGTTCCAAATAGGAAAAGGAGTACGTCAAGGCTGTATATTGTCACCCTGCTTATTTAACTTCTATGCAGAGTACATCATGAGAAATGCTGGGCTGGAAGAAGCACAAGCTGGAATCAAGATTGCCGGGAGAAATATCAATCACCTCAGATATGCAGATGACACCACCCTTATGGCAGAAGAACTAAAGAGCCTCTTGATGACAGTGAAAGAGGAGAGCAAAAAAGTTGGCTTAAAGCTCAACATTCAGAAAACTAAGATCATGGCATCCAGTCCCATCACTTCATGGCAGATGGATGGGGAAACAGTGGAAACAGTGGCTGACTTTATTTTTCTGGACCCCAAGATCAATGCAGATAGTGACTGCAGCCATGAAATTAAAAGACGCTTACTCCTTGGAAGAAAAGTTTTGACCAACCTAGATAGCATATTAAAAAGCAGAGACATTACTTTGCCAACAAATGTCCATCTAGTCAAGGCTGTGGTTTTTCCAGTAGTCATGTATGGATGTGAGAGTTGGACTATAAAGAAGGTTGAGCACTGAAGAATTGATGCTTTTGAACTGTGGTGTTGGACAAAACTCTTGAGAGTCCCTTGGACTGCAAGGAGATCCAACCAGTCCATCCTAAAGAAGATCAGTCCTGGGTGTTCATTGGAAGGACTGATGCTGAGGCTGAAACTCCAGTACTTTGGCCACCTGATGTGAAGAGCTGACCCACTGGAAAAGACCCTGATGCTAGGAAAGATTGAGGGCAGAAGGAGAAGGGGACAACAGAGAATGAGATGGTGGATGGCATCATCGACTCGATGGACATGGGTGTGCGTAGACTCTGGGAGTTGGTGATGGATAGGGAAGCCTGGCGTGCTGCCGTTCATGGGGTCGCAAAGAGTTGGACACGACTGAGTGACTGAACTGAAACATTAGAATAGTCTTCTTATTGTTCATACTGTTTTTGTAGCCTTTTCCCCTACTTACTTGAAGATATAATTTGAACATATTCCCTTTCTTTAAATAGTCCTTGATAACCTGGCTGTTAATGACTGTATCCTTGTCTATATGTGAGGATACTGCACTTTATTTTTGTATTGTACATAAATTTTGTCTAGTTCTTAAATAACAAGAGAAGACATGCTATTATAGAAATAGTTATATGTTTGTTGCTTAATTTTTTTAATTTTAAATATTTTTTAAAATTGAAATAAAACTTTTTTTAAGTTTGTTATTATTTTGTAGTTGTTGTAAGTGGAATTATTAGATTGCAGAATATGGAGGTATTTTTTAAGCTTTTAGTAAATATTTCTAGATTGCCCTTCATATACTTTCTTTTCTTCCAATGATATAAGAAAATTCAGACATTAAAAAGAAAAAAAATGGAACAAGACCAGATATCTCAAAATATAGACACAGATTTTATGTGAAGATTTTAAATTTCTTTTCTTGTTTTTTTTTCTATTGAGTTTTATCAATTCTTTATATATAACCTCTTATCAGATAACATAATTTGCAAACATTTTCTCCTAGTCAGTAGGTTTCGTTTTCATTTTGTTGATGATTTTCTTTTCTGTGCAGAAGCCTTTTACTAATGTAGTCCCACTCATTTCTTTTTGCTTTCATTGCCTTTGCTTTTTGTATTAAATCCAGGAAGTCATCACCACTATCAAGAGCTTATTGTCTGTTTTCTTCTAGGAGTTTTTAGGGTTTTAGGCCTTATAGTCAAGCCTTTAATCTACTTTCCAGGTTTGTATAAGGTAAATTAACCTGCTCCATACTGGCATTTCTCTGTAACAGATTTGTGTTTGGCGTCCTCAATTCAGTTCAGTTCAGTCGCTCAGTTGTGTCTGACTCTTTGCGACCCCATGAATCGCTGTCCATCACCGTCTCCCAGAGTTCACTTAGACTCACATCCATTGAGTCGGTGATGCCATTCAGCCATCTCATCCTCTGTCGTCCCCTTCTTCTCCTGCCCCCAATCCCTCCCAGCATCAGAGTCTTTTCCAATGAGTCAACTTTTGCATGAGGTGGCCAAAGTACTGGAGTTTCAGCTTTAGCATCATTCCCTCCAAAGAAATCCCAGGGCTGATCTCCTTCAGAATGGACTGGTTGGATCTCCTTGCAGTCCAAGGGACTCTCAAGAGTCTTCTCCAACACCACAGTTCAAAAGCATCAATTCTTCAGCACTCAGCTTTCTTCACAGTCCAACTCTCACATCCATACATGACCACTGGAAAAACCATAGCCTTGACTAGATGGACCTTTGTTGGCAAAGTAGTATCTCTGCTTTTCAATATGCTGTTTAGGTTGGTCATAACTTTCTTTCCAAGGAGTAAGCGTCTTTTAATTTCATGGCTGCAGTCACCATTTGCACTGATTTTGGAGCCCCCCAAAATAAAGTCTGACACTGTTTCCACTGTTTCCCCATCTATTTCCCATGAAGTAATGGGACCAGATGCCGTGATCTTCGTTTTCTGAATGGTGAGCTTTAAGCCAACTTTTTCACTCTCCACTTTCACTTTCATCAAGAGGCTTTTTACTTCCTCTTCACTTTCTGCCATAAGGGTGTGTCATCTGCATATCTGAGGTGATTGATATTTCTCCCGGCAATCTTGATTTCAGCTTGTGCTTCTTTCAGCCCAGCATTTCTCATGATGTCCTCTGCATAGAAGTTAAATAAGCAGGGTGACAATATACAGCCTTGACATACTCTTTTTCCTATTTGGAACCAGTCTTTTGTTCCATGTCCAGTTCTAACTGTTGTTTCCTGACCTGCATACAGGTTTGTCAAGAGGCAGGTCAGGTGGTCTGGTATTCCCATCTCTTTCAGAATTTCCCACAGTTTATTGTGATCCACACAGTGAAAGGCTTTGGCATAGTCAATAAAGCAGAAATAGATGTTTTTCTGGAACTCACTTGTTTTTTCCATGATCCAGCGGATGTTGGCAATTTGATCTCTGATTCCTCTGCTTTTTCTAAAACCATCTTGAGCATCTGGAAGTTCACGGTTCATGTATTGCTAAAGCCTGGCTTGGAGAATTTTGAGCATTACTTTACTAGAGTGTGAGATGAGTGCAATTGTGTGGTAGTTTGAGCATTCTTTGGCATTGCCTTTCTTTGGGATGGGAATGAAAACTGACCTTGTCCAGTCCTGTGGCCACTGCTGAGTTTTCCAAATTGGCTGGCATATTGAGTGCAGCACTTTCACAGCATCATCTTTCAGGATTTGAAATAGCTCAACTGGAATTCCGTCACCTCCACTAGCTTTGTTTGTAGTGATGCTGTCTAAGGCCCACTTGACTTCGCATTCCAGAATGTCTGGCTCTAGGTGAGTGATCACACCATCATGATTATCTTGGTCATGAAGATCTTTTTTGTACAGTTCTTCTGTGTATTCTTGCCACCTCTTCTTAATATCTTCTGCTTCTGTTAGGTCCAGACCATTTCTGTCCTTTATCGAGCCCATCTTTGCATGAAATGTTCTCTTGGTGTCTCTAATTTTCTTGAAGAGATCTCTAGTCTTTCTCATTCTGTTGTTTTCTTCTGTTTCTTTGCATTGATCGCTGAGGAAGGCTTTCTTATCTCTTCTTGCTATTCTTTGGAACTCTACATGCAGATCTTGTATCTTTCAGATCTTGTATCTCTGCCTGTATCTTTCCTTTTCTCCTTTGCTTTTCACTTCTCTTCTCTCTGTTCGTTTCCAAGGCAAACTATTCAATATCACGGTAATCCAAGTCTATGCCCCAACCAGTAATGCTTAAGAAGCTGAAGTTGAACGTTCTATGAAGATCTACAAGACCTTTTAGAACTAACACCCAAAAAAGATGTCCTTTTCATTATAGGGGACTGGAATGCAAATGTAGGAAGTCAAGAAACACCTGGAGTAACAGGCAAATTTGCCCTTGGAATACGGAATGAAGCAGGGCAAAAGCTAATAGAGTTTTGCCAAGAAAATGCACTGGTCATAGCAAACACCCTCTTCCAACAACACAAGAGAAGACTCTACACACGGACATTACTAAATGGTCAACACTGAAATCAGATTGATTATATTCTTTGCAGCCAAAGATGGAGAAGCCCTATACAGTCAACAAAAACAAGACCGGGAGCTAACTGTGGCTCAGATCATGAACTCCTTATTGCCAAATTCAGACTGAAATTGAAGAAAGTAGGGAAAACCACTAAACCATTCACATATGACCTAAATCAAATCCGTTATGATTATACAGTGGAAGTGAGAAATAGATTTAAGGGCCTAGATCTGATAGATAGAGTGCCTGATGAACTATGGAATGAGGTTCATGACATTGTACAGGAGACAGGGATCAAGACCATCCCCATGGAAAAGAAATGCAAAAAAAGCCAAATGGCTGTCTGGGGAGGCCTTACAAATAGCTGTGAAAAGAAGAGAAGCGTCCTCAATTACTAGATGTCAAATCAGTTTTCATTCACTTATTTCCTTTCCCAGTTCCTGGAATCTTTGTTGCCAATTCTCATCTGCTTTTGGCTTTTTACCTGTTTTCATTGTGGCTTTATGTTCTTGTACTAGTTTCATAATTTTTGTATAATATACATGTGTTTATACTGTATTATTACATTCATTTCTCCTTATACCCAAGTTACTCTCTCCTAGTAAATAGCAGTTGGAGCTAATTCCTCCATGCTAATTTTCATGAGCTAACTAGCATATCAGACCACTCTATAAAATGTTAGTGCTGTAACATGTTAAGAATGAATTTCTTGCTCCTGTCAAAGTACAGTCATGGTTGATAGGGATCAGTTCTGCTCCATTTAATTACTATCCCCTGGGTCCTTGGGAGTCTTTCTCTCAGACCTGAGAACGGGAAGAGGGCTGTTGGTCACACATGAGAAGGCTTTGGGGCCAGACTCAGAAGTGGCTTCTTGCCTCATTTCTGTGCACATGCATTGGCCAGAATGCAATTACATGTCAGCATTTAAATGCACAGCAGTAAAGGGAGTGCAGTCCATCTGTTTTCCCAAGAGGGAGATGAACAATTAGCCATTCCATGCTATGCATTTTTTGCTAATTCCCATACCATTGCATATACACAGACATGCACGCTCGAACATGCATATGTTCGTGAACCCATGTCCTTTACAAAATCGTTGTCTGTGCTATAAAAATGGGTTAATATTGTGTACATCTGTTTTCATCTTCTTGTTCCCAGTCAGTGGTGGCTTTTCTTGGTCTCTACCATTGGGAGGCCTAGACATATGAAGTCCCTGCTCTGCCTCATGAGCATGACCTGAATCAGAGCAAGAAGCAGTGTCTGAGGGGCTTTCTTAGAGAACCCAGCCCCTTAAAATGATGGCAGAACCCAGTCTGGCTTCCCTGGTGCTGGTGGTGTATCCCCCATTGCTTGCTGGCACTGGTGCTTGCTCCTGTCTCAGTGCCCAACAGTCTTGGAGCATCAGTGGGCCTTGGAGCAGCTCCCTGGAGATCTTGACCTTGCAGGTCAGGATACCTGGGCTCCAGCTTTGCTTATTAGTTGTCCTGCCTTTGACATGTCAGCTAGAGTACCAGGTCTCTGTTTCCTCATGGACAAAATGAGGAGTTATTAATAGATGAAGAGGACTCTGAAGTCCTTCCAGCATGTATTTATGGCCAATATTCTGTCTGTTCTTATTGAACCTTCTCAGTAAGACTCAGAAGATGAGTTAACTTGTTATTAAACAGACTGTTGTCTGTTACTTGAGAATTGCTTGTCCTGGGACACCTACGATTTTTGGTTCTGGAACTGACTTCTGGTATAATTACTGTTGTCTTGATTCCATGGAACAGATTACCCAGACCAGAAGGTTAGGAACGTAAGGACTTGTGTTATTTATTCATGATCCCAGTTTTCTGGAAAGAAGGATCAGTGGCAGGATCATGTTTCTCGTTAGGCTGTTGTTCCTGGGGCAAGTGATAGAGGATGTTGTTGTGAGCAAAGCCTGGAACTCATCTCACCCTTCAGCTGGCCTTCTTACATGGCAAGTTGGGGACTGGCATGTCTGCCTACTGAGAACGCCACACATCAGACGCCTCGTCTAGGCTCCGTCCAGGCTGCAGTGCTGCCTGGAAGCACCAGTGGGATTCTGAGGCACCATTAGGACACAGTGATGCACCAGAATCATTACTGGCTCAGCTTCCAGTGAACTGATGTGGGTGGAGCACATCATCCATAAACAGAAGCCAGGTAGACATGCTTCTCTTGGCCATAAGTGAAAAGGGTGAAGACTGTTGTTGTTCCCTGTATTTTTTTTTCTTGTTTCAAGTATGAATTTAGCCATGTGACTGGATCTGTCCCATGCCTCTTCCTCTATTCCTTTGCCTCTGCTCATGAGCCTGGCAGGACTCAGATCCAGGCAGGAAGAGGAGAGGGGGAAATGGGTGTCATTTGCAAGGCTTTCGTGGCTGGAAGACACTCTGTTCTTTGGGTTCATTGAACAGGGAAGATAGAATTCATGCATGTGTTTTCCTTTTTGCACAAGCACAGCTCATTTCTGGAGAGTCACACAGAGGCAGTTAATACTTAAGAATCACTTAACACAATCACAGTTTTTTATTTTCACATGTTGATCATGTATCTGGTCCTATCACTTCATGGCAGATAGATGGGGAAACAATGGAAACAGTGAGAAACTTTATTTTGGGGGGCTCCAAAATCACTGCAGACGGTGACTGTAGCCATGAAATTAAAAAATGCTTGCTCCTTGGAAGAAAAGCTATGACCAACCTAGACAGTATTTTAAAAAGCAGAGACATTACTTTGCCAACAAAGGTCTGTCTAGTCAAAGCTATGGTTTTTCCAGTGATCATGTATGGATGTGAGAGTTGGAATATAAAGAAAGCTGAGTGCCGAAGAATTGATGCTTTTGAGCTGTGGTGTTGGAGAAGACTCTTGAGAGTCCCTTGGACCACAAGGAGATTCAACCAGTCCATCCTAAAGGAGATCAGTCCTGAGTATTCATTGGAAGGATTGAAGCTGAAACTCCAGTACTTTAGCCACCTGATGTGAAAAACTGACTCATTGGAAAAGACCCTGATGCTGGGAAATATTGAAGGCGGGAGGAGAGGGGATGACAGAGGATGAGATGGTTGGGTGGCATCACCACATCGATGGACATGAGTTTGAGTAAACTCCGGGAGTTGGTGATGGACAGGGAAGCCTGGCGTGCTACAGTTCATGGAGTCGCAAAGAGTCAGACGCGAATGAGTGACTGAACTGAACTGATTGATCATGTAAAGCGAGTGGGGCTGTTCCTCTGGGCTCAGCAGCTGGGTCTGTCTTCAAGGCCAGAGCAGGATTGGATGCCTGCTCACCAAGCATTCCTCACCCCACCACTTGTGGGTCTCATTTGTCACCGTTACCCTGAATGTGCTGGTCAGGTTCCCTAGGGGTCCTCCCAGGTGGGGAACCTAGAGCTGGCTGAGGAGCCTCAATGCTGAAGGGGCAGATTCAAATCTTGTACAGAAATGTGGGGGCCCAAGTAGCAAGGAGTAAGTTTGGACTGTTTTTTAAAATATGAGCTATAAAGGTAAATGCAGCTGCAGAAATGTTATACCAATGCATATTTTAAAATTGTAATGAGAAATAGTAAACTTGGGAAATTGTAATTACAAACCTTTAATTATGAGAATAAACCCTAATCAATGCAGAATAATTGGAATAATTGGAAAAATAATCAATTCAAAGTTTGAGGTCAGACAGTGATTGTGAGTTTTTTCAAACTTCTGAAGAGCCTCCTGCAGTGAGCTGGTTGTGCCATACATTCACACCACTTTTGGACCCTGGTCCACCTTCTTGACCTTGTGGAATGAATGCATGGACCAGTGAATGACTGCTCGTGAGCGTGAATGCAAGCAAAACAGCCTACTCAGAGGTTATCATAGACTTCCATTCTTAATAGGAGCTATTAAATTATTGTTGTTATTCAGTTGATAAGTCATGTCTGACTCTTTGTGACCCCATGGACTGCAGCATGCTAGGCTTCCTTGTCCTTTTCTATCTCCTGGAGTTTGCTGAAACTCATGTTCACTGAGTCAGTGATGCCATCCAGTGAACTTCCAGATGTACAAGCTGGTTTTAGAAAAGGCAGAGGAACCAGAGATCAAATTGCCAACATCTGCTGGATCATGGAAAAAGCAAGAGAGTTCCAGAAAAACATCTATTTCTGCTTTATTGACTATGCCAAAGCCTTTGACTGTGTGGATCACAATAAACTGGAAAATTCTGAAAGAGATACCAGACCACCTGACCTGCCTCTTGAGAAACCTATATGCAGGTCAGGAAGCAACAGTTAGAACTGGACATGGAACAACAGACTGGTTCCAAATGGGAAAAGGAGTACGTCAAGGCTATATATTGTCACCCTGCTTATTTAACTTCTATGCAGAGGACATCATGAGAAACGCTGGGCTAGAAGAAGCACAAGCTGTAATCAAGATTGCCAGGAGAAATATCAATCACCACAGATATACAGATGACACCACTCTTATGGCAGAAAGTGAAGAGGAAGTAAAAAGCCTCTTGATGAAAGTGAAAGTAGAGAGTGAAAAAGTTGGCTTAAAGCTCAACATTCAGAAAACGAAGATCATGGCATCTGGTCCCATCACTTCATGGGAAATAGATGGGGAAACAGTCGAAACAGTGGCAGACTTTATTTTGGGGGGGCTCCAAAATCACTGCAGATAGTGACTGCAGCCATGAAATTAAAAGATGCTTACTCCTTGCAAAGAAAGTTATGACGAACCTAGATAGCATATTCAAAAGCAGAGACATTACTTTGCTGACTAAGGTCCATCTAGTCAAGGCTATGGTTTTTCCAGTGGTCACGTATGGATGTGAGAGTTGGACTGTGAAGAAGGCTGAGTGCTGAAGAATTGATGCTTTTGAACTGTGGTGTTGGAGAAGACTCTTGAGAGTCCCTTGGACTGCAAGGAGATCCAACCAGTCCATTCTGAAGGAGATCAGTCCTGGGTGTTCTTTGGAAGGACTGATGCTAAAGCTGAAACTCCAATGCTTTGGCCCCTTCATGTGAAGAGTTGACTCATTGGAAAAGACTCTGCTGCTGGGAGGGATTGGGGGCAGGAGGAGAAGGGGACGACAGAGGATAAGATGGCTGTATGGCATCACCGACTCGATGGACATGAGTTTGGGTGGACTCCGGGAGTTGCTGATGGACAGGGAGGCCTGGCGTGCTGCAATTCATGGGGTCGCAAAGAGTCAGACACGACTGAGTGGCTGAACTGACTGAACTGAACTGATCCCATCCAACCTTCTCATCCTCGGTACCCTCCTTCTCCTCCTGCCCTCAGTGTTTCCCATCATCAGCGTCTTTTCCAATGAGCTGGCTCTTTGCATCTGGTGGCCAAAGTCCTGGAGCTTCAGCTTCAGCATCAGTCTTTCCAATGAATATTCAGAGTTGAGTTCCTTTAGGACTGAATGGTTTGATCTTGCTGTCGAAGGGATTCTCAAGAGTCCTCTCCAGCACCACAATTCGAAAGCATCAGTCTTTGGCTCTCAGCCTTCTTTATGGTTCAACTCTTGCTTTTAGTTAAAAATACTAAATATTTAGTATTGTTTCTGTACACAAATGTAGGTGACCATTTTCCTCCTCGAAGTGCTTTGAAAGCCCCCTCAACCTCTGATGCTAAGCCCCTCATTTCTGGTCCTGTCTGCCCACTGAGTGGGAACTTTGACCCTTTTCATCTCAGGGACTGCTGGACGGTCAGCGATGCCAGAATAAGATAGGTGGATCATATGTAGCCCCTGTGTGGTACCTGTTCACCCATTTGAGGGAATATTGCTTTTAGCAATTTGTTAGAATACAAACTTGTAAAGTTCAAACTTGTACTTATACATTTATTCCAGGAGTAAACCAAGTATAAAGAAAGTGCACTGATAGCACAGTTAGAGATATTTATGTTCTAAACCAGTGGTTTTCAAGCTCTATTCCCTTTCAACTCTGAGTCCTTGGGGCTCCCTGGCTCATCTTTAATCAGAATTTTCTATAGTGAGCTTCTCTGTATGATTTTTTTTTTTTTTTACTGGAAGTCTTCTCAAGATCAAAAGGGGTTTAAAACAAAATGCTATTTCATTTTTAAAAAAGCAGTTGATTATAATAGGTCCAGTTTGGAGGAAGAGGGATACTCAAATTAAGAGGGCTAGAAGTTCTGGCATACTAGAAAGAGTTTTAAAAACAGCAAAACATTCAGCAAGTAAAAGTACCAGTTGCTTGTAGTCTCACATTTCTTCTTGCTTTATGTCAAAGCTTCATTTTATTTTTCCAAAAAGAAAATTACAAGAAAGTAAAATTACAAAAAGATCTGGTTAAAAAGGCAACCTCCAGGCTCTGTTAAAGGGTTGTTATGGGTTCACCTCAAGCTGTGTGCCTTTGGCATTTGAAACAATTATGTTTATTATCAGCATAGACCTCAGGGAGAAAAGAAAGATTTTCAAGGATCAGAGAGTAAACTATAGTCAGTATCCTCCATTTAGTAGACATGATAATGGATCTTAGAGAGAAATATGTTTTCATAGAAGCTGTAGAGTAACAAACCAGGTATTGGAGAAATATTCAACTGTTTTGTAAGTCATGCATTATCAGAGATTTTATTTTCCTGCTGCTATTTCTAAACTTGAGAAACACAATACCCTTTCATCTTCAAGCAACTCAGCTGAACACTTTTATGTGTAATAGCTTTCAGAGTGAAACTTTTTGCCACCTCTTAAACACTGGCCAAGTTGTCTTTTGACTGATTTTTGGTGAATTTTCTTAGTTTCCATGATTTGGTAAGCTCCAGGGCATTTCCCCCTACTCCATTTTCTTTAATATTCCTTGAGCGACCATCTTTGTAGACTCCTGGTTCCCAGTATTTTAAGACTGGAAAGAAGCTTTAGGTTAATACAGTCTAGTTCAGTTCAGTTCAGTCACTTAGTCATGTCCGACTCTTTGCGACCCCATGAATTGCAGCATGCCAGGCCTCCCTGTCCATCACCAACTCCTGGAGTTCACTCAGATTCATGTCCATCGAGTCAGTGATGCCATCCAGCCATCTCATCCTCGGTTGTCCCCTTCTCCTCCTGCCCCCAATCCCTCCCAGCATCAAAGTCTTTTCCAGTGAGTCAGTTCTTTGCATGAGGTGGCCAAAGTACTGGAGTTTCAGCTTTAGCATCATTCCTTCCAATGAACACCCAGGGCTGATCTCCTTCAGAATGCACTGTTTGGATCTCCTTGCAGTCCAAGGGACTCTCAAGAGTCTTCTCCAACACCACAGTTCAAAAGCATCAATTCTTTGGCACTCAGCCTTCTTCAAGTCCAACTCTCACATCCATACATGACTACTGGAAAAACCATAGCCTTGACTAGACGGACCTTTGTTGGCAAAGTAATGTCTCTGCTTTTGAATATGCTATCTAGGTTGGTCATAACTTTCCTTGCAAGGAGTAAGCGTCTTTCAGTTTCATGGCTGCAGTCACCATCTGCAGTGATTTTGGAGCCCCCAAAAATAAAGTCTGCCACTGTTTCCACTGTTTCCCCATCTATTTCCCATGAAGTGATGGGACCAGATGCCATGATCTTCGTTTTCTGAATGTTGAGCTTTAAGCCAACTTTTTCACTCTCCTCTTTCACTTTCATCAAGAGGCTCTTTAGTTCCTCTTCACTTTCTGCCGTAACATGGTTTTATTAAAGATGAAATAAGAGAAGCACAGGCTGTGGCTTTAGATTACATTGTGGTACGGTTTTAAAACAGCTTAACTGTTATAATTATGGCAGCTTTTACCTGTTTTAAATTTAGATATAAAGGATCATATGTTTATCTTTTCTAATTTTTTATTGATTTTTCCTTTTTGTCATACACCTCAAAACTGGGCAGTGATAGTCCACGATTTCTTAAGTTATAAGGTTAATTTTAGAAAAAAATGAAAGCATCTAAACCAATGGATAAATTATAGTAAGATCCTTTTTTTGAACCCTGTGATCATTAATGAATTTATCATTTAATCTGTCTTTGTCTTTTAAATATCTTGAAAATAACCAAAACATTCTTTTAACTCTTGCAGGTTTTTATGAAACCTGGATAAAATATTAATAATATGCATAAAATGTCTGTGTGTTCTTAGAACTACAGTTGTATTAAATATCTGATGCAAAAGCAGAACAGTCATGTTTTAGAAAACGTTAGCAACACGTCTGAATTGTTGGATTTCTCATGACTTGTCCTTCTTGTAACATCACAGCGATTGCACCATGGTTTTCTCCCGAATGTGAAACTTGAAGTTGTGGATAAGCGAAACCCCAGGTGAATTTGCTTGCTACGATTATGGATATTAACGACCAAATATAAAGGTACACGTTTCGATTAGTGTGATATTATATTGGCGTTTCCCCTGTGTCTCCTGTGAGGCTGGCTTCAGAGGCTCTAAGTTCCTGTCTCAGAGGGAGGATGGAACTTGGCCCGAGTTCATTGCTGGTCTTGTGTCTCTGTTCTCGTGTCTCAGCTGACATGTATGGAAGAGGATTCTATAGATTAGACACGACTGATTTTCTGAAGGCTCTCACACATCTTTGTTTGCACTTGCTGCTGAGATGTCACAAATTTTGTTCCTTTTAAAAAAAACCTTCTTTTTGTTGGTATCATCAGATTTTTCTTGAAACTGTTGTCATTAAGCAGCTGAAGAATGATTACCTCCTTGTTCTCTACTAGTCAAACAAAAGATTTGATGTTGAAGTGAAAATCGATTCACAGATTTCTATACCATCCTTGTTGTGACATCTGTGTTTTTTAAAAAATATACACATCTTCAAAATTAAATTATCCTTAAGTGAAAGCCTTTCATTTTTTCACACAGATAGCTGAAAGTAACTGTGGAATTCAATAAATCTTCGACAGCATATGACAGTTCAAAATCATTTTCCACACAAGCACAGCTTATTTTTATATTAATAAAAAATTGAAGTCAGTGAATATTTATAGGCTTTATTAATAAAGATGTATTTAAGTTGGATATACAGTTGGATATAATTGAAAAGAAATCTTATTTGCTCTATGCCTAATTTGAAAATAACTTCTAATTCATCTCATAGAGAATAATCAGTATATATATATTTACTTATTTATTTTAGTAAAATACAGAGATGAGTATTTGGCTTGGTCACAGGTTATCAAGACCAGATACTGGCAATGTCCTTTATTTTTCTGACAGGTGAAACCAATAACTGTGCTAAATGCTATTCAGGAATATGTTATAGGTGTTCTATCCCACATACATTGTTATTAATGTTTACATTTAATTTTAAGCATATTAAGTTCTTATTTGTGACTTTTTCTTGTTTACTCTTATTATAGCACTTACTGTGGAAATGATTTTTGGATCTCATAATTATAAATTCAGTAATGTTTCATTACTGAAAATGAGCATCAATTTTTTCCTTTATATTCTTACTTAACTTTCATTATAAAATCACTGCATTTCTAGGAAAAGCTTTATCTTGATAGTACATCACATGTTATTTAGAATTTTAATTGACAGATTATTTTCTTGTGATTCCTAAGATGCATAATACAATAGTATCCAATTGAACATATTTGCCAGCTTATTGTGTGATCACATTGGATTAGTATCACCTTCTGAAATATCATTTGAAAATACCGTTTGAAAACCTTTAGCTCCTAAAGTAAATTTAGTATACTTCTTTATTTACTATCTCAGCATCGAACTTTTAAAATCTCTTATGATTTCGCTGAGCCTTCCAAAGAAATATTTCATATGTCTTCTTCTTTTTCTTTCATGGAAGTTGCTTTGTCCTTTATTAGTGGCAAAAAAGTTGAAAAGTATCTGGTACTTCTGACGAGATTAGAACCCTAATGTTACCTCCATGACTGTGGGCTAATGGAAATCCCTTTAGGATTTTAGGCTAAATTAAGATGTGACATGGGGCTTTAGAAAATCTGCGGTGAATTGCTTCCGCACACCCTTAGGTCTGCCAGAATATATCCATCTTGAAATGACATACATGTCTTGGGGCTTGTGGAGAACTTGAGGTCCCCCAAGGAGCCTCTGACCTCCTGCAGCACGTGCTGTCACGGCCCCTCCCTCTCGTCTCCTCCCCAGGCAGGCCCTCAGTTGGGTACATGCTCTTCCTGCCCCCAGAGGTGGAGGGGAGGAGATGGTCTGGGGGCTGGCGCAGTTGTCTGAATAAAGAAATAGATTACAGAGAAGACTCAGAAGCATGGTTTCAAGTCCTATTCAGCACTGTTCCCAAAGATACAGGGCGTTGAAAATGAGCATCAGGTTTTTCCTCTGAATTCTTGTTCATGGCGATTAAAGGTGGAGGGTGAGGCTGTCTTTCCAAGTAGGGAAATTAGTTGCTTTCCCTATCTTCTCTTGGCCCGAGGCATCCATCTGTGCCTTTATGAATGTGTTGATCCTATTGTTCCGTAATCTTCTTTTTTGAAGTCAATACCCTCAAGGACTGTCTTTATCCCTGGCAGTGATGGATGCTGAGTGTACGTGTGAATGAATGGGTGAGTGCAGGGGTGCTCAGTGGCATGGAGTGTACCCTAAAACCCTCCTATGTGAATGGGAGTCCAGTGTGTTAGTCACAGCGCACTCTCCCCTTAAGCTCAGCTGCCAGGAAATCTAAGGTGGCCTTCTGCACAGGAAAGTGCCCTAGGTCACCCTGGTGGGGTTTCATTCCAGCTCTGACTCCTGTTTAACCAAGTTAGTAACTTCGTGGTTACCTGACGTATTGTTTTTCTTGGTGGCTCAGATGGTAAAGCATCTGCCTGCAATGCAGAAGACCCGGGTTCAATCCCTGGGTTGGGAAGATCCCCTGGAGAAGGAAATGGCAACCCACTCCAGTACTCTTGCCTGGAAAATCCCATGGACGAAGGAGCTTGATAGGCTACAGTCCATGGGGTTGCAAAGAGTTGGTCACGACTGAGCAACTTCACACACCTCTGGAGAGCAGTGGCCTGCAGTGCCCACCTGGGAGGTTGGCTCAAAGCATCAGGATAAGGAGCCTCGCTGTGCCTTGCCCTTTCTAGGGCCCCAGTGGCCACCACCATGGTTATTGGTCAGTGCAGGTGCTCTGGGCTGCTCTCCCAGGGGCCCTGGGCCTCATGGAAGTAATCACTAGCTGTAGAAGGAGAGGAGATGAGCCCAGGCTCCCTGGGGAACAAAACAGTGAGTCTTCCTGGAATCCCTGGGGATGCTGTGGAGCATGTGCGATGTACCGTGGGCCCAGTCTTAACACTGATAGTGATGATGATGCCAGACACTTTTCTCAGGGTTTTTATGCACCAGGGTATCCTCACAGCAGCTGGAATGATGTAATATATGACCCTGTGTGTCTGGCCTCTTTCACTCCATTTTGAAGTTTTCATCCCAGTTGTAGTGTGCATCAGTATTTTATCCTTTTTTATTTCTGAATAGTATTCCCTTGTATGGATGTATCATGTTTTGTTCATCACTGATAGACATTTGGGTTGTTTCCCCTTTTGGCTATTTTAATAATGCTGCTGTGAACATCTGGATGTGTTTTTGTGTGCGTGCATGCTTTCACTTCACTCAGGTACACACTAGGAGGGGGATTGCTGGGTCTTATGGTATTTCTCTGTTTAAAATTGTTCTCCAAAGTGGCTGCACCATGTTACATTCTCATTGGAACCTCTCACAAAGGTCCAAGGAACCTCTCTACATCCCTGCCAACATTTGTTCCTATCTATTTTGTTTATTTTGTAATCATCCTATTGGGCCTTATGTATTTAGAACCAGAGAGTCTGAATTATTACCTGCGACCACTAGGTTACGTCTTGGCCAAGAGGGGTGGGATGCAGCAATGGTTGCTTTGTGGTTGTAGCAATAGTAGTGGCAGTAGTGGATGTGATGGTGTTGGTCTCCAGTGTCAGAGACACAGTCCTAGTAGAGTAAGAAGACCCAGGTACTGAATATGGGGTTTGTTCTGGGTACCTAGGTAGGGATGTCGTGTAGCTCATCTTTATCTTCACAACTCTTTTGTTAATTTTTTTTATTGAGATATAGTTGATGTGTAGCATTGTATCAATATGAGTTTTAGGTGCACCATGTGATTCAAGATTTGTTTCTGTTCTGCAAACATCACTACCATAAGTCTAGCCACACAACAGCCCTTCCAGGTAGCTGTTATTTCTTCTTTATAGTCAGCATGGAGAACTGACCAGAGTGTCACAGCTAGTTTGTGTGCTTAGACAGTCAGTTGTGTCTGACTGTCTGCGGCCCATGGACTGTAGTCCACTAGGCTCCTCCGTCCATGGCGATTCTCCAGGCAAGAATACTGGAGTCAGTTGCCATGCCCGCCTCCAAGGGATCTTCCTGATCCAGGGATCCAACCCAGGTCTCCTGCACTGCAGGCAGATTCTTTACACTTACATAATTACACAGCTAGTTTACACTTAGATGTTTTGCTTTCATTTTAGCTCTTACTTCAGAGCTATGATGAGCCATTGAAATTAGGGAGCATCATTGTCAGTGTTGGAGAGTGGGACCATGGCAGTTTGTGTCAAGATATTCTACACTCTGCCAGGACTAGTCAGGCCAGATATTCTGATTTTCATACCGAAAATATGGATTCAGTTGTGTGTGGTTCATTGGTAGGTGAGCTGTGAAGTTTTTCTTACAACGGCAAGACTTTAAGATACTACTTCTCCTTGATTATATGTGTGCTGAGTGCTAAGTCGCTTCAGTTGTGTCCGACTCTTTGCAACCCCATGGACTGTAGCCCGCCAGGCTCCTCTGTCCATGGGAATCTCCAGACAAGAATACTGGAGTGGGTTGCCATGGATAACAGTGTATATTAATTACCATGGTTACTCTCTAATAAATATTTATGATGTACTCAGTGTGTATCGTGTTCAGTTTACAGCCAACTATTATGGTTAATAACTGTTCTTTTGTTTGGTTGTACACTGTACTCTGTTATACCTGAAAACCCATTACTGTCCCCTTATCAGGAATTGTACATTAAATTATAATAGACGGATGGATGCTTTTAGGAAGTTTAGCCTTAATTTGGGGGAAAAAATGTATTCTACAAATAAATGTAAAGGGATAACTTAAAACAGAGTAATATTTGATAAATATTTGCCCGGTGGGAAGCGCTGCTAAGCTGTGAAATGAAATATAAATGAATTCCAAATAGATGTTTTAGGAACTTCTACTGAATCATTAATAAATTGAGTCTCTTCAGCAAGTCTTTTCATATTTAATGCATTAACTGGATTATGTATTTGTGGCATTTCTAAATGAAACAAGAGCATCATAGCCAAGAGGAATTGTTGGGGTAAGTGGTTTATGTGTAGGACTCGAAGCTGGTTTGAATTTTAGGTCAGACCAATAAGTTTAAAGCTTTTTGTTTGAAAACACCTGCGGGTAGACTCGCGCAAAGCGGAAGTCCAAATACAAGCCTGTGAGTGCTTGCTGTAATTAAGGCTTGCCAGCGCTTCGAGGAAGTCGCCTGACCCCCACGGGTCCTGGTGTAATTATCTGTCAGAGAGGGAGCAGAGTCTGGAGTGCGTCCTGTCACTCGGCAGTGTCTCCAACACGGATGCATTTTTGAAAATGGTTTTGAAATACGAGGCTAAAACAAGATACCCTGTTTAAAATGACAGTCCTTTGAGTTAAACTTCTAATTAATAGCCATTACGGTGCCGCGGTGATTGATCACCATCTTCATTTGGGAAGGATATTGGGACAACTTTCAAAAATATTATGACCCATTAATGAAAAGATAATTTTCCGAGTAGGTGACAATATCAATTAATGTCAGCTGTGATTTCTGGAGGAGTTGAAGCAGGTGCATCCGTGCGACCACGGTCACAACAAACAGCAATCGATGGTAACTGCTGTGCTCCTCCCTTGGGTGTGGCGTCCCATGTGGCCTCTTCCTCTCCCCGTCCATGCGGCCACCCACAAGGGAGCCTCGGGGAGGAACCAGCGCAGGTGGCTTGGGTGACTCGCCCGAGGCTACAGCGTCTCTATGTGGTAGAGCAGATGGGGACCGGGTAGCCCAGGTCTACAGCCCAAGCTCTTCATCTGTAGCGGGGCATCTCCCCCTGTGCAGGGCAGAAAGCGACTCAGCCCTGGGGGCTGTGTGTCTCTGGTGCAGCCACTGGCTTTGTGGTTTAGCACAAAAGCAGCCATGAAAACTTTATTTGTGGACAATTCCAATTCTCTTACGTGTCATCAAATAGTCTTCTTCTTTTTTTTTTTTTTTTTTTAGCAGTTTAAAAATGTAAAAACCATTTTTAGCCACTGGCATGCATAGAACAGGTGCCAGACCCTTGTTTAGCTTGGAAACTGTATTTCCCAGCTCCTGTCTTAATAGATCTGCCGTGCTGATTGGACAGTGAGATGAACTCACTGAGTTGTTACCTTTAGTATAATCTGTTTTAGACACCCACCTTATTTTTTTGGATATTTGATCTGTAAAGAAAACCAAATCGGTATTTAATTTTCAATCTAGTTTTAGGTAAGTTTTATACAGTTAGTCTAGGAGGTAGAAGAGATGGTGCCACGGATCAACACTTTCTAGACTTAAATGCATGTTTCTTAGTAGCAATGGATTGTTGTTTAGTTGCTAAGTCATGTCCAACTCTTTGTGACCCCTTGGACTGTAACCCACCAGGCTCCACTGTCCATGGGATTTCCCAGGCAAGGATACTGGAGTGGGTTGCTACTTCCTTCCCCAGGGAATCTTCCCAACCCAGGAAATGAAACTTGCATCTCCTGCACTGGAAGGTGGATTCTTTACCACTGAGCCATCAGGAAAACCCATCAATGGATAATCAGTCGTTCATTTAATTTTCAGAGTAAAGGTAGTCAATCTCTCTGCCCCCGCCACCCCATGATGTATATTCTTTCCCAGAGTCTGTGTCTGTGCCGCTGGTGTTGTATTCTCCAAGAACTGTGTGGAGACTTACCTTGCACATTTTTTATGGAAGTCAGTGTATCCAACACAGAAACCTTCCCGGCAGCATGAAGAACTGTGGTGGCGGGGAGCTGGCCACTGGGCTGGAGCCACTGCCACGCTCCCGGGTACCCTCACCTGCTCATCCCCCAGCCTGACCTGCAGGATCTGCCAAGATCCTGCCATGTGACTATTTGGCTGGAGGCGCCAGCTGAGTCACGAGCTTGGGAGAATAGAAATAGCACATTTCGCAGCTTCTGCACAGAACACTGCCTGTGTGGGACCTCCTAAATAAAATATGACGATGAAGGAGCACTGACTGTTCTGAACCCTTGTTTCGGGATCATGCATCTCTTCGAGTGTCTGCTGTAGACGGCGAAGCTGCAGCGTACACGTGCCTGTGTACACAGGGGCTGGATGCTGTTTGTGTTTCAAGCGTTAATGGACTTTTCAAAAATGTTTTATTTTGTATTGGGGTATAGCCAATTAACAATGTTGTGGTAATTTCAGGTGAACAGTGGAGGGACTCAGCCATACATATGTATGTATCTAGTCTTCCCCAAACCCCCCTGCCAAGCAGGCTGCCACGTGACATTGAGCAGAGTTTTATGTGCTCCACAGAAGGTGCTTATTGGTTACCCATTTTAGATATAGCAGCGTGTACATGCCCATCCCAAACTCCCTAACTATCCCTTCCACCTGGCAACCATAAGTTCATTTTCTAAGTCTCTGAGTCTCTTTCTGTTCTGTATGTAAGTTTATGTGTATCATTTCTTTTTAGATTCCACAGATAAGGGATGCTGTATGATATTTCTCCTTCTCTGACTTATTTCACTCAGTGTGACAGTCTCTAGGTCCATCCGTGTTGCTGCAAATGGTATTATTTCATTCTTTTTCATGGCTATCGCTCCACTGTATATATGTACTACATCTTTATCCATCCCTCTGTCGATGGACATCTAAGTTGCTTCTATGGCTCGGCTCTTGTGAACAGTGCTGCAGTTAACCCTGGGGAGCGTATATGCTGTCAGATCACGGTTTGTTTGCTTTTTTCAAGAGTTAATGGACTTTTGACCAAGTTAGTGGAAGGCCCTCCATTCCCTATAATCTATCACCTCATTCAAAGCTTTGCATTTACTCAGAAATTGTGAGGCTGCTTGCCTGCTGTGGTCGTGAAGACTCGTTCCCCAGGCCTCGTCGGATGGTGCTGTCTAGACTCAACTGCCTGCGGAGCAAACCAGAGAGTCTGTGGCTGCATCTTAGCTTTGGGCGAGACGCGGTGTCTGCTGTTGCTCTGAACAGAAGTGTGCCATTTCTGACCAGCTGCCGCGCTGACATCCCAAATGCCCTCACTAATACTGACACTTGGCTAATTATGCTGAGCATCGTCTCTTTCTCTCACATCCTGCTTTACTCTATTTTTACCCCTGGAAGAATCTCTCTTAAAAATAAATGAAGACACCCCAGAATAAACTGATTAGGCAGGATGGCGAATACATTTCCCACCTTGTTACAAAATCTGTGTCGTTCCTTGTGATACAAGAAAGGACGATAGACTCAGGGAAAGAGGGGTCTTCTCCAAGCAGGGCGTGGGTGGAGTCTCACTCCGGTTAATTTATTTCCAAATGAAGTTGTGTTATCTTTCCATTGCTGCTGTAACAAATTACTGCAAACTCAGTGGCTTAAAGTGACACAAACTGGCACATTATATTTCCCTGTGTTGCTGGGCTAGAGCAGAGGTTTCAGCAAGGCTGTCTCCCTTCAGGAAGCTCTGAGGAGTCCAGTTCCCAGTCTTTGTCAGTTGCTATTCCTTGGCTCTTGGTGCTTTTCTTCACCTTTACAGTCAGCAGGCAGGACAGAGAGTAGCACTGAAACATGTATATCACCATATGCAAAATTAGATAGCTAGTGGGAATTTGCTGTATGATGCAGGGAACCCAAACCTGGTGCCCTGTGATGACCTAGAAGGGTAGGATGATATGGGAGGTGAGAGGGAGGCTCAAGAGGGAGGGGACATATGTATGTCATTTTGTATACAGTTGCTTAGTCATGTCCAACTCTTTGTGACCCCATAGACTGTAGCCCGCCAGGCTTCTCTGTCCATGGGATTCTCCAGGCAAGAATACTGGAGTGGGTTGCCATTCCCTTCTCCAGGGGATCTTTCTGACCCAAGGATTAAACCTGCATCTCCTGCCTTGCAGGCAGATTCTTTACCATTTGAGCCACCAGGGAAGCCCAGAGGTATGTATACATATGGCTGATGGCAGAAACTAATGCAATACTGTAAAGCAATTATCCTCCAATTAAAATAAATACAAATTAAAATTCTATTGTTGATAACTATCATATTTCTATGCAAAAATAAATATATATATTGTAATTTTCATTGTAAAATCTGTTTAAATATAAAGCTTCTAAATATTAAACAATATAAAGTCAGCAGGTATCACTTCCATCCCTCCCTCTGACATTTCTGCCTCGGGACATCTGGTTATCATGGGCCCACAGGATAACCCAGGATAGGATGGTCTCTGCCATCTCAGAGTCCGTCACTTGATCATACCTTCAGTGTCCCTCCTATGATGTACAGGAGCATCTTCACAGGTTTTAGGGGTTCGGCTATGGCATTACCGAGACCATCATTCTGCCTACTGCAGTGGTGTCAGGTAAAGTTAAGATACTAACAACAGAAGAGGCTGACCCTTCCTTCCATGTAATTGGCATTTTTGAGTCACTGAGCTCCGTGGGGTAGAAGGGACCATTTTGGGAGCCGGGGGTCAGGGATGAGACCTCACAGCCTGGCTGGGAGATGAGTTACATCACAGAGCAGTGTCGAGTGCAGGGCATAGATGCGTTCACCTACTGCAGTGCAGCAAGCAGAGATGTGGAGGGGCAGATGGCTGCTCAAGAAGAGCAGTCTCTCTTCTCTTAGAGAAAGTGTACAACATGCCTTGTTTTATTGCATTTCCAAACACCAAATGCCTTTATTTACTATCATGTGGAGACAAAGGATATTCAGATTTAATGTTTTAAACCGTGTGCGTGTGTATGCATGTATGTGTATTTGTCCACACACACACAGATATATCTACTTAGTTTAACCGAGAGCTGCTTGGGCTGGCAGGCTGTTGCAGATCAGTGTTTGGACCTGGATACAGGGGCATCATGGTTAACTGCACGCCTGTGGCACTGTCGGGGCTCAGCTGCAGGGAGCAGGGGCCTGCAGCTCAGGCAGCTGGAATAAATCCTCCTTTTCTGCTACTCCTGCTTGGAGACTTATCGCCCACACCTCCTCTCCTGGCCTCCGTCTCTGTGTGCATCCTTGCTTCCTTGGCAGAGCCAGCACGGGCCATGGAAACAAGGGACCAGGCTGCATTCATGGGGATGGTCTCCTCCTGACCCCGAGGGGGCCTTTGACAGACAGAGATGGGGGTGTGTAGATCTTGAAAACGCAGAGGGTGGATTTGTGTTGCAGGATTGTTGAAGCTGGGCTTCCCTGATAGCTCAGACAGTAAAGAGTCCACCTGCAGTGCAGGACCACAGGTTCGATCCCTGGGTCGGGAAGATCCCCTGGAGAAGGGAATGGCAACCCACTCCAGTACTCTTGCCTGGAGAATTCCATGGACAGAGGAGCCTGGAGGGCCACATACAGTCCATGGGGTCGCAAAGAGTCAGACATAAAAACCATCTCTGGGGATTCCCCAGTGGCTCAGATGGTGAAGAATCTGCCTGCAGTGCAGGAGACCCAGGTCTGATTCCTAGGTTGAAGCAAATGAGAGAGGAGTTGGAGCTGAACTGTCTGTGTTGGGTCCAGAGGTGCAGGGTCGCAGCCCCGTGAGTAGCTGACCATCAGGGACTCAGGAGGGACGCAGAGTGGACATAGGTGCCACTGGCTGTATCCAGTATCCCGGCTTCAGGGTGGAACTGGAGGAACTTTTCCAGGCTTCTGTGCAAGTGAAGTTTTCCTGCAGCTGCAGAATGTGAGCTCCCGTCCCCAGGGAGCAGGTTAGGAATGGGGCGCTCCCGCCTCACCCCAGACCTGCCGAGTCAGATCCTGCATTTGAACTGGAACCCTCTCCGCAGAGCCACAGTCCTGTATTTAACCAGAACTTGATGTCACTTACATGTTCCATGTGAGCATGTCCTGGGGCACACAGACCCAGACCTGTTTCTTTCCTCGGTGTCCACAGTTTACTAAACAGCAGCTTGCTCGGTTCAGACACTGGGGAACTATTCCTAAAACCTACCTGTCTCAGAATAGCATGCAGCCCCCACCTCATCCTATTGATTCTCACTCCTGGTATTGTGTCCCTAGTCTCCTTACGTCTCTTCATCTCCATGACAACCACTATAATGAAAGCCGGCATCGGCTCTCTCACGGACCACTCCGCTTCCCTTCCAGCTGGGCTCTCTGCACCCCTGAGACCCTGTCAGTCCATGCTGCACAGAGATGCCAGAGTGGACTTACACGTGAAATGGAGCACCCACCTTTAGGTGGTGGTTGTTGTTGAGTCGCTCAGTCGAGTCCAACTCTTTGTGACCCCATGGACTGCAACACACCAGGCTTCTCTGTCCTTCACCATCTCCTAAAGTTTGCTTAAACTCATGTCCATTGACTAGGTGATGCCATCCAGCCATCTCATCCTCTGTCGTCCCCTTCTCCTCCTGCCTTCAATCTTTCCCAGCATCAGAATCTTTTCCAACAACTCTCAGAATATCCGACTAGGTCCTGCATGCTCCATTCTCAGCTCACTGTCTCTTCCCATCCTTTATAACTTGAGAGACAGCTGTGTGGTTTAGAAAACTGCAAGCATCAGGTGGGTGACTCTGGACTTGGTTTCCACAGTTCTCTTTGGAGTGACGGTGACACTCCACTCTCCACCTCGCAGGAATGGTCATGCACTGCCCTTTCTCATGCCCCTAGCAATGTGCGTTCATTTCTTTCTTGGGGAACTGGCCACACTCAGGACCCGTGCGGGCAGTGACAGCTGTTTCACGACCCTTAGCACTTGGCAGAGCCCTGCTGCTTGGATGGACGGTGCGTCTGGGTCTCACAGTTATGGAACTCTGCTGCAGGAAGGCAAGAGGTCGTGTGGTAACGTGCAGGATAGAATCAGGGAAATAAAAGAATTCCATTTTCGTGTTTTTTTTTTAAACAAAGATTTGCTTTGTGAAGTCAGTAGATTTGTTTTTTTTTTCCTAATAAATGGAATTGGGCTCAATCTTATATGAATGTGCCAAAGGTGGTGGCTTTTAATCAAGAACCACCAGGGAAGCAGAGGCTGTCGTCTTGTTCTCCACAGGTGCCTCGTCCCTAGCCGTTGCTTCCTCTTCTGTCGTTTCTATTACGCTTCTGTAGCTCCTCTCTCCTCTGGGAAGGGGTTCCCGCCCTTTCTTTAATGGCTGCCTGTTTACAAACTTCCAAGTGAGGCCACTTTGTGTCCTGTGGCCGGAGAAGACAAAGAGCCATCCCAAGGGCTTACCTTCAATCACATCCACAGGTTTCTGGGGCCCCCGAGCCCACTCTAGCCCCCGCCTCCCCATCGGCCGTGTTCCCAGCCTCCAAGGAGGCTGCTCCATGGTCCTGTCCCCTCACGCCCTCTCCCCCTACTCTCACAGCCCTCCGTACTTCTCCTTCACGGGGAGACCGAAGCAATGCAGAGAGGAATCACCCCATCCTCAGTGGCCAGTCTCCTTCCCACCCAGGGTCTAGACACATGCTTGGAGCCTCTGCCTGCCTCGGTGGGAGAGACATCCTGGCTCTATCAGAGTGTTCACTTTCCTCTTGTGTGAATTTAATCCGACATTAGATTACACACCCGTGTGTTTAGTTCTTTATCACGTTTTGCCACTGGAATGTAAGCTCCTGGTATGTGTGTTAGTCTCTCAGCCGTGTCTGACTCTTTGCGACCCCGTGGACTGTAGCCCGCCAGGCTCCTCTGTCCGTGGGATTCTCCAGGCAAGAATACTAGAGTGGGTTGCCATGCCCTCCTCCAGGGGATCTTTCCAACCCAGGGGTTGAACCCAGGTCTCCTGCATTGGCAGGTGGATTCTTTACTGTCTGAGCTGTGGAGGAAGCACTTTTCTCTCTTGGTTTCCCAAGAACTCTTGATGTCCTTGTGCCTGTAGAGCAGCCTCAGTCCCTGGCATCTCACAAGAACCAAATAAATACTTGCTGAATGAATAGATGAATGAGGGTTGTAAATAAAAATGCACTGATAGGTTGTTTACTGGCGGTAAATTACTATTATTAAGGATCACTTATGACTCATTCCTTATCAAAACAAATGTGCATTAACCCTTGGCATTAACTGGATCTCCTCTACATAATCCGCCATAAGAGTAACTATAACACCACATAGGACATTGGACTTTAATTGGTGCTTCTGTATTACTAATAGCCTTTTAATAGGCAACACGGTAGCTGTGAGCATAGCTAAGAATGATACAATATTTGAATAACTGAAATCACACATTATTTTATCATGTACGATGCTGTCTCCCTTGGAATATTGACACAGTGAGTCATGTCAGTGATAATGGTGTCGGGGAGGCAGAGCCCATTTCAAGGCCATTATGCTAGTGGCATGTGACAAACAAGGGGGCCAAGGGTGGTAATGGATACATAATGGATAACGAAGGGCTGGGATTCTGCACAGTGATGGCTGCCCGTGATTTTCTAGTAGTAATAACCTCCTTCTCTCAAAATAAACGTAACTTCAATGTTGAAAACTGTCAGCAGCACGAAGGGCCCCCGCTGCTTTTGGGGGTGGCCCACTTTGCTTGGTTTAAGCTTTTCCTCCCGAAACCCGGGTTCATCTTGCTGCTTCCCAGGCACTGAGGCAAGCTGCTGTGACAGCCTGCACCACGTGTCCCCCATCAATGTGTCAGCAGGGCCCTCCTCAAGGAACACACAACCCCACGCCCCAGATTGATGTACCTTATGCATATCTCCTCCTTCGCTGGTCTCCACACTGATTGTTTCTCGCTTGCATCCAGGATTCTGGAATCAACAAGCAGTTTGCACTGGTGCGTGGTAGAACCCTCAGGACACCTGCTGCCTGGCCCTTCCGTGGTGCTCCCTCGCGCCCCCTTCACTCCTCCTTTGCTGGCTTTGGAGGTAGCTCCCCAGCTGGGGTGTTGTCCACTCTGTGCTCCTTCCCACCCAGCACCTTCCTGCCAGACATTCTGAGGCTCTGCAGCTGCCCCAGTCAAGTGTTGCAGTGCAAGTTCAGAGATGTGCTTTGCTCTGAATGCTCTTCATAATTCATGTCACCATCTGTGAGCCAAGGCAGTGCTGGACCCAGGATTCCCTTCTACTGAGGCTCACTGCAATGTCTCCATTTCCCTGGGCTCCACAAACCACATTTATTCAAGAATAAGGGCTTCCCAGGGGTGGTGCTAGTGGTAAAGAATCCACCTGCCAATATAGGAGATGCAAGAGACACAGGTTTAATCCCTGGGTCAAGAAGATCCCCTGGAGGAGGAAATGGCTACCCACTCCAGTGTTTTTGCCTGAAGAATCCCATGGACAGAGGAGCCTGGCGGGCTACAGTCCATGGGGTCACAAAGAGTCAGACCAAGATTGAACAACTAACACACAGTAGTCTCTGTGTGACTGGGATGCAGATACAAGAGGGATGTGTGATCCAGGGGGTTGACGGAGGCTGAGGATGCTGTGGACGGGGTGGGGCAGGAATGCAGAGGACAGAGGAGCTGTCCTCCGGCAGGGGAGTCGGCCCCCTCAGCCCCTTGTTTGCCGACCTTCAGCATCCACCAACATGTATGATGATTCTGTCTGCTCTGGGTTTGTTTGCAAAATGTTTTTTCAAATTCCATTTTGTTTTTCTAGCACAGGAAAACCAGGCTTTATGGAATAGCTAATAAGGCCAATCAGATAAGCTGTAGGCATCTGCAGAAATTAAACTGAGAAGGAGGAGGAATTGCGTGGAATTTTAAGACTGTTTTCGCCTCAGCCACAAAATATTTTATCCCTAAAATAATGTTTTCATAATAAAAATAAATTTCAGCCATTTTTCAGCTGCAGAAATATTGTGAGGCTTTTCTGAGTTTGCTGTTTGCATACGTTTGCATTTGTTCCTCAAACCATCAGACTCGGCGTGATTGACTCATCCCGGGGGATCTGCCCAAACAGATTATGGGGTCAGAGGACCCTCTGCCCTGCTCTCAGACCCGGGCAACCCTAACACCAGAGAGAAAACCCTGGCAGGTCGGTCAGCTCAGCTTTACCGGGTAATTATACAAGTAGGTAATCCAGCACCTGGTGGAGGTGAGGTGTTAGCCACCCCATCTCCAGGGTGCACGGGTTCCGGGGTTCCACACTTCAGGTGAGGTGACAGGAGTTCTGAGGCTGGATGGAAACCTGCCCTGGACCACGCACCGCTGAGCCTGGACCCCCATCCGCAGCTCAGGTGGGTTTGCTCTCAGCTGCCTTAACAAAGACAAAGCCTGCTTTTCCTATGCTAGAAAAACAAAACGGAATTTTAAAGAATGTTTGCAGACCAGCTCAGAGCAGGCAGCATCACTGCACATGTTGGTGGACACTGACTTTGGAGGTTGATGGACGAGACCGCCAGACCACAGGGTCTCCCTGCCCCACACTGGGAGGAGCAGCCGCTCTGCTGAGGCAGCGAGGGCTTCACTCACCTGCCCACTTGGAGCAGGGTGACAGGTTTCTCGGTGCTTCTCCTAGCTGCCTGTGTCAGATGCATCTTTATTGCAGATGTCCTATTTGGGGGCCTTTGTCTTCCTTACTGGTCCTCCGGTGCTCTCTGTCATGGCAGCTCCAGGCTAAGAACCACAGAGCATCAGATGGAGAATCAGAGACCTTCCTGTTAGATGTGCTGATCTGCCTGGGATGGCTATTATTCGGGCCATACAGCATGTGGGCGGTCATCAGTTCCATGGGCCTCTTCCCACTGTGCCTGCTTTTAAGCTGATGATGACTCTGATGCCATGCTGCTGCTACTGCAGCTGCTAAGTCGCTTCAGTCGTGTCCGACTCTGTGTGACCCCATAGACGGAAGCCCACCAGGCTCCCCCATCCCTGGGATTCTCCAAGCAAGAACACCATAGTTGTCCCTTTATTGAAAAAAAATATTTTTAAAAGAAAATGGCTAAGATGGCTATAGATCCTCTATTAGGGGCTAAGATGCCTAGTAAATCTGTTAAAATATTAACTATTTACATTAAAATTTCAATATTAATTATATTGCAAGTGAATACTGGAGTGGATTGCCATTCCCTTCTCCAGGGGATATTCCTGACTTGGGGATCTGACCCAGGTCTCCTTCACTGTAGGCAGATTCTTTACCATCTGAGCCATCAGGGAAAGTTTAGTTGCTCAGTTATGTCCAACTCTTTGTGACCCTATGGACTGTAGCCCTCCAAGCTCCTCTGACAAGGAATTCTCCAGGCAAGAATATTGGAGTAGGTTGCTACTCCCTTCTCCAGGGGAATCTTCCTGACCCAGGGATCGAACCCAGATCTCCTATATTGCAGGCAGATTCTTTACCATCTGAGCCACTAGGGAAGCCCAAGAATACTGGAGTGGGTAGCCTATCCCTTCTCTAGGGGAACTTCCTGCCCAGGAATCGAACCAGAGTCTCCTGCACTGCAGGCAGATTCTTTACCAGCTGAGCTACCCGGGAAGTCCATATAAGTATAAACGTAATCATATGTATGATTATATTAAAATATATTTGTATATGATCATAAACATAATGTAAAATATAATTAGTTACTTATTAAGGATGATCTGTGTAGAGGTTGGCAGAACTGGTATATTATCTGAATTAAGGCCAGCAGTTGCTGATTTCAGATTTCAGAACCAAGGCTTTCAAGATAGAAAAGTGGGAGAAAGGCAAGAAATGAATGGATAGGCATAAATATTCAGAACCACATGAACTGAAACGCTGGAAATAGTTTTTGGTTGGCACCGATGATTTCTTTTTGTTTTTATCTAAAATAAACTAGAAAACTAGCTTGAGATGATTAGATCTTTGTATAATACTTTATTTTACATTATGTTAAGCTATGTGACCTGTGGAGTTTTAGAGGATAAATAGCTTGTGAAATAATTTTTTTTTTCCTGTACCAAGAGCCCCGTGGGCAACTAAGTTATTTTCAAAAGACATAATTTAAATTCCTGATGTTGACTTATGAACAAATACTTAAGGAAACAGGAGCAAACATGTTAATTGCAAACATTGATTCTCCTCCATTGCTTGAAAGTTATGCACTGGCTTGAACATGTTTTATTTTCTCCGGAAAGGTAATCCATTTTCAGAACATGTTGTTGTGGTTGAGCTAACCACTCAGTTATACACGGAAAGAGGAGAAGTCTCCTGCAGTCAGCCAGGTGGATTACTTGTTTCAGAGAGAGCAGTGCATGGAAATATGAGAAAGTTATAGAGAACTTTAAATTCATAACACAGCCCACCTTTAAAAACCTTGTTTATATCTTTATCAAAGCTACTCATATACAACATGCAAAAAGTAACTCTCCTAGTTTTGTTATTGAACACTAGTCCCAAGACCTCCTTCTCCCACTCTGCACTCTGCAGAGGCACCCACGGTCCTTTACTGGAGCTAATCGTTACGGTGTTTACCTGTGACTCCAAACATAGCCTTGTTCTGCACATCATGGCATGCTGTGAGATCCTTGCTGTGTAGACAGAGCCTTTTCCCTCCCCTACCCTCTTCCTCCCCCATACATGCTCTTCCCTCCATCTGTCCCCTCAATATAGAGAGATTTTAGTTAAAACAATTTTTTTTTAAAAATCCATGACATGTTAGTCATCATAACCTAGAGACTTATGTGTCCCCTTTTGTATCCCAGGACTTCCCTGGTGGCTCAGACGGTAAAGCGTCTGTCTACAATGCGGGAGACCTGGGTTTGATCCCTGGGTCAGGAAGATCCCCTGGAGAAGGAAATGGCAATCCACTCCAGTACTGTTGCCTGGAAAATCCCATGGACAGAGGAGCCTGGTAGGCTACAGTCCATGGGGTCGCAGAGAGTCAGACACGACTGAGTGACTTCACTTTCACTTCACTTTTGTATCCCAAAGAATAAATGCCTGAGAACAATTCCAAGCAACTTCCACATGTTTCAATATCATCTTACTCGAAGGGAAACAAAGTGTTGGTAGCCCAGAGGTATGTCTGTAGAGTAAATGGATAAGGTTTTGGTTAAACTTAAATGGGCTTTTTAGATGTGTTTGTTTAGTACTGTTTACATAACTTGAATGGACATACTTGAATTTACACATTCACTTGTTTGTTCATTCATCCAACAAGCAGAGTGTTAAAATGCTTCAACACATATACTCCAAATATTATCTGGTACTGGTGACAAAAAATATTAGAAGAAACATCCAGTTTCAAATTCCACACGGAAGGAACTTGGAAGTTGTCAGTCTCTTTTGACAACAAGGAAAAAGTTGAACAGACTGAAAACCTACAGCTCTTCTTGGATTCAAAAGTCAGGCAAGGGCACAGGGCGGCTTCACTGGCCCCAAGATCAGAGAGACAGACAGGTGGGCACTGGGCGTCATGGCTCACCGGGACAGAGCTGCTGAGCAGAAGCCAACCTGGGAACCAGGGCTGGGCAGGAGGACCTGAACCGTAATTGATGAGTTTCTGGGGGCTCAGAGTGCAAAGCTCCAGGGGACCGAGTTGTGGTGGGGGCACGTAGAGTGTTATAAGATTTACCAATAGACCAAGTTTAACCAGGAGCTCAACTGTTGTAAATCTAGGAGAAAACACCCATCACAGGTCTGGCAGAGGAAGGGGCGGAGGAATGAATCATTTGGAAATGTATCAGGGTGCTCTGTCCTTCTTAACAGGGCTGCCTTTAGGGGAAGCTCCTTAACCAAAGCCCACCCTGCTGGGGCACTGGCAGAGCCTAACTGACTTGGGAGGGCAGATGGTTATCATTCAGCCACTCAGTCGTGTCCGACTCTTCGCGACCCCGTGGACTGTAGCCTGCCAGGCTCCTCTGTCCATGAGATTTACCAAGCAAGAGTACTGGAGTAGGTAGCCATTTCCTTGTCCAGGGGATCTTCCTGACCCAGGGCCCGAATGCATGTCTCCTGCACTGGCAGGCGGGTTCTTTACCACTGAGCCATCAGGGAAGCCTGAGCCAGAATATATTGCAACAAAAATCTCCAAAACGTTAGCAGGGAACCTACAGCCAGAGCTGCTTCAGTGCTTACAACTTTACAACTCTTAATGGCAGAGCTTTTGAAAATATTTATGTTCGTTATAACCATAAACTCATTTTGAGAGAGTTTGTCCTCACACCACTTATGAAGGAGGTTTTTCTTCCTAAGACATTACCCACGCATCTGGCCATGGAGCCCCAAGTGTGGCTGTTTCATGCCCAACTCTGATGAAATATTTAAAGATCTGTTAACAAAGATTAAGCCCTGGGGGTGCTGTTAGAAATTTGGCATTTTTATTTCTTGCAAGAATCCTATGGCATAAGTTTATTTTCTGGGATAGTCTAATTGTATTTGTTATAGTAGTAATTGTAGAAATAGAGAAGTAGAAACTTGTGTAGACATATTTCTCAGAAATGGAGACATTGAGAGTTGAATGTCCTCTGCATTAGGCCCTCCACCAGGTTTCTCTTGGACGCATTGTCTTACAAAATTTTAAAAAAGTCTATGGTCTTAAAAAATTACATTATTTTGATTGTTTTGGCTATAACTCTGAGTTTGATGGCAAATTCAGTTGATAAACAACTGTTCCATGGTATCCCCCTAAAGAGCCATTTCAAAGTTTTTATCCAGAAACCATCTTCAGAGTAATCTAGGACATGTAGTTTAAGAAAATGTGACTTCCAGGTATCATCCCTGACGTCCACTCCTCCAGCCCCAAATTCGAGTCCTGATAGGGGAAGGGGACAGTTGGTACTTTGCTTATTAGTAAATTTTGAAAACCACTGCCCAATAAATATGATGAATTGGGCAGTGACCTTGACAAATAAAAGAATTTTAGATTGGCTACGGTGAAACTATTGATTTTTAATTTAATGACAAGTTGTTTTCCATAATACTTATTATAGGAACAGACTAGAAAGGAGTTGAGGGAGCTGTATTCGTGAAGGAGGAGGTTAGCGGGGAAAGGGAACGGAGATGATTTCCCCAGAGTGGGAAGGAAGAAAGGAACGTAGGGGCTGATGGTTCCAACTACTGAGCAGTAGCTCCGGAAAGTCAAGGTTTTCAAATCCCCATCAGTTGCTTGGAAATGCACATTTCCCGCCCCCTGTGTATCTCAGGAGCTACTTGTATCAAATGAAGCTATTACATGACAAGGGTAGTTTTTTAAAGTATATCAACTTTTTTGGTCCCTCGACATCAGTTCTTGCTTGGTTAGACACAGTGTATAGTAAGCAGATCAACTCAACATGGAATTAATGTTTAATGTACAAAACTGTGGGTAGTTCTGGATGGCAGTCCTGCGTTGGTAATTCCATGTTGCTTTGTTTTCATTATGAAAACACCATTTTATATTCTTATTAATTTTTGTTGGAATTTAGTTGCTTTACAAAGCTGTGTTATTTTCTGCTATACAGCAAAGTAAATGAGCTATATGTATACATATATCCCCTCTGTTTGAATTTCCTTCCCATTTAGGACACCACGGAGCATTGAGTAGAGTTCCCTGAGCTACAGTAGGTCCTCATTAGTTTTCTGTCTTATACATAGTAGTCAGGAGTGTAATATATGTCAATCCCTATCTCCCAATTCATGGGAGATTGAATTCTGCCCTTGGTGTCTACAAGAATCTGTTCTCTACATCTGTGACTTTATTTCTGCTTTGCAGATAAATTCATCTATACCATTTTTCAAGATTTCACATATAAGCAACATTATATGATATTGGTCTTTCTTCTTCTGACTTATTTCACTCTGTATGACAGTGTGTACGACGTCCATCCACGTCACTGCAAATGGTAGCACATGCCTTTTTTATTTTAAAAATGTAATTTCCCTCCACTACAGTAGGTTCTTAGGTCGAGTGCTCCCAGATAACCTCACAATTTTTATTTCTGGAAGGTTCTTTCAGTAAACTCTTCTCAGCTGAAGTCTGGCTTTGCCATTTACTGGCTGGCTGATCCCTGCAAACCTCTTAAAAGGTTCCTTTCCTTCATCTATGAAAACAATGTATAGTGGTCATTAAACGAGAGAGAGTGTGTGTGTGTGTGTGTGTGTAACAACTATGCCTGGAATGCAAAAGTTCACAACAAAAGGACTCGCCTCGTCTTAGCATGCGTGCCTGTTCTTACACTGTGGGTTGTTTTGTGAAAATGCAACACAAGCCTCCTAGTCCTGCTGTAGACATGTGTCTGGCCTCTGTCCTCTTCCTGCTTCTCCCGTCTGGCCCCCAGCAGAGCCCTGCCTGCATCTTTGGAAGTAAGATTCACCGTGGTCTCATTAGCGTGAATAGTTATGAGTAATGGGTATTGGGATAATGTATGAAAACTCAGTTCTTCTTTCTAGAATGAAATTCAAGGCTAAGTCTCATTAACTGAAACTGTATTCATTTAAAGCTACACGGATTTCAGGTACAGTAGAGCCTCTTTCTAAATAAGTTAATGTCATACGTATAGGTGCTTATAATTCATTCACCACAAGCCTTTGAAATAGATTTGAGGGCTCTGACAATAAAATACACGTATCCAATAAGCCTGTTGCAATGCAAATTAAAAATTTAAAAACCATATAGCAGGAGCAAACAAGCATAATAGTTACTTAGGCTAATAAAATTATTGTGATTGAGCATTAAATTGAGCTCCACCGTTCCCCAATAAATAGCTGCTTATTATCTAACTGCCCAAAGGAACAGAGAGGGGTGATAATTACCGTCATACGTCTTATTCAGCTGATGGTTTTCGAGGTGAGGTGATGTGTGAGCCACGGTGCCAGGAACCTTAGAGGCAGCCAGATGACTGAGGCAGGGACAGAGTGCCCAGGTCCAGGGGAAGTCCCTGATGTGGGGACTGGAACTGGATGGTAAATGATGAGGCAAAGCAAGAAAGACGGTGCATGTCCAGACAATCGCCAGCTTTGGAGTCATGTGAAGGATTTGTCCTTGGTTATTTATGTACTGATGAGTCTCAGTTATTTTACTGACCATTAATAACTAGTGCATATAGCGTTAATACCATCAGGAAGCTTCACTGTCTGTTTGAGGATAGGAGCTTGAGACAGTGGCCAATTTCATTTTACGACCAGTTCATCAAAATCTGTGCAAGAAGGGTCTATATATTTACTCAGCTTTATGCAAACCCAAATATGTGAAAAATCATAAATGCATGAAATACAGTGCTGGAGATGATTTGGTTTTCAGAATGATTCTTCGCTTTACAAAAGGACTCTTTGTAAATATTCTTAAACTGCCACTCTTCTTTAGTAACATGAAAATCTGGTTAGAATTCTTAAAATTGGATTTTCCTCCCAAGTTATGAAGATCCAAAGATATGAAAATATCTTTCATAAAGACGTATATGGATACAGAATTTGGTTATAAATTCCAAGTTTAGATGGCCCTTGTGGGGAGGGGGCCTCATATCACTGGATTAGAAAGGGCTATTTTAAATTTCCACTGTTTTCATCGTCAGTAATTATATACAGCCTTGGAAAGAGTAATTTAATATTTCTTAATGTAAACGTAAGGGGAAAGTGTTGAATACAGAACATAAAAAATCATGTCTATCTGCTTTCAAAACATTTTTAAAGATATTTTCTTTTTTCTTTTTCAGTTTTAGACCTAAATTCCACATAGGATTCCCAGGTCTGCTCCAATAGCTATAGCGGAACTAGAAAGACTTAGCTCTCCTGCACATTGGATCTGGGAGTGCTTGGCCTGCCTTGTTTGTATTTAGAAGTGGTTTCCTTGCTTTTGAAATGCAAACTATTGCATTACAAAATTTAAAAGAGAAGGACTTTTAAAAAATTGAGTCTGGCTCATATTCATCTATATATTTGCATATCTAATAAAATTCTATTCTGTGTTGAACATAATAAATGATACAGTGTGCAGAGTTGGGAGTATTTGTCTCCCTTTAAAAAGAATAGTTTATTTTATCAGATAGTTGATTACTGGTGGTTCTTCATCTTGTTGAGGCTTTATTTAGCCTTTTTTAGAACTGGTCTGGAGTAACCTTTATCTAGGACGTGGTTCTAGCATGTGCCTTTTTGGTGTCTCAGTCAAATCCTCAAGGTGTGACTGAGGTCCCTCCACTCTGGTCTCTCTGTTCTCTAGGGTGTATGTCCTCCAGTTTGAATGAAAGTCGCTCAGTTGCGTCTGACTCTTTGTGACCCCATGGAGTGCAGTACACCAGGCTCCTCTGTCCATGGAATTCTCCAGGCCAGAATACTGGAGTGGGTTGTTGTGCCCTCCTCCAGAGGATCTTCCCAACCCAGGGATCAAACCCAGGTCTCCTGCATTGCCGGCGATTCTTTTTATCTGAGACCTATCTTTGTCTTGTTTTCAGCTCTGTATCAGCTGTTCTCCACAAGACACCTCATACATGTGCAGTCTGGCCATTGGCCAAGGTCCTGTGAGTAACCCACGTAGACTCTGGGGTCCCCTTCTCAGAGCTCTGTCCTCCCTGGTCTTTGTCCTCGCATCTCCAGCTGCATCCTCAGCTCTGAACGAAGGGCGATCTTTTCTCCTCAGCACAGCCTGACTACTTTCCAGAGTTGCCCTGTCATAGCTGTTAGAATCACTCTTTATTAGGATCACTCTTAATCCATCTACCTCACAGCACATATTGTTTTGCTCTCTTTGCCTCTTTGGGTCCGATGGCTCCTACTCTCTTCGTTTGTCAGGATATCGAGATTTATTGCTTCCTTTTACTCCATGCATTTCCTGTCGGCTTAAGGTTTATCCTGGTGTCAGATGGTGACTCTCACGGTTGAGGGTGCCGGCCTTGTTCTTGCAGTAGCTGCAGGACAGGAAGTGTTCTTTGAAAAACATCTTAGAATGTCTAGTTGGGAAAACAGATGGGTCCTACCCTTTCAAGTTCTATTCAATCCTTGACAATTTATTTTTTTTTAATGTGACAACTTCTTTAATTTCTTGGAAAAACTGGTTCAGCTGCCTTTGGTGGCTAGATCAGAAAGCTGTTTCATAGCACGTTTTCAGTATTGTTTCAGCTGTAATGTGAGATTATAACAATTTTAATCTCAGCTTCAGAGGTGTTTTCTCGTATTTTGACACAGGCATAGTGGTATACTGATGATCAAGGACTAATTTCCAACAGGTTCATTTTGATGGCTGGGACCACAAATACTACTGCTGGGTGGATGCAGATAGCCCTGACCTTCACCCCATTGCATGGTGTGATGTCACAGGTCGTCCTCTGGAAGTGCCACGTTGTGCGTATCTTGCTGTTCATGTTGTTGCTTTTTAAAGACTTAGTCTGAAGCCTATCTTAGTGCTGTTTTTATCATGTCATTGTAGGTATTTTAAAGCTCAGTATCACATAGGTGAATTGATTAACCGGTATTATAACAACACTGAAAGCCAGTTATTCATAATTAAGCCTTAAAAGACATGCCTTGTATAAATGAAGAGTTATCATCATTAAGGAATTATTTTGATAATGTAGTCTAGAAGAATCTTTGTTTTCCACATTTTAGTTGGGGAAAACTGAGCGAGGTCTAAATGCATCTGGGATCAAACCAGGTCTCTTATGTCTCCTGCACTGGCAGGCAGATTTTTTACCACTAGTGCCACCTGGGAAGCCCCTTGTTTGGATTAATTATTATTAATCTAGTTTATTATAGGTTTCCTGATTAACCTTATGTTTTATAATGATTCAAATCTGCATTAGTCTTAGTTTTAAATACCTAGACTTTAAGACACACACACTCACACACACACACACACATTTCATCTACACCCCCATTGTTAAAGCAAGAATACATACACATACACACACACATAATCCTACTCCAGCCTTTATTTTCTTACTTGTTTATCACAGAATCTTTTTACACTGGAAAGTAGAGATGATTCTTTGGTGTGGGTCCTGCAGAAAAGCAAAATTTGAGGGTCTAGCGTTGATGTTGCAACAGCTTCTTTACTATCTTGTCTTGTTTCTTTGCCATAATATTAATAGTCTGTGTAAAATCAAAATCTAACCTTTCACCAGCGTCTTTTGACTCGAGGCTCCTATGCACACACCAGGCCAGTCATAGTCTGTCCTCTGCTAACCTTTCGCCCTACCCTTCGCCATTTCAACCAAAAAACAGAATTACTTCATTTATACATAACAGGTTTACTCATAGTGCCTTGAACTTTGGCTTTATAAGATTCTGACGACAGTACGTCACCTTTCTGTCCATTTCTCTCTTAGCTTTATTTTCAGAAAGTCGCACCCTACAGTCAGTGTCATATGCCTGAGGACTGACGAGCTGGCAGGATCACTTGCTCTGCAGCTTGGACCACGTGTAGCATCTTCATTCTTGTGTCATCTCTTATGAGTGTACTTGTACAAACAGCCACATCAAATCATCTTTTACCACCCATGCTATTTTAAGTTGAAGCATTTACTCATATAATTCATACCAAATTTGTAAGTCTAATATCTTTGATAATCAGATCAAAGTAATTACGTTTTGTAAGTAGATCTATAAAGCCAAACCCAGCATTTTATCATATATGAACAAAGTCATCTTAGCAATATTAATTTTCTTATATTTCAGATGTTTTAACTTTCAGACATTGTACTCTGTAATTTTACTTCAGTTGTATTTATATGATTCATCAATTGCCTTCAGTACTTTATATAATATGATAGCTTTATTGATCAAATGCTGCAAAAGACTATTCAACATTTAGGACTTGGAAAAGGGCTTATAAATCATCTAATCTACCCTGCTATTTGGTGGAGGCAGAACCCGACTTGAACTTTATCTGTTTTATTGATTTACTCTAGTGAATTTTTATAAAAGATACAGCAGCATGTCATCTATGCGGGGTATTCTGTGCAAATAAAAGCAATCAAAGAAAATATGAGGTAGACACTTTTTATATCTGTTCTTCTCATCTGTTTTTCTTTACAAATAATTTCCTTGACCCTTTTTCAACAGATCTGTAGGTCAGAATTATAACACATGCCTTGGAAACTAAGGAATAGAAAATAGAGAATATTTGCTGTTTATATATATATATATATATATATGCGTTTTTTCTTTCTTCAGTGACTTCCTAATTTATGTTTGCCGGGTCTGCAGTTTAGAAGTACATGAAGCATAATAAAATTGCTGCTTATGAACGAGTAAAACTATATGCAGATTGCTAGAGTGGTTTTGAAGACAGAGCCGATGGGCCAGTCTAGCCAGGCTCCTAGAAGGGTGTTGACCTGAATTCAGAAGCGCATGAGGGGCCTGGACCAGCGGAGGGACAGAGGTGGCCTCTAAAGGTGGAAAGGCTGCAAGAAAGCACAAATCAAATTTGTTGGTCTTCATGCAGATCAACCCAAATTAGAATTTTGTTTTTATAAATGAGTTTGTATCTGTTCTTCCAGTGCCGTTTCATCGGCATCTTTATTCTCACTGCAGAAACCGAGCCAAGGTGTAATGCATGTGACGGCTCCACACTTCTGTGGGAATCCTTGTGTAGTGCATTTTGGCCAAGACCATGATATTTAATAACCCATAGTATTCCATCACAAAAACTCTTGAACAAGCTAACTATGAAAAGCCTTTTGAGAGAGAAACTTGAATGTCCCCACTCAGCCAGGAAGGGCGCCAGCTTGTGCGGCCAAGTGACTACGACCTCCTCTCAGCCTCCGTTACTGGCCAGGTCCTCGCTGACACATCACCTTGTCCACTGCCGCGCTGAGATCTCCTATCCTCAGGCCAGGAGGGCACAGTCTGCCTGTTTTAGCTGATGTATAATCCTTCAGGGTGGATGTTTTTTCTACACATAATCAAAATTAAATACTTAAAAGTTAGCACTGACATCACTCATTATCAGAGAAATGGAAATCAAAACCACAATGAGGTACCATTTCATGCCAGAATGGCTGCGATCCAAAAGTCTACAAGCAATAAATGCTGGAGAGGGTGTGGAGAAAAGGGAACCCTCTTACACTGTTGGTGGGAATGCAAACTAGTATAGCCACTATGGAGAACAGTGTGGAGATGCCTTAAAAAACTGGAAATAGAACTGCCTTCAGGTCAGTTCAGTTCAGTCGCTCAGTTGTGTCAGACTCTTTGGGACCCCATGAATTGCAGCACGCCAGGCCTCCCTGTCCATCACCAACTCCCGGAGTTCACTCAGATTCACGTCCATCAAGTCAGTGATGCCATCCAGCCATCTCATCCTCTGTGATCCCCTTCTGCTCCTGCCCCCAATCCCTCCCAGCATCAAAGTCTTTTCCAGTGAGTCAACTCTTCGCATGAGGTGGCCAAAGTACTGGAGCTTCAGCTTCAGCATCATTCCTTCCAAAGAAATCCCAGGGCTGATCTCCTTCAGAATGGACTGGTTGGATCTCCTTGCAGTCCAATGGACTTTCAAGAGTCTTCTCCAACACCACAGTTCAAAAGCATCAATTCTTCAGCTCTCAGCTTTCTTCACAGTCCAACTCTCACATCCATACATGACTACTGGAAAAACCATAGCCTTGACTAGACAGACCTTTGTTGGCAAAGTAATGTCTCTGCTTTTGAATATGCTATCTAGGTTGGTCATAACTTTCCTTGCAAGGAGTAAGTGTCTTTTAATTTCATGGCTGAAATCACCATCTGCAGTGATTTTGGAGCCCCAAAAAATAAAGTCTGACACTGTTTCTACTGTTTCCCCATCTATGTCCCATGAAGTGATGGGACCAGATCCCATGATCTTCATTTTCTGAATGTTGAGCTTTAAGCCAACTTTTTCACTCTCCTCTTTCACTTTCATCAAGAGGCTTTTTAGCTCCTCTTCACTTTCTGCCATAAGGGTGGTGTCATCTGCATATCTGAGGTGATTGAGATTTCTCCCGGCAATCTTGATTCCAGCTTGTGCTTCTTCCAGTCCAGCGTTTCTCATGATGTACTCTGCATAGAAGTTAAATAAGCAGGGTGACAATATACAGCCTTGACGTACTCCTTTTCCTATTTGGAAGCAGTCTGTTGTTCCATGTCCAGTTCTAACTGTTGCTTCCTGACCTGCATACAGATTTCTCAAGAGGCATGTCAGGTGGTCTGGTATTCCCATCTCTCTCAGAATTTTCCACAATGTATTGTGATCCACACAGTGAAAGGCTTTGGCATAGTCAATAAAGCAGAAATAGATGTTTTTCTGGAACTCTCTTGCTTTTTCCATGATCCAGCGGATGTTGGCAATTTGATCTCTGGTTCCTCTGCCTTTTCTAAAACCACCTTGAACATCAGGAAGTTCACGGTTCACGTATTGTAAAGCCTGGCTTGGAGAATTCTGAGCATTATTTTACTAGCATGTGAAATGAGTGCAATTGTGTGGTAGTTTGAGCATTCTTTTGCATTGCCTTTGTTTGGGATTGGAATGAAAACTGACCTTTTCCAGTCCTGTGGCCACTGCTGAGTTTTCCAAATTGGCTGGCATATTGAGTGCAGCCCTTTCACAGCATCATCTTTCAGGATTTGAAATAGCTCAACTGGAATTCCATCACCTCCACTAGCTTTGTTCGTAGTGATGCTTTGTCAGGCCCACTTGACTTCACATTCTAGGATGTCTGGCTCTAGATGAGTGATCACACCGTCGTGATTATCTGGGTCATGAAGATCTTTTTTGTATAGTTCTTCTGTGTATTCTTGCCACCTCTTCTTAATATCTTCTGCTTCTGTTAAGTCCATACCATTTCTGTCCTTATCGAGCCCATCTTTGCATGAAATGTTCCCTTGATATCTCTAATTTTCTTGAAGAGATCTCTAGTCTTTCCCTTTCTATTCTTTTACTCTATTTCTTTGCATTGATCACTGAAGAAGGCTTTCTTATCTCTTCTTGCTATTCTTTGGAATTCTGCCTTATGACCCAGCAATACCACTGCTGGGCATACACACGGAGGAAACCAGAATTAAAAGAGACACATTCATCAAAGCACTGTTTATAATAGCCAGAACATGGAAGCAACCTAGATGTCCATCAGCAGATGAATGGTTAGGAGAGCTGTGGCACATATACACAATGGAGTATTACTCAGCCATTAAAAAGAATACATTTGAATCAGTTCTAATGAGGTGGATGAAACTGGAGCCGATTATACAGGGTGAAGTAAGCCAGAAAGAAAAACAACAATACAGTATACTAATGCATATATATGGAATTTAGAAAGATGATAATGATAACCCTGTATGCGAGACAGCAAAAGAGACACAGATATATAGAACAGTCTTTGGACTCTGTGGGAGAGGGAGAGGGTGGGATGATTTGGGAGAATGGCATTGAAACATGTATAATATCATATAAGGAATGAATCGCCTGTCTAGGTTCGATGTAGGGTGCAGAATGCTTGGGGCTGGTGCACTGGGATGACCCGGAGGGATGGTGTGTGGGGGGAGGTGGGAGGGGGGTTCAGGATGGGGAGCTCCTGTGGTAGATTCATGTTGATGTGTGGCAAAACCAATACAATATTGTAAAGTAAAAATAAATAAATAAAATAAACAAATAAATAAATAAAAATAACAGGAGACAAAAGTTAGCACTGGGGTGTCAGGATCTTTTTCTTGTGCTTTGCATCCCTTAAATGTCCTTAAAAAGATAAAAATATCAGGACCACTTCAGACAACTATGGGATTGCCTCTTGGCAGTATCTTTAGTCATAGCATTTGGAAACTAAAATCCCAATCACATTTGATGCTAAATTTGTTTAAATAGAGGTTGTTTCTTTTATTAAATTATTGCATGCTAAGTCACTCAGTCATATCCAACTCTTAGGGACCCTGTGTACTGTAACCTGTCAGGCTCCTCGTGAGATTCTCCAGGCAAGAATACCGGAGTGAGTTGCCATTTCCCCCTCCAAGAGATCTTCCCGACCCAAGGACTGAACCCACATCTCTTACATCTACCGCACTGGCAGTTGGGTTCTTGATTGCTAGCACCACCTGGGAAGCCCAAGTGAAAGTGTTAGTCAGTCAGTCATGTCTGACTCTTTGTGACCCCATGGACTGTGACCCCAGGCTCCTCTGTCCATGGAATTCTCCAGGCAAGAATACTGGAGTGGGTAGCCATTTCCTTTCTCCAGGGGATCTTCCCAATCCAGGGATCAAATCCAAGTCTCCCTCACTGCAGGCAGATTCTTTACCACGTGAGCCACCATGGAAGCGCCTGCAAGTTACCCACTCCACCAGGCAATGGGGTGCCCAATATTTTTTGCTTTGGTAATTAACCGAGCTTGAAAAGCAAGATGGCAGACTTTGGAGTTATGAAAGCTTGGGTTTAAATTTCCATTCTGCTCTGACTGCCTGTGGCTTTGGGCAGGTTCCTTCACCTGTGGGACTCACAGGCTTGTGAGATTTAGTACCTGAACCACCTTGCTGCCCGCCACTGGCTGTCTGGGCTCAGCAGCCCTGCAGGATGGAATGGGCGGGTGAAGAGTACAAGCATATTTGCTTCCTAGACTGCCGTTTCTCTTCATTGATCCAGAAAATTGGGAGTTGACTTGACTGCCTACAACTTAAAACAACAGTCTGTTTTTTCCCAGGTACTTGTTATGATTGCACTGCCCATAAAGGGGTCGCTGATCTCTGAGCAAATGTGGAATAACCGTTCCAAACGTTGAGAGTGACTAACGTAGACTTGAGATAAGCAGGCCCTGTAAGGCCCATGAAACTAAGCATGAAAGAGCTTTGCTGTCCTTTGAAATAAAAATTGGAATACTTACTGTACCCAATTCCAATGTGCATGTGGGTTTTTTTCCCTACACCAGCTGGGTATCCCACGGTTCAGCTCAAGTCTGACACTTGTCGACTTAAAAAAGTACCCAACACGAGAGGGGTGAGTTAAGGTTTATTTGGGGCAAAATGCGGACTACAGCCTCGGAGACAGCACCTCAGATAGCTATGAGAGACTGTTTCAAAGAGGTGGAGGAAAGGACAGTATAGACGTGATCTTGTTGAAGGGGGTGTATATGCAATCAAGCACATATTTTTTGGTAGAAAGTGTCTTCCAATCTCATGAAGCTTCTGTTAGTCATGAGAAACAGTTGACACCATGAAGGATTTTAGGGCTTTTCTAGATATGAGGAGATACAAGAATTGGGCTCATAAAATGAGCTCCTGAGAATATCCAATTATCTGAAGACCTGTCCTGCCAGTTTTTCCTGGAGCACAGAGGGACTTATTTCTTCTCTCCATCCTGAGCTCCTTTCAGGGTGTGTTGAAGGTCAGCAGCAGCAGCACAAGATTTAATGCTTGTAGAGGTAGATGGCAAGCGCGCGTGGCAAGTGCCAGTTTGTAGTTGACATGCTGTTTACTGAAAGTGATGGCTCAGGCCTACATCACTGCTTCCCCTCCTCTAGCATCCTCATCCCCAGTTCTCACAGGGGTCACAAGTCCAGGGTGTCACGTGTGCTTCTGAGGGACTGGCTATAAATCTGGAGGTTCCTACTGTCCTCTCCTTAGGTTTGATTAATTTGCTAGCATGGTTCATAGAACTGAGAAACCTTTTACTCACTCGATCACTGGCTTATTATAAAAGGATACATCTGGGGAGTAGCCAGTGAAAGAGATGCTTAGAGTGAGGTCTGGGGAGGGCCATGGAGCTTCCCTGCCCTTCCTCAAACCCCCTTTCCCACAGATGCCATGGGGTTTACCAACCTGGCCATGCTTTGGGGACTTTTCGGGGGTTTCATTACAGAGGCACTGCAGTTCAGTCCTTGGCCACTGGAGCTCGAGCTCAGTCTCTGCTCCTCTCCCCTCTCTGGGGTCAGGAGTCGGGACTGGGCAGAACTGGAAGCTCCAAACCTCTGATCAGTGGTTGCTTCTCCTGACACCCAGCTCTGATTCTGTGGTGCTTTGCACAGTCACATCATTAATATAATAAAGTGAAGTGAAGTGAAAGTCGCTCAGTCGTGTCCAACTCTTTGCGACCCCATGGACTATACAGTCCACGGAATTCTCCAGGCCAGAATACTAGAGTGGGGAGGGTTTCCCTTCTCCAGGGGATCTTCACAACCCAGATATTGATTGAACCCAGGTCTCCCACATTGCAGGTGAATTCTTTACCAGCTGAGCCTCAGAAGACCCCTGAAATTCCAAAGGTCTTAGGAGCTCTGGGCCGGGACAGAGGTGAAGACTACGTCTGTTTGTTGTGCTGGTCAGTTACTCAGTTGTGTCTGATTCTGCAACCCCACGGACTGCAGCACGCCAGCCTTCCCTGTCCTTCAGTATGTCCCGGAGTTTGCTCAAACTCACGTCCATTGAGTCAATGATGCCATCCAACCATCTCTGTCACCCCCTTCTCCTCCTGCCCTCAATCAGCATCAGGACTTTTTCCAATGAGTTGGCTTTTCACATCAGGTGGGCAAAGTATTGGAGCTTCACCTTCAGCATCCAGAGAAGGCAATGGCAACCCACTCCAGTACTCTGCCTGGAAAATCCCATGGATGGAGGAGCCTGGTAGGCTGCAGTCCATGGGGTCGCAAAGTCGGGCACGACTGAGCAACTTCACTTTCACTTTTCACTTTCATGCATTGGAGAAGGAAGTGGCAACCCACTCCAGTGTTCTTGCCTGGAAAATCCCAGAGACAGGGGAGCCTGGTGGGCTGCCGTCTATGGGGTCGCACAGAGTCAGACACGACTGAAGTGACTTAGCAGCAGCAGCAGCAGCAGCAGCTTCAGCATCAGTCCTTCCAATAAATATTCAGGGTTGATTTCCTTTTGAATTAACTGGTTTGATCTCCTTACTATCCAAGGGACTCTCAAGAATCTTCTCCAGCACCACAGTTTGAAAGCATCTGTTCTTTGGCGCTCAGCCTTTTTTATGGTCCAACTCTCACGTCCGTACATGATTACTGGAAAAACCATAGCTTTAACTAGACAGACCTTTGTTGGCAAAGTGATTTCTCTGCTTTTTAATACACTGTCTACGTTTTTCATAGCTTTTCTTCTAAGAAACAAGTGTTTTTTAATTTCATGGCTACAGTCACTGTCCACAGTGATTTATTTCTCCTGCCAAGTCTATACTTCTTATTACAACTCACACTCACACAATCGTGAACGTGCCACAGGTGACATGCACTTGTTCTCACTGTTGTTCAGTGGCTTCCCGGGTGTCTGATGAGAGGGAGTCAGCAGCTCTTCTCTTCATCTTCCCAGTTCAGCACAGCTTACCCTCCTTCATCCCATGTGGGCGGCACCCTCTCCTCTGTCCCCCAGTCCGCTCCTGCCTCTCTCCTGAGTCTGCACGCGTGGTTCTTCAGCTCTTTCTGTGGCTTTTGTATCTTGACCCCTGCCTCTGCTAATCTTCCAGCCCTGTAAGGGATGCCATGCCTCCTCATAGCAGCATGGACAGGCTTCTGGGTCCCCCAGGGTCCCACACAGACTGTGCTGAAGCCAAAGAACAGCCCTAGGCCCATTAACTTGGCCCCTGCCCACTACACCATCACCTTCTAGTGGGATCTTTATTGGGATGTTTTCCTAATGACACACAGTCATACTATAGTATACCAGGGAAAGCAAATAGCTGGCCTTCATCCCAGCCTGGATTGGGGGCTCAAATTAATGCCCACTCAGTGCCAGCCTAAGGAGTGGGTTGGGTGAGATCAGAGGGAGAAATGCACAAAGAGAGAGAAGGTGAGCACACACACTTCTGACCTCGTCTTCCTTTTACCTGCCTCTACTCCACTCACCCCCCTTTTCAGTTTCTTAAATAAGAATTCTTTCCACCCCAGGGCCTTTGCATAAGCCATCTTCTCTGTCTAGGTCAGTCCATCTCTTCTTCTAAGACATGACTCATTCCCACCCTTGAGAATCCGTCTCCACTGGTCCTTTGTGAGAAAGGCCTTCCCTGGCCTCGTTCACTGTGATTTTGCATTTCACCACTTCCTTTGCTCCATGGTGCATATCACAGTTTGTAATTACTCTAATTGTCTATTTCTTTTTGCCACTAGTCCCAGGGAGACTGTAAGCTTCATGAGTGCAGTGTCATCTGTCAACATTTTGCCAGTGTCTGGCTTCCAATAAATATTTATCTGTTTATCCATCTCTCTCTAAGTGTTACTTAATCACTTATACCAAAACCAGAAGCATCTCAGGAGACCAGCCTAGCCTCTTGCTTGCAACCTTTATAGAGTGAATTCTTGAGTAGTAGCTGTGCAATTAGTCTATTTAGGCCTGGTAGGACACACATGGGCCAACACCCCCACAGCTAACAAAAGAACCTTTCATAAATATGAAGCTGACAGGCAGAAAAAGGAGATTTCCTTGCTGGTTTCCATGTCTAAATAATTTTGTCATTGTTCTTTCTTTAGCTTCTGTTTGTTTTATATTTGGAAGCAATTATGAAACTTGATTACAAAATAAATTAAACAAAACATTATTATGAAGTTAAAATCTATATTAATAGTAGTACAAACTACAACAGTAAGATCTATAACCTTTGTAATTTATCTAAGGACCTCGAGAGCATCGCTAATTTATTTAACTGTTAAGCATAAATAAGCATGCTAGAACATAACTTGATAAAAGATACAGCTCATGTTTACTCCATTTAGTTCATTCCATGGCAGATGTGTAAATATGACAGAACAGCTTGTAAATACACCATATGGGCTGGTATGTTGTTTTTTCTGTTAAGAGAGATAAATGAGTTAAATCTGCATTAAGAAATGAATGATTAATAAAGCCCTCTTTGGGACCTTTGGGATTAAGAGCATTTGGGAACCAATTTCTAATTGGGAATTAGAAACGTTTTATTCTGTCAGAGATGGAAATCCCTTTAGATTTAGAATAAGTTAATGAAGGGGCTTCCTGGATGGCTCAGTGGTGGAGAGTCCACCTACCAACGCAGGGGACACAGGTTCGATCCCTAGTCCGGGAAGATCCTACGTGCTGTGGGCCAACTAAGCCCCTGCACCGCAGCTTCTGAGCCTGGGCTCTAGAGCCCTGGAGCCTCAACTATACTGAGTCCACACATCCTAGAGGCCATGCTCCCCGACAAGAGAAGCCACCGCAGTGAGAAGCCTGCACACGGAAACTAGAGAGAAGCCCCCATTAGCCACAACTAGAGAAAAAGCCTGCGCAGTAATGAAGACCCAGCACAACCAAAAATAAATAAATGTATAAAATTACTTTTTTAAAAAGAAGAGTTAATACAGATATAGTCCAGATCTGGAATGATAAATGTGATGGTGGACAGATGTTATTCCTAGGAAAAAAGTGAAAATTGTTAACTTTTCCAGGTAACAACACATCTCCAATTTCATTCTAAGGAGAATTTCATAAGGACTCTTTAGTATTTGTTCTTCCAAAATAACAGCAGGCAAGTAATCAGCAGTTTTAAGAGTCCCTAAGTACTCGTTGACTTAATAGACAATTACAGCATATTTTGTTAAAGAAAAAAAAACGTTAGCTATTTTAGAAGTCCCTAATTACAGATTTACGTAATAGACTTATCAGGGAAAAATAATACATTTCAAAACGTCCTTACAGTCTTAATGATATCACCGTTTTCGGTGTTCCTTGCTGCAGCGCTTGTCATGTGAGCTCTGTCTGCCGGGGCGTGAGGCGGGGTCCGCCGCTTTGTTCTGGAGCTTGGTCTCCAGTGCCCCATGCAGGTGCTTTATGGCCAGGCGGTCTCAGTTCCCCATTACAGACGGGCAGACTGTGTCTAGACAAGGCTGGGCTCTGGGCAAAGTCACTGACACTGAGAACAAGAGCACACGAACTGCTGGATGCCACAGAATCACCCAGTGGTTTGACAGTGAGTGAAGCTGGTTCTTACGGGGGCCCAGTTCAGAATCACATCTGGCCACATGTGTGGACATCAGCACATGGATGTCCACCTTTAGGGATTTCTCTGAGTTGTCACCCTGTTCAGAAGACCATCACGCCTTCAAGGAAAGGGGACAGGATGCAGTTATTATACTCCTGCCCCTGTGTCCACCTTGGGGGACCTTGGGTGATGGACTGACTTGCCTGGGTTTCCAGACTTGAGGGAGGGTTTTTCTGTCCCAGGGGATCCTGTTTCTTTGGTCACTGAATGAAGGTTTACTTGGTGTCACCAGTATACTGAACACTGTACCAGGATTAAAAAGTCCTGTGGGACAGAACTGTGCTTCAGAGGCCAGGATGACGAAGGAGGAGGGAAGGGTGGTCTGTGACCGGTGCCGCTGGGGGCTTTGGCAAAGGTCACTTGGGGTGACACAGGGCTGTGCCAGGCACTGGGATGCAGCGTGAAGAGCCTGAGATTCCTCCTCCTGAGATGCATTCTCCTGGCCACACCACGTCTTCTTACAAATTAGGGCTTGGGGAAGGTGGTGAGGGCAAGTCCACGGTGGCTTTAATGTCCAGCTTGGTGCTCTCAGCATCGTAAAGATGTTCCGTTCACTTGTCTAAAAAGATGAACAAGTCCATTGTGTCCGTTGTGTCCACTGTGTCTTATAAGTGGATCGTAAAGGGCTCCATGGAATGACAGAAGAATCACATATTTCTAATGTAAAGTAAATGCTACGTATTTGCGTTACCAGAGAAGCTGGAAGGAGATCGTGGGTTTTGTTTTCCATTTCACTCTGCGTTGGAAGCAACTAAGAATCAAGAAGCTGAAAACACAGAGCGACTTAAAATTGAATGAATGCTGCAAATGACAAGCTTACAGAACTGGAAATTTATAGAATGTTTGGTAACTAAGGGCCTTTGGCTTATACATGGCGTGTCATCCATGCTTTGATACTGATTTTAAGTCAGAAAGTAAAAATTAGAATTGTTTTCCTTAGCAAGACAGCCAGTTTCACTTCATGTGAGATCACTGTGAATGGTAAGAGAGGGTGGACCGCCCTTATCCTCCTGGGCTAGCGGCTCTCCGTGCCCACATACCAGCAGCAGGATCACAGGTCTTTCCTCTAGGACCAGTTCCCTGGACTGCATGGCTGGGAGCATCTCACGCTAGGGCTGCAAACACACAGTCAGAGCTGCTGAGGCTGGCCAGTGGCCTACTGCCCTCTGCTGCCTGCCACCTCACCCCGCATTGTTTAGAGTACTCCTGATTTGACTAATTCCTCTAGTCAAGGCTATGGTTTTTCCTGTGGTCATGTATGGATGTGAGAGTTGGACTATAAAGAAAGCAGAACGCCGAAGAATTGATGCTTTTGAACTGTGGTGTTGAAGAAGGCTCTTGAGAGTCCCGTGGACTGCAAGGAGATCCAACCAGTCCATCCTAAAGGAAATCAGTCCTGAATATTCATTGGAAGGATTGATGCTGAAGATGAAACTCCAATACTTTGGCCACCTGATGCAAAGAACCGACTCATTGCAAAAGACCCTGATTCTGGGAAGGACTGAAGGTGGGAGGAGAAGGGGATGACAGAGGATGAGATGGTTGGATGGCATCACCGATGGGATGGACATGAGTTTGAGCAAGTTCTGGGAGTTGGTGATGGACAGGGAAGCCTGACATGCTGCAGTCCATGGGGTTGCAAAGAGTCGGGCACAACTGAGCAACTGAAGTGAACTGCATTTGACTGATGTCATTCCTTCACAAATATTTTCTCTGTGCACCCTCATTTCTATCAGCACCAAACAGTGGAGGACACTGAGGTGAGGACATAGCTGCTGGCAGCATGCCCGTTGTCCTCCGGTAGCCTGGGCCCTGTCCTTCAAGGCGCTGTGCCTTGGATCGTCCTGGCTTCTGCTTATTGCTCCTGTGCTTGGCTGTTTTCCTGGACATTGAAAGCTCTTCTGTCCCGAGGAATGGTAAAGCAGAGTTAACGGTGGTTTTGCAGGTTTCTGATCTTTAATGTGCAGTGTGTTTTCTAAATGCGTGAAGAACATTCTCCATCATTTTCTTTGAAGTCATCATTCTGTTTTTCACGTCAGTGGACCTGTTTTGTAAAGAAAGTCATTAGAATGGGAGGGAACTCTTTTTTTTAATGTAATGTCTCTGACCAAATTTTATGTCATGCCAGGCACCTAGGGGAAATTAAACAGCATAGGGCAGTCACATCTTATTCCAGGGGTAGCTTCAAAATTCAGCAAGTAAGGCAAACAAACAACAAGCAAAAAAGTCTCATCACAATCACTGAGAAGTGTCTCGGTCTCCTTTAAGCCCCACACAATGAGTTTTCCTTCCATCAGCAAACCAGGCAGTCGGCAGGTATAGGGAGAGGGGTGTGGTTGGTGTGAGTGGAGGGGCCCAATTGTGTGAAAACCAAACCGTACCACATCTTAAACTCCAGGGCCATCGGAACTGGGGCGTCTGCTCCCGTTGTGGGGAGCACAGGTTGGGAGGGGAGCTGAGGAGAGGAGTGGGGCTCTCCGACTCCCAGCACCTGCCCCTGGGCCTGCTGTGATCACCCGGTCTTCATTCTGTGCATTTCAGGTGTTTGATGACTTTGTCATAGGTGCCTACCCTTGCTGTCCAGGAGTAGCTAGGGGTCACTGATGAGGAAAGCTTGTGTGTATAAACATGAAAGTTGAGATTCCAGCAGTTACTCATTGGGCAGTGTAGCAGGCTAAAAAGAGCATGAATCTGCATGTTAGGGGTCTTGAATGCTTGTCCTAACTGCCAAAAGGTGATTTATGACCGGGCACAAATTATTTACGCTTCCAGCCCTTTATTTCCTGACTTGCAAAAATAATCGGATGGCCTCGGTCAGTGGTTCCCAACCTGGTTGGGGAAACACTTAAGAAATACCATTCAGAAGCTTGCCTCGGGGGTTCTGACTTTGTGGGGCCTGGAAATATATGTGTTTGAAATCTTTGAGTCCCTCTGCCTGTCCTCTGGGGCACTCCCAGGCTCTCTGCCCCTGCCGTGTATGTGGTCTCCGTCCTGGTGTTCAGACGGGATGGTCCACACTGCCAGAGTCATGTCTGACGCCAGTGGTCGGAGCCCGTGAAGGAGCCTTCTCAGAGCAGGGCGCCTCCGTGTCTGTTATTTGCTCTTTCCATCAGTCAGCACGTGGGGGTGTGCATCCGATGATGTCCCCTCCATGGGGCTCCCCTCCTGCCTCCCACTGGGACAGCTCTGACACACCCAGGAGGAGTGTAGCCTGTCTTGGGTCTGAAATCCAGGCTTATTCAGAGCCCCCAGGAGTGGTCTGGGGTGCGGGTCTTGGGGTGGGAGGGTGAGCTGCCCCTTCCCTTCCCTTTGAGTGTCTGTCACAGACACAACAGAGGAAGTTCCTCCCCCTTAGACACGTGGCAGCTCTGCCAACAGTGTTCTCAAGTCATTCAACGTGGGAGCGTCGAGTTAGGTTTAGAGCAGGAGCCTTGAGGAGAAATGTACTTACCTGTTAAATTTTTAAAATACCCATTTCTTAAGTGACTCCCAGCATTTTCCATTAAGAATATCCCAAAGCTCATTGTTGAGAATGCTCTTATTAAGTGTGGCCACATGAGGTCAAGGCTGATGTGAGGAGCAACCGTGGACGCTGTGGTCACCGCTCGAGGTGTGTCAGCCGGTTATGGGGATGGTGTTCCAGCTACCCCACTTTGGAGTCTTGAGTTACAGAGAGCATCTCATTCTTCTAAATAATGTTTATATTTATGCACATTTGGTTATGAGAACAGATGACGTTTCTGTCAGCAACTAATGTTTGATCTTTTTAGTCAGCAGATTATGTGTGACACTTTTAATGAAAATGGAACTTATTGACTAATTTCCTCAGTTAGTAAAAGGGGGCAAAAGCAGTTCAAGGATTGGAGAAGCTCAGAAACAAGTCATGAGCAACTGCGATACACTTACAGTTCTACGCCTGCCCCTTGCCTCCCCTCACACGGACAAGGAAAATCCTGGGAGTAAGGACAGCATAGCCAATAGTCTTGTGGCTTCCATTGGTGGCATATTGTTGCACGAGGTAGAGTGGAAGGATGGAGACAGAAATAGAAGCAGAAATAAAACAGAGCAAGAGAGAGAATGAATGAGAATCAGAAAAGGAGAGGAGGGAGTGGATTGCAGCACTTAACTTAGATTCATTGGGAATAATCCATTTACACAAACCAAGCACCACATTTGTCTTTTAAAAAATAGCTGTTTTCATATGAAAGATCAGCTAAATTAGGAGGTTCAGAAAGTAAGAAATAATTTTAGTGGTTTTATATTATCTTTGGGAGAGAATTTGTGTAAGAGTTAAAGTTTAGAAGACAAGTGTATCTGCTTTGATTTCTTTCTTAAGATTAATGAAGACATGAGACAGTCTAGTGAAGTAGTATTTGTATTGGAGGCTGTTTGATGTCACATTACCCTTCAGTTCCTCACTGTACACTTATCAGTTAGAAGGAGATTTAATCCAGTTTACTTTATGTGTAAGTCAATTTTCCTGTGAGCCAATATCTCTAAAGGCTTTTCTGCTCCCAAAATTGTATGTGATCTCTGTGGATCACAGAGTTTTCCTTTCCGTTGGTCGAGGGCTTTGCTTTCCTGATTTTTTTTTTTTTTTGAAAGGTTAAAATGGGTTACAAGGCTGTTGGGCATTTGAGAAAGAGCCTAGTCTTGTGTGTTTAGTTGTGGTATAAAGTGATGCTACAAATCCTTTACTTCAGAGTGTTTGATGGAGAGGTATCTGGGATCAAACCTGTATTTCTCCCTTCTGTCCTTGATGTCATCCTAGCCGTACGTCACATCTCACCATTCAGGCTTCCTCACGGCCCCATCTCCTCCTCTCTGTGGCTCAGGCCTGTGCACAGTCTAAGGCTCTGTATCTGGTCCCTTGGGCCAAACCGCCTCTTTCCCAGAAGAGCCCTGGACCCCCTGGGCCTGTGCCCACACGTAGATGGGAGACCTTCGCTGCCCTGCTTCCTGGTGTAGTGGCTACACTGTGCTGTCCTGTCCCTTATTTAAAATTACATGTGTGATTAAGTGCATTTTATTATATTCTGCTAAGAAAATCCTTGCCAGCTGCTCCACTGTCTCCTTTTAAACACAGAACAAAGCCCCATGTGGTGTGTTTCACTTTTCACCTTGGCTGCTTGGAAGCTCTGTTGGGTCTGCCCTGTCCGCGCTGCTATCCCTTCTCAGTCCAGGACATCTGTGAGGAGGAACCATGCGATTACTGTTGTGTCCACCCATCCTGCCCAATTCCATCTCCTTCCGCATGTTTGCCTGCCTTAGGCGCTTGGTTAATTCACCTTCCTCCACTCACACTGCCATTGTTATGCTTGAAAGGTTTTTCTAGATCAGCTAATATTCACATTTTTTAGAATCCTTTTTGAAATCTATTGCATTCTCATTTCTCAAAATTATTGTTCTGTTTCTTTTATGTGTCATGAAATCTGATGACCTGAAACCCAGTACAGAAAACTGTGTTGTTTGGTTACACCATTTTCGTCTTCTTTTTGAGAAACTCATTATTATAGTACAATGGGTATTTATTGTCCTTAATTTCATTAGAAGGTGGAGAATAGGTAGGAATAACCTATAATTTCAGTTTGACAGATATCCTTATTACTTGCATCCTCCAACATTTGGAGTAATTGTTTCGCTAAATCTTCTTAGCAAACTCTAGTATAAATTTCCCAAGGCATACAGTGGAAAAAAAACAGGATACTAACCTAAAAGTGTTAGTTGCTCAGTCGTGTCCGACTCTTTACAACCACATGGACTGTTGGCCACCAGGCTCCTCTGTCCATGGAATTCTCCAGGAAAGAATGCTGGAGTGGTAGTCTTTCCCTCCTCCAGGGGATCTTCCCGACCCAGGGGTCGAACCCAGGTCTCCCACATTACAGGCATATTCTTTACTCTCTGAGCCACCAGGGAGGCCCTAAAGTTTCCAATCCAAAATAAAGATGGCTAAAGCTTAATCATTTGAAGTGAGAATGTGTGTATATTTTAACGATTTGCTTTTTTTTTTTATATTTTTAGTCCTAGATTTAATACAGCTGCACTCCTTGTCCAGCTGTTAATTTCAACTGACTGAGCTCACTGTCTATTTGGCTGAGAAAATAAAAGTTCTGGGTGGGACATTGGTTCTCCCATCCCTACAAGTTGCTCCCTTTCCTGGAGCCTGGCTGCACTTGGTCCCCTCTGGCCATGACTCAGGACATTCCCCAGAATCACACCCTCTCCTTCTGCATCATCGCGTTTCCGCTACGGAAACAGAAACAGGAAAATACCTCCTTGACCACAATCCACTTTTCTGTCACCTTTTATACTAAAAGTCCTCAAAAAAGCAGATCTTCCAAAAAAAAAAAAAAAAAGTGAGGACTGAGCAGCAAAATTCTTAACTGTATTTCAACACTGCTTACCCACTGCCGTCCAGGATTCAGTTCAGCCTGAGTCACTCAGCAAGTGTTTTATAGAGAAAGGACATTAGCACTGGGTGGTACATCCACTAGGACGTACAGACAATTAGTGGCCGTCTAGTCACTCAGTCATGTCTGACTCTTTGTGACCCTGTGGACTGTAGCCTGACAGGCTCCTCTGTCCATGGGATTTCCCAGGCAAGAATACTGGATTGGGGTGCCATTTCCTTCTCCAGGGGATCTTCCCGACACAGGAATCAAACCCACATCTCTCGCATTGCCAGTGGATTCTTACCACTGAGCCACCAGGGAAGCCTGGAAAAGTCAGACAGAGTCAAATGCCAGCAGACAGTACTTTCTCTTCCTCGCCCCACTTTGTGCATCTCACAGCGCCTGGGTCCAGGCTCCGTCTGCCTTCCTTCTCTGCCCTCTTCAACACATGGGTTTCTCTCCTCATGCTCTCCCCTCGTGAGCCCTTAAACTTACCTTCTGTGAAGATCAAGGAAGGGGGAGATGGGCAAAGCAGCACCAACGTCACCTAAAAACATGCGAAAAAGCATTTATGAGCATTGCACATTGCCCTCCCCGTGGGTTGTACTGTCTGGGGCAAAGTTGAACGGCCTTGTCTGGGTGTGAGGGGGGCTGGAGGAGATTACTATGTTAGCTGACACATTGCTGCCGGGACCAGAGTCAGGGCTCATGAGCCAGAAGGGATCTGATCGCAGACGTTGGCACCTGCAGTGTCTGTTCTGGTGGCTTACGGCCAGTGAGGAACCTCATGAGAATGGGCATCTATGACCACACTCTGCTGTGGTCTTGTGTTAGAACAAACCTTATTCACGGCTCAGATAATTTCCAGTTCACAGGGATATTTCCCATTTCTTTTTTGTCCTCATGGAAACAATTCTACATTTATTCTTGGCTGAGTAAAATTTTCAAGGAAGACTTGAAATAAATGAGGAGTTATTCATGCTGCTAGTTAGCAGACCAACAGTCTATTTTAGACAATCTAAGCTCTGAAATGAGAATAAAATGTGATTATTTCACAGCATTATGGTCAGGATGTACCAAAATAAGACTCAGAGGTGTTCACTGTTGTTGGCTTTATACTTATTCATTCACAAGACACACTTTAATTCAACATCTCTTGTGGGCGGTCACTACTGCAGCCAGTCGGGGATGCGGCATAAACAAGCTGGAGAAGGCAGGTGTCCTCACACCCCAACTCACGGATAAGGCAATGAACAAGTAGACTAGGTAGGTCATTTCAGGTAAAATGGTAAAAAGAAGACAAAAACGGGTAAGATGGTCAGGGATAGTCTCTGCAGAAGGGATTTTGAGCTGTGAACTTTTTCTCTTGAGACCTAATTCTCCAAATATCCAAGTTACAAGTAAGATGTTCTTGGCAAATATACAATTGCTTTCTGGGGAAAAGCATTAATTTTGTTGTAGCTTCCCTTTATCCTAGAGGCAATAATATGGACTAATTCATAGGTTTCTCGTCCCCAACAGAGGGTTCTCTAATTCACCTTTGAGTCAGCCCATTAAACTTCATCAGACAAAATTTGCCAAGAAAAGTTAGATTCTGTGCATTTTTATTGCCTGCTCTCCTTGACTTCTTCTTTGTTACATCCTTGCTGTGGTTCTTAATGAGGTAACTCTTCTCTGAGAGCCAAGGTCACGCCTCTCCTTACAGATTCTACAGGAGAGGGTCACGGCACCCATCAGGGCTCTGGAGAGATACACGCACTGATAAGTATTTAAAGTAGCACTTCACACCTTGATTGAATCAAGTGCATTAAAATAGCCCTGACAAAAATACCCCTGTAGCCTCCACTGGAAGTTGCTGGAACGCTGTTCCCACAGAGCTACATCTGGGCCAGCTGGTGGGGGAACTGGCATGTGGCCTGTTTAAGGTTCCAGCCCTTGGTGCCAGTGGCCTAGGAAGTGTGTCGTGAGTCACAATTTGGAGAAAAGTCTCTTTATACTCTGTGCTTCTTTCTTTTCTCATAGATTCTGTTTTCACATAAGCATACTTCTTTTAAAAATCAGATGAATGGATAAGAAAGCTGTGGTACATATATACAATGGAGTATTACTCAGCCATTAAAAAGAATCCATTTGAATCAGTTTTAATGAGGTGAATGAAACTGGAGCCGATTATACAGTGTGAAGTAAGCCAGAAAGAAAAACACCAATACAGTATCAGTTCAGTTCAGTTCAGTCGCTCAGTCGTGTCTGACTCTTTGCAACCCCGTGAATCGCAGCACGCCAGGCCTCCCTGTCCATCACCATCTCCTGGAGTTCACTCAGACTCACGTCCATCGAGTCCCTGATGCCATCCAGCCATCTCATCCTCGGTCGTCCCCTTCTCCTGCTGCCCCCAATCCCTCCCAGCATCAGAGTCTTTTCCAAGGAGTCAACTCTTCGCATGAGGTGGCCAAAGTACTGGAGCTTCAGCTTCAGCATCATTCCTTCCAAAGAAATCCCAGGGCTGATCTCCTTCAGAATGGACTGGTTGAACACCACAGTTCAAAAGCATCAATTCTTCAGTGCTCAGCTTTCTTCACATCCATACATGACCACAGGAAAAACCATAGCCTTGACTAGACGGACCTTAGTCGGCAAAGTAATGTCTCTGCTTTTGAATATACTATCTAGCTTGGTCATAACTTTTCTTCCAAGAAATAAGCGTCTTTTAATTTCATGGCTGCAGTCACCATCTGCAGTGATTTTGGAGCCCAAAAAAATAAAGTCTGACACTGTTTCTACTGTTTCCCCATCTATTTCCCATGAAGTGATGGGACCGGATCCCATGATCTTCGTTTTCTGAATGTTGAGCTTTAAGCCAACTTTTTCACTCTCCTCTTTCACTTTCATCAAGAGGCTTTTCAGTTCCTCTTCACTTTCTGCCATAAGGGTGGTGTCATCTGCATATCTGAGGTGATTGAGATTTCTCCCGGCAATCTTGATTCCAGCTTGTGATTCTTCCAGTCCAGCGTTTCTCATGATGTACTCTGCATAGAAGTTAAATAAGCAGGGTGACAATATACAGCCTTGACGTACTCCTTTTCCTATTTGGAAGCAGTCTGTTGTTCCATGTCCAGTTCTAACTGTTGCTTCCTGACCTGCATACAGATTTCTCAAGAGGCAGGTCAGGTGGTCTGGTATTCCCATCTCTCTCAGAATTTTCCACAGTTTATTGCGATCCACACAGTGAAAGGCTTTGGCATAATCAATAAAGCAGAAATAGATGTGTTTCTGGAACTCTTGCTTTTTCCATGATCCAGCGGATGTTGGCAATTTGATCTCTGGTTCCTCTGCCTTTTCTAAAACCAGCTTGAACATCAGGGAGTTCATGGTTCACGTATTGCTGAAGTCTGGCTTGGAGAATTTTGAGCATTACTTTACTATCATGTGAGATGAGTGCAATTGTGTGGTAGTTTGAGCATTCTTTGGCATTGCCTTTCTTTAGGATTGGAATGAAAACTGACCTGGTCCAGTCCTGTGGCCACTGCTGAGTTTTCCAAATTGGCTGGCATATAGAGTGCAGCACTTTCACAGCATCATCTTTCAGGATTTGAAACAGCTCAACTGGAATTCCATCACCTCCACTAGCTTTGTTCATAGTGATGCTTTCTAAGGCCCACTTGACTACACATTCCAAGATGTCTGTCTCTAGATTAGTGATCACATCATCATGATTATATAGGTCGTGAAGATCTTTTTTGTACAGTTCTTCTGTGTATTCTTGCCACCTCTTCTCTATATCTCTGTTTCTGTTCGGTCCATACCATTTCTGTCCTTTATCGAGCCCATCTTTGCATGAAATGTTCCCTTGGTATCTCTAATTTTCTTGAAGAGATCTCTACTCTTTCCCATTCTGTTGTTTTCCTCTATTTCTTTGCATTGATCACTGAAGAAGGCTTTCTTATCTCTTCTTGCTACTCTTTGGAACTCTGCATTCAGATGCTTATATCTTTCTTTTTCTCCTTTGCTTTTCGCCTCTCTTCTTTTCACAGCTATTTGTAAGGCCTCCCCAGACAGCCATTTTGCTTTTTTGCATTTCTTTTCCATGGGGATGGTCTTGATCCCTGTCTCCTGTTCAATGTCACGAACCTCATTCCATAGTTCATTGGGCACTCTATCTATCTGATCTAGGCCCTTAAATCTATTTCTCACTTCCACTGTATAATCATAAGGGATTTGATTTAGGTCATACCTGAAAGATCTAGTGGTTTTCCCTACTTTCTTCAATTTCAGTCTGAATTTGGCAATAAAGAGTTCATGATCTGAGCCACAGTCAGCTCCTGGTCTTTTTTTTGTTGACTGTATAGAGCTTCTAATTTAGAAAGATGGTAGCAATAACCCTGTATGCGAGACAGCAAAAGAGACACAGCTCTGTGGGAGAGGGAGAGGGTGGGATGATTTGGGAGAATAGCAATGAAACATGTATAATATCATGTAACAAATGAATCGCCAGTCCAGGTTCGATGCATCAGACAGGGTGCTCGGGGCTGGTGCACTGGTATGACCCAGAGGGATGGTACGGGGAGGGAGGTGGGAGAGGGGGTTCAGGATAGGGAACACGTGTACACCCGTGGCGGATTCATGTTGATGTATGGCAAAACCAATACAATATTGTAAAGTAATTAGCCTCCAATTAAAATAAATAAATTTAAATTGAAAAAAAATCTTTTTATTTATTTACCTGGCTGTGGTATGCAGGTTCCTGTTGTCATTGTGTGTGTGTTAGTCACTCAGTTGTGTCCAACTTTTTGTGACCCCCATTGACTGTAGCCCACCAGTCTCTTCTGTCCACAGGATTTTCCAGGCAAGAATACTGGAATGGGTTGCCATGCTCTCCTCAAGGTGATCTTCCTGACCCAGGGATCGAATCCACGACTCCTGCATTGTAGGCAGATTCTTTACCATCTGAGCCACCAGGGAAGCCCATTGTCATTAACTGGGCAAAAAATAATTTTTATATCATTCATAATCTCTGGGTTTTGTTTTCATGTCAGTTCTGTTATTGTCGTCTCAATTTTACATAGCTGCAAAAGATGAAAAGTATTGTTTTTTAGGATGCATCTTTGGTGGTGTCTGTTGAGGGTCTTAGAAACACAGACCCCCACACACACACCTTTACATACGCTAGGAGCTTGCCACAGCACATCCAAGGCTATCAGGAAACATTTTGCTGCTTGTATGTCAAAGCAAGAGGTGAGACTGCTTAAACGTTATTGCCATCTCCCAGAACCCTAGGCATGCTACTGTAATCATGTCTAGCTTGAGTTTCCTGAACAATTTAAATTAAACATTCTAAAATGAATGTATTTATTTAACTTGTCTCAGATATGTGTACCTCTACCAAAGTCATCATTCTACAAGATGCTTTTTTCATAGTCTCTAGTCTAGAAGATTCTTAAGCAAATATTTTTACATTTAAAAAAAGAGAGGAAAAAACAAGAAGCACTCCCTCCAGTTTCATATGCATGCATGCATGCTCAGTCACTTCAGTCGTATCCAGTTTTTTGCAACATCATGGACTGTAGCCCACCAGACTCCTCTGTCCATGGGATTCCCCAGGCAAGAATCCTGGAGTGGGTTGTCATTTCCTCCTCCAGGGGATCTCCTGACCCAGGTGTCTAACCCACATCTCCTGCATTGGCAGGCAGGTTCTTTACCCACTGAGTCACCTGGGAAGCGCCAGGTTAATTTAAAACAACTCAAATGACTTGTGCTCCCAAAGCCTTTGGGCAGGCTTGGGAGCCTAGACCTACATTAAGTAAAGTGGCTGTTTCAGCTGCTTTCCCAGGAAACACTCCCAGGCAGTGAGTGCCTGCAAGGAATGGATGTTGTTTTTATCATTTCATGTCAGAATTCCTCCTTCTGGTGTTGAAGTTTTGGTGTTTTGAAAGGAAATAAACAATATTCTTAAAATAAGTTGTCAGCATCTTGTTTTGTACAGCTGACAAGAAGGGTGACATGAGGGTGTAGCTGAAGACACTTGAAGATAACTTGTCATTTTCAGAGACCAGACAGAGCCCTCGGTGTCTTTTTCAGACGAATTTCAGACAGGCTTATTTTGTTTTCAGGTAAATTGTCAAGGGGTTAAAAAAAAATGTTCAACTCTGTTTAGAGTTCATGTAGAAGCTGCATAAACCATTATTTGAAAGAAATTGCATCAGTTCTTATCTGCATGAAAACAGGACTTTTGGCACAAATTTATCACACCATTTACATTTTATTTGAATGAATTTACATAGTGAATAAAAAGAAGTAGGTGTATTTGTTAACACAGAAATATTTAAAGATGACAACATTGGGACTACAGGATGTAAACGTCCTTTTAAGCCAGGGTCCAGGATTAGACATGTTGTTTTTTCTAAATGAGCAGAACAGACTGAGGAAGACTTGATCTACGTCTGTGCTGTGAAAAAGACAAAGGTGATGGCCGTAAGAGGTACTGATTATTCTTTACACAGAGAGCCAGGCACTGTAGAGTGTAAGCCCCCGACCCTGGTCTCTGGACCTGAATTGCCAGCATCACACAGTCAAGAGTCAAAAGCAGAGGAGTACCTGCCACTCCGGGGTGAGAGGTTGGATAAACCTAAGGTGTCTGGGTGCTCATCATGGAAACTTCCAGCACCACTCAGCCTCTGTGGTTTGTCTGGAACAGTTTTGTCGACTCAAGAATTGCTGTTCACTCACTAAGTCGTCTCTGACTCTTTGCAGCCCCATAGACCACAGCACACCAGGCTCCCCTGCCCTTCACTATCTCTCAGAGTTTGCTCAGATTCATGTCCATTGAGTCAGTGATGCTGTCTAACCATCTCATCCTTTGTCGACCGCCCCCTTCTCCTGCTGCCCTCAATCTTTCCCAACATCAGGGTCTTTCCCAATGAATCAGCTCTTCACATCAGGTGATGGTGGACATCATTTCAGATCCATTCTCTTCTCTTCACGTCTGTTCCCCTGTGTGTGGTCACACCTCGCTCACTGGTTCCATCTGGAGACGCACACCTCTTATTTCCAGGAGCTCCATGCGGTTTCTTCAGTTGCCGTCTTTTCTCTCTGCTCCGCTTGTTTTCCTGTCGTGATGCTCAATCTTCTCCCCTATCTTAAGCACTTTGTCTTTTGTTCTCTTGCTTGGAGTAGTTCTCAATTTTGTCTTCCATCCCTTTGATTTTTTTTTTTAACTATACTACAATTTTTTTCCTCCAGTTTCTGAGAACATGTCCTTCTTCTCTGATTTGTTTCTCTGTTACATCCTGTTCTTATTTGAAGGGTGCATGTCTTTTCTTAACTCTCAGACAGTATCTGAGGCTGTGGTTTTCCTGCTTCCTTGCATGTTGATTTGTCTTCCAATTAGGTCGGCTGGCTTCTCTCTCCCATGTGAGAGACATTTCTCAAATTGTTACCATCTTTCTCCAAGTTCTTTCTTGAGGACGGGGCACCTGCAGTCCTTGCCTGCATGCTCGGAGCCTGCCAGATGGTGGGGCTCAGGGGCAGTGGTCAGGAGGGACCTGGCCGACACCAAGGAGTCAACATCACCACCAGGGGTCTCCCAACAGAGCCTTGCTTCCAGAGGTGTCCTGGTGGGTGTTTGTCATATAATCTCTCTGAAGACTCCTGGCTCCCAGCTTACCCATTTTTGAGCCTCGAAACTGTGTGGACCTCTCTGATCCTCCGTCATTTTTGTTCTCGTCCTTTGTCTTTATGCATTTATAACCTTTATTCATTTATTAATTATTTTAGTATCAAGAGAAAGGATTGATTATCAAGAACAAATGATAAATTCAGTTTTCCAGTCTGCCATTTTTCCCTAACTTATGTTTAAAACTTTATTTATCCCCAAATAATAATTCCACTAATAGCATATGACTTAATTTCTAACTCGCTTCAGTCGTTCTGCCTCGTTATACCTGTACCTTCCTCTTAATATACGTACAAAATACAAGATTTTCTACAGTGAATCTTTGTTTGGTTTGGCTCTGTAAATTTTATGATGACTGATGAAAGTACTGTGTTCAAAAGGATCCTCAAAGGCATGGTCTTAATTTTATATGCACAGAACTTCTGAATTTATTGTTGCCTTCAGTTAAAACTTTCATCCTGACAAGAGAGTACCTTAATGAAATGCATTCACATTTATCTGATTCTTTTGTCACTTGGCCTGTCATTTGCTTTGACTTCATTTAACCACATAGTGAAACTGAGCTGGGTAAAAATTTAAAAATAAACTTGCGGACGTATTTTTACTTTAGTAAGTAAAAGGGAAAAGAGTATCCGACTTTGGATAACACTTTTAATTCTCAAAATGACATGATTAATGACCCAATTTAGTAAAAGCACTGATAATGTAAGAATGATCAGCCCTGGGTCTTAAAATCACTTCTATCCATTTTTATAAAATTCTCAAAGGTTAATATATATGTCTGATCTTACTGAACTGGGAAATAATTAAATGAGAATTCTATGGGTTTTTTTTTTCTATCTTTAAGGAAGAAGGTTGCATATGAAATACTTAGCTTTATAGTAATTAGAGTTTTGATTTTCCAAAGATGCCATATTATTTGACATCTTACAGATTTTATGAAGTATAAAATTCCAAACTACCTGAATTAAAAATATTATAGGAACCGTATCTTTACTGTTTTATTTTTAAGGATTTTATTAAGTGCAAAAACATACAGGCACACACTCACTCACTCACAGACACTTACCACTTCAGTTGTTACTCATAATTTGTTACAGAAAATAAGAATATAAGCTATCTGAATGCTTCTCTCCACCTTGGTACATAGAGCTGTTAACTCCCCTTGTAGAGCATGAACCATCAGTATGAAACTTATAAATCAGAAATCTGAAATAAAGCCTTTAGTTATGAAAATACTAAGCCAGGTATGGTGGGTTTTAATTATCCCTTTGTCTCAATTATTCCCATTTTGATGAAATAATAAATACAGCATCATATTCCAGTTCCTGTTATTACAGATCTGTGCCCACACATGTCAGATTTAATATTCATTTGCCTGCCTTTATGTGGGGCCAGATGGAGAGGTATATTGGCTATTTATAAGAACTAGCTAGCTGTTATTACTGAATTTTCCGAATTACTTCAACAATAATAGTGGGTGTGTTGAGGGTGGTTTAGGATTGCATTAGAAATGCCAGAACAGAAATCTGAAATAAATAACATGGTACCATGTATCTACAAATGATGGGACCAGTGACTCAGTTAGACACATGGCATTGACCTCAGTTATAATAATAGACTCTCCAAAAGGTGCGGGTGTGAAGGAGAACAAATAGCTCTGCAGGTAATAAATGGACTTGGATCTTGGGGGCCTTTTATAGAATGCTGTGAGCATCAATTATGTAGTAAATGCCAAAATTAATTTCAGAAGATACAGCAATCCCAGTCCTGGTTAAATGCCCAACAGAAACGTGGGTATAAATTCACTGAAAGTCACGTGCCAGAATGTGTGTAGCAGCACATTGATAGGAGCTCAAGCCTGAATCTTCCCAAATGCCCATCAGTTGCCTGTGATGCTCTGCACCTTGTTTACACAGTGGGGCCCCGTGGGAAGGAGCAGACTAACCACGCAGCAACATGGATGTGACTCCTGGACCAGCTGGAACCGAGACTTCCGAGCCAAACACCAAGGGCAAACCCTGAAAAGTTCCTTTAATCAAAGGGGCAAAAGCAGGCAAAATGGACGACTCCAGAAACCTCCACACTGTGTCACCCCTGGGAGATGCTCTATTTCTTCACCTGATGCTCCTGGCCGGCATGTGTTCAGTCTGTGAAAACAGCTAATAGGGTGTTCTATGTATAAAGTCTACCATGAATTGAAAAAAGTTCAGAAAACAATTGCTTCAAAAGTATCAGAGGAGCCCTCCTGGCTGACATCTCTCCCATGTTTCTACAAGCCTGACCCTCTGTGTTTGGTGGACCTCGCAAGAGTGTGACGTGAAACTAGTCTAGAGAACTCTCCATGGAAATCTGATGTTTCCAGGAGCAACAGCTGCAGCCCACCCCCCAGGCTCAGGGACCAACTCCAGGATCAGTTGGCCAGTCCCTCAGGCGCCCCTCATTGACATCCAGGTGCAGCTAGCCGGTTTTTCAGTTCTCACTGGAGTTTCAGAGTTCGCAGGACTCATCTTAGGTTTTAACCTGCTTTGCATGGCTCTCTCACAGAGAAAAGTGAATGAACAAGCAGAGCAATATGTGGAAATTTCCCTGAGTTGGGAATTAGGAGACTCACTTTTCTGCCCTGTATGCTGCGTTCGTTTCCCAGCCACTGGCTTTTTCTTGAATCTTTTCACTTACCTTCGGTTCGAGGGGAGAAACAACTTCTCCTGTGAGACAACAGGTCTGACAGAGAGACAAATTGGGAGAGTGAACACTCACCTTAATTTCCTTCCAGTAGGATTTATATTTCATGTAAAGCCACAGTTTTATCCTGGAATTAAGCCTCACGAGCATCTACCTCCCACAGCCGTGAAAGAGGCGTGCTGTCAGACGGAAGTTGGCCTGGCTTCCGGGCTTTTCACACCACAGGGGATGCTGGGATCTTAGGAAGAATGAAATAGCAGGACCACTCACCTGAGCCTCTCTCAAAGTGACCCACGCGCACTGACACTCCCTCTCTCATCCCCACCGCCTGGGCCTTTGTCTGAGGATTCTCTGCTGGTGATTCACCAGCACTAAAACATCTTTTGAAAGAGAACAAAGAGGCAGGCTTTGGGAAGCGGCAGCATGTCACATCCAAACACAGGCGCATCCGCTGCCCTTGGCCAGCCCCCTCATACTCCCACACCCTCCACAGACCTGACCCTCGAGGGAAGGAGATGAATGTATGGTGTTAACTAAGCAGCATGAGAAAGTGTGTATGGGGAGCCACGTATGGGTGGTCCTGTGAGGGTCTCCAGCCGATCTAAGAGTGTCAAGAAAAGTTTCCCCAAAAGATACCTTCTGGGTCCTGAAGGATGAGTGTCAACCAAGCAAATTCGGGAAGAAGGGATATTCTAGCTGAGACACAGAACATGCATGTGGGTGTGTGCGTGTGTGGTGTGTGATTGCCTGTAATTTTAACCTTGCATACCTCGAGCCTGGACTTGGGTGGTGATGATGGGGGATGAAGGGGACACACGAGGCTGAAGAGTGGCTGGAGCCGATCCCATGGTCCTAAACCTTCCAGCCTGTCCTGGCTGCAGGCCTTCTCAGCCTCACAGGTAAGAGGTTGCGAGTTCGGATGTTCTTGCCTTCATATCTGAGCTGGTTCAGCCAGGCTGGGTCTCTCCCCCAGGTGCCAGGCTGGAGGCTGACTGTGTCTGTCACTAGCACGTCTGATGGAGTGAAAGGGCTGGCTCCTCCTCCTCTTACTAGGACAGAATATTAGACCTTCTGTCTGTGAGTTCATCCTTCAGCTGGTCCGGGATGTTTTCCTAACACTTGTAACTGTGGTTTTGTTGCTGATAATCCACCGAGAAATTTTTGAATGACCTGTCAACATTGGGTTTCTGTTGTGTGCCAAGATTTTTGACATATGACGCTGAATTTAATTATCACAACACACATTTTACAAGAGGCCTGATCTCCATCTCAGAGCTGAGGAAACCATGGTTGATTTTGGCTGTCTCCCTGGTTATGGGTGAGGCTGTTTCATGGGCTCTCTGTGATCCTCTCTCCCTGCTTCTCCACCATGAGGACCCCACTGCCCTGGCCTGAGCACCTCCCAGAGGCCCCACCTCCTTCTCCATCACGTTGGATGTCAGGATTTCAACGTATAAACTGGGGTGGAGGGTGATGCAAACATTCAGACCACAGCATGGATGAACTGTTTATTCCAGAAATGTTATTGAAATACTGCTGTGCTCAGGTAATATGGTGAGAGCTGCAAGAAGTGATAAAGGATATGTAAGACTCTCAATGACCTTGTTGTCTAATAAGGTTGAAAATACAGGAAACATATGAATGCGGGTGATTTAATGCAAAGCAGAGAATGATGAGCATCTCAAAAGAAGCACAGATGAGTGCTTAGGGTTTCGGGGGAGGGAGAGATTAATTTGTGGTGCAGTTGACACAGAAAGCTTTCCAGAGGAAGTGATGTTCATGCTGTAAAGTGAGAGAACTCAGCCAAGTGAACCTGTGGGGGAGGAGAGGAGGTGGGAGGAGAGGCGGGACGAGGGGGAGATGGTTTCTTGGTCTAAGAACCCCTCAAGTTCCCTCAGCAAGGCCAGATCCAAACATAAGCATCGCCTCTCTCCCCTGCGTTATCGTCATTGGAAATGGGTATTTATCTGTGTGTGTGTGTGTGTGTGTGTGTGTGTGTGTGTGTGTGTGTGTGTGTGGTGTGCACTGTTCATTGCACCTCCAATACCAGGAACAGTTCTTGGCATCTGGTAGGCCCTCAGTTAGTATCTGGGGGAGGAAGAAGGAGAGAAGGGGGAAGGGATCTGAACTTGAATTTGGTCCTCATCTCCAAGTAGGCAGACGGTGGCTCTTACAGAGTTGATGAAAATGTGAGCCAGATGGTGCCTGCTATACTTAGCTTAAGTGTACACTGGAGCAATTTAAAAACACCTTGCTTCCTATTTACTATCATCTGGATGTGAAATATCCAGTTTTGGGAAACAGTAATTATAATGCCGAACTCAAGCCGTCTCCGAGTTGCCTGTGATTGGTAGGACAGAAGAGGAAAACTGCCCAGGAGTGGTACACAGGAACGCAGTGGTTTTGTGCTCTTGAAACAGGTGAATTGGTGGGTATCTTTAAGAAGTCCTTTTGCATCCCTCTTGTTTGTGTTTACCAATAAGGACACATAGTCATCAGAGGCTCAGAGGAGCCTGTGAGAGTCACTGTCATAGGCTCACTTGTGATCCCTCCACTGTTCTGGAAGTGAACTGTTCCCTAAATACATGTTGTCACTCCTTGGTCTTCATTTGGTTTTTTTTTTTCACACATTCCTCCAATTATACCTGTGTCGTAGCTTTATTGTAAATGCAACCAAGCTCTGTCAGTGTTTGTGGTTACACAATAATAACTTTTTTTTTAACCTATTTTGAACTCGCTTTCTTTTTTGAGCCTTTGTTCTATCACGGTTTCTGAAAACAAAGGAAGCAATGCCCATATCAGTGTATGAATGTGTTAGCCTTTAATTTTAATCAGATAAAATTCAGACATGTACAAAACACGAGAGAATAGTTTTTGTTCCACCAAAGATTCCCGTCCATCTTCGTTGTTTTGTTATCAGTATATCCAGTTCTATAAAGTATTTTCTCATAATTTTATCTTTCCTGAAATTGCTTTTTGGGAACTATCGAGTGAAAGATGCAATATACACACAAATTGAATTAAGCATGAAAGACAGATGATTCAGGCTCCATTCTTCTGGTGTGCTGGGGAGTTAACCAGGCACAGTTCATTAACACTAATGGAAAAATTCATCATTTACCATGAGCTTCTCTAGACATCGTAGGGCAATTTCTCCCCCTAATTTGCTATATAATTTGATTACTTCTAAATGTGCTAAGATTCGAAAAGGAGGTATTTTATCAATCATGCATCTTAAAGACTACTTCTCATTAATTTAAATATGAATTCCTTTGAGAATAGACTTCCTCTCCCCAAATCAATTATCTTCTATAAATATGTCCATGATTTCCTAGGCTCTATAGCCTTCTTTATGTTTCCAGATAATAAAAGCATATACTTGCCGTAGTTTAACTATAACTTACATTCTCTTTGTGTTTTAAGTATGGCTCAAGATTCAGAAAAAAATTAATTGTTTTTCTTAATTTGACTCCGAAATCTCTATGGAGTAGAGATTTGGGACTTCCCTGGTGGTTCAGTGATTAAGAATCTGCCTGCCAATGCAGGGGATACAGGTTTGATCCCTGCTCTGGAAGATCCCACATGCTGTAGGGCAGCCAAGCCCACATGCCACAACTAAAGTGTAGTGCCTGCTTGCCAGAGAAAGCAAAGCAGCAGCAAAGATGTGTGTATGTGCATAGAAATGGACTCACAGATGTGCTGATGTCACATATCAGAGATAATGTTTATTTGCTGTATCGCCAAAAGATTAAATTTGAAACCATAGGGGTCTCAAGCCTACTTAGGATTAGAGGTTTCCCTCCAGAAGCAGAGACACTCCCAGCCTGCAAAGGACTTCATAAATACTGAGCAATCATACTTCACCACCTTCAAATCTTCTCTTTGGACTTAAAGTAAAAATTCACATTAGGACACATCTTAGCTCTGCAGCCCACTGCCTAAGAGGGTCACCTTCCATCCTAGTGAGCATGCAAACTGCTTCTGGATACAGATTCCATTAGTGATGGTGCCCGTGGGTACCAGGAAGGCTCACTGGCCTCGGCTTGTCTTTTCTTTTGCATGCTAAGTCGTTTCAGTTGTGTCTGACTCTGTGACCCTGTGGACTGTAGCCCACCAGGCTCCTCTCTCCATGGGAGTCTTCAGGCAAAAACTGGAGTGGGTTGCCATGCCCTCCTCCAGGGGATCTTCCTGACCCAGGGACTGAACCTACATCTCTTGCTTCTCCTTCACTGGCAGGTGGATTCTTTACCCCTAGGGCCACCTTTCTTATCTTTGCTTCAGTGAGAAAAGAAAACGTTAGAAAGAGGCAACAGTAAAGTATATGAAAAAGGAATGAAAATCTCTGCCATTTCTAAAGGAAACGAGAAAGTGGGGAGAACAGAGTCTGTTGGAGACCCTCTTGGGTTGAAGTCTGACTGGTCCAGTGTCTTCTGGGCACACGGTAGCTTCTGGGAGCCGTGAGGTCAGTGAGAGTATGGGCCATGCTTGTGTGTGTTTGCATTTGTGCATTTGTCAGCCAGGGAATCCATGATGTTTAGTAGATTCTCAAAAAGGATTTCGACTCCAAAGAGCCTCTGGAATAATATTTGCTAATCCTTCAGGAATGATTAGGTGGCACAGTGGTAAAGAATTTGCCTGCCAATGCAGGAGCCACAGGAGACATGGGTTTGATCCCTGGGTGGAGACGATCCCCTGGAGAAGGAAATGGCAACCCACTCCAGTATTCTTGCCTGGAGAATCCCACGGACCGAGGAACCTGGCAGGCTACAGTCCATGGGGTCACAGAGAGTGGGGCACGACTGAGCACGCATGCCCAGCATCAATCAGAAAGGACCTGCAGAGGAGACAGAGCCTCAGAGAAAGAGGCTGGCAGGAGGCGGCTTACCGAGACAGAGATACAAGACCCTGGATGGTCACTGTGATGGTGACCACATTCCTCTATGGTGCATGGACACACTCGCATCAGTGACGCTTACACACGTGATGTGCACAATAAAACCAGAAGGAAATGGGGGAAATGTTGATGGTTTGCTCTGGGAAACCATCTACTAACATTCTATATTAGAAAGTTTATAATTTATAAATTATATATAGGTTTTCTAAAAACAGAAACTTCAGTATATAGCTTACAAGCTAAAATGAGGACAAGTAAAACCTTGTTCAGGCCCTAAGGTAGTAAAATTTCTAGTAGTTTTCATGGTCTGAATATATAAGTAAACCTTGCATGTGGGTAGAAAGTATGGGGCAGAAATTGAAGTCTGTAAAGAATCAACACATTTAAGATTTCACTGTCAAACTGGTTAAATTTAATGAGACAATAGAGATTTAAACCATTTAAAAAATCTAACAAAGTGAACATTTAGAACCCTGAAACTTCCAAAGAACATCTACCTCGAGGGTAAAGTCATGGGTTGATTTCATCTTTCCATCTTTCCCATCAAGTGCTGCTTTAAAAAGTGGCCCATCGCTGGTCTAGATAGAAACGGGGCCTCTTACCAGAGAGAAGCTGGCATATGATACCACTGAGAAGAGTGTGTGGTTTCAACTAAAGAGAAACCCTGAGTTACCTCCACTAGTTTCCTTCCTCCAGAACATCTCTGCCTTCAAATATCCCCAAACACACACGTCTGCACAGACCCACGGTCCCTCGAACGCTTCAGCGTGCCAAACACAGGAGGCGGCAGGTGGGAGTGGAGGTGCTTCCCCAGAAAGCTCAGCTCCGGAGGGAAGGGAAGAAAGCAGCCAGCACAGCCTTGCTCCCGCCCCCCTCTGCAAATGGCCCACCTGCCCTGAAACCTGATTCTGCTTCACTCAGTTTTCAGGATGGGGTCATTGTCAGTCAGTGCCTCTAGCTCTGAGATCAGGTCCTATAGAGCCACACGGAGAGCAGTGGATGCGCCTGAATAATCTGTGCTGTTACAAATTGGTCCTAGTTTCAGCTTTCTCGGATTGCACAGCTAATGCAAGCAGAGAGCTTAAAATGTCAGCTTATCTAGGCAGATTTGCCAACAAACACACACAACTGGAACATTTCTATTGAAACTATTTTTGTACGGGCAAGTTTTTAAAAGATGGTAATTAGCAAAATTAAAGACAAAAGAAAACTTTTTCTGCCTTTTCAAATACTGTCTACCTGCAGCACCAAGCTGGAGCCCCATCTCCTGCCTGGAGCCTCCTCCACCCCCATGCCACCCCAGCCACATCTCTCTTGTCTAAAGGATGCTCTTCTGTGTGAAATCGCACAGCCTCCCATTACCGAGAGGCTCTTAGGAAATCCGTCCCTGCTGCTGCAGCTGGAGACCGGGAACCACTCAGCTGCTCCTGGGGTGCCTGGCTTAGCGGGCGTAACGTGGGAAGCTGAGACCCTCGCTTAGAGCCAGAGAGACCCGATGTCCTGGCATGTGGTGGAATTCACACTCTGAGCAGCCGTCTGTCTCTGCTCATCTGCAGAAAGAGACCACAGGGTCCCTCAGTCTGCTGTTTAAAACACTGGAAACAGGGAACATGATCTTAGCCCCACATGTGGCATCTCATCATACTCAGAGGGTTAGGCTTCAGGGTTTGATGCCCAGATTGAAGCCTCTGAACCCCACAGCCTGGTTTTCTACAATCTGCATCAGAACCAGCTTCCTTCTGCTGCTGATGCTGCTGCTCTGGTCCAGACCCTTGGCCTGCCTGCCATCAGCTCCCGCCCCCCATCCCATCCCTCAGCCTGCGCCTCTTTTGGCCAGAGCTGCCAGTATGATCTTCCCGACCTTTAACCTTTCTTTCCCAATTCAGGAACCTCCAGCATCTCTGGGAAGTTGAAGCAATCGGGCCCCCACACGGTGAGAAAGAGTCTCCGCCCTGTTTCCTGGCCTGGTGGTCTTCTCCCAGAATCTTTCATCTCTCTGTCTCCACGCCTGGGACTGATGAGGCCAGACTTATTTCAAGAATCTGCCCCCTGTTCCCTCCTTGGTCCTAGAGTAATTAACAGCAGCGGCAACAACAAAACAGTTTTATGAAAACATTCCCTTCCCAGAGTGTGTTTATTTAATGAAATAATGCATATAATGTCATATACACTTATAGTGCCTGATACATAGTATATGCTTAAGAAGTATGTATTGCTGTTGTTATGGTTATATTATTATTAAATACGTACTATGAGTAGTAACAATAAACTCACAATATAATATCCACAGCTTTTGCCTTTTAAAGACGTTTTTTAATGGGGACCATTTTTAAAGTCTTTATTGAATTTGTTACAACATTGCTTCTATTGTTTATGTTCAGGTCTTTTTGGCCTCAGGGCATGTGAGATCTTAGCTCCCCAACCAGAAAACGAACCTGCACCCCCTGCATTGGAAGGCAGAGTCTTCACCACTGGACTGCCAGGGAAGTCCCTGCTTTTGCCTTTAGATTTTTAATTCATTTCTTTTTGGACCCTCAGATCAAAGACCCTTGAGGCAGGCTCTGTACAGTTGTCCAGGTTCCGTAATGTCTAATGCAGTGCTGTGCATACAGCTGTTGCTGTTCAGTCGCTAAGTCGTGTTCAACTCTTTGCAACCCCATGGACTGCATACAGAACACCAGACTTCCCTTGACCCTCACCATCTTTCCGAGTCTGCTCAAATTCATGTCCACTGAGTCGGTGATGTCATCCATCTCATCCTCTGTCACCCCTGTTCTCCTCCTGTCCTCACTCTTTCCCAGCATACAGTGGCATACAGTAAATGTTTGTGGATGGAATCTTGGCAGCATTTCTGCCCTCCCCCCAGCTCCTGGCCTCCACTCACACAGGGTTTGCTTGGACACTTGCGTGGCCAAGTTAGGTGGAATCTTGTATTTGGCTGTGTAGAAGAAACATTAGTTTGTGTGTATATGGGTGTGAATATTTAAATTCTCATTTAAAACATGTTAGGATGGAATGCAAAATCTTTTTTCTGGCAGAAAGTCAAGCCTGTCTCTTCTCTATTTTCTCCTCCTTTCTCACGGTTTTTATAAATTACAGCTTGTCCCAATAAAAAATTATCCAGATGGCCAGTTCCTCACATCACATTTTAATCCATGCAGAGAACGTGTCTTTGTTTCTAAAGAATTCCTTTTTCACCACATGTTCTATTCTTGAAACAACTCGGTAAATTTCGGAATGAAATTGAAAAAAAAAAACACTGAATGGCTTAAATTCTCTCAAACTGTTCTGATTTTCCTACCTTTCTCTCTGTATAATCAACAATGCCAGAGACATTACGTAAATACATTAACATCATAAATATCCATTTGGCAACGCACCCACTGTGTACAGGGCGATAATGTCAAGTATTCCACCACTTTTATTTATATATGATGCATTCAGAGAAAAGTCTAATCCCAGAGGGAGTTTGGCATAGAACTTAAAAGCCTAGATCCTAGCATGAGTCTGCCTGTGTCTCAAACCCGACTCCAGTGTCCTTCCTGTGTGGCCTTGTATGACTTACTTCACCTCTCTGTACCTCAATTGCTTCATCTATAAACTGCAGATAATAATAGAACCTATCTTGAGGGATGTTGTGAGAATTCAGAAACTTAACGTATAAAGAGAGCTTAAGTCAGGGCATGATACAGAGTAAAAACTATAGAACTATGATCTGTTTTAGATATTATGAGTATTAGATGAATCAAGTTGTGTTTAGGTATCAACTTCTCTTTAAATTTTTGAATGATTTTACTGCCTAAATTTAGTAGAAATAAAAGAATTCATATACATATTTTAGATTAGTCTCGTCATCTTATATAAAATATTTTGCATGTTGATTCTCAATAACAAAGAGTTAAAACAAATTACTTGAACAGTATGTCAAGATAGCTTATGGTAGAAAAAGTAGTGTTGAATCATATTTTCTTGAAAGAAGTTAAGTGTTCATTTTTATCCACAATTACATGGGTGCCCCTAATCTTTAGGCTTTCCAGGTGGCACTAGGGGTAAAGACCCCGCCTGCCAACGCAGAAGACACAAGAGACTTGTGTTCAATCCCTGGGTTGGGAAGATCCCCTGGAGGAGGACATAGTAACCTACTCCAGTATTCTTGCCTGGAGAATCCCATGGATACAGTCCTTAGGGTCGCCACAAGGACACAACTAAAGTGACTTAGCACTAATCTCTAATATCTCAGTGTGGTTTATTTAAACTTAAAAAAAAGATAAATATATAAAATCCTCCCTTGCAGATTTAATAAGATTGCTAATGTTGATTATTGCTAATTGGGATGATACTGCTTTATGCACACTAAATTGCAGTACAAGTTTGCCTTTGGTATGTTAACTGATTTAGGGGGAAGAGAATTGGCAATCAACTCCAGGAATCTGAGGAGAGCCTAATATTGAGACCTTAGATTGCTGCTCTATATATGTATCATTTGTACTTGCTCACAATTCTCATAGAGGTAAAATAGTAACACTTTTAAGTCCTAGTTAGCTTTTGTAAGTTTCCATAGAAAATATTACAGGAATTCTACAATTATAGCAACCTGCCTTTTGGTGTTTATCATGCCTTTTATTACCGTCGGCCAAAAGGTCAATGTTACCTTCAAAATAAAAATTGTCCATTTAACATACTGGGCACATTTAAGCTGTCCACATGTTAAAGTTAGATGGCAGTGAGGCAAAGGTTTGTCTCCGCCCCCCCCTGTTTCCTGGCACACCCCCTGTTCTTCAAGTCTCTGTCCCCATCCTCTGAGGAGGCAGCATCCAGAGTTTCCTTGCTGCCTTTGCTGCGGGAGGCAAGCCCCGCAGATGGTCTGTTCCATGAATACTTCCAAATACTTGGCCTCCACTCACTCCAATTAAATTCTTATCTTTTGAAGACAACCCAGGAGAGTTTGGAGAAGGAAATGGCAACCCACTCCAGTGTTCTTGCCTGGAGAATTCCAGGAACAGGGGAGCCTGGTAGGCTGCCGTCTATGGGGTTGCACAGAGTCGGACGCGACTGAAGCGACTTAGCAGCAGCAGGAGACTTTAGCATCTAACGTCCCGGCTTAGATAAATTGTCTTGTCTGGGTCTGAGAAAGACTACAATTGGCTAGTAAAATTATTGAGACTAAGCTATATGATGCGGTGAGCCTCCTGGAGATTGCATTAGGGAAGAACTCTTCATAGTCTCACTGCAGCCTAAGTCCTGGGCTGCGTGAGGACATGTTCCCAGACCAGGCTCCTCCTGGGAGCTATTGGCCTTTCTTGGATGACTTCACTCTTCTGGATCAGCAAGAAGGTTGTCAGCGACCTGACACTCTTCCTGAAATACCGCTGACCTCTGGGTTTTACTTATGTTTTGAAGTACCCAAGGGGCTGTTTCATCTTTCCCAGTTTGCTTGAATGTGTAAAGCCTCTAATGTCATGTCATGGAGAGAAGATGCTAATAGATACCTGGGCAGGGAAGGAATTCAGAGCGGGGGCCAAGGCACTCAGGCCAGAAGGACTCTTGGTGCCCAAGGTCCCTCCAGCCACCCCGGGGCTGTCAGTGCCCAGCGCTTGGGAAGCTTCCAATTAGGTGTGTGGTGGCAGCTTAGTTACACTCTCTTGGTCCAGACTGTCCATCCCCCAGGGTTTGACAGAGCATGGCCCATTATTTTTATCAGGACAAGAGAGTCATAGAGAAGCAGGGACCACATCAGCTGCTTGGGTCTGAGAAGATGAAAACGTAGTGAGTACAAGATGATAATAGGTTTGGATGAGCAGGGCCTGGAGCCCAGGGGTTTGGAAATCAGCAGCTCTCGTCTCGACTCTTGGAGTTGGAGCCAAGCGGGAGGAATCAGAAATGAAAGTGAGGAATCCCAGGAAGTGGGCAAAGCACAGTAAGAGAGAATAATTCAGGGGTGTAGGCGCATGGAGGCCTGGTCAGCTGGGGAGGCAGACCTGCCTTCCAAGGGTGGGGTTAGGAGGCAGAGGGCTTGTCATGGGAGGGGGCCTGGCAAGAACCATGTAGGAACGTAGGGTTTCCCCGAGGAGGACCCCTGGGTTCTTGGCATGACAGTAGATAAGACTCTTACTTTTTTAAATTTATTTTTACTTTCTGGCCATGCTGTGGAGCATGCAGGACCTTAGTTCTCTGACCAGGGATCGAACCCACATCCCCTGCATTGGAAGCTTGGAGTCTTAACCACAGGACTACCAGGAAAAGTCTCTCTAGACCAGGCTTTTAGAAACAAAGTGTGTGTGTGTTAGTCACTCAGTTATGTCTGACTCTTTCTGACCCTATGGGCTATAGCCCACCAGGCTCCTCTGTCCATGGGGATTCTCCAGGCAAGAATACTAGAGTGGATTGCCATGCCCTCCTCCAGCAGATCTTCCCAACCCAGGGATCAAACCCAGGTCTTGCGCATTGAGGGCAGATTCTTTACCACCTGAGCCACCAGGGAAGCCCAGGAATCCTGGAGTGGCTTGCCATGCCCTCCTCCAGGGGATCTTCCCAACCCAGGGATAGAACCTGTGTCTCCTGCACTTCCTTCTCCTTCATTAGCAGGCAGATTCTTTATCACTGAGCCAACAAGGACGGATGCAAATGCCAGGTTCTGTGACCCAGAGCCCACAAGGCTGATCCCTGAGCTCCAGCATCAGAACTAGGGCCTGCTTCAGGTTCAGACCTTTGGACTTTAGACTGAACTGTGGAGTTTAGCGACTCACCAAAGGCTTCAGATCAGGATTGGTTCTGAGAATAAGGGGCAACTGCACTGACCTGTGAAATCAGGTGCTCCTGTCATGGAAGGAAGGCGATTTCAGAGGCTGAGGACCATCAGGGGCCTGACATCACCTGCAATGATTCAGCACTGGCCGCTCCAGCTCTGGCCTAAGTACAACCAGCAGGGCAGCGGCAGCCAAGGATGCTGCTCCTAAGATGAGGGCAGGACAGTTTTTAAGGAAAGAATATATACCAATACAGTTTCCTTTTATTTTTCTATTTCTTCTCAGGTGAAATAGAAATTATACTTGCTTCTCAATTACACTTACATATTCTGAAAAGCAAAACTAGTATTTTTAATGGCGGTCATTTTTCTGTTCCTATTTATGAAGAGGTCTACTAGGATCTCAGATCTGGTCGAAAAATCTTCTTTAAACAATTTTGTTTTATCTATTTGTTTTTGGCTGTGTCAGGCCTTAGTTGCAGCACCACAAGCGTCTCTAGTTGTGATTCTGGGGCTCAGTTGTTCTGTGACATGTGGGTCTTAGTCCCGCCACGCCCCAGCCCAGGGATCGAACCTGCAACCCCTGTGTTGGAAGGCAGACTCTCAACCACTGGACCACCAAGGACATCCCCCAAAACCTCTTTTAAACTTTGCAGCTGTCTAGAAGTTTTTGTTTGTTTAGCATTTGCCCTCTAGTCACCTGTCTTGCTGATGAACTTGGACCTGACATATTTTATAAATTATTCAGCTGAACTGTATGAAATTCCTGGTATTCAGCTGTGTCTGACTTTTAAAAGCTATGTAGTTTCAGCAGTCTCTTCCTCCTTTCCCTGCAAGCAGCACACATATGTTGATTTAGAAGAACCCCACCTCCCACGGAGTTCCCGCTCAGTCCAACCATCCCACCCGTGGTTTTCTTGCTTCCTTCACTCAGTCCACAATGAGCTGAAATTTGAACCTGCCACCTCCCTGTCCATCAGAAGCTACCATTTCCCTTTGAACAGAGACTTGAGGCATAGAAATTTCAGCTTATATGTCAACAATTTGCTGAAGAGACTATGTCTTCAGAACCTTCCCCCCTCTCCCCAATATTTGGCTAAACCAGTAGTAAGTTTTAAATGGTTTTCATCATACCTAGGACAACCACTTCAATCAACTTTCTTCTACGTGTATGGTTTTATGAAGAGTCGTGTATGTTCTTAAACACGCATATATACACACATATTCCCTGGAGGAGGAAGTGGCCACCAACCCCAGTATTCTTGCCTGGAGAATCCTATGGACAGAGGAGCCTGGCAGGCTACCATCCATAGCGTTGCAGATTCGGACACAACTAAAGTGACTTAGACACATACACACACATAAGGGTGTGCGTGTGCAAAAAGGCTCATGATTGGGATGCCATCTCTGTAACATAAATATTTCTCTGCACTGAAGGCAAGTAAGCAGAGAGCTACAATCCAGAAATGCATTCCCAGCAGAGCCGAGGTTGAATGGGACGCCGATAATGCTACTGAAAGCCCAGCATCCCCACTCCTTGCGAGCTTCCATTTCTCTCCCATTGTTACCTTCTTTCAGGTTCTTCACCAGCATCTTCTGCAAAATGTGCTCTTATTCTGATCTGTATAATAGGGAGATACTCTGTCATATGCCTTGCCTCTCAGAACTGAGAAATACCCCATTCTGGTGATGCTCGAGGCACTGCATTGGTGCTAATAATTAAGTGATTTGTTTCAGGGTTTCCCAAGAAGATGCCAAGTCACATTGGGAAAATTGCTTATCTTGTGTGAACCTGTTTTCTTACCTATGAAAAATACATCAATACTATCTTTAGTTTTTGCATGCCTTAGTACCTGTGAGACAAAGAGCTAGACTGGGATTAAGAAATAAGTGAATGATTAAATGACTAAAAGCACTGATTAATGAGTAAAGATTGAGGGAAACAGAATTTCTCTTAACTGAGCAAGAGGGCGAATGGTAGCTTCTACAAGCCTGGGCAGATAAGCCTGAGGAAGATGGCATGAGTGCTGTGCAGCACAAGTCACGCAGGGGTCATGATATGAAATCAAGAAAATTCATGGCCATAATGATCATTAAACCATCTCGAGTTGGGAGTATGTGTTGATGGATGGTTAGCAAAGCTTCTGAGTGATAGTATTTTAGTGAAAACTCAACTGTGCGTGAAATAAACATTTTCCATCTCCCTTAGGTTAGCCTAATGCCTTTCAACTCTCATCTGCAGAAAATTCTTTCCAAAAATCTCCCTTAAATCTCATAAGTTGCAGCCTAAACCAATCGGTCCTGCTGGAAACAGCGTTATCACTACTTCAGTCCTCACACAGGACCCGGCACAGACTGATTTATTTTCCCCTAGACATGGAGGGCTGGGTACCACTGCTTTCTCCGGGAATAGTGCCTCCGCCACTCTGCACAAGAATTATGTTCCCTTTCTGACAGCGCCGAAAGCGCTGTCCCACTTCGGCCCACATGGTTGTTGCTAATAATTAAGTGATTGATTTGGGGGGTTTCCCAAGAAGGTGCCAAGTCACATTGGGAAAATTGCTTATCTTGTGTGAGCCTGTTTTCTTACCAATGAAAACTAGATTAAAGATATCTTTGGGTATTTATTGAACCCAGGTCTCCTGCATTGCAGGCAGATTCTTTACTGTCTGAGCTACCAGGGATTCCCTTGGGTGTTTAGTGCTAAATACTAGAGATAATATATGTAAAACACCTTGTATTGCAGTGGGCCTATGTAGGCACTCAGTAGGGGTGGCTTTGTTCTTATTTTAAATTGTATTTTTTGGAACACATCCCAGCTTCTTCACTAGAACTGTATTCTCTCAGGTGCCTCACATGCAGCACATGCTAAGTTAGTGGGTTGTTGGATCAATAACTGGATAAACAAACTAATAGATCAAAGCCAATTAATATGAACTACAGAACATATGTGCATGGAGCGCTGCTGTCTGGCAAAGTACAGGTTTACCCTGTTATGTCGGGCGAGGCTAGTGTTATCAGAATCACCCCACTCCTAATTCCAGAAGGCCCATTCCAGATCCAGGTTGGAACTGAAGCCCTCTGAGGTTAGACTTCATATAGGTGCTCCCTAGAAAACTCAAATCTATTGTAAAATAGAGGGAAACATCATTGCTCCTGAAAGAGTCAATTCCTAGGCAGGTTAATAAGAAGTCCGGGGTCCCCAAGGAGGAGAAAGGGGTCTGGGGCTCTTGAGGAGGAGATAGGGGTCTGGAATTCTTAAGGAGGAGAAAAGGACAACCTTTTCATGAGAGCAGCTCCCTGTCTTGGGGTGTGTGTGTATGTACGTGTGTGTCTATATGTGTGTATGTCTTTTTTTTTCCCTCTGCATTCCTTAGTCTTAGTCACATAAGACGTTTTTCTTCTTTAAGCCCAGAGCTGATGATTACACAACAAAACAGCTCATCTTAAACTCTGTACTAAGGATTATATAACAACAATGTATCCTGCTTGAGGACAGTTTCTCCTTCTTGAAAACCTTCTGACTAATCCTGTTATCTTAAAATGTGTATTATGGAAGTGGGTCTGGTAAGATCTTTCTATTGTTAGTTCTAATCCTGTCATCGTAAAATGTAAATTGTGAGAGTGGGTCTAGTAAGATCTTTACAACCTTGAGACATTCTTTGGATTTATTATAATAACCAATTTAAAAAAGTATTTAGCTTGCTTGCTAAGACTAGCAAGGGGGGCACTCTCTGTCCCCCTTCTGATGTCTATGTCAGAAGCTTTCTCTGTCCTTTTTATACTTTAATAAAACTGCTACAGAAAAGCTCTTGAGTGATCCTGGTCCCTGGTCACAAAGCCGAATCTTCTTCGGAGATCACAAATTCGACATCGTTCACTGTCACCTATTACTCCCTAATTTGATCATGACTTGAAAATAACAAAAGCAAACTCTCCTGTATCAGAAAGGATTTATTATGCATCGTGTTACCAGGACATTTACAGTAACTAGGAAATGAATTCCTGGAAAAAAAGCCCACTGCCAAGATACTGACGCATTTGAGTCCGTGCTCCCCTGGATGTAGATGACAGCACTGTCATCATGAGAGCACTTCCCAGACCTGGGGGGTGTGTGTGTATGTGTGTGTCTATGTGTCTGTCTGTGTATGTCTGTGTGTGTCTGTGTATGTATGTGTGTGTGTATGTGTCTGTCTGTGTGTGTCTGTAGTTTTCGTGTGTATGTGTGTCTGTGTGTATGTATGTGTGTGTCTGTGTGTGTATCTATGTGTTTATGTGTATCCGTGTCTGTGTATGTATGTATATTTGTGTGTGTTGTGTGTGTGCCTGTATGTGTGTGTCTCTCTGTGTGTGTCTATTTGTATATCTGTGTGTGTATGTTTCTGCGTGTGTCTGTGTGTGTGCGATTCCTCATGGTCACAGCATCCCAGAGGAGCTGGATCTGATTTTCCCGTTTTCCTGGGGGAACTGGAGCTTGGGTGTGGACCAGGTCCCTGAGGGGCGCCATCACGCCTGGTCATCTTCTGATGGCACCTCCCTTGTTCAGAAACGGGTTGGAGCCTCTGGAGGCAGCACCGTGGGTGCAGAGCACTGGAGACAGCAGGCACCCATGGAAGGGACTGGACCATTGGTCCCGGCAGATCTTTGACCTGAACCTGCTGTCGGGCTCCAACCACATCCGGAGTTCAGGATTCAGCCGCAACCCGGTCTCTCCTCTTTCACCCACTTCAGCCCTTCACGTTCAAACACAGAACTTCCTAGCCAGTCCCAGGAGGATGAAGCAGACAACCAGATACAGAATTTCTGGATAAACAAATGATTTTTAAACAGCATAATATTCTCCTGCTGATAAATATGTTTGATTACCCCATAGTACTCTGTGATGCAGGCAGTCCCATCAGGGCATGGATTTTCAAGGATACAGACTGAGTCAGCTGTTTATATGGCATTTTCACCGCATGCGCATCTTTATGACAGTCTTCTGTTTTTAAGCTTCTTAAACTGTGAAAACTGTATTGCTGATGACTACACCTGTGCTGTCTGCTGACCAGTATCTGAGGCCTGCACAGGGGGCCATATGGGAAGAAACTTAACATAGTGTGTTCCGTGAAAGGAAAACATCTCTATCCAGTGTTTCAGTTTTGGATGTGTGTCTGTTCCCATGACAGTTCAGCCCGGATGCGTCACCCTAAACTGACGCCTGTGCTCTCACTGTTGTATAACCCAGTGCTTTCGGCTGTCCGTGTTCGGACAGGAACTTGAAAACAGGAGGCACCGCTTCAGGATCGTCTGAGAGAACAAACACAGGCAAAGAAGTGGAATCAGGCTCTGCACACTCGATATTGAAAAATCTCTACAGCTTGAACTTCAGTGGAAGACTCCAGAAAGTGAACAACCAGTTCAGGTAAGGAAGTCTTAAAAATGTGAAACAGAGAGTAAAGCATGTAGAAGAGAAAAAAACAAACTTGTTAGTGATAATAATTCCTTATGTTTCTTCAAAATCTTTTTTTTTTTAATTTCTGGATAATATTATGTTCACTAGCTTGTAGAAGTCATCTAAGCCTTGACACTTCATTTTTTTAAATATTTTTACTTACTTCATCCTCAGTAATGTGAGTTGACCTCTAAGTGCAGGTATTATATGGAAGTCACAGAAAGCAAATCTCACATGTAAAATTCTGTAAGACTCCCTGCATCTTTGGAGATGTCTCACAGATGGCATCTCTCTGGGCACATGGCCTGGTATCCACATCCTCTCATCCCACCAGCACCCTCTCGCTCACCTGGTACATGTTATCTTTAATCCAAACATCCCTCAGACATGGTTTCCTTACTCTGAATAGTTTCCATTTTCATTTATCAACGGCACCTCATCCTTTTGTTCCTAAATGTAAACTTATGACTATCGGTCCTCAGTTTTCATTTGTTGTTGTTGTTGTTCAGTCATGTGACCCCAAGGACTGCAGCCTGCCAGGCTTCCCTGTCCTTCACCATCTCCTGGAGCTTGCTCAAACTCATGTCCATTGAGTCAGTGATGCCATCCAACCATCTCATCCTCTGTTGCCCTCTTCTCCTGCCTTCAGTCTTTCCCAGCATCAGGGTCTTTTCCAGTGAGTTGGCTCTTGGCATCAAGTGGCCAAAGCATTGAAGCTTTAGCTTCAGCATCGATCCTTCCAAAGAATATTCAGTACTGATTTCCTTTGGGAGTGGCTGGTTTGATCCCCTTTCTGTCCAAGGTATTCTCAAGAGTCTTCTCCAGCACCACAGTTTGGAAGCATCAATTCTTCGAGGCTCAGCCTTCTTTATGGTCCACCTCTCACATCTGTCCATGACTACTGGAATATTTACATATAATTTTCTAAGAAGCTGCAGGTGCAACTGTATTTGCACTTTTTTTTTTTTTAACCTAAACAAGTAAATAATCTAAATGACATTTAAGAATAAAAGCTTCATTCCCCATGCTGGGGGTTATAAGCACAGGAAGATCTAATACAAAGTGAGTGACTGACGACCAGAGATGGAACCATGAAAGGCTTGAGAGAGGTGAGAAGTGGGCGTCTTCAGACCCCGCTGTGGGCAGAGGACACTGGCGTTGAAGGACAGTAGACCCTACCCAAGATGAGCTTTGGGGGAGCTGCTAGGGGAGGGGCTGCTGGTTCTCCCGACCCTCCACCCCCAGCCCTGTTCTTCCCACTCAGCATGTGGGACCGGAAGGTGTGCACGCCTCTACGCAGAGGCTGACTTAGCGGGGATACTCTTGTACTCACGAGACCTGATCATTGGGAGAGTTTGGCTTGTGCTATGCTGTGCTTAGTCGCTCAGTCCTGTCCGACTCTTTGCGATTCCAGGGACTGCAGCCTGCCAGGCTCCTCTGTCCATGGGATTCTCCAGGCAAGAATACTGGAGTAGGTTGTCATGCCCTCCTCCAGGGGATCTTCCCAGAGTTCAGCTCATAGGACATGCTTTTCAGGTGGATTCTACATCGCGGACTGCGCATTTTGTTCTTTCTGTAGAGCATTCAGGTGATGTTGCATTTTCGTTCACGTAGCTGACTTAAAGTGTAGTGGCTCTGCACGCTCCTGCGCACCCTCCCGCTGCAGCGTGCCATCCGCTGCCTCTGGGTGCCGAGGCGCTCCTCTGTCGCATCTGTAGCCTGCATCTCATCCTTTGTTCTACACCCACTCCTCTTGCCGAAACTGCACGGGGTCTGGGTTTTCTTCGCTGCTTTTCACACCCACGCCGTTTACAACTTCAATTGGCTGAGAGCTTCAACAGCCTTTCCCTTTCCTAGTGGAGGGAGAAGTTTTTCTCTTTTTCTTTTTCTAAAAACTGTTTTTCCCAGGAACCCTGTTTGTTTATTCCAGAGGCCAGCACATCCATTTGCTCTTACTCTTTTTCTTCTGCTCTGTTCTCTTTTTTCCCAAACAAAAATGCTCTTGTAAACATTTTAGACATTCATTCTCAATGTCAAAAGCCAGAGAGAATAAACAGCTCTTTGAACTGCTTTAAAAAGTGATGACACCGTGGTGTTCTCTCGGAGGTTAGCCAAGCCTTTCTCTTCAGCACAGATGTACGGCTCCCCTAACTCCGCTTATGGTACACTGTTGAGCGCCTTATGGTTTTGAAGGGGGTTTGCACTGAAATGGATCAGTAAGCATAATTACTACTGATAGAAAAAGCAGAGCACATTAGTGGATGTGTGTATGCATGCCCATCACTTCAGTCATGTCTGACTCTTTTTGACCCAGTGGACTGTAGCCCACCAGGCTCCTCTGTCCATGGGATTCTCCAGGCAAGTATACTGGAATGGGTTGCCATGCCCTCCTCCAAGGGATCTTCCTGACCCTGGGATCAAACCAGAGATTCCTGTGTCTCCTGCTTTGCAAGTGGACTCTTTACCCACTGAGCCACCTGGGAAGCCCTGTTAATTGATTACCAAGCCAAAAAGAAAAAAAAAAAATCACACATGATGCTATTCTGTGAAATCCTGTTTTGTAAAGGCAGGGAACTGTGTTAGCAGCTGGGCAGGGAAGGGGAGACCCCTGGTGAAAGTCTAGAATTCTTAAGCCATACTTTTTCTTTCACATCCTGAGACCTAAGTCATGCTCGTGCCCCAGTCCTCGTCCTCTTTTTCTACACCGATCATCATAACATTGTTTGGATCAATGGTCTTGGCAGTAATGTCTGCTTGGACCTGCTCTCTGCCGCCCCACCCCCTCCAATCTCCCTGGTCCAATTCATGGTCCAGAATTCCAGCTGGAGGGAAAAAAAAGACAACAAGGAAATCAACAAGGAAATCAACGAGGAAGAGTATGTCTGCTGATGATGAGCAGATACGATTTATTTTAACTCTTTTCACAGTTTACTTGTGATACTCTCCTGAGGCTGCCTATACTCTAACCCAGATCTTTGTTCTTAAAATAATAAGATACCACGTAGAGGTGGAGGAAAATGTTCAGATCCCATCTGGCCTCTTCTACATGCTGAGGGAAAATAATTTTTACTTGGCCCATGCCCAAGGATCGGCACGGGCATTAAATTAGCAAGTGAAGGTGTCTTAGTCGCTCAGTCATGTCAGACTTTTTGTGAGTGTAGCCCGCCAGTCTCCTCTGTCCATGGGATTCTCCAAGCAAGAATGCTGGAGTGGGTTGCCATTTTCTCCTCCCGGGGATCTTCCCAACCCAGAGATCAAACCCGGGTCTTCTGCGTTGCAGGTGGATTCTTTGCTATCTGAGCCACCAGGGAAGGCATGGGGTTTAATTAGCAAAGATCAGAGTTTTAATTTCCCCTGGCTTCAGGGCATCCACCATCACTGAGCTCCGGACAGGCCCGCTCTGACTTCTTATGCTGGCAATGCTGTGACCTTAGAATCTCCAGACTGCTTACAGTTCCAGGGGAAAATATAAAATTAACTCTTGACTTTCTTCCAGAATCAATTAGATGCTGCCCAGCAATTGAGGAAGTTTTGTCTTTTCCTTAACAGCACTCCAGTTTTGTGTTTATTTTTAAAAAGCATGCTTGTTCTGATGTTAATCTTTGGAGAGGGAACTATAATTAGTAAATTCTAAGTCTCCATGATTTAGTAGTGGAAACAGTCTATTTATGTTCACATTTTCTTAGTGGAGGGTCATGTTATGGATTCGAGTGTATTACATACTACTTAACGTTTATAAGATTCATCTTCACAGTCTAAGTTTGCATGTTAATACAACCTTGAAGAGTCAGATTCACAATAAAATGCCACTACTGAAAAACTATATACTATTAGATATAGTCCCTTTTTTGGTGCTAATAGAATCAGTAGTGGGCTTCCCTGGTGGCTCAATAATAAAGAATCCGCCTGCAATGCAGGAGAGGAGGATTCGATCCCTGGATTGGAAAGATCCCCTGGAGAAAGAAATGGCTACCCACTCTGGTATTCTTGTCTGGGAAATCCCATGGACAGAGGAGCCTGACAGGCTATAGCTTACGGGGTTTCGAGAGAGGGATACGACTGAGTAACTAAACCATCACCAGCAGAGAGAGTAGTAGTATATTCATGGTGCATTAAATGCAGGCAAATGACCTTACCCTTGAGTATCTTACCCTTGAGCAGTCAGGAATGAACTCTAGGGGGAAAAATGACTTTAATATATTGCCTTGAAAGTTCCCCATAATCTTGTCATTTAGGCAAAATAGACGTTATTGTCATTAGAGTGTTGTCACTTAACTGGTGAGGAAGTCAAAGGTCTTCCTAGTAGCTAACCCAAGACCTGGGTCTTCTGGTTAAGTCCAGCATATTCTTAGTTCTGTAACCTCAGAGCACCAGATTTATCGACAATAATGCTAATTGCACACACTCAGCTCCTACTGCAAAGCCCTGTGAAAGACAATTCATATACACGGTCTAGTGAATTTTATTTCATCCTCACAGTAACTCTATGCGTGATAAATATTCTGAGTCTGATTTTATGATGTCGGCACCTGAAGGTTCAGAGTGGTTAGGCAAAGTGTGCAGGACCACACTGTGGCAGAAGAGGTGGGATCCGAATCCAGAACACCTGACCCTGAATTCTATGTGCATTTCAAAGCATCAGGCTGGCACCAACACAGCAGCTGGAGGCTCTGAACCTGCCCGGCTGGGTTCAGATTTAGACATTCTCCTGCTGTTTAGGATTCTCAGGGTAATCTTGAGAGGAATTTGTTTCTTACTTGGTGAAAATAGAACTACCGAGGGGGAGGGAACTTAACCATGTCCTCCCCAAACTGTTTATTCTTATTTATACTGTAGAATGCAAAACTTGCACCTTGAACACGTTTCTTTGTAATTGGTACTAAAGGCTTCGATCTGCAACAAGGGAATAAGATTATACTCACTAAACAGTTTCCTCATAAAGGAAATTGCTAGAAACGCAGCTCCCCTCCCCCACCTTATACAATCTGTTCGGTGGCTTCCCCAGGCCAGCATAGGACTTTTTTCCAGGCCCCTCCTGTCCACCACAGTATTCTCTAATAGCATCTTCTGCCTCCCAGAGCAGTGTTTAACATACTCTAATTCACACAATCGGCAGAACCATTAGTTATAATAGCTGTCATATGCAATCACTGCTATTAAGAAAATCTAACAAAACGCCTTATAAAGCTCACTTTGTTTTTCCTAATGCCTGCCATATTATAAATTTTGCACACTTCCCAAAGGCCTATATTGACGATGAAAGTGGCTGGGAAAAAATTATGGTAATCAGACAAGAACGGCAGGCAGTCAGGTGGTTCCTTAATGATCCTAATAATAAATTCCTCTGCTCTGAGCTAACTAGTTGGTATTCAAGACTCAAATTACCTTCTACAAGGTCCATTCTCAGAATTAAAGCAGTGTTAGCTGGTTGTTTCCTGTATGAACCTGCCAAGACCTTCCAGAGGTTTTCTTTAAGTCGGTCAGCCCTTCTCCTGCTCCTTCCCACATGACTTTTGTGCTTCAGAAGGTGAAGTCTCCCAGGTGCCCCACACTTCCTGTCTCTGGGCGTGGAGATTCTTATTTCTGTGCTGGCTCTTTTGTTCCATCCTGCCTGCCTTCTTCGCTCCTGTCGCATCTTCTCCCTTCATCAAGGCTCCTTTTGGTCTTGAAACTTTCCACAGCAGTTCAGCCCATATGAGCTTCCAGACCTTAGAGATGGTGTTTTTACACATCTGTGTATTTCTAATATCTAGCTCAGTGCCTGACACTAGCCTTCCAGGTTCCCATGCTATGTTGTTCTTTACAGCATCGGACTTTACTTTCACCCCGAGACACATCCACAACTGAGTGTCATTTCTGCTTTGGCCCAGCTGCTTCATTCTTTCTGGAGCTATTTGTAATTGCCCTCTGCTCTTCTCTAGTAGCATACAGGATACCTTCTGACCAGGGGGCTCATCTTCTGGGGTCATATAGTTTTGCCTTTTCATACTGTTTATGGGGTTCTGCAGGCAAGAATACTGGAGTGGGTTGCCATTCTCTTCTCCAGTGGACCACGTTTTGTCATAACTCTACTCTATGACCTGTCTGTCTTTGGTGGCCCTGCACCACTCAGCAGCCTGGGCAGTTTTCTTACCCCAAGATGAAAGTTTAACAGGGACAAGGAGTTTAGTCTGTTTTGTCCACTGCTGTATCACTGGAGTTTGGAGCAGTGCCTTTCTAAGGGTTTGTTCAGTAGATAAATGAGGAGCAAATGAACGGCTATGATGTGGATGCTGAATACAGCAAGATTAGTATCATTCAAGTATTCATATGCCAGAATACTGCCAACCCTGCAGGGAGAATATTTTCAGGAGCGATGATGGAGGAAGGAAAGCAAAGTTAAACATAACAGAAGAGAGACTCCTGGGTCGTGATGAGTGACAGGGAATGAGAGGGGGGGCCTCTGGTTTCACCAGTGACCACCTTAGGTTCCTGGAGATGGTGAGCCAATCAAGGTGATCAAGAAGAACTCAACGGTTCTGTTGAATATTTTGCAAGCTAAAACTGAGCTGAGTCTGTCAAGATCAGCCCAAGGGTGTGGACAGAAGCCGACGTGATGAAAGGACCCAGATACCAGATTCTGCTCACCTCAGCTCCCCTGGCACCTTCATTATAGTCTCATGCGTTTCCTAAACAAATTTACAGTCTTGCTAAAACGTGATAATATAACCAATGCATGCCTTCAAAAGATCTTTAAAAATATTTTTCTGTGCTTATTTTCATGAGGCATTTTATGATCTATTGTGGATCTCTGAATTTCTGGAATCTTGCCTTGGCTCAGGCCCTTAGCAATTAAATGCTGAGAACAGTCTGTGCTCAAATGTCCATGGTTTATTCCATCAAGGAAATACTGGTGTTCTTGCACCCCAGAAAAACACAACTTTGTTGCCTAAGCACCAGCAGGCATTTTTTTCCTCATCTACATACTTCATTTGGCTTTAAAATAATTGTTGTTCAGTCACCCAGTTGAGTCTGACTCTTTGTGACCCCATGGACTACAGCACGCCAGGCTTCCCTGTCCTTCACATCTCCCAGCTCAAACTCATGTCCATAAAGTCGGTGATGCCATCCAACCATCTCATCCTCTGTTGTCCCCTTCTCTCCTGCCCTCAATCTTTCCCAGCAGCAGGGTCTTTTCCAGTGAGTCAGCTCTTCGAATCAGGTGGCCAAAGTATTGAAGCTTCAGCATCAGTCCTTCCAATGAATATTCAGGGTTGATTTCCTTTGGAATCGACTGGTTTAGTTTCCTTGCTGTCCGAGGGACTCTCAAGAGTCTTCTCCAGTACCACAGTTTGAAAGCATCAGTTCTTTGGCACTCAGTCTTCTTTAAGGTCCAACTCTTGAAATATTAATTGTTGGCACATGACTGGCCTGACGTTACTGCTGACCACATGCAGTAGAGGCTCCCAAGGCCGGTGCTGCGCTGGCTACTTCCATTGCTGTTGCTTGTCACTCACCCAGTCATGTCCAGCTCTTTTTGACCCCCTGGACTGCAGCATGCCAGGCCTCCCTGTCCCTCACCATCTCCCGGCGTTTGCCCAAGTTCACATTCATTGCTTCAATGAGGCTGTCCAGCCATCTCATCCTCTGATACCCTCTTCTCCTTCTGCCCTCGATCTTTCCCAGCATCAGGCACTTTTCCAATGAGTCCTCTGTTCTCATCAGGTGACCAGAATACTGAAGCTTCAGCTTCAGTCCTTCCAGTGAATATGCAGGGTTGATTTCCCCTAAGATTGACTGGTTTGATCTCCTTGCTGTCCAAGAGTCTTTCAGGACTCTTATCCAGCACCACAGTTCGAAGGCATCAATTATTTGGCATTCTGCTTTCTTTACAGTCCAGCTCTCACAACTGTATGTGACCACTGGGAAGAATCACCATAGCCTTGACTACACAGACCTTTGTTGGCAGAGTAATGTCTCTGCTTTTCAACACACTGTCTATTTGTCATCGCTTTCCTGCCAAGAAGCAATCATCTTCTGATTTCATGGCTGCAGTCACTGTCTGCAGTGATTTTAGAGCCCACGAAGAGGAAATCTGTTACTACTTCCCCTTTTTCCCTTCCATTTGCCAGGCAGTAATGGGGCCATGGCTACTTCCATTGCCATCACGATAAAGGCCGCATGCTCAGAGCAGCGTGCCAGGCTCCCCCTGCCCGGCTCCAGCCGCAGCCTCACCTCTGGTCCTGCCTTTCCTCACACAGGCAGATGCTTCCCCCAGATCAGTTGACCTGCTTATTCATGTCCCCAAATGCTCTCTCTTGCGTTTCGCTTTCCTCCTGCCCTCATTCCCTAGATCTCTGTGGTCCCATCCGTCACTTACCTCCTGCTTCTTTCAGAACAGACCCAGCTGCATCCTCTGCCTCCTCCCCAACCACACAGATCTGAGCCCTCCCTCCGGTCCTCTCAAGCACTACTATATACCCAGGTCTCTCCTCCCCTGTGCCATCTCCAGCTCCGGGCCATCTGTAGATGCTCACGGACCCTCCCACCCTCCGTTCCTGGAAGGCGATGTGTAAGGGAGAAGAAAGTTGGCTTTGGAGTCTGCTGACTTTGCCTCCAGACTCACTCACCCTCCATCATCGACTCACTGTGCCCTTAAGATGGGCAAGTGGTTTAACATCTCTGAGCCTCAGTTACTTGATTCATAACAAGCATCCTTATAGAGTTTTTGTGGGAATGAAATGCAGTTAAGTGAAATGAAGAGTCTGGGAGTCCTTAGGCGACACCTACCTCACTCAGGAGACGTAACTGAATCTCAGTAGTTTACAGAGTTTGACTTGGTGTGTCTCCCTGATGATGTAATAATTTTGAAAGCAATAATTATTCCTAAATAGATCTGTGATTAATTGCACTGCTTTGCATTTTTTGAAAAGCCATTTAGTAAACTTATTTGATTTGTTTTTAAATTGCCTTTTAAAATTCTCATCAAAGTTATATAAGGCATACTGGCTTCTATTTTTTTTTTTTTAATTTTGTAGAATAGAACCTTGATCATGGTATTGTAGAGGGAAACTTTCAGATAGTCTGAAAATCAACTCACCTTTATAAAACTTGTAAAGTTTGACGGAAAATACCCAACTATTTGCCAAAAAGATGTAAGCAGAGCTAAAAATAGTTCTTTTTTTCCATCTTATTCTTTGCAGAATGACTCTACTGAGCACAAGTGCTTCTGGCATCCGTGTGAACCAACTTTCTCTCCTAGAGGCTCCCTACTTAGGGCCAAGTCTTCTTTCTACCACTCATGTTCTTTCTTATAAGAATGTAGATAAATCCTGATATATACATACATATATATATGTATATATATGGAATTAATAAAAATATTCCACATAGTTTTCTGCATGACCAAAGATGCGTAAGAGTTTATAGACCATGTTATAATATGTTGTTTCACTGATTGTTCTGAACGAACCCTGTAAGGCAAGTACTGTCTGGGTCTGGCAGGTCAGGAAGCTGAGGCCTCTAGACTTTTAACTATTCACTCTGGGCCTCCTACCCAGGGAACAGGGTGAAGACATGGACCCAAGCTTTGGGTGGACTGATACCGGTCTGCATCACAGCAGAGTAACTACCTGGGACTAGCATGCACCACAGTGGCTGTGTGCAGGTCCTGCTTTTAAGACCCAAAGGTGGGATTTCAAGAGCAATTCTTTCTCAGCTAATTGCTTTTTAGATTAAAAAAAAAAGTCTTCATGGTTAAAAAGTATCTGATTAATAGAATGCATTTTTACATGACATAAATGTTTTTGGAGGGCTTTCCTGGTGGCCCAGACAGCAAGGAATCTGCCTGCAATGCAGGAGACCCAGGTTGGATCCCTGGGTTGGGAAGAATCCCCTGGAGAAGGAAATGACAACCCATCTAGTATTCTTGCCTAGAGAATTCCATGGACAGAGAAGCCTTGTGGACTACAGTCGAAGGGTCTCAAAGAGTCAGATATGACTGAGGGACTAACACAAACACACACACACACACACACACACACACACGCATACACACACACATGTTTTTAGAACATGTAGATAAGATTGCCTCAAATTATGTATGAGTTGAGTTTCCCTGATGGCTCAGCAGTAAAGAATTTGGAGATGTGGGTTTGATCCCTGGGTCAGAAAGATCCCCTGGGCAAGGAAATGTCAACCCACTCCAGTATTCTTGCCTGGGAAATCCCATGGACAGAGGAGCCTGGTGGGCTATAGTCCATGGGGTCTCAAAAGAGTCAGACACGACTAAGTAAGTGACTAAGTGATAATTATGTGCCAGTCACTTAGATTTATGTGTAAGATTTAGTAACTGAATCCATTTCCTCATCCAAAACAGAAACTGAAATAGTACTAGAATGTCCACATGAAAGACTTTTCAGTGAAAATAAAATGAGAGCGAGGTTATCTAAGTGCAACCAGAAAATATACCTGCAAAGCAAGGTATTCTACTTTTCATTAAAATCTTAAATATTACAAATCAATTAATCCATCTTCTCAAGTTCTGACCACCTACAATTAATTACTAAGTAATTAGTAACACTGGCAAAGTTTTATTTTAGAAACTTCCACATTCATTACAAACTATGAGCCTCAAGTTTTAATGAAGCTCCATGATGAAAGAGTTGCAGAATTAATCCTCACTGTATCCTGGAGCATCCTAAAAGTTAATTAATTCTCTGACATTCAACAGTGTAACTAAATTACTTTGTACAGTTGTTTGAGCACAATGTCTATAATCGTCTGATTAAAATAAGCACAGAAATCATCAGGAACAATTATTATTTACCACCTACCACACCGTCACCTACAATTCATAGCTCTTCCTCAGAAGCTAAGGACTATGCTCTGGAGACTTTTAGAAACTTTTGGCTATAATAGAACCAGAGGCTGGGGGCTTTCGAGTTTCAAGTTTCAAAGTTAAGAGTTTCTGAACAAAGGTATATTTTTAAATCTTAAACTGGAGAAGACTTCTAATAAGGCTCCATGCTTCAGAATACCTGCTATTTCACCATTGTCTACCTGTGATTTCTATTTAAATTTGTGCTGCTGTCATGATTTATTCCTGCCTCACAGGATAATGAATCCAGGTTTTATTTTAATTTTTGTTTGCCCAGACTTGTACGGCAGACAAAGTGCTTGAAAATCAAAGGAAAAGAAGGTATTGACTTGGTTATACTCCCCAGAGGTAAAAACAAAAGCACCAGCAAAAACACAGACTCTGATTTTTGTCGGGAAGGATGCCTTGTTTGTGTGTTCGGTTGGTGTTATTGTTCCAGAAAGGAGTGTTGGGTAAAGACACTTCCAGAGGCTGAGAGACTTGTACTTGTGTCTTGTGTGCTTGTCCTAACTCTGCTTCACTACTCTGACCTTCATCTTCTCGTTTTTAAAGCGAAAGACCCCGTCATCTGCCTCTGTGGTCCTCTCTGATGACAGGACAAATCTAAAGCTATAGGAACACCCGTCTCAGTGGTGGAGTCTCTCTCTGCCATCCCCACAGGGCATGGGGGAAACCAGAAGTGTCTCCTTGTATTTTTATAAATTGGGGGATTGGGCAATGTACTTCGTTAGCAAGATAGGCAAGAAGGCTGAACAAACCTAAGCATTAAAAGCTGAGGGATTACTGAAAGTGAAAATGTCAGTCACTCAGTTGTGTCCAACTCTTTGTGGCCCCATGGACTATGGGATTTCCCAGGCAAGAATACTGGAGGGGGTTGCCATGCCCTCCTCTAGGGGATCTTCCCGACCCGGGAATCAAACCTGCATCTTCTACACTGCAGGCAGAGTCTTTACCTCTGAGCCAAGAGGGATTATTAGAGTGTAAGAAAAAAGAAATGCATATTTTTACTGATTGGGTTTCTTTGCAATTAAGGCTCAATAGAGACAGATGCCTTTTTGAGGTCATATAGTAGCAAGCTAAGGAATAAATTTCCCCTTGGGTGTGTTCATTTGGTGTAATAATTTCTATTTGGTCGGATGAAAATGTTGGTCATTTGTAATTAGTATGTCTTCAGCCACAGTAGTTCTATATTTGTATCTTCCAGAATGTGATAGGAGATATGCTTATCTTCTAGAGCAAAAGAAAATTAGTGAGTTTTCTCCTCCTTTAACTAAAAGTTCAACAAATTAGCATAGTTTGGTTGCACTGTACTTCCCCACCAATACAATTACCAGTTCAACTTTTCTTAAAAGAAAAATAGGTGCTTTGCAGTCATTGATCAAAAGGGCTGTGACTTCTTTTCTTTTTTAAGTGAAGTGTAGTTGATGTACAATATTGTATAAGCTACAGGTATACAATATAGTGGTTCCCAATTTTTAAAGATTTACTCTATTTATGGTTATTATAAAATACTGGCCATATTCCCTGTGTTGTACAACATATCCTTGTAGCTTATTTTATACATAATAGTTTGTACCTCTTATGCCCCTCCCTCTTCCCATTGTGTGTATACATCACATGTTCTTAATCCATTCATCTCTTGATGCACATTTGACTTGCCTTCATATCTTGGCAAATTGTAAATAATGCTGCCATGAACATTGGGGTGCATATATCTTTTTTCATTTCTTTTTTTCTGAAGTATATCAAGAAGTGGAATTGCTGGATTGTATGATAGTTCTCTTTTTAAGTTGTTGAGAATGTTGCATATTGTTAGAGAAGGAAATTGCACCCTACGCCAGTATTCTTGCCTGGGAAATCCCTTCGACAGAGAAGCATGTCCAGCTACAGTCCATGGGGTGGCAAAGAGTAGGACACGCCTGAGAGACTAAGCACACACTCTCCATACTGTTTCCGCAATGGCTGCATTGTTGACATTCCCACCAACACTGTTCAGTTCAGTTCAGTTCAGTTGCTCAGTCATGTCTGACTCTTTGCGACCCCATGAACCGCAGCATGCCAGGCCTCCCTGTCCATCACCATCTCCCAGAGTTCACTCAGACTCACATCCACTGAGTCCGTGATGCCATCCAGCCATCTCATCCTCGGTTGTCCCCTTCTCCTCCTGCCCCCAATCCCTCCCAGCATCAGAGTCTTTTCCAATGAGTCAACTCTTCACATGAGGTGGCCAAAGTACTGGAGCCTCAGCTTTAGCATCCTTCCTTCCAAAGAAATCCCAGGGCTGATCTCCTTCAGAATGGACTGGTTGGATCTCCTTGCAGTCCAAGGGACTCTCAAGAGTCTTCTCCAACACCACAGTTCAAAAGCATCAATTCTTTAGTGCTCAGCCTTCTTCATAGTCCAACTCTCACATCCATACATGACCACAGGAAAAACCATAGCCTTGACTAGACGGACCTTAGTCGGCAAAGTAATGTCTCTGCTCTTGAATATGCTATCTATGTTGGTCATAACTTTTCTTCCAAGGAGTAAGCGTCTTTTAATTTCATGGCTGCAGTCACCATCTGCAGTGATTTTGGAGCCCCAAAAAATAAAGTCTGCCACTGTTTCCACTGTTTCCCCATCTATGTCCCATGAAGTGATGGGACTGGATGCCATGATCTTCGTTTAGTGTAGGAGGGTCCAAAAGGGCTGTGACTTCTATGGGCTGATTTCAGGCAGAGCCCAAGCTCTGCTTGTAGCTGGGAGAACTCTGGATTTCATCACATCCACAAAGTGGGGAGGAATCTTTCCCTCAGAAAATGGAGGGAGTTAAGTTGCTCTGTTTTGTTTGTGCATCTATATGTGTTTTCCTTGCCTGAAGAATTTCCATGTAATATAACTAGATAGAGACATTACTTTAAGTGAATGTCTCCTACCTCATTTCCAGTGAATATTGAGGGTTGATTTCCTTTAGGATTGACTGCTTTGATCTCCTTGTAGTCTGAGGGTTTCTCAAGAGTCTTCTCCAGCACCACAATTTGAAAGCATCTGTTCTTTGGCCCTCAGCCGAAGTGTGGTAATCACAGTCAACTCGAGCAGGATGTTCTAAGTAAAAGGAAACTGGTGACCTAGTAAGAGGACTTAATGAATATTCTCAATGTTAGTCCAGAACAATTTCAGCAGGCATCTTGCATCAACAGTGCTGTAAGACAACACGAACGGAGTCCTGGTTCTTATGATAAGCAAGTCCTCTAACTGTCAAACCCTCCTGCTGGCTCTCTGCTGCTTTCTGCAGGTGTCAGTCAAAATGTTAATAAGAACTTACAAGATGGAATGAAATGGAACTCACGTTTCCCATTAACAAGGAGAGTTATTAGCTTTGTGCGTGCATGCTAAGTCGCTTCAGTTGTGTCCGACTCTTTGCGACCCTATGGTCTATCGCCCACCAGGCTCCTCGGATCATGAGATTTCCCAGGCAAGAATACTGGAGTGTGTTGCCATGCCCTCCTCCAGGGGATCTTCCAGAGCTAGGGATCAAACCTGTGTCTTTTATGTCTCCTACACTGGCACGTGGGTTCTTTACCACTGGTGCCTTACTTTGCATAAAACGACAAATAGCAGCCCTGTATCCCGGAGTCAGAGAGGGGCTGAGATTCAGTGGATTGAGCTGGAGATTTGGAGGTGCTGAGATTCCAGTAATTAGTTCCTTTCCCTGCCAGATGCTCCGAGACACCTACACTCATAGGCCCGCCAGAAGCCGTCTTGGTGGGGCCAGTAAGGCTCAGAGCAGGAGGAAAATTCTTGGATCTGAGAGTGGGGTCTGGTCGCCTCTAGCCTCCTTCCAAGGATATTGTGAGCTTTTTTTCTTTTCTCTTAGTTTGGTTTTTAGTATATTGTATATTATCTTTCATAAAATTCCCTTCATCCTTCTTTCCAGAGCAAACTCTTTTCCTGTCGAGTTCCAGAAACACGTGAAAATGAGAAGCCAGTTTTCTTGCTGAAATCAAGTCATAGTTTATAGTTTATGGATTTTAAAGAATTATAAGCCTTATGGACAGAATATTTTGAATATTCAAATGTGGAGAAAGTTATAGTGCACGGGTGGAAAAGTCTAGCAAAAATAAATCTGCTTTAATAAGGAGATACTTATTTTTAGTTTTGAGGCTTGAGGGGCTGACAGTTCTGGAAACTCAATTCCACAGCACCATGTCTGGTGTGGTGTGGGCAGCCACGCCGTGAGCTTCCTCAGAGAACTCCAGAAATAACCCTCTGGGACTGGAATCTGCCACTGACACCTCCTCTGCCGCGTCTGGTTGTGCTAGGATGCTGTTTCACCTGTCCAAGTCACCCAGCCTGGGGGCTTCCCAGGTGGCGCAGTGGTAAACAATCCACCTGCCAATGCAGGAGATGCAGGAGACGCAAGAGGAACAGGTTTGATCCCTGGGTTGGGAAGATTCCCTGGAGAAGGGAATGGCTACCCACTCCAGTATTTGTGCCTGGAGAATTCCATGGACAGAGAAGCCTGGTGAGCTACACTCCATGGGGTCGCAAGGAGTTGGGCATGACTGAGCAACTGAGCACATCACCTGTCCAAGTCACTCAGCCTGCAGGCATGGTGTCCTGGGATGCAACTCAGACACAAGTTGCTAAACTGAGGGCCCTCTACATGCTCACTAGCAGGGTTTGGACAAAGTGGATAACCCAGAGAGCCACGGAGAAGTGGATCTCTACTCGGGATCAGAATTACAGCTTCATGTTCCAGCCCAGGACAGCTCTCCTCCTGGGCTAACACACAAGTCCTCGATTCTTAGATCTTCCACCCATCCTCCCAGGCCAGATGATTTTGTTGTTCAGTCTTTCCCAGCATCAGGGTCTTTTCCAATGAGTCAGCTCTTTGCATCAGGTGGCCAAATTATTGGAGCCTCAGCTTCAGCATCAGTCCTTCCAATGTATATTCCATGCTGATTTCCTTTAGGATTGACTAGTTTGATCTCATTATTATACACAGTAGTGTATATATGTCAGTCCCAATCTCCCAATTCATCCCACCCATCCCCTTTTCCCCTTGGTATCTACACATTTGTTTTCTATGTCTATAGTGCTTTATTTTTAATGCCCTTTTATGTAAATTCTCTCTTTTGATCCACCCAACTGCTTTGAGTAGGGAGATCCTCTCTACCTGACAGGCCAGGAAGCAAAGGCTCACAGTCTCAATGGCTTAGCCCTTCAGGCAGCATGTGTGTCTCAATTTGAAATCAGGTCCCACCACGCTTCTGCCAGGACCCTCCCCTATGCCACAGTCAGGAGGCAAGGAAAGAGGCTTTGAGTGGCTGCAAGGCAAGAGCTTTGGAGTGTCCAGGAACAGTTGAGCTCTCTCTCTCTGTCCTTTAGCAGCAAGTGACCTTGAACAGGTTGCCCAGCCTACTCTCTATCACCTTAATGGAAAATGGTGACCACAGTTCCCGAGACGGAAAGCAAACATGAATCTGCTTTATGATTTGGGAAGTACTGTGTGAATATGTTATTATCACCGTCACTGTGATAGCCAGCATATTAAGGAAACTGCTATTATTTCATGCTGCTGAGAAGAAATGTATTTTTTTAAATGTCTTTCAAGAGTTACAGACCAAAAACTAGGCAAAGTATGTTAATAAAAATTCACTACTACTGGGGGAAAATTTTTTTTAAGCCTTGTCTTTCTAAAGGCAAATAAAGAGGGAAAAAAAGTCATCAGAGTAGCTACATGTAGAATAACTCAGAAATCTTATCTTTTTCTTTAGTTTAGTTTCTCATTTCCTTCAGTTCAGTTCAGTTCAGTCGCTCAGTCGTGTCCAACTCTTTCTGACCCCATGAATCGCAGCATGCCAGGCCTCCCTGTCCATCACCATCTCCCAGAGTTCACTCAGACTCACGTCCATCAAGTCCGTGATGCCATCCAGCCATCTCATCCTCGGTCATCCCCTTCTCCTCCTGCCTCCAATCTCTCCCAGCATCAGAGTCTTTTCCAATGAGTCAACTCTTCACATGAGGTAGCCAAAGTACTGGAGCCTCAGCTTTAGCATCATTCCTTCCAAAAAAATCCCAGGGCTGATCTCCTTCAGAATGAACTGGTTGGATCTCCTTGCAGTCCAAGGGACCCTCAAGAGTCTTCTCCAACACCACAGTTCAAAAACATCAATTCTTCGGCACTCAGCCTTCTTCACAGTCCAACTCTCACATCCATACATGACCACTGGAAAAACCATAGACTTGACTAGATGGACCTTAGTCGGCAAAGTGATGTCTCTGCTTTTGACTATGCTATCTAGATTGGTCATGACTTTTCTTCCAAGGAGTAAGCGTCTTTTAATTTCATGGCTGCAGTCACCATCTGCAGTGATTTTGGAGCCCCCCAAAATAAAGTCTGACACTGTTTCTGCTGTTTCCCCATCTATTTCCCATGAAGTGATGGGACCAGATGCCATGATCTTCGTTTTCTGAATGTTGAGCTTAAAGCCAACTTTTTCACTCTCCTCTTTCACTTTCATCAAGAGGCTTTTTACTTTCTCTTCACTTTCTGCCATAAGGGTGGTGTCATTTGCATATCTGAGGTTATTGATATTTCTCCCGGCAATCTTGATTCCAGCTTGTGTTTCTTCCAGTCCAGCATTTCTCATGATGTAGTCTGCATAGAAGTTAAATAAGCAGGGTGACAATATACAGCCTTGACATACTCCTTTTCCTATTTGGAAGCAGTCTGTTGTTCCATGTCCAGTTCTAACTGTTGCTTCCTGACCTGCATACAGATTTCTCAAGAGGCAGGTCAGGTGGTCTGGTATTCCCATCTCTTTCAGAATTTTCCACAGTTTATTGTGATCCACACAGTGAAAGGCTTTGGCATAGTCAATAAAGCAGAAATAGATATTTTTCTGGAACTCTCTTGCTTTTTCCATGATCCAGCGGATGCTGGCAATTTGATCTCTGGTTCCTTTGCCTTTTCTAAATCCAGCTTGAACATCAGGGAGTTCACGGTTCATGTATTGCTGAAGTCTGGCTTGGAGAATTTTGAGCATTACTTTACTAACATGAAGGATGAGTGCAGTTGTGCAGTAGTTTGAGCATTCTTTTGCATTGCCTTTCTTTGAAATTGGAATGAAAACTGCCCTTTTCCAGTCCTGTGGCCACTGCTGAGTTTTCCAAATTTGCTGGCATATTGAGTGCAGCACTTTCACAGCATCTTCTTTCAGGATTTGAAGCAGCTCCACTGGATTTCCATCACCTCCACTAACTTTGTTCGTAGTGATGCTTTCTAAGGCCCACTTGGCTTCACATTCCAAGATGTCTGGCTCTAGACTAGTGATCACATCATCATGATTATCTGGGTCGTGAAGATCTTTTTTGTACAGTTCTTCTGTGTATTCTTGCCACCTCTTCTTAATATCTTCTGCTTCTGTTAGGTCCCTACCATTTCAGTCCTTTATCGAGCCCATCTTTGCATGAAATGTTCCCTTGGTATCTCTAATTTTCTTGAAGAGATCTCTAGTCTTTTCCAATCTGTTGTTTTCCTCTATTTCTTTGCATTGGTCTCTGAAGAAGGCTTTCTTATCTCTTCTTGCTATTCTTTGGAACTCTGCATTCAGATGCTTATATTTTTCCTTTTCTCCTTTGCTTTTCACCTCTCTTCTTTTCACAGCTATTTGTAAGGCCTCCCCAGACAGCCATTTTGCTTTTTTGCATTTCTTCTCCATGGGGATGGTCTTGATCCCTGTCTCCTGTACAATGTCATGAACCTCCATCCATAGTTCTTCAGGCACTCTATCTATCAGATCTAGGCCCTTAAATCTATTTCTCACTTTCACTGTATAATCATAACGGGTTTGATTTAGGTCATACCTGAATGGTCTAGCAGTTTTCCCTACTTTCTTCAATTGAAGTCTGAATTTGGCAATAAGGAGTTCATGATCTGAGCCACAGTCAGCTCCCGGTCTTGTTTTTGTTGACTGTATAAAGCTTCTCCATCTTTGGCTGCATAGAATATAATCAGTCTGATTTCAGTGTTGACCATCTGGTGATGTCCATGTGTAGAGTCTTCTCTTGTGTTGTTGGAAGAGGGTGTTTGCTATGACCAGTGCATTCTCTTGGCAAAACTCTATTAGTCTTTGCCCTGCTTCATTCTGCATTCCAAGGCCAAATTTGCCTGTTACTCCAGGTGTTTCTTGACTTCCTACTTTTGCATTCCAGTCCCCTATAATGAAAGGGACATCTTTTGTGGGTGTTAGTTCTAAAAGGTCTTGTAGGTCTTCATAAAACCGTTCAACTTCAGTTTCTTCAGCGTTACTGGTTGGGGCATAGACTTGGATAACTGTGATATTGAATGGTTTGCCTTGGAGACGAACAGAGATCATTCTGTCGTTTTTGAGATTGCATCCAAGTACTGCATTTTGGACTCTTTTGTTGACCATGATAGCTACTTCATTTCTTCTGAGGGATTCCTGCCCACAGTAGTAGATGTAATGGTCATCTGAGTTAAATTCACCCATTCCAGTCCATTTTAGTTCGCTGATTCCTAGAATGTTGACTTTCACCCTTGCCATCTCTTTGACCACTTCCAATTTACCTTGATTCATGGACCTAACATTCCAGGTTCCTATGCAATATTGCTCCTTACAGTATTGGATCTTGCTTCCATCACCAGTCACATCCACAACTGGGTATTGTTTTTGCTTTGGCTCCATCCCTTCGTTCTTTCTGGAGTTATTTCTCCACTGATCTCCAGTAGCATATTGGGCACCTAATGACCTGGGGAGTTCATCTTTTGGTATCCTATCATTTTGCCTTTTCCTACTGTTCATGGGGTTCTCAAGGCAAGAATACTGAAGTGGTTTGCCATTCCCTTCTCCAGTGGACCACATTCTGTCAGGCCTCTCCACCATGACCCGCCCATCTTGAGTTGCCCTGCAGGCATGGCTTGGTTTCATTGAGTTAGACAAGGCTGTGGTCCTAGTGTGATTAGATTGACTAGTTTTCTGTGAGTATGGTTTCAGTGTGTCTGCCCTCTGATGCTGTCTTGCAACACTTACCATGTTACTTGGGTTTCTCTTACCTTGGCGTGGGGTCTCTCTTCATGGCTGCTCCAGGAAAGCACAGCCACTGCTCCTTACCTTGGACGAGGGGTATCTCCTTACCGCCGCCGTTCCTAATTTCAACGTGGGATAGCTCCTCTAGGCCCTCCTGTGCCTGCGCAGCCACCGCTCCTTGGGTTGCTCCTCCCGGCAGCTGGCCCTAGCCTCCGGCGTGGGTGGCTCCTCCTAGCTGCCGCCCCTGGCCTCGGGCTCGGGGTGGCTCCTCAAGGTCACCCGCCCTGGCCTCAGGCACGAGGTGGCTTCTCCTGGCCTCCCCTGACCTCAGACACGGGGTGTCTCCTCCCGGCCGCCACTGACCTCGGACACGGGGTAGCTCCTCTCGGCTGCCGCCCACTTTATCATTATTTTATAATCTGATTTTTTATACATCAAAACCATTAAAGGTTTGGAGCCAAAATTTGAAGGAAATGGCATCATCTAAAATTAATAAAGGAAAACAAGAAAACAGTGAATGATGTAGAACCATGTAAATAATAGAAAAACTGTTGTCTTTGCTAATAAATATCATCTATGCCATAAATGATATGCAATGTACCCTGACAAGGCAACAGTAACCATGGCAACAAGAAGAGATGCAATGCACTCAGATTGAGTCAACCAAATACCTAATTGGCACACTAAACACATTTCAGGTACATTTTCATACAGTACTGAAGTATTTTTTATCCTTATTTATGTAAGATAATAGCTCCTTTAATTCATAAAGAGATTAAGTTTTCTTGTATCTCCCAACTTGTGTAATAGATCAAAACCAAAACAGCCCACGTGTACCAGGGTCGGCTGCAACACTCATTCTCTATTTGGCAGTGGGGATTTCTAGGTCTGAAGAATTTCAGTTCAGAAATCATCTAACACAGTGACTATCTGGTGATCTAGCTAAGAATCACTTACATGCATTCAAGATGTCAAATTCTGATTCTCGCTCTATTTAGGCATGAGGTGCTTGGCATTCCTATTTGAAGTCTGCTCTCTGCAATAATGGAATGTCAGAATAGCAGTGATGTCTGGATAGAGAAACTCAGAACCATGTTTGGCTGAAAGTCTTTTAAGAAAAGAAATTACACTGCCTCGTTCTCTCAGTTGCTCCAGGATCTTGTACCTTCTCTCCTGTCTTACCCTTCTGCTCTAACCTTTAGGACAAGCTCTTCTTGTCCTAGGTCTGAGCTAAGGACTCAGAGCTCAAGGACTGAGCTAAGGACTTAAGAGCTCAAGGACTGAGCTCTTCTTCACTGACTCTCATTATAAGGTGTAAACACCAAGTTTGGTAAACTTGCTCTCATAAAACAGGCACTTTCTCTCCAAGCAGATTGTGTATTAGGGCAGTTTCTTTCCAAGCCCTCAGTACTTATCATGGAGGCAAAACAGGTCTCACACCCTCCACCTGATGGAGAGGCATGGGCTGTCTCTCTTTGATCCTGGAATATTTGAGAGGTGAAGGTTCTTCTCTGTGGCCTGGAGATATTTCTCATTAGCACTGGAATTAGAGATGAGGAAAGCAGGCTTGGCAACATCCTGGGCCAAGCGATGAATAAATGAGACAAATGCTTTGCTTTGGGAGTGTCCACTCCCCAGAGACACCCACACAGTTCTCACATGTTCATAGCCTCTGAGAAGGGAGATGTCCACACTGGGAGGAAGATGAAGTTATCAGAATTCCCTATCATGTATGGATGTGAGAGCTGGGCCGTAAAAAAGGCCGAGTGCCAAAGAATTGATGCTTTTGATTGTGGTGCTGGAGAAGACTCTTGGATAGCAAAGACATCAAGCCAGTCAATCCTAAAGGAAATCATCCCTGACTATTCATTGGAAGGACTGATACAAAAGCTAAAGTTCCAATACTTTGGCCACCTGATGCAAAGACTCATTGGAAAAAACCCTGATGCTAGGAAAGATTGAAGGCAAGAGGAGAATGGGGCGGCAGAGGATGAGATGGTTGGAAGGCATCACCAACTTATTGGACATGAGTTCGAGCAAACTCCGGGAGATAGCAAAGGACAAGGAAGCCTGGCACACTGCAATCTTTGAGGTGGCAAAGAGTTTGAGACACAACTTAGAGACAGAACAACAGCAATGAGAACCTACTGTGCAGCACAGAAACTCTACTCAGTGCTATGTGGTGACCTAAATGGAAAGGAAGTCCAAAAGGGAGGGGATAGGTGTATATGTATGGCTGGTTCATTTTGTTGTACAGCAAAAACTAACAAAAGCAACTACACTCCAATAAAAATTAATTTAAAGAAATAAAGCACTGTATTGTTGAAGGTATGCTGCTGCTGCTAAGTTGCTTCAGTCGTGTCCGACTCTGTGCGACCCCATAAACGGCAGCCCACCAGGCTCCTCCGTCCATGGGATTCTCCAGGCAAGAGTACTGGAGTGGGTTGCTATTGCCTTCTCCTGTTGAAGGTATGACCAGTACTCAAACATGTCTCTGTAAGTTCATCAGAGCGGATTCATAGCACCTTAGATTTAACCTCCTGACCCAGCTCCCATTGGTGGGCATGTCCTAGATGCCCTGTGACTTTTGCTGCTTCTCTAACCATTTGCTCAGGTCCCCTTTCAACATAAAAGTAAACTTCTTCTGCAGAAACTCTGGGGACTTTACTTTCTGTTGGACAGATTGGCATTGATGTCTGAAGTGAAAAGCCATTTCAGCATCTCTTGACATTCTTATTCTGTTCACTGACAGTCTTTCCTTTCTTGTGAAGAATGCTTTCTGCTTGGCCAGAAATTTCTCCTTGGAGATGACAGAATCGCTGTCTTACCATTAATGAATGTTACAGCCCAAATCCTTTTCATTTGAAAGAAATATGGACGTGTCTGCCCGAAGCCTCGCTTTATGACAAACTAGAGGGGCACCACTGCTGTCCCGAGACCCTCAGCCCTGCTGGTGATGTGCCTTCAGACACTGCCTCCTGCCCACTTGGGGAAGCAGTCCCATTCACAGGTGATATTTGCATGTTTGAAAAAAGAAGCTCCTGCATGTGGAGAGGAGAATAGTCCAGTCATCTGTGTTTCACACAAGTGTCCTGAAGTTTTGTGGGAGACTCTTCCCCGAGGGACTGAGAATCTGGGTCGAGTCACTCTTTCTGTAGCATCAGGCATCTGTCACATGATGGGCTGCATTTGCCTAAACTGTGGAGGTAGCTGCTGTTTATCTGTTCATGATGTTGACATCAGAATTTTTTTTTCACTTCTGTGAACATCGTTCTTGTTTTTGTTTAGTCACTAAGTTGTGTCTGACTTTTGGTGACCCCCTGGACTGTAGCCCATCAGGCTCCTCTGTCCATGGGATTCTCCGGTCAAGAATACTGGAGTGGATTGCCGTTTCCTTCCTCCAGGGGATCTTCCCGACCTAGGGATGCAACCTGAGTCTCCTGCATTGCAGGCGGATTCTTTACTGCTGAGCCTCCTGGGAAACCCTCTGTGAATACAGGGGTTGAGTAATAAGAAGTTTCAAAGGAATCCTTGTTTGAGTGTTGTTTCACTGTTTAGCCTTAAAATGAAGAACATTTCCTGAAAAATCTTTCTAAGGCAGCTCTCCCCAAATCCTGCAGAACACACACACAAAACAAGTAGAAGGAAAAATGAAGCTCTAACAGGAAAGAAGATGAAACAGGAGGGAGCAGAAAGGGAGAGCAGAACTTGTAGAGCACAGAACGAGGGACACAGAAGATTACACACACACACACACATACACACACACACTATGAAGAAACTTTACTGTCAAGTACACCTGCTTTCCAAATGTGGTCTTGGTGGCTGTGGCACCTGTACCCAGCACTCAGCTCTTTGTAAGCCCAGAGACTTAAAGGCATCCAGTGTGAATGAAATTAACATAATACCAGATGTCAATAATCAAAAGAAGTTAGTCTTGGAATGAATGCCAAAGTGTTGGAAGTTTTCTCTGAGGGCTCCATGCCACCAAAGGTAGACCCTCTCTTAACACATCTAGAGAATTCCTTGGGGAAGTGCAGGAGGTGAGATGGGCCCCGTCGTGTGTTGTGGGCAATGAATGCAGGCTGGGTGTGCTTCAGGTGCTTCTGCAGTAATAAGCAGCGGGGACATACATGGTCATAGTGTCTCTAGAACCCTGAGGCAGAAGGTGTCCATCTTAGGAAAGAGCTTCGGAAGCAATCAGGTTTTAGACTGCCTCCTGTATTGGCAAGCAGACGGCTTCACACATACTGCTGTGAATACTGGTGCCTCCAACACTCCGGTATTCTTGACCGGAGAATCCCATGGAGAGAGGAGCCTGATGGGCTTACAGTCCAGGGGGTCACCAAAAGTCAGACACGTGCTCCCAGAGCATGTGTACACCCATGGCGGATTCATGTTGATGTATGGCAAAACCAATATAGTATTGTAAAGTAAAATAAAGTAAAAAAAAAAAAAAAAGTCAGACACGACTTAGTGACTAAACAAAAACTACAACTGATGTATTTTACTGCCTTCCAGGGGCATCGGGGTAACCCAGAATTGAACAGATGAAGGCCAAGCTGCGGGAGGGGAGGGGAGCCAAGCCCCCCTGCCTGGTGTCACGTCCCTAACCCTGCAGGACCCTCATGGCCCTTCCTCAGAACCATTTCTTCCTGGATCCAGTCATTCCTTTTTTCCTGTGGTCTTTAAACACATTCTTCCTCCTCATTATTATCCCAGGCCTGGGGAGGGTGAGGTGGATGAGGACAGAGCTGTGCTTAGTGACAGCCACTGACAGCAGCCAGGGGAGAGGGTGCTGGGAGGTCCAGGAGGGGGTCTCTGAGGAAATGACAGAGGCCCCGCATCCGAAGGGGGAGCAGAGGTGAGCTGGGCCTCAGGGCAGGGTGGCAGGGAGGGCAAGGGGAGAAGAGAAGGATGTGTGCAGGTGTTTCCATGAGCTGATGGTGTGGGTACCATGTGTGTCGCATTGTGTACTGGGGTGATCCATGTCAGAGTTTTCTTCCTATGTTGAGGGTACCCTGCCCTACAGGTACCCTCGGTCCCTCAGCTAAAGATAATGGAGCAGGGGTTTGGACCCATCTCACTGCCGAGCCCCCGCCCTTGCCGTCTCTCTACTTTGCCTCCTAATGTGAGCTGAGCAGGCTCGTGGGGGCTGAAGACAGAGATGTGTGAAGCTGTCTGCTTGCCAAGATTAGAGAGAGTCAGAGGTCTGAGCCCTTGAGTTCCCACACCAAGATGTGCGAGGCTGTAAAGATGGGGTTTCAAGAGTCCTTAGTGGAAAAGATGCTGAAGCTCAGGATGGGGCAGATCCCCCAGGGCTCTGGGCATCTCTGTCTCTGAGGCAGGGGACCAGCGGAAATGAGGCATGCATTCGCGAGCCCCCTCCCCCCATCAGAGCATCAGCAAGCAAGAGGCCTGCATGCGGAGGACAGAGCTTGCTGACCCAGCCAGGCAGACTTTGCCTCACCATCTGCATGACCTGGTGCTTCCCAGGGGGCAGCAGTTGTAAAGAACCCACCTGCCAATGCAGGAGAAGTAAGAGATGCAGGTTCAGTCTTTGAGTTGGGAAGATCCCCTGGAAGAGGGCAAGGCAACCCACTCCAGTATTCTTGCCTGGAGTATCCCATGGACAGGAGCCTGATGGGCCACAGTCCATGGGGTTGCAAAGAGTTGGACACGACTGAAACAACTTAGCACGCATGCACTGCTTGACCTGCGTCCTCTTGCAGTCGCTTCTTGAATAATGCTGAGTGCATCTTCCTGACTGTTTATGTGTCCATGAGACCGTGAACTCATGGCACTGGACTCTGCTTGTTTTTGCATCCTCTGCACCTGGCCTTGTGCCAGTCCTGCAGGGAACACTCCATGCTGGATGCATTTTGTCGCATTTCTGGAACTAAGTCTCTTGCCCCTTTCTCTGTAGAAGATTTGTTGTCTTATCAAATTTATATGTCAGCTATGCAAGCAGTTGTTTTACTAATACACATAATTAGATTACACATTGTCTTAACTCTCCCAACCTGGTATATTTTAAAGAACTAACACTTGTCATTAGTGAATCCTAAAGGAAATCAACCCTGACTATTCATTGGAAGGATGGATGCTAAAGCTGAAGTTACAATATTTTGGCCACCTGATGCGTAGAGCTGACTCATTGGAAAAGACCCTGATGCTGGGAAGGATTGAAGGCAAGAGGAGAAAGGGGCAACAGAGGATGAGATGGTTGGATGACATCACTGATTCAATGGATGTGAGTTTGAGCAATCTCCGGGAGATGGTGAAGGATAGGGAAGCCTGGCATGCTGCAGTCCACTGGGTTACAAAGAGTCGGACACAACTGAATGACTCAACAACAACAACAACATTAACAAGCACAGAATGATGTTCGAGTCTTCAGGCACTGGACTTGTTCTTCCAGATACTGAACTTATTGTGGGGATTGTAAATGGACAGAACTTTCTTTTCTTTTCTTTTCTTTTTTTACTTTATTTTACTTTATAATACTGTATTGGTTTTTCCATACATTGACATGAATCCACCATGAGTGTACATGAGTTCCCAAACATGAACCCCCTCTCCCACCTCCCTCCCCATACCATCTCTCTGGGTCATGCCCGTGCACCAGCCCCAAGCATCCTGTATCCTGCATCGAACATAGACTGGCGATTCGTTTCTTACATGACAGTATACATGTTTCAATGCCATTCTCCCAAATCATCCCACCCTCTCCCTCTCCCTCTCCCTCAGAGTCCAAAAGTCTGCTCTACACATCTGTCTCTTTTCCTGTCTTGCATACAGGGTCGTCATTGCCATCTTTCTAAATTCCATATATATGTGTTAGTATACTGTATTGGTGTTTTTCTTTCTGGCTTCACTCTGTATAATCAGCTCCAGTTTCATCCATCTCATCAGAACTGATTCAAATGTATTCTTCTTAATGGCTGAGTAATACTCCATTGTGTATATGTACCACAGCTTTCTTATCCATTCATCTGCTGATGGACATCTAGGTTCTTTCCATGTCCTGGCTATTATAAACAGTGCTGCGATGAACATTGGGGTACATGTGTCTCTTTCTATTCTGGTTTCCTCGGTGTGTATGCCCAGCAGTGGGATTGCTGGGTCATAAGGCAGTTCTATTTGCAATTTTCAAAGGAATCTCCACACTGTTCTCCATAGTGGCTGTACTAGTTTGCATTCCCACCAACAGTGTAAGAGGGTTCCCTTTTTTCCATGCCCTCTCCAGCATTTATTGCTTGCAGACTTTTGGATTGCAGCCATTCTGACTGGTGTGAAGTGGTACCTCATTGTGGTCTTGATTTGCATTTCTCTAATAATGAGTGATGTTGAGCATCTTTTCATGTGTCTGTTAGCCATCCTTATGTCTTCTTTGGAAAATGTCTATTTAGTTCTTTGGCCCATTTTTTGATTGGGTCGTTTATTTTTCTGGAATTGAGCTGCATAAGTTGCTTGTATATTTTTGAGATTAGTTGTTTGTCAGTTGCTTCATTTGCTATTATTTTCTCCCATTCTGAAGGCTGTCTTTTCACCTTGCTTATAGTTTCCTTTGTTGTGCAGAAGCTTTTAATTTTAACTAGATCCCATTTGTTTATTTTTACTTTTATTTCCAGAATTCTGGGAGGTGGATCATAGAGGATCCTGCTGTGATTTATGTCAGAGAGTGTTTTGCCTATGTTCTCCTCTAGGAGTTTCATAGTTTCTGGTCTTACATTTAGATCTTTAATCCATTTTGAGTTTATTTTTGTGTGTGGTGTTAGAAAGTGATCTAGTTTCATTCTTTTACAAGTGGTTGACCAGTTTTCCCAACACCACTTGTTAAAGAGATTGTCTTTTCTCCATTGTATAATCTTGCCTCCTTTGTCAAAGATAAGGTGTCCATATGTGTGTGGATTTATCTCTGGGCTTTCTATTTTGTTCCATTGATCTATATTTCTGTCTTTGTGCCAGTACCATACTGTCTTGATGACTGTGGCTTTGTAGTAGAGCCTGAAGTCAGGCAGGTTGATTCCTCCAGTTCCATTCTTCTTTCTCAAGATTGCTTTGGCTGTTCGAGGTTTTTTGTATTTCCATACAAATCTTGAAATTATTTGTTCTAGTTCTGTGAAAAATACTGCTGGTAGCTTGATAGGAATTGCACTGAATCTGTAGATTGCTTTGGGTAGTATACTCATTTTCACTATATTGATTCTTCTGATCCATGAACATGGTATATTTCTCCATCTATTAGTGTCCTCTTTGATTTCTTTCATCAGTGTTTTATAGTTTTCTATATATAGGCCTTTAGTTTCTTTAGGTAGATATATCCCTAAGTATTTTATTCTTTTTGTTGCAATGGTGAATGGAATTGTTTCCTTAATTTCTTTTTCTACTTTCTCATTATTAGTGTATAGGAATGCAAGGGATTTCTGTGTGTGATTTTATATCCTGCAACTTTACTATATTCATTGATTAGCTCTAGTAATTTTCTGGTGGAGTCTTTAGGATTTTCTATGTAGAGGATCATGTCATCTGCAAACAGTGAGAGTTTTACTTCTTCTTTTCCAATTTGGATTCCTTTTATTTCTTTTTCTGCTCTGATTGCTGTGGCCAAAACTTCCAAAACTATGTTGAATAGTAGTGGTGAAAGTGGGCACCCTTGTCTTGTTCCTGACTTTGGGGGAAATGCTTTCAATTTTTCACCATTGAGGATAATGTTTGCTGTGGGTTTGTCATATGTAGCTTTTATTATGTTGAGGTATGTTCCTTCTATTCCTGCCTTCTGGAGAGTTTTTATCATAAATGGATGTTGAAGTTTGTCAAAGACCTTCTCTGCATCTATTGAGATAATCGCATGGCTTTTATTTTTCAATTTGTTAATGTGGTGAATTACGTTGATTGATTTGCGGATATTGAAGAATCCTTGCATCCCTGGGATAAAGCCCACTTGGTCATGGTGTATGATCTTTTTAATGTGTTGTTGGATTCTGATTGCTAGAATTTTGCTGAGGATTTTTGCATCTATGTTCATCAGTGATATTGGCCTGTAGTTTTCTTTGTTTGTAGCACCTTTGTCAGGTTTTGGTATTAGGGTGATGGTGGCCTCATAGAATGAGTTTGGAAGTTTACCTTCCTCTGAAATTTTCTGGAAGAGTTTGAGTAGGATAGGTGTTACCTCTTCTCGAAATTTTTGGTAGAATTCTGCTGTGAAGCCATCTGGACCTGGGCTTTTGTTTGCTGGAAGATTTCTGATTACAGTTTCAATTTCCATGCTTGTGATGGGTCTGTTAAGATTTTCTATTTCTTCCTGGTTCAGTTTTGGAAAGCTGTACTTTTCTAAGAATTTGTCCATTTCTTTCACGTTGTCCATTTTATTGGCATATAACCGCTGATAGTAGTCTCTTATGATCCTTTGTATTTCTATGTTGTCTGTTGTGATCTCTCCATTTTCATTTCTAATTTTATTGATTTGATTTTTCTCTCTTTGTTTCTTGATGAGTCTGGCTAATGGTTTGTCAATTTTATTTATCCTTTCAAAGAACCAGCTTTTGGCTTTGTTGATTTTTGCTATGGTCTCTTTTGTTTCTTTTGCATTTATTTCTGCCCTAATTTTTAAGATTTCTTTCCTTCTACTAACTCTGGGGTTCTCCATTTCTTCCTTTTCTAGTTGCTTTAGGTGTAGAGTTGGGTTATTTATTTGACTTTTTTCTTGTTTCTTGAGGTATGCCTGTATTGCTATGAACTTTCCTCTTAGCACTGCTTTTATAGTGTCCCACAGATTTTGGGTTGCTGTGTTTTCATTTTCATTTGTTTCTATGAATATTTTGATTTCTTTTTTGATTTCTTCTGTGATTTGTTGGTTATTCAGAAGCGTGTTGTTCAGCCTCCATATGTTGGAATTTTTAATAGTTTTTCTCCTGTAATTGAGATCTAATCTTAATGCATTATGGTCAGAAAAGATGCTTGGAATGATTTTGATTTTTTTGAATTTATCAAGGTTAGATTTATGGCCCAGGATGTGATCTATCCTGGAGAAGGTTCCATGAGCACTTGAGAAAAAGGTGAAATTCATTGTTTTGGGGTGAAATGCCCTATAGATATCAATTAGATCTAACTGGTCTATTATATCATTTAAAGTTTGCGTTTCTTTGTTAATTTTCTGTTTAGTTGATCTGTCCATAGGTGTGAGTGGGGTATTAAAGTCTTCCACTATTATTGTGTTATTGTTAATTTCCCCTTTCATACTTGTTAGCATTTGTCTTACATATTGCGGTGCTCCTATGCTGGGTGCATATGTATTTATAATTGTTATATCTTCTTCTTGGATTGATCCTTTGATCATTATGTAGTGGCCTTCTTTGTCTCTTTTCACAGCCTTTGTTATAAAGTCTATTTTATCGGATATGAGTATTGCCACTCCTGCTTTCTTTTGGTCTCTATTTGCGTGATATATCTTTTTCCAGCCCTTCACTTTCAGTCTATATGTGTCCCTTGTTTTGAAGTGGGTCTCTTGTAAGCAGATATATAGGGGTCTTGTTTTTGTATCTATTCAGCCAGCCTTTGCCTTTTGCTTGGGGCATTCAACCCATTTACGTTTAAGGTAATTATTGTTAAGTATGATCCCATTGCCATTTACATTATTGTTTTGGGTTCAGGTTTATACACCCTCTTTGTGTTACCTGTCTAGAGAGTATCCTTTAGCATTTGTTGGAGAGCTGGTTTGGTGGTGCTGAATTCTCTCAGCTTTTGCTTGTCTGTAAAGCTTTTGATTTCTCCTTTGTATTTGAATGAGATCCTTGCTGGGTACAGTAATCTGGGCTGTAGGTTATTTTCTTTCATCATTTTAAGTATGTCTTGCCATTCCTTCCTGGCCTGAAGAGTTTCTATTGAAAGATCAGCTGTTATCCTTATGGGAATCCTCTTGTGTGTTATTTGTTGTTTTTCCCTTGCTGCTTTTAATATTTGTTCTTTGTGTTTGATCTTTGTTAATTTGATTAATATGTGTCTTGGGGTGTTTTGCCTTGGGTTTATCCTGTTTGGGACTCTCTGGGTTTCTTGGACTTGGGTGATTATTTCCTTCCCCATTTTAGGGAAGTTTTCAACTATTATTTCCTAAAGGATTTTCTCATGGTCTTTCTTTTTGTCTTCTTCTTCTGGGACTCCTATAATTCGAATGTTGGAGCCTTTCATATTGTCCTGTAGGTCGCTGAGATTGTCCTCATTTCTTTTAATTCGTTTTTCTTTTTTCCTCTCTGATTCATTTATTTCTACCATTCTATCTTCTATTTCACTAATCCTATCTTCTGCTTCCGTTATCCTACTATTTGTTGCCTCCAGAGTGTTTCTGATCTCATTTATTGCGTTATTCATTATATATTGACTCTTTTTTATTTCTTCTAGGTCCTTGTTAAACCTTTCTTGCATCTTCTCAATCCTTGTCTCCAGGCTATTTATCTGTAATTCCATTTTGATTTCAAGATTTTGGATCATTTTCACTATCAATATTCGGAATTCTTTCTCAGGTAGATTCACTATCTCTTCCTCTTTTGTTTGGTTTGGTGGGCATTTCTCCTGTTCCTTAACCCGCTGAGTATTCCTCTGTCTCTTCATGTTGGTTATATTGCTGCGTTTGGGGTGGCCTTTCTATATTCTGGGTATTTGTGGAGTTCTCTTTATTATGGAGCTTCCTCACTTTGGTTGGGTTTGTATCAGTGGCTTGTCAAGGTTTCTTGGTTAGGGAGGCTTGTGTTGGAGTTCTGGTGGGTGGAGCTAGATTTCTTCTCTCTGGAGTGCAATGGAGTGACCAGTAATGGGTTATGAGACGTCAGTGGTTTTGGAGTAACTTTGAGCTGCCCGTATATTGAAGCTCAGGGGTGTGTTCCTGTGTTGCTGGAGAATTTGCATGGTATGTCTTGCTCTGGAACTTGTTGTCCCTTGGGTGGTGCTTGGTTTCAGTGTACGTATGGAGGCGTTTGATGAGCTCCTATTGCTTAATGTTCCCTGGATTCAGGAGTTCTCTGATGTTCTCAGGCTTTGGACTTAAGCCTCCTGCTTCTGGTTTTCAGTTTTATTTTTACAGTAGCCTCAAGACTTCTCCATCTATACAGCACCGATGATAAAACATCTAGCTTAAAGATGAAAAGTTTTTCCACATTGAGGGACACCCAGAGAGGTTCACTGAGTTATATGGAGAAGAGAAGAGGGAGGGGGCAGTTAGAGGTGACTGGAATGAGATGAGGTGGGAGGAGAGAGCAAAGCTAGCCAGTAATCACTTCCTTATGTGCGCTCCACAGTCTGGATCACTCAGAGGTATTCACGGAGTTATACAGGGAAGAGGAGAGGGAGGAAGTAGACAGAGGTGGCCAGGAGGATAAGAGAGGGAAATGAAAAGGAGAGAGACAGATCCAGCCAGTAACCAGTTCCTTAGGTGTTCTCCACCGTCTGGAACACACAGAGATTCACAGAGTTGGGTAGAGAAGAGAAGGGGGAGGGAAGAGACAGAGGCCACCTGGTAGAGAAAAACGAGAGTCTAAAGGAGGAAAGAGTGGTCAAGCCAGTAATCTCGCTCTCAGGTAAAATTGGGTAGTGAAGTTTGGGTTTTTAAATGTACAAAATTGACAACAAAAACCAAAAAGCAAAGATTAAAAATCTAGAGTAGAGGTTGGATTTTCAAAAATACAATATTGAAGAAAAGAAGAAGAAAAAAAAGAAAAAAAAAAGCCACAAGAATTATTAAAAAAACATCAACAACAACCATGCAAAGACTATATATGGTGTTTGCTTTAAAAAATAGGGTCTTTTTTTTTTTAAGTAATAGTAGGTTATAGAAATAAAAATTAAAGGAGAAATAGAGGACTTAACAATTTTTAAAAGTTAGAAAAAAAAGAAGAAAAAGAAAAGAAGAAAAAACAACCACATAACAACATTAACAAAAAAAAACAATAAAAAAAGAAGAAAAAAAGAAGAATGATCGTAAAAATAGTAAAGATATATCTGGCCCTTTCTCTGGTGTTGTGGGCAGTGTGGGGTTACTTCCAAGGTGGTTCCCTCTGTTTTTCTTCTGTTTGCTGGTCCCTTCAGTGTGTGATTTCCGTCCTGACACGGGGGGGCGGTGGTGGACACTTTTTTTTTTTAGGCTCACTTGTTCAGTCGTGCTGTGGGGAGGGAGGGATGCTGCAAACAAATAACACTGTAGTGTGCACGCAGTGTCTCAGCCCCGCTGGGCCTGCCCCTGCTCGCAGTGCACAAACCGCTCAGGCTCTACGTTGCTCCACCAGGAACTGTCTGAGGCCGGCCCTAGGCTGCATGCACCTCCCCGGTCTAAGCCGCTCAGGCTCGGCACTTAGGTAGCCCTCAGAGGCGCAGATTCGGTTGGGACTGTGTTTTGTGCCCTTCCCAGGTCCAAGTACCTCAGGTGTTTGGCGAGCGCGGTTGCTGCGACTTATCGCCTTTCCTGTCTCTGCAGCTCTGTTTTCTGGGTGTACCACTGGTGCCCCTTGTGAGGCGGATGGTGACTGTCCAGAACCCCCAGAAGTCTTAGCAAAGAAGCCTGCTTGCAGTTTGTTAGGTAAAGTCTCTCCAGGGCTGTGATTGCCCCTTTCCAGCCCTTACGGCTCTGGCTGCCTGTCCCCGGCGGGGGATGGTCTGCAGCTGGCTATTTCTGTTCTGTCCTTTGTTCTGTGCATGGTCCTGGAGGTGTCTTATGTTCGAGGTTTTCGTGTGGTAGCTATCCCACAGTCTGGTCTGCTAGCCCAAGTTAGTTCGTTCTGGTTACGTGTGGGGCTTTCCTGCCCGATTCTTAGAAAGCACTGCAGCCCACGCCTCCCACGCCTCCCTGCCCTGCCCCCACTTGCTAGTGGTGGATGCAGGTGTCTGCTCTGCTTTTCCACTGGGGGAGTTACTGTTGGGCTTGTAATCTGTTGGATTTAATTATTTATCTATTTTTCCTTCCTGTTATGTTGCCCTCTGTGCTTCCAAGGCTCACCACAGACTCGGCAGGGAGAGTGTTTCCTGGTGTTTGGAAACCTCTCTTCTTAAGATTCCCTTCCTGGGACGGGATTCCCTTCCTGGGATAGAGCTCCCTCCCCACCTCCTTTGTCTCTTTTTTTCGTCTTTTATAATTTTTCCTACCTGTTTTTGAAGACAATGATTTACTTTTCTGGGTGCCTGATGTCCTCTGCCAGTATTCAGAAGTTGTTTTGTGGAGTTTGCTCAGCGTTGAAAGGTTCTTTTGATGAATTTGTGAGGGAGAAAGTGGTCTCCCCGTCCTATTCCTCTGCCATTTTCCCACTCCCGTCTAGACAGAACTTTCTAGTAAGATTCCCTGAGCTGTAGATGGTTTTTGCTAGTCATCCAGATGTGCTGTAGGATCAGATTGTGTCGTTCAATTTGCATTGTCCAATTTCCTACCTTGTGGTACATTTTCCAGTATGTTGATTTGTTCTTCATCTAAAAACTAAAAGTGTCAGAACCTTTTATGCCCATTAACCTACTTACTCGCTGGATCTTGAAAGAGAAAATTCTTCACTATTGGTAAAGTACCAAAGAGTCAACTATTTGCAAAATTTAAAAATGGAGATTCTCTCTTTTGCCTCAAAAGGTTAGACGGAGGAAAAAAGCACATGTAAGTTTTGGAATTCACTGTCCTTTCAGCTGCAAAGGTCAAACAGGGATATTTGACCTTTTCCTTGTCATTTGCTTAAATGTCTGGAAACTGATGCTTATTATTCCACAAGAGGCTGAGAAGGTACAGGAAGTCCTGCTTGTTCATCATGACCAGCATCTGGCAGGGACTAGGCACTGATCACAGTTATTGTAATCCAACATATTGATTAATTGAGACTTAGGTATGTGTCAGCTGTCTGCCACACTCTGAAAATTGTAATGAATTTGATGCTGAATATATGCTTTATTGCTTTATGATTCCGACAGCCCTCCAGAGACTTTGTAAAGTTCTCAGTCATTGTTTTAACATCACTTTAAATTGTATTGTGACATGATAGCCCACTTTAATAGGAGTTCCCAGTCAATAGCATACTCTTAGTATCAACCTATATCCATAATTTGTAAACTGAAACGTCAAAGAGAAAGTATTTATGAAGCTGACTTCAAGGCAGCTTTTTAGTATACTTTTGAAACTACCTCCAATTGCTTTTCAGAGAACTCTGAGATACACGTTTTATAATTGAACAGTGGGGTTGGTACAGAGAAGCCTTGAAGGAGGTCCGTCGTGATCATGCAGACAGCCAGCGGCCATCGGTATTGAACGGGACCAAGAAGCTCGCTGGTGGGAAACGTCGCAGGACTCGTCCAGTGCCTCTGCAGTACCTGCCCTTGCAGCCACAGCTGCCCCTCTCAACAATCCCGATGATGAACTGTTATCCTGTACAGCCAGGCATTTGTCATATCACATAATGCAAGTCACTGGGGCTTCCCAGGTGGCACTAGTGGAAAGGAAACTGCCTGCCAATGCAGGAGATGTAACAGATGAGGGTTCAGTCCCTGGGTTGGGAAGATCCCTGGAGGAGGAAATAGCAACCCACTCCAGTATTCTTGCCTGGGAAATCCCATGGGCAGGGGAGCCTGGCTAACTACAGTCTATAGGGTCACAGAGTTAGACACCACTGAAGTAACTTACGGAGAAGGCAATGGCACCCCACTCCAGTACTCTTGCCTGGAAAATCCCGTGGACGGAGGAGGCTGGTAGGCTGTAGTCCATGGGGTCGCTAAGAGTCGGACACAACTGAGTGACTTTACTTTCGCTTTTCACTTTCATGCATTGGGGAAGGAAACGGCAACCCACTCCAGTGTTCTTGCCTGGAGAATCCCAGGGATAGCGGAGTCTGGTGGGCTGCCGTCTATGGGGTCGCACAGAGTCAGACACGACTGAAGCAACTTAGTAGCAGCAGCAGCAGCAGAAGTGACTTAGCATACTCGCACAGTGAAAGCCATTGCTGAAAGTCAGGCACTTAAGATGCCAACATCCTTTGTACCACGTGGTACCCTAGGGGCACCTTTCATCAGCACGAGTCCCCTGTCCTGCAGAGTTCCAGCAAAATGAAGACTGGTGGGCTGTATTTTTCCACCAGACGTTGACCCTTTGATGGTCAATGTCTCCATCAAAGTCACAGACTGGATTCAGTCCACAACAGAAATTTTCTAGAAATGGCTGAATTCATCCACTGAGTCTGCCTGACCACAGGAATGCACCAGGATTTCCACCCAGTTCTCCAGTGAAGACAAGAATGCAGACTCTGATGGCCTCCATGGAGTCTCGTTGCCCCAAGGCCTGCAGGCTTTATCAGAATCCTCGCACACTGGCAGCCTAGCCAGTTAGACCTGCGTAGTGTGTCCTATTGACTTGTGTACGTTGAAGTCCCAGCAGGGTGAAGACCACAGGGAACATCCCGTTCCCGAAGGATGCCTCTGCCACATCCAGGCTGAGAGTCCCATACCAACATCCAGGGCCCTTGTGGCTAGACTGAGACTCTGGAAGCAACGACCACCATGGCCTTTGACGTCCTCTTCCCTGCCAAGACCTGAGGCAGGAGGAAAACAAGCATCACATCCCGGAAGGAGTCTGAAGAAGTTACCAGCTGTGTTAATATCACACGTCTGCAATTCTTTAATAGGCAGCATGTTGAGAAAACTTTTAACAATTTAAAAGAAAAATCAGTATAAGTTCTGCAACAGAATTTGCTATGAAAAATCCTTCCCCGTTATGAGCAGATCACTTACTGGGAGGGGGAAAAAAATATCCTTCCACTACGGTCTCTGCCTCTCTCCAGAACTCATTTCAGACCCATGTTATTGCCCTAAGAGGCAAAAAAAGAAACCTCCATTAAAAACCAGAAGTTATACCCTGCACAGCGGCAGCTCAGAGCCTCAGGGGGACAACGTGATTCTTATTCAAACAGCGAATCTGAGTGCTGCCATGCTCCCTGGAGTCAGGTCTTATTTGCATTTTGGAAACTGTTCAGTATTGATTTTATTGAGTTATTTAAAATTAGATACTTTAGAAATTAGTGTGCACAGGTATTGGTCATGGAGAATATCACGACTTATAAAAACTGAGAAAGTTTGCTCTTAAATTGCAAGAATGGCACAGTGACAGTACTAAGGTAGGTGTTGTTCAGTTGCTCAGTCGTGTCCAACTTTTTGTGACTCCATGGACTGCAGCACGCCAGGCTTCCCTGTCCTTCACCACCTTCTGGAGCCTGCTCAAACTCATGTCCATCGAGTTGGTGATCCCAACCAACCAACCATCTCATCTTCTGTTGTCGTCTTCTCCTGCCTTCAGTCTTTCTCAGCATCAGGATCTTTTCCAGTGAGTTGACACTTCACATCAGGGGTCCAGAGAATTGGAGCTTCAGCTTCAGCATCAGTCTTTCCCCGATGAATAATCAGGGTTGATTTCCATTAGGATGGACTGGTTTGATCTCCCTACTGTCCATGGGACTCTCATGAGTCTTCCTCAGCACCATGGTATTAATATCTCCATCATTTTGGAGACTACAAAGTTAATTGCCTTTCAGACTGCTGAGAGTAACTACTTTTCTTTCAATTTCTACCTAATGGAAGAGGCTAGGACTAGGACAGGCAGATGTTATGTGGTCCTGGACAATTTCCCTGACGCACTTTGGGGAAGTGTTAAGGAAAACAAGGTTTAGTGAGAAGTCAGGTTATGCACAATTCTTCATCTTGAGGAAAAGCATACTGAGAATTAACAGGCATACAGAATTCACAGGCATACAGTCCATCTTTTGACCTCCAAATACTTTGTTATTTTTTGTAGTATTTCTTGAAAAAAGTCCTATCTTTTTAAGTGATTTTTAAAAAGTTTGGTCCCTTAATAATTATTGTACCAAGTTGAATAGCATGAGTGTTGTGGAAAATGGTTTTTAGTACTCAAAATATTCCATTTACTGTCTTCCCAGACTCATACCTGTGTTTTTCAGCAGAGTTTTGCTAGTTCCCTTCTTGACCGGTTTAAAAAGAAGAAAAAGTACAGAACACTATGGTAGAATTGCATAGATGTAATTACATATTAAGAGCTTTCCACGTGGCACTAGTGGTGGCCAATGCAGGGGTTGCAAGGGATGTGGGTTTGATCCCTGGGTCAGGAAGATCCCCTGGAGTAGGAAATGGCAACCCACTCCAGTATTCTTGCCTTGGAAATCCCATGGACAGAGGAGTCCGGCAGTCTACAGTCCATGGGGCCGCAAAGAGTCAGACGCAACTGAACACAATTACAAACTGGGCTTATTGTGCAAAATTACTTTTCTGAAACTGCTTTAATAACACCAGTCAAAAAGTTCCCATTGTTGTTTTTGCTCTCTCCTTCTCCAAAGAATAATCAAGGGTCATGTAGAGGAAGGACCAGGGCTGGCCAAGTTGCAGTCAAAGCCACTCTCAAACTGTAAGAAGAGCTCTTAAATTAACCAGAGAGCTGTTGGGGGGCCCAGGGTGTTCTGGGGGCTTATCAAGACCACTATCAGGTCTTCTGGGGAGATGTAAGCTCAACTCACAGGCAAAACTATTGTCAAGACTTAAACTGGAAAAAAAAAAATTAGGTAACTGGAAGCAAAGCCACTTCTGTGATTTTGGGGACAACAGTGACTCGTCTGATGAACCACTTAAGGATGGGAAGAAGCCTGGGCGAAGGCGAGGGTGCTCATCCTATGGGGTGCCAACACCTGCTTCTCCCACTCTTCACCATAGCCAAGTTACGTTGTGTTTTCTTTCTTTTTAATTATGAAGAAACTGGGCAGAGTATGCATAACCTCCCAGGGCCCACAGCCAGTACATGGCTGGCTGGCACCAGCTCCACTAGTTTGTCTTCCCCAGGAAGGCAGAAGGGGACGGGGGGTTGTGATGCCCTGATAAGTAGTTTGGCAGCAGAGGCTGGGGGCTCCAACCTGTGTTAAATCTGCCTGAGAAATCCCTTCCTGATTCCACCTGGAAGCAAAATGAGAGTGGATTGTCCAGCTTCCCACAGTCATCTGTGGTCATATCATGAACTCATTCGAAGTGTGTGTGTATTTTCATCAAAGGGTAACAGACAAGAGTGTTCTAACTCTGCTTCAGAGAACAGGTGCCATATGTCAATATCCACTTCCTTTCACTGCTTTCTTCAGCTGAGCGCCTACATTCCAAACACAAATCAAAACCTTGCCTCCTCCAAGCGTCACCTGAAAACAAAATCAGCTGTCCCTTACGAGTGCTCTTGAGAAAACATCTATATTTAACTCTGAGTCAAGGAAAGTAAGTTAGAAAATGTTGAACCTACTAAAGGATCCTTTTGCTCTAAGATCAGCCATTCAACAAACATTTTACAAGGCAATCATTGTGTGTCCAGCACTGTAAACTTCAAAGAGTCAATCCAGTCATAGCTGGATCAGAGGAGAGAAATACAGAGCACAAAGTTTTTTAGTTGAGAAGCTCTGGAAAATTCTGGTCATGGGAAGTGAAATAAAAGAATTCATTGCTCTGTCATTTAATTCAAAAGCTTCGATCTCTATTTGTACTATGGTTAAAAGCACAAGTCCTGGATCATTGACTGATCAGTTCGTTGACTGATTCTGTTTTACAAGCACTGGGTTGGACGTGGGAGTATGTAACTTCCCAAACCAGAGACAGTTCTTTGTGCTCAGTCGTTCAGTCATGTCCAACTCTTTGCAACCGCGTGGACTGTAGCCTTCCAAGCTCCTCTGTCCATGGGATTTCCCAGGCAAGAGTATAGGAGTGGGTTGCCATTTTCTTCTCCAGGGGATCTTACCCTTCCTGACCCAGAGATCAACCCTACATCTCCTGCATTGGCAGGCAGATTCTTTTCCAACTGCACCACCTGGGAAGCCCCCATCTCCAAATATCATCAACCAGGGGCTTAGGGCCTCAACATATGAACTTTGGGAGGACACAAATACTCAGTCCATAACACCAACTTGATAAGAACATGCAAAAATGATGATAGAATTGCTTATTATTTATGAGGCTGACTGATCAAAAGCTCTCTCTTGTGTATTACCCTTCTTTGGTGAGATGTCATTTTTGTTGTTGCTGCTGTTGATTTCTTTCTGTTAGATGCCCCCTCGACACTGATGTGCCCTTGCTCCCATCTTTTATGTAAGCATGCCCACCCCCCTTCCATGTGGCTCTCTTACTAGGTGACCAAGTCAAGTTAACAGTCAAAAACTGACCCGAGGCACTGATTTCTAGTATCCTCTAGGATTCTAGTATCTCTGTTAAAAATACATTTAAGTAACTTACTTGTATCTATATTGACATTGGTTAAATCTCACTGGGGGCACAAATATTCGATGCAGCAGAATTTCATTACAACAAAAGCTGTTTGCTCGTCTCTTGATTCCATTGTAATGAGTTCAGAAAAAGAGCATATTAATTCTGAAGAATTTGCATAGGGTTTGTATGTTATGGAGCTTTGTATAATACCATATGCCTTTGCAACGTCCATTCATTTACCAAGACAAAAGTAGAAAGCAGTAGAAACACAAATTACCAAAACACTGCTGGGGAGGAGAGAGAAAGCAAGTGTGACTATGGCGAGTACAGGAAGTAATTCTATAGCCTTTATTGAGGAATGGGGAGGAGGTGACGACGAAACCAAAAAAAAAGAGAGAGAGAGAGATATTTTGAATCATTTCAAAAATATACTTCCCATTCTGGAAAATCTGACTTTTCCTTGGTATGCAGATGAGTCTCTCCCCCTGGAGAAACCACCTGTGGCTGCAGCACTCGTTGCATTTTCCTTATATAGAACTGTTTTTCACAGAGAGCTGAGCAGCAGAATTATTTCGTTGGTCCTCTAGTCTCTCTTTCCTCAAATCTGACATGGTACTTGGAGTCAGTCTGGTCTGAGCTTGTGGTCCTCTTCCCCAGGCATGTAGCCCATCACCAACCTCTCCCAGACTGAACAGGGTCATAACCTTCCCCCGCTTTGACCCCAGTAAAAGCTGATGCTGAATCAGCTGCAATGTACAGTGCTTTTGTTTATTGGTTTGTTTTGGGCTGTGCTGGGTCTTTGTTGCTGCACTCGAATGGCTTTCTCTAGTGTCAGCGAGCTGGGGCTACTCTCTGTTGTGGTGCAAGGGCTTCTCATTGCTTCTCTCGTTGCTGTTGCGGAGCACAGGCTCTCGGCACTTGGGCTTCAGGAGTTGTGGCACACAGGCGTAGTTGCTCTCAGGCATGTGGGGTCTTCCCAGACCAGGGATCGAACCAGTGTCCCTTGCATTGGTAGATGGATTCTTAACCACTGGACCACCAGGGAAGCCCTGACTTACACTATATATATAGTGTAAATATGGTAAATCCTGAGTATTCATTGGAGGGACTGATGTGAAGCTGAAGCTCCAATACTTTGTCCATCTGATGCAAAGAGCCAACTCATTGGAAAAGACTGATGCTAGGAAAGATTGAGGGCAAGAGGAGAAGGGGGCGACAGAGGATGAGATGGTTGGATGGCATCACTGGACTCAATGGACATGAGTTAGACCAGACTCTGGGAGATAGTGAAGGAGAGGGGAGCCTGGTGCGCCGCAGGCCAGGGGGTTGCAAAGATCGGACATCATCAGTCGACTGAGCACAGCCTTCTTTACAGCTGCATGAGGCTGGAGTTACAGATCTGTGTTCCACCAGTTATGAATTTTCACTTTGCAAGCAAGATAACTTAGCCTGTTATTACATACCTGAAATTTGTAGAAATCAAGTTTCCAGTCTTGCATCGCATCTCCAGGCGAGGCGCCCTGCACAGATCTCTACGTGAAGCTATCCCAGGTAATTTCTATCCCAGGTAATTTCTCCACCACCCCAAGAATGAGATGCTCCTGATCTATGTGAATTTCTCAGGAGGCAAAGAACGGTTCCCTCCCAGCAAGTTGTAAATCACTCAGGAGTTAGAGAAGCAGGGAGGAGTAGCGTTTCCTGTGTACACCCTGCCTCTCTGAAATGGGCTGATGTGAGGAGTCTGTCTTCTCAAGAACACAGTGTGCTTCCTGGCAGCAGGTGGACCAGCTTCCAAAGGCCCCTTTGAAGTAGAAACTAAAATAATGCTTAATGGTCATTCTGCTCCCATGGAGGGGGCAGCAGTGGGTGGGGGGCATAAATCAGAAACACAGCCGGGCTTGGAACTTGGATCACATGAGGCTTTTCTCAATGGTCACAAACTCCAGCCTCCTAACACATAGCAGTTGGATTATTAAGTACTTTTATGGGTCAGGCTAGTGAAAGATTAGCTGTAAAACCGAAACACAGGGAACCAGGTAGGTAACAAAAAAGACAAAAAAGATGGTGGAAATAATTGGGTTTCTTAGCACTTCAAGTATTTCACAGCAATGCAGTTACTGTATTTATAAAGGATAAAACCAATACAATATTGTAAAGTAATTAAACTCCAATTAAAACAAATTTATATTTAAAAAATAAATAAAGGATAAAACACCATTGGGTTTAATGGAGCTGCCTGGGTGTTTATGGTTTACATAATGCAGTTACAGTATATTCCTTGTTCATATGCTTGTTTTAAAATGTATGACCTCTTTATTATAAGAAGTTTTAAATGCAGTGAAATTCTTAGAAAATTCATAAAGTAGAAATTGAGATGGCAGTACATACATGAAATTTTGACATAGTGTTTTTAATTTGAAAAAGTTGAAGTCAAAGGTAAAAGCAGATGCTTTGGGGCTGCTCAGCTAGGACTACTGACTAAGTTTCATCACCCTTGACAGTTTAGAATCAAAAAGGTAATTTTTCTTTTCTCTATTTTCTCTCTCTTCTTGCCAATGAACTTGCAATACTTCTGACTGACATTAAAAGAACCACAGGCAAGTCTGAGAAGGATGGCCCCTTGGAAAGTAAATTTGTGTTACCTTTTTCCCCATGAAGCCCTCTTCCTTATGGAAACAAGCTCAATACTTCACTCATTTAGTTAAAATAGTGAAAACTAATGCTTGGTAAATGGTGAGAAAAGGTACACATGTATGCGTTCTTGCTTTCTTTCCCTTAACAAGCTCATTCTCCCAGACTTAGCCTTTTTCCAGCTACAAGTCAATAACCCAGAATTCTGAGAAGGCAAAAAGATACATTATTGATTTTTAGTAGGTGATAGATGTGTTTGGTACAAAATTCAAAAGGTATGAAAAATTCAGTGAAAATGTGTCCCCCTCCTCATCCTATTCTGCAGCTCCAGCTTGCATCCAGGCCAAGGCTGTTCCCTCCTTACTTAGGGATGCCTCTGTGTGTGTGTGTGTGTGTGTGTGTGTGTGTGTGTGTGCATGGTTACACATGTCCCTGTGTTCACTTAGCACAATAAAGTTTGGCAAACGGTTCACAACAGTGCGTGTGAAGGATCCCTGCCCTTGTTCACCACATGGATGGACTCTGACTTTGTCGATGGCCATCCAGGTGGTTTTCCACATTTTTATGTAAAGAATGCTGAAGAGTGGTCCACATTCATCATTTCACACTATGAGAGTCTACTGGGCAGATACCAGAGGTGAAATCACAGGTCCGTGGGGACACGCATTTTAGATAATGCCAGACTTTTCTCCTTAAAACCTGTACTGTATACCCCCACCAGCAATGTATGAGAGGACCCCCCCCCAGCCCCCTGCCACTTTCCACCTGTTATATTAAGAAATTTTTTCATCTAAACCAAAAAAGATAGGTTGAAAAAAATAGACTTAAGTCTGAGAGTCAGCATCTTTGCATATTTCAAGAGCCATTTGTATTCATTTTTCTGTGAACAATCGTCTAAACTCTGTTCCCATTTTTCTATTTAGTTTTGGCTCTGTGGGGCTTTCCAGGTGGCACTAGTGGTAAAGAACCCACCAGTCAATGCAGAAGACATAAGAGACGTGAGTTCAATCCCTGGGTGGGGGAGATCCCCTGGAGGAGGAAATGACAACCCACTCCAGTATTCTTGCCTGGAGAATCCCGTGGACAGAGGAGCCTGGTGGGCTGCAGTCCATGGGATTGCAGAGTCGGATATGACCTAGTGCCATGCACATGCAACTCTGTGTGTGTACATACAGGGAAATTAACCCCTTTAATGTATGGCAAGTTGGAACCACTTTTTCCATTTTTGTTTGTCTTTGAAATTGCTAATGGTACTTTTTATGTTTTTTTAAATACAGTTTTTGGATACGAATATACCAGTCTTTTCCTTTGTGGCTTCTAGTTTTGTATCACAGTTGGGCTCTTCTTTCCTTAAAATAGAAGTCTACCATTCTTTATTGCATCATGGTTTTCAGTTTGAAAGCATCTCTCCCTTTAACCTCTGTATTTGTGGACAGTGAGAGGTGGAGAAGTAACTTTTACCCTTGTCCTGGCCTTTGATCTAAGTGTCCACAATTTGTTAACTGAGTGGTCCATCTGTTCCCCCACTGACTTAAATCTCACCTTCATCTTATACTAAATCCCTCTATGCAGTTTATTTGTTTGCATGGATCTTACTTGTCTGTTCCTGTGTTGGTGCTACCTTTTTCAAGTGCTGCAGCTTTATAGTACGTTTTAAAATCTAAATAGCAGTTAGGCTCTTCTTTGTAAAGAATGTTTATTTAGGCTGCTCAGGTCTTAATTGCGGGTGCGTGTTCTCTAGTTGTGGCGCGGAGGCTCAGTAGTTGTGATGGGTGGATTTAGTTGCCCTGAGGCATGCGGGCTCTTAGTCCCTGCCAAGGATTGAATCTGAGTCCCCTACATCCCAAGGAGGATTCTTAATCAGTGGACCACCAGGGAAGTCCCAAGGCTCCTCTTAACATTCTTCCAGCTACTCTTTCTTGTTTGTTTTTTCCAAATGAACTTCAGAATCAGTTTGTCTAGTATGAAACCAAAATCCTGTTGTTAATCTTACTGTGCCGTGTGCTTAGTTCCAACTCTTTGCAACCCTGTGGACTATAGCTCGCCAGGCTCCTTGGGGATCTCCCTGAGCCACGGATCCAACCTGCGTCTCCTACGACGCCTGTATTCGCAGGTGGATTCTTTACCCACTGAGCCTAAATTTATGGTTTAACTCTGAATGTGCTCCTTTATGAAGTTAAACACAATAAGCCTTTCCCACACTCAAATCATTCCTGTCCCTTGGTAGTATTTCCAGTTTCTTTCATGTAGAAATTGTACCCTTCTTATGAAGTTTATTCCTAAGTATTTCATCATTTTTGTTGCTACAACAAGTGGATTCATTTCTTTCTTGATACCTTGGAGCTAGTGTTGATTATGTATAAAAGCTGTCAATTTCTGTACAGCAATTTTGACTTTGTGATCAAGTCAAATTTTCATCTATATGTAATTTTTTCATGTAATTGCTTTCTAGGTAAATAAATGGGTCATCTACAAATAATTATCATTTTACCTATTAAAAGCTGTTTGTTTTGTTTTTCTGATTTTCCATGAATTGACCAGCTTAGCAACTTTTGGACAGTAGAGTAAGCTTCTCCTTGGCAAGTAGGAAGGGGGTCTCTCTGAGACCACAGACCCCTTCATCTCCTGGGGGACCAACACAGACCTCTGCTTCTATCCTAATTTTGTTTGGCTAGTCTCTTACTGGGCTTCCCAGGTGGTAAAGGACCTGCCTGCCAATGCAGGAGGCTTAAAAGATGTGGATTTGATCCCTGGGTTAGGAAGATCCCCTGAAGAAGCACATGGCAACCCCCTCCAGTATTCTTTCCTGGAGAATCCCACAGACAGAGGAAGCTGGTGGGCTACGGTCCATAGGATCACAAAGAGTCGGTCAGGGCTGAGTCCACTTTGCAGCAGCAGTACTCTCTTACTGAAAGAAATTAGAGTAATTCATTTCTTTTGTTTATTGAACAGTGGGATGGGAGCTGGTCACAGCTTTTGTGGTTTATTTAAACATTTACTTCATTGGTTTCCTTATAAATCCCATTTAACATGCAGTAACTGTACTCTCGCCTGGAAAATCTCATGGATGGAGGAGCCTGGTAGGCTGCAGCAGTCCATGGGGTCGCTAAGAGTCGGGCACAACTGAGCGACTTCATTTTCACTTTTCACCTTCATGCATTGGAGAAGGAAATGACAACCCACTCCAGTATTCTTGCCTGGAGAATCCCAGGGACGGGGGAGCCTGGTGGGCTGCCGTCTATGGAGTCGCACAGAGTCGGACACGACTGAAGCGACTTAGCAGCAGCAGCAGCAGCAGCTTTAAATTACTTAGATTAGAATATTCAGAGGATGGCTATTACACTGAGCAGTCTTATTATCTGGAAATTAGTAACCTTGGGAGGAGTCAGGGTCCTTCCCCCTCATGCCTTCTCCAGGCAGCTCCAGCATGTGGGTCTCCCCAGTCTCACCAGTGGGAACCTCAGTCATGCACTGCAGGGCATATAGGGCAGTTAAGATCCAAGCCTGAGAGACTATTGATAAGTTTAGCTGGATGGCAGTTGAATTTATCAGAAGGTGAGGAAAATTAATGCGAGAAGTTACGGATATCATCTTAGCTCAGAACTCAGCTGGTTGTGCAGCCCTGGCAAATCGTGTAACCTCTCTGCTGTGATATTTTCAGTCTGGGGCTGTGACTATTATTAAATATTTGGTTAATTGATATTTAATATCAGTTAATAATCTTAATTAAAAGTATTCATTCATAGTAGATACTCAGTCCTATACCTAGGTTTGTCACTGCACTCTACTGTCTTTATTAGGAGACCATACTTAACAGCCCTGAGTGTTGCTGTTATTACTCATTGTGGTTACCACGACCCCATGTGGCATTTTAGATAAGGAAGTGGGTTGGTCTTTGGGGCTTCTCCCTTGCTGCTTCAGCAGACTGAAGGAGCAGCTGGGCTAAGAACCGGCAGCCATAGGTTTTTAATCAGCTGCCACCTCAAGCTCAGCATCACTCCATCGGGTGGCCTCCCTGCATGGTCCTGTCTACCATCTTCTCAGAAAGTGGATAAGGATGGACTCTCACCTTTTGCTAAAGTCACTGCAAGTTGGAGATGTTAAATCACATAAATCAAAGTAGACCTCCTAGGGATAAGACATTGGCATTAGAAAGCATTGTGAAGGTGTATGAAATATTTTAATGAAAGAAAGTAAGCCCTACTTGAAATCATATTCATAGTCAAAGGGAACAGTCACCAAGATTTCCTTTAAATTGTAGATGGCAAGTCATTTCCTTTCCTCTAATCAAGTATACTAGTGTTGGTATCTTGTTCCAGCTGTACTTTTATCACAGTGGCCTATCTTTACATCCCTGTGTAAGACTAGAAAAGGGTCAATAGAAGGAAAAGCCACATTTAAGAAGTCAGTAACACCGTGTGGGGTCTGAGAACTCACTTGGTTCTTCTTTATCTGTGACTGACATGGTTTAAGTGATACGACGTAACCAGCAGTCATCATCCTACCAGACATCAGACAGTTAGGCAAAAATATCCACCAACGCTTTTATTTTTTTCTTTTATTAATTTATTTTGGCTGCTTTATGGCACACAGACTTCTCTAGTTGTGATATGAGGGCTTACTTGCTCCTCACATGTGGGATCTTGGCTTCCCAGGTGGTGCTAGTGGTAAAGAACCAGCCTGTCGATTCAGGAGACATAAGAGACCTGGGTTCAATCCCTGGGTCAGGAAGATCCCCTGGAGGAGGGCATGGCAACCCATTCTAGTATTTTTTTCTTAGAGAATCCCATGGACAGAGAAGCCTGGTGGGCTACGTTCCATGGGGATCTCAAAGAATCGGATGTGACTTAGTGATTAAACAACAAGAGTACAATAGAATTTTCTTTTTCTTCTCATAAACATTATTATTTTTTTTATCTGTTTCTCTTTGTCTGGAAGGTAAGTTCCCTAAAGGCAGGAATCTTTGATTCTATTCCTAGATGTGTCCTAAGCATTATGTCAGGTCCCAGGAAATAGTAGGTATTACATAGACAACTGTTGGATGAATGAATGGACAAATTAATGTCATTGTATGCAGCCAGTATCGACTTCTTTGAAGCTCAGCTGCTGCTGCTACTGCTAAGTCGCTTCAGTCATGTCTGACTGTGCGACCCCATAGACGGCTCCCCCGTCCCTGGGATTCTCCAGGCAACAACACTGGAGTGGGTTGCCATTTCCTTCTCCAATGCATGAACGTGAAAAGTGAAAGTAAAGTCGCTCAGTTGTGTCCGACTCTTAGCGACCTCAAGGACTGCAGCCTACCAGGCTCCTCCATCCATGGGATTTTCCAGGCAAGAGTACTGGAGTGGGGTGCCATCGCCGTCACCGTTGAAGCTCAGCAGAACTTCCTATTTCATAAAGAAAGTGTCTGGGAGCATATTAAATGTAGGGTTGAGCTATGTTTGTTTGTTTGTTTTAAATATATATGGATGGAGGAGCCTGGTGGGCTGAGGTCCATAGCGTCACAAGGAGTCGGACATGACTAACGTGGCTAAGCACGCATGCACATGTGGGATCTTAGTCCCCCAAACAGGAATCAAACCTGACTCCCCTGCATTGGAAGGTGGATTGTTAACCACTGGACCATCAGGCAAGTCCCTCCATCAACACTTTAAAATATGGAAACCGGTAAGTGTATGAAACTATGCACAGTGAAGGTTTAGAAAAGCAAAAGAGTGAACGTTTTTTGACATGGGGGAAACTGGAGTATGTGCTTACACAAAAGGTTTAATAAGATGTCAATAGTACGAAAAGATTCAGGCTTGTCTTGAGGTTACAATTCGTTTTGGAAAGACCAGGTGAAGCTTGGGTTCCGAGAGAGGGTGAGGGCTGCAGAATGCAGTCAGGGTCAGTGGAGGACACAGCCGTGTCTGTGTTCAGAGACCCTCCCAGGAGAGGCGGAAATGTGTTTTTTCTTCACCAGGGAGCATCCTTTAGAGTGTATCTCTTTGTCCTGTTTACCAGACGATCAATGCCGCGGGTATCTTGTGGATCTTAGCTAAGCATCCTAGTTCTGAAACATCATTCTTCCAAGGTTTTGTTTTGTTTCTTACCAAAACTGAACCCAGAATCCATGTTTTAGGATGCCCTCCACAGACCTGTGAACTTTGCAGAGGCCTTTGGAGGGACCCCACAAATATGATCGCCCCAAGGAAGAGAGAGGTGTTGATGGGTTGTCATGAGTAAACAGGGAAAAGAAAAGAAGCTTCTCTGAAAAAAAGGCTAGAAATTATTTTTACACCCTCTGTGATTATTTAGCTAAATGTGGGAGGCATACCAAACTTTATTTTCAAGTATGTGACCTTTTCACAATCATAAGCTGTGCCCTGGAATGTGCCAGAGTATGCAGCGGTTTTAATTAGCCTCCCTATCGTATAAAACCAGCAACCAAACTGAATATGAGACTGTTTTTTTTTTTTAATACCCATCGATTTGAGTAATTAGGGAAAAAAAAAAAGAATTGCAAGGAATGTTCTTCAACTGAGTTTATCCTGGCTTTTAAAATTTTAACTGGAGCAGGGCAAAAAAAGAAAAAGTAAATGACACTATTTGGTTTCACTTCTTACTTTAGAGAAATGAATGTGGCCAGTTCTAGTTAATTAGCAGAGGCACGTTTATGTCATGGTGTAGTTCAGCCTGTGCACCTTATGTGGGAAAGATAGGTGATTTGTGTTATTTTTCTCTGTGGGTTTTGGGGACTATGATTTAGCAAGGCAATATCCTGGAGTACGTTAGAAAATAACAATGACAGATCCAGCTTGTATTTTGTGCCCTGAAAAGCTGTTAATGTAAATGCTGTGCTTATAATATAAAAATGCCTGGGAATTACTGACCCCTTAGCCAGGGCTTGTGAGAGGAGAGAGCAAGACAGTGAAAATCAGATTTCACCCAACTTGACTGCGATGACTAACCCTCTATAAAGAAGGCATAGACAGGCCCCCATTTGAAGGAATTCCATAGGTGACCATCCAAACTTCACAATAAATCACAGCAGTTGTGAACAGTGCAGAAGAGCACTGTTTAATAAGAAATAGGAGGAGCTTACAGTAAAGTAGAAACGATTATCCATTTTATGGGATATAGGACTTCCCTGGTGGTCCAATGGCTAAGATTCTGAGATCCCAATGCATGGGGCCTGGGTTTGATTTTTGGTCAGGCAACTAGACCCAGCACAGCCAAATAAATAAATATTTTAGAAAAAGAAAAATGAATTTACTGTAATACCTCACTGACGAAACTGTAAGGAGAATTAAATGGAGAGACTCAAATGGCAAATACCAAGCATGGCGCATAATAGGTTCCCATTGGGTAGTAGGTATTTTATAATTGGAATGAATTTCAACATGTTTATTCAATGCTTTTTGAATGACCACACCTGAAAACAAATGAGGAACAAAGAATCCGTTTCTTGAATGTGACTAAAATAACAATTTTGGCCTGGGTCTATGAGGGGGAAGTCTCTGGACTATGGCCTCATATATAATTTATCATTTGTCTCCATCAAACCATAATAAATTATAAAGAACCAGAGGTGCAGGCTTTGTACTAGAAACCTCCTCTGAACACAACCTGAGGGGACTATTTGTACTTCCACCACCTTCCTGCAGAGAATCATTTGCTATTAATAACATGGGACCATCTTTATTTGTCCATGATTTCAATTCTGTAAAATATCACATAAAAGCTGCCCTTTCCTGGACTCAGCCTCTCCAGCCTGGGATACTTAGGGACCCTTGAAAAGTATAAAATCCATGACTGTCTGTACAACAGCAGAGATGTATTTAAGACATGGGCTATGAGATACGTGTATGCTGTATGCTCAGTCACTCAGACATGTCCAGTTCTTTGTGACCCCAGGGACTGTAGCCTACCAGGCTCTTCTGTCCATGGAATTTTTCAGGCAAGAAGACTGGAGTGGGTTGCCACTTCCTACTTCAGAGGATCTTCCTGACCTTGGGATCAAGCCTGGCTCTCTTGCATCTCATAGTTTTGGTCAAAAGCTATATCAGTAATGTGTGTGTGTGTGTGCATGCCCACGTATGTGCGCTCAGTCGCGTCCAACTGTTTGTGACCCCTGGACTGTTGCCCACCAGGCTCCTCTGCCCATGGTATTTTCTAGGCAAGAACGCTGGAGTGGGTTGCCATTTCCTTCTCCAGGGGATCTTCCTAACCCAGGGATCAAACCCATGTCTCCTACATTGGCAGGCGCATTCTTTACTGATGAGCCACTGGGGTAGCCCCATGTACCAATCACAGCCATGACTTGTTGGCATTCTGAAAATGAAGCGGAAGTGGATGGGAGAAATTTCATATTATCTCTTAAGATTAAAGTGTTCAGATAATTTAGATAGTCAATAACATAAAGAATACCCTTTCAGGACTCACCTCTGTTCCATGTGTTACATTTTATTTCCTTGGTAGAAGAGCTGTGTCCTTTATGTTGTTGGTGATCTGAAATAACTGGGCACTTTAATCCTAAGAGATGATATGAAATTTCTGCCACCCACTTCCACATCACTTTCAGAATGCCAACGAGTTGATTGCATTTAGTTTGGGGTCCCTGAGAAAAGGTTAAATATTAATTAACTTGCATAGCTTTAGGCAACATTGCCAGAATCCTGCAGCCCTCTCTTTTTAGCATTGCTAATCAGAATCTTTGCTGTTATTTTCTAAACCTTAACTCTTTTAGAGTTTGGAGATACCACTGGTTTGTGTGTATGCTCAGTCGCTTCAGTCCTATCCAACTCTTTTTGAGTCCGTGAACTGTAGCCCACCAGGCTCCTCTGTCCATGGGATTATCCAGGCAAGAATCCTGGAGTGGGTTGCTATTTCCTTCTCCAGGGGATCTTCCCGACCCAGGGATCAAACCTGAGTCTCTTGTGTCTCCTGCATTGCAGGCGGATTGTTACCACTTCACCACTTGAGATTAGCCCGTTACCTAAGAATCAGTGTTCCTGATTAGAAGTGGTTTGTTTACAGGACATAAAAGCTCCAATTTGCCCTCAGAATTCAGGGTGGGGAGGAAATGGTAGGGCTTTTTCCTGTTACAGTGGTTTCTATGAATCACATTGCATGCTCTCAACACATGAAACATCTCTTCTCACTTTTAAATGTAACAGATGCCACTGGATACTATGGTAAATGTGTGTGTGTGTGTGCACACTCAGTTGTGTTTGACTCTTTGCAACCCCATGAACTGTAACCACAGGCTCCCCTGTCCATGGGTTTCCCCAGGCTAGGATACTGGAGTGGGTTGCCATTTCCTTCTCTAGGGGATCTTCCTGACCTGGGGATCAAACCTCTGTCTCCTTCTCTTGCAGGCAGAGTCTTTACCACTAGTGCCAGCTGGGAAGCTCCATCAGTTCAGTTCAGTTCAGTCGCTCAGTCATGTCTGACTCTTGGCGACCCCATGAATTGCAGCACCCCAGGCCTCCCTGTCCATCACCATCTCCGGGAGTTCACTCAGACTCACGTCCATCGAGTCCGTGATGCCATCCAGCCATCTCATCCTCTGTCGTCCCCTTCTCCTCCTGCCCCCAATCCCTACCAGCATCAGAGTCTTTTCCAATGAGTCAACTCTTCGCATGAGCTGGACAAAGTACTGGAGCCTCAGCTTTAGCATCCTTCCTTCCAAAGAAATCCCAGGGCTGATCTCCTTCAGAATGGACTGGTTGGATCTCCTTGCAGTCCAAGGGACTCTCAAGAGTCTTCTCCAGCACCACAGTTCAAAAGCATCAATTCTTCAGCACTCAGCCTTCACAGTCCAACTCTCACATCCATACATGACCACAGGAAAAACCATAGCCTTGACTAGACGGACCTTAGTCAGCAAAGTAATGTCTCTGCTTTTGAATATGCTATCTAGGTTGGTCATAACTTTTCTTCCAAGGAGTAAGCGTCTTTTAATTTCATGGCTGCAGTCACCATCTGCAGTGATTTTGGAGCCCCCCAAAATAAAGTCTGCCACTGTTTCCACTGTTTCCCCATCTATTTCCCATGAAGTGATGGGACCAGATGCCATGATCTTTGTTTTCTGAATGTTGAGCTTTAAGCCAACTTTTTCACTCTCCTCTTTCACTTTCATCAAGAGGCTTTTAAGCTCCTCTTCACTTTCTGCCGTAAGGGTGGTGTCATCTACATACCTGAGGTGATTGATATTTCTCCAGGAAATCTTGATTCCAGCTTGTGTTTCTTCCAGTCCAGCATTTCTCATGATGTACTCTGTATATAAGTTAAATAAGCAGGGTGACAATATAGAGCCTTGACATACTCCTTTTCCTATTTGGAACCAGTCTGTTGTTCCATGTCCGGTTCTAACTGTTGCTTCCTGACCTACATACAGATTTCTCAAGAGGCAGGTCAGGTGGTCTGGTATTCCCATCTCTTTCAGAATTTTCCACAGTTTATTGCGATCCACACAGTCAAAGTCTTTGGCATAGTCAATAAAGCAGAAATAGATGTTTTCCTGGAACTCTCTTGCTTTTTCCATGATCCAGCAGATGTTGGAAATTTGATCTCTGGTTCCTCTGCCTTTTCTAAAACCACCTTGAATATCAGGAAGTTCACAGTTCACGTATTGCTGAAGCCTGGCTTGGAGAATTTTGAGCATTACTTTACTAGCATGTGAGATGAGTGCAATTGTGCAGTAGTTTGAGCATTCTTTTGCATTGCCTTTCTTTGGAATTGGAATGAAAACTGACCTTTTTCAGTCCTGTGGCCACTGCTGAGTTTTCCAAATGTGCTGGCATATTGAGTGCAGCACTTTCACAGCATCGTCTTTCAGGATTTGAAATAGCTCAACTGGAATTCTATCACCTCCACTAGCTTGTTCGTAGTGATGCTTTCTAAGGCCCACTTGACTTCACATTCCAGGATGTCTGGCTCTAGATGAGTGATCACACCATGGTGATTATCTGGGTCATGAAGATCTTTTTTGTATAGGTCTTCTGTGTATTCTTGCCACCTCTTCTTAATATCTTCTGCTTCTGTTAGGTCCAGACTATTTCTGTCCTTTATCAAGCCCATCTTTGCATGAAATATTCCCTTGGTATCTCTAATTTTCTTGAAGAGATCTCTAGTCTTTCCTGTTCTCTTCTTTTCCTCTATTTCTTTGCATTGATCACTGAAGGAGGCTTTCTTATCTCTTCTTGCTATTCTTTGGAACTCTGCATTCAGATGGGTCTATCTTTCCTTTTCTCCTTTGCTTTTCACCTCTCTTCTTTTCACAGCTATTTGTAAGGCCTCCCCAGACAGCCACTTTGCTTTTTTGCATTTCTTTTCCTTGGGGATGGTCTTGATCCCTGTCTCCTGTACAGTATCACGAACCTCATTCCATAGTTCATTGGGCACTCTATCTATCAGATCTAGGCCCTTAAATCTATTTCTCACTTCCACTGTATAATCATAACGGATTTGATTTAGGTCATACCTGAATGGTCTAGCAGTTTCCCCTACTTTCTTCAATGTAAGTCTGAATCTGGTAATAAGGAGCTCATGATCTGAGCCACAGTCAGCTCCTGGTCTTGTTTTTGTTGACTGTGTAGAGCTTCTCCATCTTTGGCTGCAAAGAATATAATCAATCTGATTTCAGTGTTGACCATCTGGTGATGTCCATGTGTAGAGTCTTCTCTTGTGGTGTTGGAAGAGGGTGTTTGCTATGACCAGTGCATTTTCTTGGCACTGGTCTTTATTAGTGTTTGCCCTGCTTCATTCCGCCTTCCAAGGCCAAATTTGCCTGTTACTCCAGGTGTTTCTTGACTTCCTACTTTTGCATTCCATTCCCTTATAATGAAAAGGACATCTTTTGTGGGTGTTAGTTCAAAAAAGTCTTGTAGGTCTTCATAGAACCTTTCAACTTCAGTTTCTTCAGCGTTACTGGTTGGGGCATAGACTTGGATAACTGTGATATTGAATGGTTTGCCTTGGAGACAAACAGAGATCATTCTGTCATTTTTGAGACTGCATCCAAGTACTGCATTTCAGACTCTTTTGTTGGCCATGATGGCTACTCCATTTCTTCTGAGGGATTCCTGCCCGCAGTAGTAGATATAATGGTCATATTCCAGTCCATTTTAGTTCGCTGATTCCTAGAATGTTGACGTTCACTCTTGCCATCTCCTGTTTGACCACTTCCAATTTGCCTTGATTCATGGACCTGACATTCCAGGTTCCTATGCAGTATTGCTCTTTACAGCATCGGACCTTGCTTCTATCACCAGTCACATCCACAGCTGGGTATTGTTTTTGCTTTGGCTCCATCCCTTCATTCTTTCTGGAGTTATTTCTCCACTGATTTCCAGTAGCGTGTTGGGCACCTACTAACCTGGGGAGTTCCTCTTTTGGTATCCTATCATTTTGCCTTTTCATACTGTTCATGGGAAGCTCCATAGTCAATGGTAATCGCCATGCTAGAGTTCACCACTATTGTGTATCAGGACTTTGGTTTGGGTGATCATGGAAAGAGCACCTGGATGTGATTCGTCAGAGACTCTAGTGGTTTTGTGTGGCCTGTGCTGTGATCCTCACTCTTCTCTACATCAGAATCTCCTATGTAACCTTTTACTAAATGCATGTACTCAGGCCCCCATCCAAGCTATTATAACTTAGATATTCCGGAAGTGGAGCCAGGTCCCTACAATTTAGGGGACCTGAGGAACTGAACAGGTCGCAGTAAGGATCTCTAGGTGGGGGGAGGAAGGTGGGGGCAGGGGTGGGACAGGAGGACGAGCCTACAGAGAGTAAACGTGCAGAGACCATGAGGGGCTGCACGTACAAAATGTTCTCACGTCCTCACCATGGATCAAAGGAGAAAAGCAGTTCATTCCATTGATTTCTGGCAAAACTGACACCAAAATCAAATGCTTGTGTATGTTTTTAAGATGTATTTTCTATGGCAGCGGCTTGACACACACAATTCTTCTTTATGACCCTTGTGATAGCTTGCCTTGTCCTGGGAGACTTTTTTTTCTCCTCCCTGATCTTTATTTCATTGACAGGCAAATAAATATAACTTTAAATTTCCCTGAGCATTTGCTGTGGCCCTTCTAGACAGTTCTTCAGAATAGCTGTTCCTCAACCCTTCATCCTAATTCTTCAACCATCTTTACATCATATTTCTGCTTCCCTGTGATCTGTGTCCAGTTTACAGAGCACACTCCTGAACTAGCCCCAGAAGTGTCCATGCAGCAGTTGGGGGTAGTGACCACAAATCCTGTTTTTAAGGAAAACTGGGTTTTAATGTGCTTCAGGCCAAAGGATAAAAGAAAAGGTTTCTGTTCAGCAGCAAAGCTGACTGTTGATGGGAATCAGAAAGGTAGTCAGGCCATTGTTAAAACTGGAGGTGATGGTTTTTCCTTGACTTTAAAAAAAATCCCTTGAACGATTCTCCATCCCCCAGTCATTCTGTTCTTTGTACCTCATGTTTGTGTTATTGCAGGAATTGTGAACATGCAGCATTGTTCAGCCCCTGTCCTCTGTGTCCAAAAGTTCACTTGCATTTCTTGAAGCCACTGCATTTATGTTGCACCTGTCTAACAATGGTTGGGAGTACTTGCTCTTTGGAGATGGTTGGGGAGAGCTCCCAAGGATTTGGTAACTTGCTACTTTCATGAGGGAAAATAAATGGGAAGTGGGGTGGGTTGAATAGTGCTGAGGAATTGATGCTTTTAAATTGTGGTGCTGGAGAAGACTCTTGAGAGTCCCTTGGACAGCAGAGAGATCAAACCAGTCAATCCTAAAGGAAATCAATGCTGAATATTCATTGGAAAGACTGATGCTGAAGGTAAAGCTCCAAAACTCTGGCCGCCTGATGCGAAGCGCCTACTTATTAGATGATGCTGGGAAAGACTGAAGGCAGGAGGAGAAGGGGACGACAGAGGATGAAATGGTTGGATGGCATCACGGACTCAATGGTTGTGAGTTTGAGCAAACTCCCAGAGATAAGTGATGGACAGGGAAGCCTGATATGCTGCAGTTCATGGGGTCAAAAAGAGTTGGAGATGACTGAGCAACTGAACAACAACAAGGAAGTGAAAAGGCCTTGGTGACCTGGGAACATGGGACTGGATTAAACAACCATTCAGATGTGGATTAGTCAGAACACAACCAAGTATATGTCTCCGCACACTGACTTGTCACTTGGCCCTCTTGGAATGTTCACTCCAAGTCTGCTTGTCAGGTACCTGCCCGCAGAACCTTGGCTCACCAGCAAATTCTGCCATTATTTTGAAATGACAAGAGAATCTGCTTCTACCTCTTGGTCTTTTTAAAAATGTTTACATCTTTCTCGATATGCTGTCAGGGCTGACAGACTAAATGAGGACTTGTCACATGCCACTTTAGCTTGTCTCCGTGTATTTTCAGCCCCTATTGAAAACACAGATAGTAGTAATTAAGTCTTCTTTAGAAATCATCCCTTAGTGGTGATGTGCTTTTCGGTTCCTTCAATGAGACGCTGTACCTTGATAAATCACTCTGTTGGCAGCAGCAGCAACAACAGAACCTGAATAATTGTAAACCCTTCCTTCACTAATACTCAGCAAAGTCATCATCCAGTCCAGTTTCCTCCCACCAGAACAAGGGGGCTTTCATGAGTAAATTTTCAGAAACCCTCCTTCATCCTTTTCTTTGGGGAGGAGTCGCTGGTCACTCAAGAAATGAGTCAGAAGAGATGGCGCTTCAGAGAAATGGCCTTGTTGCCTAGGGCCTCCCCTCCTGATATTCATCAAGCGTGGACCAGTCCTGAGGCCCTGTTGAGTCTAAGTCCCAAGAGAAGATGTTTAAAGTCCCTTTGTCATGATAAAGGTTCCATTTATTTTATTTCCATTTTGCTTTAAAAAAAATTAGAATTAAGCGTTTACCAGACATAGCAGAAAAGCGTTTGTATACGTGTGTATGTGGTAGTCACTCAGTCGTATCTGACTCTTTGCGACCCCACGGACTATAGCCCGTCAGGCTCCTCTGTCCATGGGGTTCTCCAGGCCAGTATACTGGAATGGGTTGCCATGCCATCCTCCAGGGGATCTGCCTAACCTAGGGATCAAACCCGGGTCTCCTGTATTGCAGGCAGATGCTTTACTGTATATATATACACACATATATACATATATGTAAATAGCATGTTTGTGTGTTAGTCACTCAGTCATGTCTGACTCTTTGCAACCCCACAGACTGTAGCCTGCCAGGCTCCTCTGTCCATGGGGTTCTCCAGGCAAGAATACTGAGTGGCTTGCCATCTCTTTCTCCAGAGGATCTTCCAAACCCAGGGATTAAACCCTAGTCTCCTGCATTGCAGGCAGATTCTTTACTGTTTGAGCTACAGGGAAGTCCTTTACCATAATATAAATATTTTAGAATTTTAAAGCTGAGTGCTGAACAATCGATGCTTTTGAACTGTGGTGTTGGAGAAGACTCTTGAGAGTCCCTTGGACTGCAAGGAGATCCAACCAGTCCATCCTAAAGGAGATCAGTCCTGAGTGTCCATTGGAAGGACTGATGTTGAAGCTGAAACTCCAATACTTTGGCCACCTGATGCAAAGAGCTGACTCATTGGAAAAGACCCTGATGCTGGAAAAGACTGAAGGCAGGAGGAGAAGGGGACAACAGAGGATGAGATAGTTGGATGGCATCACCAACTCAATGGACATGAGTTTGGGTAAACTCTGGGAGTTGGTGATGGACAGGGAGGCCTGGCATGCTGCAGTCCATGGGGTCACAAAGAGTTGGACATGACTGAGCGACTGAACTGAACTGAAAAAATTTATGACATTTTGATTCCACTTGTTTGACTTAATGTGAATAGAATCCTAGATCTCTAGTTTATATTCACTCAAAATTTTTATATTGTTTCATGTATTTTGGCATCTAGTATTACTGCTAAAAATCTAGAAAGTTTATTATCTTAGTGATTAAAAAAAATTGAATGAGGCTTGAAACTTCTAATCTGATTCTGAGAATATGAAGAAATACTATATTGTTTAAAAAAAAACAGGAAATGTGATCCAGTATTATTAACTAAAGTACAGATTTTGTTCAAATCTCAAAAAAAAAAAAAGCTTAGAATTATTCAGGGAAAAAATATTATATTATGTAAATAAAAGGAGACAGATGGGTTAAAGGGAGAAAAGACTATTTCCATTTTAGCTCAGCTTTGGAAATCTAGGCCAACACTGATAAAAATTGAAGAAACACAGATTGAAACCAGATCTGTCTCACCAGAGAAACTAGTGCCGCGTGAAGGCTCCCGCTCAGGCGGCTCTGGCTGGAGAAAGCCACCCACCCTGGCTTCAGAGACCTCGCTCTTCTACTGGACTTCTCCAGATCTGATTTTTCTTTTTTTTTAATGATTCAAGTCATCACTGATCAGACTGAATCATAAGTGATTTTTTACGTGACATTTGGAGAATGTTTCAAAGGCAGAAAGCAGAGCCGCCGGACTCTTCCCCCTCAGCCTGTATTTCTTGGTAGATTAGCAGCATTTTAAAACCCAAACTCTCACTTGCTGACATTTTCATTAGCGCTTATTCCGTGTTCTGGCTTTTAAATGTTAATGCCTGTCTTATAAAGAAGGAGAGAGTGGAGGCTTCCTAATCAGAAATGTATTCCTTTCAATTTACCATCTTCAAAAAAAAAAATAAATAAAAGGGAAGAACCCCTTGTTGAATAGTCATGACCAGGATGTAAAGAGTCGTGGGGAATCACGAAAAGGTGGAGACAAACACTGGCTCTGTGTATCTGAAGTGCCACTGAGTCAGACGGGCGATCCTTCTGTACCCTTTCCTCCCTTGAATATGTGATAGATGTAACTCCACTGTCTTCCAGGGTTTTTTTTTAATTGTGATAAAATATACATAACACAAAAGTTACAATTTTGCCCATTTTTAAGTACCCAGTTTGGTGGCATTAAATGAATTGACATTGTATGCAATCTTCACCACTTTCCACCTCCAAACTGGAACCCTGTCCTCCTTGACTAGCAACTCCCACCTCACCACCCCCAAGCCCCAGGTCATCACTGCTCTACTCTCTGTCTCTGTGTATTTGACTGTTCTAGGTATTTCATATAAATAGAGTCATACAATATTTATCCTTTTGTGTCTGGCTTATTTCACTTAGCATAATGTCTTCAAGGTTTATCCATGTTGCAGTATGTATCAGAACTTCATTCCTTTCTAAGGCTAAATAAATTCCCACTGTGTATCTACCACATTTTGTTTATTCCCTTGCCATCAGTGGGCACTGACATTCATGTCATTTTTGGACAGAGATCATTCCCCCACTTCTTTTCCAACTGAGTTGCCTTCCTGCTGGTTAGGAAATGTTCCCTCCTCTTCAGTTTTTGGGAAAAGTCTGAGAAGAATTTGGGCTTCTCTGGTGGCTCAGATGGGAAAGAATCTGCCTGCCAGTGCAAGAACCACAGGAGACCTGGGTTCAATCCCTGGGTTGGGAAGATCCCCTGGAGAAGGGAATGGCTACCCACTCCAGTATTCCGGCCTGGGGAATCCCATGGACAGAGGAGCCTGGCTGGCTACAGTCCATGGGATTGCAAAGAGTCGGACATGACTGAGCAACTAACACTTTCACTTTTGAGAAGAATTTATGTAAGTTCTTTCAGTGTTTGGTAGAATTCACCCATGGAGCCATCTGGTCCAAGGATTTTTTTTGTCAAGGAGTTTTTGGTCCCTGGTTCAATGTTCTTACTAATTATAGGTCTATTCAGATTCTCCATTTCTTCGTGATTCACTCTTGGTAGGTTTTGTGTTTCTAAGAATGTGTTCCCTGCATCTGTGTTAATGTGTGGGCACACAAGGGCATATAGCTGTTCATAGTGGTCTCTCATAATCTTTTTTATTTCTGTAGAGTTGGTAGTAATTCACCCACTTTCATTTCTGATTTCCATAGGTTGCGTCTTCTCTTTCTCAGTTAATCTTTTTGATTTTGTTAATTTTTCAAGAAAAAAACAACTCTTGCCTTCATTGTCTTTATTGTTTTCTCTATCCTGTCAATCTCCACCCTACTGTTTCTTATTTCCTTCCTTCTGCTAGCTCTTGGTTTTTCTTCTCTTTCAGGATCCTTAGATTATGAAGGCAGATTGTTGATTTGCGTTCTTTTTTCTTTTTTTTTGATGCAGCATTTACAGCCATAAATTTTCCTCATAGCACGGCTTTCATGCAATCCCCTAAGTTTTGGTATGTTGTGTTTTCATTTAAATTTGTATCTTTAAGGGACAAATACTTGTATTTTCTAATTTTCTTTCTGATTTTTTCTTTGGCTCGTTGATTAAGAGTTTGTCATTTAATTTCTACAAATTTGTGAATTTCCCAGATTTCCTGCTGTTACTGATTTCCAGTTTTATCCTGTCATAGTCAACAAAGATTCTTTGTATGACATATATGTTTTAAAATGTGTTAAGACTTGATTTGTGGCCTAACATAAGGTTTGTCTTAGAAAATGTCCCATGTGAACCTGAGAAGAATGTGTATTCTGTTGTGGGTATACATGCTGTTAGATCTAGTTAGGTTATGGTTCTAGTCCTCTATTTCTTTACTTATCTTCAGGTCTGGTTGTTCTATCTATTGAATTATGTGTTCAGTTTTTATTACTTTTACCATGCAGAGCTCTGAGTTCGTTGCTGGGGCCCTGGTAGTTTTCCTTGTTCTTTCTTTCCTACAGTGGATAGTGTTCTGGGAGAAAGGGTGGGATAAACAACTTTTTTACTTGCTACATTGCAAGAAGATCAAACCAGTCAATCCTAAAGGTAATTAACCCTGAATATTCACTGATGCTGAAGCTGAAGCTCTAATACTTTGATCACCTTATTCGTACAGTTGACTCATTGGAAAAGACCCTGATGCTGGGAAAAATTGAGGGCAGGAGGAGAAGGGGACAACAAAGGATGAGATGGTTGGATGGCATCACCAACACGATGGACATGAACCTGATCAAACTCCAGGAGATGGTGAAGGACAGGGAGGCCTGGTGTGCTGCAGTCCATGGGGTAACAGAGAGTGGGACTCGACTTAGCAACTAAACAGCAATCCTCAATTACCTGTCTCCCAAAAGGTGAAGGGGAGAATGAAGGGAAAAAAAATTTCAAGGCACTCTGAGATACCCTAAAAGCCACTTCAGCCGGCAGGGGTTGCAGCAATAGCATCTGGCTCCTCCGTGCCCACAGCTCCACAGTCAGCCACCAGAACACAGAGCTTTGGCCTTTGGAGGACAAAGTCCTGGCTGTCCACCCTGTATATCCTGCAAGTCACGCGCAAACTGCTCCAGGAACATGGGCACAGCTTCCGGCCAGGGGACTGAGGGCAGGGCATGGGTAGCCACCACTGCACTGAGAGCCAGCGTTGACCGAAATTAACTGTGACTTATCTCCCAAGCCTCCCCTGGAAGCTGCACGCCTTCAAATAGACTCCAGTTTCCAAAATAGTTACATCAGACAGCTTCTGCCAGTGCCGTCGCTGTCTAGAGAGGAAGCAGATTCCTGGCACTTCCTACTCACCATCTTCTCTGCCGTTCCCAGGCTCTGCTGCTGAAGGTCTGGGGAGAGAGTGGAGGCTTTCCTGACTGCCCACACAGGTGTTTATCTCTAGATGACGGTGACTTTACCAAGATACACCCCAATTCTGGATTCTCATTCACCTGATGGCCCTTTCAGTTATAGATTCAAGTATCTTTGAGCTTATAGATACAAAATGCCCAGGAGAATGGGTAGCTTTTATCGTATGTGTGTTAAGTGTGTTAGTTCAGTCATGTCTGACTCTTTTGTGACTCCGTAAACTATAGCCCAGGCTGCACTGTCCGTGGGGATTCCCCAGGCAAGAATACTGGAGTGGGTTGCCATGCCCTCTCCAGGGGATCTTCCCAACCCCGGGATCCACCCCAAGTCTCCCACACTGCAGACAGATTTTTTTAATAATCTGAGCCACCAGGGAAGGTTTTACTGTGTGTGGGTGTTTGTGTGTGTGTTTGTGTGTGTGTGTGTATACATGTATGTATGTATATATATATATATACATATATATATATAGTTTGTTTGTTTCATTGTTTTGCCTTTTTCTCAGAGACACTAGCTATGCATTTGCTGGATCTCCTTCTCTAATCTTTTCTTAAAAATTCTTTTTTTTTTTTTACATTTCAACTGTATTTTGCTAGGAGTTTTCATTTTTATCTTTTGCGTCCCTTGCTCAGTGTTCAGCAAGGTCTGTCCTCCCTTTCTGCTTCCTCCAGTTTCATCTTCATTCCTGTTAAGGTTTTATTTTCCTTCTACTTATTTTATGTGTGTGTGTGTGTTCTGCCTCTCTTGCTGTTAACTTGTTATCTCTTCCTCAAATGATTGCTTTTCTACTTTGTATAGAAATGGCCAAATTCTGAGTTTCTATTGTTTTTATTTTCATAAAAGAGGAAGACCATCATGTAAATAGCTTTTCAGAATCAGCTCATCTGAAAAATGTTTAATTTTTTAGAGGACAAGTTTCAGATTCGGCCTCCAGCTTTCATGCCTCATAACAGGAAGGCTAGAGGCAGGTGGAACACACTGTGGTGGGAAGTTGGGATTTAATCAAATTCGGGGAGCCCACCACTGCTTTATTTTAAAGCACTTGATTGCATTTCTGCCTTGCACGTCCCGGCGTGGTGTGGCTGCCCCTGCAGAAAGCACAGATGGTGACTGTCAAATCCATGCATCAAACCCATGGCCCTCCTGGAGGCAGCTGTGTCCTCCGGCTGGCATCCTGAATGTAGCTATTTTCCAACCATTTTGAAAATTAGCCTTAAATATACTTTTGAAAAAAAAAAAAAAAAACACATTTCTGGATGCACCTTCTTCTGCTCCTAACAAAGTCTCAGTTAATCAGAATGATGAAAGGAGGCCTTATCTCCATTAGAGGGGGGAAAAATTGAGTTGTGGGCCATTTATAAAAGCAGATAAAGATGTGACATCTTCATGGATGACATAATCATGATTATTTTTACAGGGAAGAAAAAATGGAGTGATTCACAGCAATTCCAGAGAGCTGAATGCTGGCCAGTGGACACAAGTGTAAGAAGACAGTTTTACTCCAGCCTAAGGAAAGTCTTCCCTGATGGCTCAAACGGTAAAGAATCTGCCTGCAGTACAGGAGACCCGGGTTTGAGCCCTGAGTCGGGAAGATCCTCTGGAGAAGGGAATGGCTACCCCCTCCAGTATTCTTGTCTGGAGAATTCCACGGACAGCAGAGCCTGGCAGTCAACAGTCCAAGGGGTTGCAAACAGTTGGACACAACTGAGCAACTTTTACTTACTGATGTTTAGAAAAAAATTGTTAACTTAAAACAATGAGTAACATGGACGTAATAAGTGCCATGTAAATAGCATCACTAACTCAATGGGCATGAGTTTGAGCAAACTCCGGGAGAGAGTGAAGGACAGGGAGACCTGGTATGCTGCAGTCCGTGGGGTCGCAGTCAGACACGACGGAACTACTGAACAGCAGCAACTGTCTATTAAAGATGAATAAAGGAAATATGTTCTAAGGTGTCTGAGGGACACCAGAGATCTTTTCTGAGGGCCTCTTTTCCACTAATCAGTAAACAAGGTGGATACGGGTGCCACCTGCACACATCTCCGATCTCGGGCTGGAGAATGAGTCAGGCAGGTACCCAGCGTGGCCTGGAGAGGACTTTGGGCACAGGGACCCAGGCTCCCAGGGCATCTGGAACCCGGGCGCCTGGGCTGGACGATTCCCACCCTGATCCCCACTGCTGCATTGAGATCAGACTCTGCTGATTTCATCCGGAGCCGTGGTTCATTACAGCCCCCGACTCACACATTTCCCCATTCACTTACCTTTACTAACAGGTTAGAATCTAGAGCTTCTGAGTACAAAAGCATATATATTTCTAAATTGCCCAATAAAAGCTTTATTCAGTTAGAAGTGTATGTTCAGTTTTTTCATTTGTTGCAAATTCCATTCTTGTGCTCTCTGAATAAAACCATTGGAGGAGAAAATAGTATTTATTCAAGTTGTGTCCTTGAAGGAAATAATAGCTGTCCTCACAACTCCCCTTTTTCATTACTTTTACTACCCAGGTTGAAATAAGCATAGGAGCTGTATAATGATGGCGATGATTATAATGCATAATTCTGTGAAGTTTTTGTTTGAAGGATCTCTCAGTGAAACTGTCTGGTGAGCAACACATGACTTGAGTTCATTTCTGTTTTCTTAGGATTAGGCATTATCAGGATGCAGAATGTATAATTACCCTCTAGGTTGAACTGATGTCTATCTCAGATGAAATGATGTTTCGTCAGGAGGCAATGTGAGGTCCAGATAGGTTAGGTAACATGCCTAAGGTCACACAGCTTGACTCCGGCATAGCTGGGATTGGAACCCAGATCTCTCTGATTCTAAAATCCGTGCCTACTCTTTCCACGGTAGTATGCTTCAGGCAAAATAAAATAATTGCTGAAGACGTACACACTGCTGTGGTAAAACAGGAAGGGGTTCTTTATTACAGCAAGGAAGGCAGGGTGATCCATGGATCATGTTACAGGGCCTCCATTGCAGGGAAATGAGTGGGGCGGATACATGGTGGATCAGTTCCTTCTCCCTCTAAAATGCAGCATTTCCATGCGAGGTCTCTGTCCTATTCCAGGAATGGTCTGTGGCTTGTGTTGTTCATGGCTTCTACCTTAGTTCCTTTTTATTTAATTGTTGTTGTTCAGTTGCTCAGTCGTGTCCAGCAGTATAATTCTAAAGCATCAGTTCTTCAGAGCAAAGCCTTCCTTATGGTCCAGCTCTCACATCCATACCCTACACGTTGATCAATTCACTGCACCATTATTTACTGAGCTCCTAAGAGGTGCCAGGCACAGTGGAAAAACACAGGGTGCTGCCTTCAGAGAGAATCAGGCTTCTCATTTGGAAAGTTCCTGGGGTTATAGCCAGCCTGCGTGACTTTTAAGTCTTTGCTTCTCAAAGTCTGATCCTGAGAACCGTCACAGGAGTATCACCGGAGAGCTTGTAGTAATGACCGAACCTCAGTTCCCCACCACCCATTCTATCAATACATGCTCCCAGGAGACCCAGCACAGCAGAGACTGAGCAGCTCTGCTCTGAGACTGAGTCAAGTCAGGTTAGGGGCCTGAGTTGGTTGGGTGGATTGTATGTTTACTTTACAGTGGTTGTGGTTGTATACCTGTGGGTTTAAATTGTCCTTCACATGGCAAACTCTATTTGAGGGATTGTTAACGTAAGTGACACTCCCTGGTACTGGAGAGCACCACTAAATTACAAGTAAGCAAATAGAGATTTATCTCTCCTGTTCGAAAAATAACAACTTTCCAGACACTGCTCATGTTTCCTTCTGCAAATATTTATCCAGTTACCCTTGCATTCAGGGGATTTGTGCTCACTCAGACGTTGTGAATTGGTATTTGCAGGCTTGGCCAAGCACCTGCTTGTGTGGCCGGCAAGGGTTTTCATAAATGTTTAATCCTTTGTGAGCATTTAAAAACCGAGAGATTTTCATGTAAAAATGCAGACTTCTGGCTTCTCTTGAAAATCAGGCAGCCCCACCTTCCTGATGACACAACAGGCTGGCTCTGGGGGTCCCCTCCAGTTTACCCACACCCACCCACTCCACCAGCCCCCTGGACTGGAGGCCCCAGAGCTGACCCTGCCTCCTGGAATAGCCACCTTTTAGTCACCTTCAGAGTCTCCATTCAGAAGCAGCCCCCACAGGAGGAGAGAAGAGGGCAGCACTGGTGGTGAGGATGGATATATGGCTCCAGGCTTGCGATCCTCAGCCCTGGTGCAGGAGTTCTTAAAGGCATCAGTGCCCACTCCCATCGACACCCCAGAAAGTCTGATTTAACTGGTTTGGGCATCACCAGATTTAAAAATCTCCACAGGTGATTCTAACCTGGCTTGAGAACTACCAACTGAGCCCATCTATCAATACATTACTTGCAAAAAAAAAAAAACTGAATTATGCCAAAGTGAGGAATAAAATGTGCATACGTACGTGTGTATGTGGAATCATGGCCTTCCCAGGTGGCTCAAGTGGTAAAGAATCCTCCTGCAATGCAGGAAATGCAGGTCCCATCCCTGGGTCAGGAAGATCCCTTGGAGAAGGAAATAGCAATCTACTCCAATATTCTTGCCTGGAGAATCCCATGGACAGAGGAGCCTGACAGGCTACAATCTGTGAGGTTGCAAAGAGTCAGACACGACTGAGTGCACACACACACACACACACACACACACACGCACACACACACACACACACATAAATTGACAGAATTTACACTGAAGCCTCATTTCTCTGGACGCTGGTGATCCAAGATGTTTTGTCTAATGACCGACCATCTACTTTCCTATAGAAAGAGCCAAGCAGATGAGTACTGTGAGCAAGATGGCTTTAAACTGCGTTATAGAAACTAGACTTTTTTTTTTTTTTAGGATTTAAATTCAAATCCTGCCTTGAGCTAAGTATAATTTACATTCTCGATTACAAAAACGAGAATTTGCAGGATACCAGACAGCACTGTGAGTAGATCATCCAGGGCCCCTCTGACAATTGCTTTTACCGTAGAATTGCTTTCACTGCCTTGTCTATTATGACATAGCCTAAAATTCTATTAGTACTTTAATTGCTTTAGAACAATGTTTATTATTGTTGGAATTCAGCTGTTCATGCCACAGAAGTGTCCATCTGAGGGACATCATTAGAGGATGACTTCCTGTAACACCGCAGCTTTAGTGGGACCCGTCCCCTCACCCCAACCCTGCTCCCGCTCAGGTCCTCAGATTTGCAGATCTGCGCTGCAGCACTCCGGCAATTGAAGTGCCTGCCTTTTCAGGCAGCGCCTTTTGATGAGGGAGTCTGACAATCGCCAGAGTAATTCATGCGATGGCTTTATGCAAGAAATTTCATTATTTCTAATAGCTGATGGTGGTTTAATATTTTAATGTAATTATGCTTAATTATATATTATAATAACGCATTGATCAGGCTTTGGATCTGGGTCTAAGTAAAATACAGCTTGTGGAAAATTTTCCTCCAGTTTTTTTTTTTTTTTTTCTCTAAAAAGGAATTAAGTCCTGAAGTGAAACTGGATGAAAATCCGACAAGCAATCTCTTGCCAGAGAAAATATTGGCATAATATATTTGAATGGCCTAGTTTATCAGCTCCCTTGGCTAAATCCCCAAAGCATACACTGTTTGAGAATTATTTCGGAGCTGCTGTTCCTCACCCTTGCGCTAACCTACTTTGGGTCATTTCTGTTTCGTTTTATGAGCTTTTACCAACCGGCCGTCTGCGTGTGGGAGACACATGTCATTTACTGTGATGGTCATTAAAATGGGGGAGAAGGGCTTGGAACTAATGGCAAGATAAGACGGGGGTCTCACTGGTCTGTGCTGCCCACTGTGGCCGGACACACCAGCTGGACGCAGACAGCAAGAGCTGACATACAGCCCCCCGGTGTAGGGGCTGCGCGGACCCTTCCCCACCCCACATCCCCAGCAAGGCATCTCCCTTGTGACTGCCCCCAAGGTGTGGGACCTGGGGCCTGACAGCCATCCAGACTCAGGCCTCAGCGAAGTCCCCAGAAACAGAGGGGCCAGCCCACCCACTCTTGAAAGGAGAGGAAGGGAAGGGAAGGGGAGAGGAAGGTAGAAAAGAGACCCCAAAAAGGAGCAGTGCCTCACATCCACACAGTCCCACCCCCTCGAAGGGACCCCGTTCCCATGAGAATCCTGCCTTGTTGCGGACTCACGCCGTCTTCCAGTGGAGAAACCTGAGGCTCCGAAAGTGGGACGCATGGACGCGGCGTACACAGGCATGCACGGGGCGGCCTGTCGCCGAGTCCGGGGCTCGGTCCCCACATCAAAGCAGCCTGGTTGCACCCGCAGGCAGCTCCTCACAGGGGACAGTGCTCCCTGGCTCAGAACTGTTCATTCTGCGCTTAGCAGAGTTTAACACTGCCTGTTTTGAAATCTTTCCTCAAGAGCACATTGTAAAGTTTAGAAAAAGGAAACAACAGAAAAAAAAAAAAAAAAAAAAACCTTGCCGCCACCAGAGGAGAGAAGGCAGAGGAAACCTCCCAGCAAGGCTCCCAGGGAAGGTTTATTAAAGGTCACCTCGTTCGTGACGGATGAGATGGTTAGATGGCATCACTGACTCAGTGAACATGAATCTGAGCAAACTTCGGGAGATAGTGAAGGACAAAGATGCCTGGTGTGCTGCAGTCCGTGAAGTTGCAAAGAGTTGGACACAACTTAGTGACTGAACCACCGACCACAACCTCTATGGCGCTGCCGGAGAGCACAACCCGTAAACCTCGTGGAGATGAGAAACAGCACAAGGTCTATGGGAAGAGGGGTGATGGGGGGCGGGAGTCTGGGAATGGCTTTGATCCCACCTCTGTGCTTTGCTGGTCCTGGGACTGGGGACTGGAGCCAGGTCACTAGGTACCCACACATCTGGAGCCCCAGCATCCCCTGGGGTGGGGCTCAACCACATATCCTGTTAGCTGCACTTCTGGCCGGGCGGGGGGCGGGCGGTATCCTGCAGGTGAAAGGTGTTCTTGTTTCTATGCCTTTACCAATCCAACATCCGAACACATATGCACTCCATCATGTTCAAGTCTTTGCAACCCCACGAACTGTAGCCCGCCAGGCTCCTCTGCCATGGGATGCTCCAGGCAAGAATAGTGGCGTAGCTTGTCATGTCCTTCTCCAGGGGATCTTCCCCACCCAGGGATCAAACCTGGGTCTCACATCTCCTACATTGGCAGACAGGTTCTTTACCACTAGTGCCACCTGGGAAGCCCCTTCCATGGTCCGAATGGAGCAGGTCAAAGCCTGCGTCTCCTTCGGCCTCTCACTTTGTTCTCACGGGCCCCAGCTGCCCCACCAACACCACCTCTGTGAATTGAATGCTGTCTCTGACCAGGTCACTCTTACTCGCCAGACCTAAGCCAGGATGGCATGATCGCACCTAGGCTGCTGGCTGGCCCCACGTACGGCGGGCACATTCAGAGTCACTCTGACACTGCGTTCTTCTCGGACCCTCAGCTGCAACCATCCCCCAACACTGACCGCAGAATCTGCCCCTTGACTTGGACTGTCTCCTGAAATGCATCTGCAGTGCCCTCTCCCTGCCCCCCATAAGCCCCTTACTGCAAATCTCTCTCTTCTGTGTCCTTTACCCTGATCTTGTGTGCTCTGACCTTGACCCCATAGATGTCACACCTCCAGGCCCAACTCCTACCTCCCAGGCAGGTGAGTAACTTCCTCCCCGTGGATTCTTCCTAAATATTCATTTCCAGACCAGTCTTTGCCCGTGTGTTGATAATATTCCTCGATTCCTTAAATGCCCATCGGTCCCTTCATAAGGCTGTGTAATGTCAAGACCAAGGGCACAGACTGGGAGGCCAGACAGCCCAGCAGCAGGTCCTGACTTTGCCACTTTCTAGAAGGTTCTTGGGCAAATTCCATTCCCTCTTTGTGCCTTAAAACAGTGCTTGACACCTAGTGCTATGTGAGAGCTAGGCCTTGTGGGGTGGGGTCAGCTTGGGAGGCAAAGGGGAAGAGGGCTGAATGGTAGCAGTTTTGAGCAGGAAAAGCTGAGCATTTCACCTAGTATGGGATGGAACATTCTTTGCCGGCATTTCCCCTCCAGGGCTGTTTCAGGTCTGTCTGGATCTCTCTCTGGACCTCTCTGCACCCCCCACGCCCCCACCCCCGCCCCCGCTGCCCTGTGCTGCTGGTCACATTACTGGTTCAGTTCGTTATGCTTTTCCTTTTTGTCTTCCTCGTCCACCCAGCTCTCTCATTAGAACTTGTGGGAAAGAGCTTTTTACTTACATTTCAGAGCAGTATATAAATAGCCTGCTTAGTTTCAGCCAGCAGGTAAAAGCTTTTGTCAAATCATTCCTCCTCCCCGGATCACTGTTATCTGGGGCTCCCAGGAAGGAAAAGTTGAGAGTTACATGTTTTTCTAATCATTAAGGAAGCACAACTTGCAGCCCAAGGGGCAGTGTTCCATTTCCCTGCCTATAATTCACCGATATGATTTGGACCACTCATCAACACCTGTAACATTTTTTCTTCTGAGAAAAATTCTCCTAAAGACTCTTAGATTATGACATAAGATTCAAGAAAACCAAAGTCAAAAATAACTGAGAAACAAGGTTCAGATTCACTCCATGCAAATTACTTTAGCACATCATTTCTTCACCAAGAAAGAAATGAGAGTGTAAGCAAAAAGAGCCAATGTTTGAAAGAATAACCTGGACAGATGAGGGATCGGGGCGGGAGGGGGAGGTCCCCGGAATTCCCCACTCCTGTTCAAAGTCTGAAGCAGAATGGCCTTTCCCCCATATAGTTACATGGGGGATATCTGGCATTGTTACAGTTACATAATTAAATACATTAAACATTTTCTTAGGGCTCCCTGGGAGTTCAGTGGTAAAGAACCCACTTGCCGATGCTGGAGACTCAGGTTCAATCCCTGGGTCAGGAAGATCCCCTGAAGGAGGAGGGCATGGCAACCCACTCCAGTATTCTTGCCTGAAGAATCCCATGGACAGAGGAGCCTGGGGTCACAAAGAGTCGGACCTGACTTAGCGACTAAACCACAGAAACTACTTTCTTCCCTAACTCATTAACATTGATCCTGCAACTGAAAAATCCATCAGCCTCAGTTCTTCAGACATAACCTCATTCTCGGGACTCCCACAGGATCTTCAGTGGAAGGCAGCCTTTCCAAAAAAATCATAAATCCTGGTCGCAGTTACTTTCAACAGAGGTGAAAGCAGGGTTTTGTGTACAAGTGTCATTTACTTGAGAAAGGGACTTATCTGGTCATCACAGGGTCCCCTTTGCATCGGAAATGAGGCTCCATTTACAACAGACTGTCTCCCTGCTGTATGAGTGACTCAGGGCTCCCTGAACAGAGACCCACCAGTGTTTATTATTTCCATGCCCACGCTGAAGTAGCGACCCAAGGAAATTGCCATCTCTCTGCTGAGGTGATGAAGCCCTGGCACATGTCCTCAGGTGCCCGTTGTTACTAGAATGTCTGATAGGGGAGGGGGGGTGGGGTGGTGCTCACCAGGTGGCACTAGTGGTAAAGAAACTGCCTGCCAATGCAGGAGACATAAGAGATGTGGGTTCGATCCCTGGGTCTGGAAGATCCCTTGGAGGAGGACATGGCAACCCACTCCAGTGTTCTTGCCTGGAAAATCCCACGGACAGAGGAGCCTGGTGGTCTACAGTCCATGGAGTTGCAAAGAGTCAGACATGACTGAAGCAACCTAGCAGGCGTGCACTAATATAGTAGGATTGGGATACTTGCTTAGAAGTTACCTGGACATAGTTCCTTAGTAGGTATTTTTACTAGTACTTATAAAATATGTAATTTTTAAATCGTGTATCTTATAATCATATAAATGGGAAACAATAGTCAATTAATTAATTCCAGAAAAAATCATGCCATCTCTTATCCCACCACATAGGCATGTGATAGATGTCAGAGCTTCCATCCAATCTCTTGTAATCTTGGAAATTAGGGAGATTGTCATTTGTGTACGATATCATGAATGTGTAAAATTAGCATCTAGGTCAAAATGTGAGAGTGTGAAAATGTTAGTTGTTCAGTCGTGTCCGACTTCCTGCAACACAATAGCCCACCAGGCTCCTCTGTCCGTGGGATTCTACAGGCAAGGATACTGGAGTGGATTGCCATGTCCTCCTTCAGGGGATCTTCCTGACCCAGGGATCGAACCCGTGTCTCATTTTGTCTCCTGCATTGGCAAGTAGGTTCTTTACCACTAGCACCACCTGAGCTCTGCTCAACCTTCAGGAAATCCAGCCTCCACCTTCCCCCAAACAAATAGATTCATTTAGTGGGGACACAGACCTAAGAGCACAATGTGCTCAAGGGCGCGGCACCACGCTGGCCCCCTCCCTGCCTTGAGTGGTGAGCTCAAGGCCATCCCGCCACTTGAACTGCATCCCTGTCCTCCGGGGTGGGAGCTGTGGGCAGCAGCGGACGGAAGAGTCTAGTGCTGTTCAGCAGAGCTGCCAACCACACCTTGGGTTCATTTCCAAGTGGCTGCTCAGTGCCCAAGGCAAGCTGCTTCCCAAATGAACGTGTGGAAAATTTCCTCTTTAGGAGCCCAGTGAGGTTTGGTGTTTTTTTGTTTTGTTTTGTTGTATTTCAGAGGCCTTCAGGAATGTGATCACTGCCACTGGACATCTTTGTTCCTCCAAAACATGAGCCTCACTCCTGGTGTCTTTTCAGAATCCTGACATCTTGGAAACTACACGTGATTGGTTCATCCAGGGCATGGGTTTGAGGCATATGTGATGTGTTTTTTAAGCCCGCGGCATTTCAGTGAAAGCAACCGGCTGATGGATACAGCAGTTCTTTTCCAGAATAAAGCCAGGCTTTGGCTCAGGTCTTAATCCCTAAGAGCACAGAGCTTTTAACTCCTGGTTTCCCAGAAGAGCCCTGGCGATTCTGCATGTCTGGAACTGCAGACCTCTGTTCTGTGACGCTTCTTCCCTTGCTTTCCAGGGCTTGTTTTGTATACGCTCCTGTCCAACTTGACGACTTCATTAAGGAACATTCACACTTGTAAACCTACTGCTTTGCGAAGAAGACGTGAAGTTTCAGCCTTACACACTGCTAGCTGAACGACTCAGAGGAGATAACCTATTTACATACTAAAAAGGTCAGTGTCGGACAGTTCGCATCTAGAAATGAATTCGCTGCTGCCGGCAACTGGAGCAGAAGAATTTGGGAGAGGGCCGCAATTTTGCTGTCTCTCTATATAGAGAGCACACGGGAGTAAAGATGCAGGATGTCTGTGCGCGGTGGTCAGGCAGAGATGGGCATGTGGACAGGCTCCCTTTCCAATCACTAACCAGGAGGTGACTGTGAGCGTGTAGACTGTGAGCGTTGCAGGGCAACCTCACCTACTAACAACTGTAATTAATTTGAGATGGAAATATATGCCTGATAGGGTTTTCCCGGTGACTCAGCAGTAAAGACTCTGCCTGCAGTGCAGAAGCCGAAGGAGACCTGGGTTTGATCCCTGGGTCAAGAAGATTCCCTTGGAGGAGGACATGGCAACCCACTCCAGCATTCTTGCCTGGAGAATCCCCTGGACAGAGGAGCCTGGCAGGTTACAGTCTATAGTGAAGACACGAAAGAATCAGACTCGATAGAGCCCTGCTTACTTACCCTGTCTACACATTAGTAAAGGCAGACTTTGAGAGGGCCAAAGACAGTTCCTTTTGTGGTCTTCCCTTTCACAGCCTTTCAAAATATCAACAGCTTTACTTGGCTAATGCGTGTTGAAAGAATCTTAAAAGATGTCACTATAAAGTCCAGAGTTTTCTCTGAAATCTCTGTAGTGATTTTGTCCTTGCCTGTTTGTATATTCAAAGCAAAATAATGAGGGAATTGAGATCTGTGCGTGCTAACTCGCTCCAGTCCTGTCGGACTCTTTGCAACCCCCCCATGGATTATAGCCCGCCAGGCTCCTCTGTCCATGGGATTCTCCAGGCGAAAATACTGGAGTGGCTTGCCATGTCCTACCTCCAGAGGATCTTCCCCACCCAGGGATGAAGCTCACATCTCTTATGTCTCCTGCATTGGCAGGTGGGTTCTTAACCACTAGGGCCACATGGGAAGCCCATTGACATCCATAGCTCCATATAAATGTCTGGCTATAATAGAAGAGTAAAGTCCCTTTTGAAGGTGGAAAAGGCTGTTCAGAAAGGCTGGGGAGGAGGGTGGGCGGAAGAGGACTCTGACTCCTTGGTGAGAGCAGCCGGCACCCTTGCAGCCTTAGGGCCAAGGCCACCTCAGAGCTCTGGTCCCGAGGGAGCACCCCATTCAGAGGGTCTGGCTGGGGCTCCGCTCTCAGCTGCAGCCTGTTCCATGAGTCCCCTGAGGTCATCGTGCCTGCAGGACTTATAGCAGCAGCTGGCACCCAGGTGTTCCCCTGGGATCCTGAGCTACATCCCACACCCGATGCCACCCCGCCAGGGGACCCTGGGAGCCAGACGTGGACCCAGGCCCATGGTGATGAAGGCGGCGGCTTCCAGGAGGGAAGCAGGCTTTGTGTGCTGCGCATCCAGGCGGCCAGTGTGCGGTCCACTTAGGGCTGCATCCACCGAGGCTCTGCACCTTCCCTGCCTCCCGACTAAGGGAGAGAGGCCGGTACAGGCGCAGGCTGGCTCCTCCTTGCCATCAGCGGGTCACAGAGATTATTCGAAACTGCTTAGCAAACGGCCATGTTCTCGGGCCTTCACAACGTCTGATTCTCATGGTTTTGAAATAGAGCGGCAGCAATGTGGCTGTGTTGGGGAGGGTGATGCCTGGGCAGTGATGCCGTCTGTCCAGGGTTCCACTGGGTCAGCCCTCGGCGGGGAGGGGCTACGAGGATGCCCCAGGAGGCCGCCTTTCTCGCCCCTTTACATCTCTTGCAGGGCACTTGGCCACACAGATGCCCCAGGCCCTGCACCAGCCTGTCTTCATGTCATCCTTGTCGGCCCAGCCTTTCCGGGACCCTCCCCTGGGCCAGCTTGGCCGACGTGCAGGCCTGCAAGGTGGCCGGATAGGCACTGGAGGAGGTTGAGAGGCCGCTCGGGGCGGGGGTGGTGGACCTGCACACAGCCAGGTTTCCCGTAGTTGCAGAGTCCTTGTGTCAAATTCCAGGTCCACACCTGAGGGAGAAGCAGACCTGGCCTGAGGAAGCTTGTGAAGCCCATGGGTGGGCCCTGCATGCCCCTCACCCCCAGCCTTCTCCAATGCCGGCTCTACCGCCTGTCCCCCAGGGCGGTGGGATTGAGGCTTCAGCCCCGCATCACAGGTTTCCTGTGAGGAGACATGTACCATGTGAGCCCTCAGGCATGTGCCCTGGCAGCCCCTGGTGAGCCCCCCATGCACTGTGCCCGAGGGGGTCCCTCTGCCCTGTGTTCACCTGCAGCACAGGTGAGCCGGTCAGCCTCAGGTTTATTTGTAAACTAGGTCACTGGTGAAAGACGCCGGACAGAGGGGAAAATGGATTCAGTTCAGTTCAGTCGCTCAGTCATGTCTGACTCTTTGCGACCCCATGGACTGCAGCACGCCAGGTTTCCCTGTCCATCACCCACTACCCAGAGCTTACTCAAACTCATGTCCATCAGGTCAGTGATGCCATCCAACTATCTCATCCTCTCTCATCCCCTTCTCCTCCCGCCTTCAGTCTTGCCCAGCATCAGGGTCTTTGCAAATGAGTCAGTTCTTCGCATTAGGTAGCCAAAGTATTAGCGTTTCAGCTTCAGTATCAGTCCTTCCAATGAATATTCAGGACTGATTTCCTTTAGGATGGACTGGTTGGATCTCCTTGCAGTCCAAGGAAACATTTCATGCAAAGATGGGCACAATAAAGGACAAAAATGGTATGGACCAAGCAGAAGATATTAAGAAGAGGTGGCAAGAATACACAGAAGAAATATACAAAAAAGATCTCCATGACCCAGATAACCACAATGGTGTGATACTCACATAGAGCCAGACATCCTGGAATGTGAAGTCAAATGGGCCTTAGGAAGCATCACTATGAACAAAGCTAGTGGAGGTGATGGAATTCCAGTTGAGCTATTTCAAATCCTGAAAGACGATGCTGTGAAAGTGTTGCACTCAATATGCTAGCAAATTTGGAAAATGAATTAGATTTTAATATAAACATGTCCAACAGCATTGTCAATGCTCACTCAGCTGACCCTGAACCCTGAGAGGTGAGTGGACACCTCACTTCACTCCCTGGGCCTGTATCCCAGAGCCTCTCACTAAGTCCAGCACTGAGTAGATCTCCCAGTAAGCATTTGTTGAATGTATGCTGAACGGCAAGGGCATTTGAGCTGGATTTTGAAACAAAAGTGGGCTATGTCCAAGCAGAGAAAAGAAGAGACGCCGTGCATGGGAGGAAAACCAGAAGTGGAGGGGACACCGAAGATAGTGAACTGCATTCACACAATCGGGAGGCACGTATGCTTGTTTGCCCATTTTACAGACAGGGAAGTAGAGGCCCCAGAGACCGAGGAACCTGTTAAGGTCACACAATCAGAGCTGCGTCCTGAGTTGATGTCTCACCCCCAAGCACACTGCCCACTGGGCTTCAGGAATGTGGGCCTGGGATGGGGAAAGGGCCAAGCCTGGGCCGAGCATGTAGGCCAGTCACGCAGTACCCATGTCTTAGGCCAAAAGTCCTACTGTGAAGCTGGTGCTTCAGGGAGGTGCAAACAGCAAAGACCTGCTAGGAGATGAGCATGAGAAGGGGCCTGGTTGGGTTCGGCGGGTGGAGCCGCCCCACAAGAACTAGACGGGACACAGGATGAAAAGGTGAGATGAGACAGGCTGATTCCTTTTATAGCCTCTGCTACACGGCCTGGCACTTAATTAGGATAATGACGTGTCAGCGACGCAGCCCACAGTCTTCATCGGGAAGAATGGGAAAGCAGTGGCGTCGTCAAAAAATGGAACTTTGGGGACAGGATCCAGTTTGGGGGCTGGAGGATAAGATGATGAATTTATTGTGGGACCTTCTGAGTTCAGGTCCCCGCAGGTGACACCAGGGGCAGAAATACCAGATGGGGCCTCACCAGGCACGACCCCCAGAGAGCATGGCCAAGAATGAAGGCCAGTGGGTCCATGACTAGGAAGCATAGGAAGTGGGAAAGGCAGAGGCTGGCAGTGAGTGTCCAGGTCACAGGGTTCCCACTGGGGCTGTGGGATTGGGCTGCAGGAGATTTGGGAAAACTGTGTGTATCTGTGCGTGTGTGTGTGTGTTAGTTGCTCAGTCGTGTCTGACTCTTTGTGACCCCATGGTCTGTCCATAGAATTCTCTAGGCAAGGACACTGGAATGGGTTGCCATATGTGTGTATCTTTTTCCCTTAAGAGGAGGGCCACAGCTTTTGTTAACTTTTGGAGGGTGGGAGGAGCATTATCCCAGAGCAGGAATCACTCTTATGGAATATCAGAATGTTTAGAATTTAGAATTCTAATTTCAGAACATTAGAGTTTCTTTAGGAAATTTGTGTTTGGTGGGGGTGTGGGCGGGAGTGCAGGCAGGCGTGGAGGGGGTTCTGATCTGATAAGTTTCAAGTCTGACACTGAACGAAGTGGAGTTAGAGGGGTGATTAAAGGAAAGTAGCTGGCCCAGCACAAGTCTCCCCAGGCTGGGGAACGTCTCAGAAAGGAGGTGGTGAGGAAGGCCCAAAGATGCCATGGAAAATGATCAGGAAGCCCAAGTCACAGTTCTGAGCTCTCTGTGATGGGTACATGAGGCATCCCAGCCTTTCATTGCAGGAAGAGGTCTTGTACATTTTCTAGATTAAAGATACAGCAGGCATTGGAGAGGCCTCTGTGACTATGGCCACCCTCAGGGTTGCATCTCAGAGACAACAGCCCACGATATAACGTTGACATACCTTTGACTTGCTAACTACCATCAGATGCCCCTGAGGACAAGGACCACATCCTAAATTTCCCTCTGAATTCTCACACTCTGTAGCACATTTTCTGGCACCAAAATTGGTCCCCAAGAAGAGTCTTTGGAGGTTCAAAGTGTGGGTGCTGTGATGGTTCTGTTTGTACAGTTGAAAATGAGGCGGCTCCCTAGGAGGCATCTTAGTCTCATCCACTGAGGCCACAGTGTCTGTTCTGTGAGCATGCATGCTCAGCTGCTCAGTCATGTCTGACTCTTTGCAACCCCTTGGACTGTAGCTCACTGGACTCCTCTGTCCATGAAATTTCCCAGGCAAGTACACTCGAGTGGGTTGTCACGCCCTCCTCCAGGGAATCTTCCCTACCCAGGGACTGAACCTGCATCTTTGGGATTGAACCTGCATCTCCGGCATTGGCAGGTGGATTCTTTACCACTGAGCCCCCTGGGAAGCCCATGTCTGCATTAGGAGTGGCGAGTGAGGAAGTGAGGCCTTGAGGAGCTGAGCGGGCTGGGGGAGCGCTATTCCTCTGCCGTTTGTTCCCATGGGGCAGAGACTGGAGCAGGGCTCAGTGGCCAGGGACAGGGTGTGTGGAAGATGACTGGTGGGTCCTCGTGTTAAGCGCCATCTGGGGAGACTTAAGGCAGGTTGTTGACTCTGGCTGGAGATGCAACACAGGACAGTTGCTCTTGTTTGCTTTCCTGGCCAGAAGGAGGCCTCCACTCCAAGCTCTGTTACCTGCCTGGGTCTTTGGCACCTCACCCGGAGGTGGGGGCTGGCTTTGAGCTCCTTTCCTGTTTCTCTGGCTCTTTCTGCCAGAGCAGATTCTTTCAGACCACAGGCAGGCCATGAAGTCAATGCAATGGTTCTAAACAGAGACGAGACCGGAAGACAGCTCATCATCCCATCACAGAGGTTACTGTTTTGTGAAACCTTCGTTAGGAATGTGGGGGTGAGCACACGCGCAAGGGGTAGTCCCTGGGGAGCATATTTCTTACTCTAGTCGTGGAAGTGTTCTATAGATGGGTGCAAACATTTAAGAGTAGGGGCTAAATTAGTCATATCTTTTCACATCTTTATAGCAAGTGTCTTGCCAGAGCAGCTGTGAGACAGATGTGCGAGTGCGGGGGTGAATTAGGAGGGGAATTTTCTGCAGCCCCTCCTGCCAGGTGTCTGTGGGCACAGGCAGGCAGATGTGACGTGTACACTCATCACAGGGTGCCACTCGGGGATGCCCGGCGTCTATAAGGTCACTTTTATTTCTTACATTCAAAAATGCCTTTTAAAGCAGCATGTGCAATCTCCCTGGCCTCACCCAAGGGCTCCCTACATGTCCATTAGCTCTGAAAGATGGTGATCACTTCCACACAATCTTTGCACAGGAGGGAGTGTTGAGAAAAAGTCAGGATGATGCTGCCTAGGCAGAGCAGCCTTATACAGTTAGGCCATGAAAAGGGGCAACTAACCAACTCCATTGTTGACAAGAGACCTGGGCTGGAGACATAGTCCCCAGTGGACCTGGAGCCAGGACAGTCAGGCGTACAGCAGCGCTGGCTCAGCGAGATGGAAACATGGGCATCAAGAGACATTTAAGGGAGCAGCAGCCCCACTGAAGGAAACAGGCCTGCTGGTCTGCACGAGGTTGCCTGGGAGGAAGTCAGGTGGGGCAAAGGGCCCAGCTCAGAGCCTGCACAAAGTCATCATTCCTAGTCTTTCCAAAGTGCTGCGTCATCCCCGGAACCCATTGACTCGGTGTCCTTCCAGAGCAAAACCAGGGTGTCTACATGTGATGCCACACCCCGAGAACTCGGGGAACCAGGTATGCTGCCCCCATCAAGACCAGGGTCAAGGTCAGCCACCCTGGGCTACAACCGGGCCACCATCACCTCGAGAAAGCAGCTGCATCCACACAGCAGTCCTGGGCAGAGACAGAGGACAGGACAACAGCCTCCTTCTCTGTGGACTTGGCGCCATCTGACCAGTTCTCTGTGGTGACCTCAACATGAAGACGGAGACACGTGCCAAAGGGAAGCGTGAAAGGGAAACCTTCCGATGCTGCTCTGCGGCCCAGTGAAGTTCACCTACTGTACGCTGAGAAAATCTGTAGCAAATGGGCTTTCTCCCGAAGCTCAACATAGAATGAATTTCTTAGGGGTTAGAAATCCTGAGTAGCAATATTGAGTGATGATGCCAAATGATCCAAGCTTTTGGATATTTTTAAATTCTAGTCAGAAAAGTCTGCCTCATTAGATTTCGTTGAACTTATTCTTTACTTTGGAAAAAGGTAGGTTGAGTAGCATCAGAATCTCTGTCCAGAAAGACAGAGAATTTCAGACCCAAGAAAGACAGGAAGGAGAGTGTGAGGCTGTGCAGGCTGGGCCACCTGCCCGCAGTGCGGCTCTGTTTACTCTTTGCTTTAGCACATCATTTATACCCATTTAAAAACCCAATCTACCTCTGACATGGACAGTGATTTCTTGGCTCACAGTACTAAGAAGAGGGAATGTGATCCTTTTCTTTAATTTGTATTTGTTTGTCCAGAAGAGGATATTTTAACCTCTGAAAACCATCAAAGCAATACTTCAGCTCCTTTTGGAGAACAGTAGTTGCTGGAGCATGTGTTTACAAGAGACCGTCTCTGGAGCACGTCCCTGAGCCTGGGGTGAGGGCCCAGGGACCCTGGTGCTGGTGTGTCTTCCCCAGGCAGCCAGGAATTGAGACACAACCAGGGTGTGTCTTAGCTAATTCTTGGTCCCACTTTTCTATGTATATTTCCCTACTGTGGCCCCAGCCCTCGCCTGTCACACAGCGTTCCCGGGAGAGCCCTGCTTCCTCGCCACGGCTCTTACCCACTGACATCAGCAACACCTGGACTCATTTCTCGTTGTCACAGTTGTGTGTGTTTCGGGTGTTCCTGTCACTTAGCTGGCAGAAGGCAGGGATGTCACTGAACATCCTGCAGTTGGCAGGGCAGCCCACAGCAGGAAGGATCAGCCCAGCGTGGGAGTAACGCTGGGGTGGGAAGGCTGTCCTTGAGCATTGTCCCTGCAGTCAGCATCATCAGCTGAAGAGCCCCACCCCCAGTCTGTGGGCAGAGCCTCAGGATTCACCCCAAGCATCTCCTGCCTCCAGCTCTGGGCTCAGCCCCAGTGCAATGTCCAGCCCCCAGAACTCTCTGAGGGGGAGAGGCTGCAGGCTGCCCCTCAGAGACACCCAGGTCTCCTACCAGACCTCCTCTCACCCAGGGTCCCTGGCCCTGACTGCACATGAGGATCAACCTGGGAGTCTAATCTGTGCCCAGCTCTCGGGCAGATCCGGCACCTCTGATTTGGAATCTGCAGAGTGAGCCTGGCCTGAGATGGTGTTTAAAGCTCTCCAGGTGGCTCTGCAAGCTCCGGGAGTTGGTGATGGACAGGGAGGCCTGGCTTGCTGCAGTCCATGGGGTTGCAAAGAGTCGGACATGACTGAGTGACTGAACTGACTGATTGGGCTTCAGCTTCCTCCTCATTTTCCTGGGAATTCCCTCAGCAGAGAGTTCCCGAGTCCCTGTTGCTGGCCAGGCCCCAGGGGAGGCCCTGGAGGCTCAGGTGAGAGAGAGGGGTCTGGAAAGGGCAGGCGGGCAGCCCTCAGCTCCTGACTGTCCCTTCATTACTGATGTGTGCAGCCACTGTCCCCTGCCCTCCTGACCCTGCAGACCAGATGATAGAAGGTTCTAGAATGCCAGGGCCCCACGGAGACGGAGGCTGCCATTGCACCATGGTGACTGTCATCCTACGTAGGTTGGCCTAGAACAAGAGGCCAGAAAAGACAGTAGGAGCTGGTGCCACTTCCGAGCTGGCGCGAACTAATGTGGCTGGATGGTTACTGTTTAAACCCCCAGCGTGTGAGGGATGTGAAGTGTGTTTTACTCAAACATCGAAGGACTACAACCCAAGGTGTTATTTCCGGTGAGTGTTTTGAGTCAGGCTTTTCACGTCACGCTGCAGGTGGCTGAGTTTGTGGCATCTCTGCTGGGTGGTGAGGAGCGTGCCTAGTACTTCAGGATGGAGGTAGGAAACGGGAAAATTATATGTATCCAGCCCAGATCCAGGAGTGCTCTGCTTCCGTTTACTTAAGTGTAAATAAGAGCGGTGTGGGGGGGCGAGAGGAGGAGGTGCAGGCAGGAGGGGTCTCAGGGCGGCCTCTGTCTGGGCTGCTGACATGAGCTGTGCTTTGTAACTTGCAACTGGAGCTGGTGGCCTCAGCTCTGCAGCCACTCGAGGAAGGGACAGTTGGAACACATCCCTCAGTCACTCCCTGGGGTGCCCCTGAGCCCCTGTACCCTGGGGTCGGTGGGGCCTGCAACAGACCTGCATCTAGGAAACGACATACACTTTTCTGCTCCAAAGTGGAAGTAGGGCCATTGGGTTTGTCCCCACCCAGCCTCTGCTCAGAGGGTCACAGAGAAGCCGCATGCTCCATCTACAGGGCTTCCCCTTCCAGAACCAGAGGGCACGGCAGTTTGCTAATGGGTAAGCTGGGGCCTCATGAGCAAAGGTTCATCCCGTACCAGTCTGATCCCTGAGCCTCTGCCATTGATCTAGAACTCTTGAGAAAACCATGCTCGTGGACAGGGTGCAGCTCACACTCTCTGTTTCTGGGTTCAGGACACCCGTGGGGCAGGGGAGGTGCTCTCTGAGTTGTGGGTCCCAAGCCCCTCTGATCCTGCAAGGCCCTCTACCTGCAAGGAGCTCAGCATCAGGGCCACGGTCTGGAGCTGCTGCTGGGAACGTGGAAGGGGGAACCCCTACCCCCCAGCCCAGCCTCACATGAACAGGTGTCCTCTGTGTCTGCCACGTCCAGGACCTCCTTGTCCACAGTCTCCTTGAGGTCCAGCTGCTCCACTGTGGCTGTTGAGACCTGCAGTCACCATGGGCAGCTTGCCTCATTTCTCTCCTCCCTAATCTGGAAACACAGACTGATGTGAGAGGACCTGCAAGGGTTACAGTTAGTGTGTCTACAGCAGCTGGCCCAGGCTTGTCCCAGGGCAGGGGCTCCATGACTGGCACCGATGCAGAGCAGAGGGGCCCCTGCTGGAGTTCAGCAACCTGCCCACAGCCACAGTGTTGCCCTCTATGACCTGCGGCAGGTTGTGCATGCGTGCAAAGTCACTTCAATCATGTCTGACTCTTTGTGACCCTATGGACTATAGCCCACCAGGCTCCTCTGTCCATGGGATTCTTCAGCCTAGAATACTGGAGTGGGTTGCCATGCCCTCCTCCAGGGGATCTTCCTGACCCAGGGATCAAACCTGTGTCTCTTATGTCTCCTACACTGGCAAGCAGATTCTTTACCATCTGAGCCATCAGGGAAGCCCATGGAAGCTTTTAAAACTAACACCCTATCTGGGGTCCTCGGGGATCTCTCCTTCCTCAGGGGGACACTGACACAGGGGTTGTGTTGTGAACTAAAAGGGTTAGAACCACAGGGCTGGGTTCCTGGACGGGTATTACTCCAGCAAACTGCATTCTGTCTTCTTGGTTCTGGACCCAGGACTCCTCCTGGGCCCGCCCATGTGAACAGGCAGTGTGGCTATGGGCCTGTCCACGTCCCCGAGACTCGAACTCTGAAACCATCCTGGGGCTTCTAGAAGCTGGAAACACAACCTGCACAGTGGCTACCAGCCATCACGCAGTCTCAGGATAGCCAAGACATTCCAGACCATGACATGTTTTCAAAGTTAATAAACAGCACATTCATTTTGAATGTACTTCTGCTTATAATGGTGTTTGTCACAAAAAGCATTTTAAGTAAGGTTAAAGGAGAAAACACCAAGCAAACATCTGGCCAAAGATCACTTCACATTTGCTGTAAAGACTTCAAATATTTCAACTCTGTGTATGTTTGCAGCGATCACACACATTTAATTTTACAAATGAAAACAAATCTTTCTAGGTCATCAGCTCATGTTCCCTTGCTTCACAGCCCACAGAAAGTTTCCCAAGTCATTACCTATTACACTGAAACGTGAATTTTGGTGACTGCCGGTCCCCATCCTCGGTGACACCGTAATTTCTTTCCTTCTGCTGTTCCTGGTATGTCCAGTTGTTTGCCGTATTTCACTGCATGAATAACACCAGCGTGTCCTCACCACTCATCATGTTCATGCGAAGTATTCCTGGAGATTCACTTGGTATATTTTTAAGGCCCTTGATACAAATTCAGTCCAAAAATTTAAAAATGTAACAGTAGAAATTTAGCCTAATTTGTGTACGCTGAGTTCACATTTAACAGAATGAACACCTTTTAATGTAACTTAGCTTCAGGGTTCTGGGGAGAACTTACTGTCGAGAGCAGTTGGACTAAGATGTTGCTGTGCTCCGTGGTCCCCCGAGCTCTGCACCCAGGGGCTCCCGGCAGCGGGGGGGTTGGAGGGGGGCAGACAGATGGGAGGAGCAGGCTGTGTTTATTGGTGTGCGTCTATTCACCGACAGCCCATCGACAGCAGAGTCTTCCTGCTGCCAACAGACGGACATTGTCCAGGTGGATGAAGATCGAGCCGGGTCCAGCCCTGAAGGTTTACAACTCCATCCTCGTGTTCAGGAGCTCCCAGGACCTCGCCGAGGAGGACGCCGTCTCAGACCAGGAAGCCCTCAGGGGACGCTGTACCTGAGGGACCAAGGCCTTGTTCTTTCAGCAGGAACTTCAGCCGCAGGAACTTGATTTCAGTGTTTCCATGGTCATGCCCAAGTATGAACGGGACCTTATAAAGCAGCCATGGCTTTTACGTTTGGAAGATTTGATGGCTGATCCAGCTCCAGCGATGCAGAAGCCCCCAGGACCAGCAGGACCCTGACCGTCACCACCGCAGCTCTGATGTATGATAAGAATAGACCCAAGAAGCCGACGGCATACATCTTTATCCTTGTCCCTCGCTGTCCAAGAAGCAGCTTCTCATTTTGCAAGGATGAAACTCTCTAGGGTGGGATATGAGAAACACAGTTTTCAGACACACACTGTTAATGTTTTCGTCAGCACAGCATCTGAGCTTGGCTGTGATTTGCCCTCTGGGTGCAGGAAGTCTAAGAGGCAGAGGCCTGGTGCTTTAATGACTTCATGTAAGATGTGTGTGCTTTACTCAGGAAAGTGCAGATCTTAAAAAAAAAAAAAAACAAATTAGTAATAAGCACATGTTTTCATGATCCATTCATTCTTATCTAGGTTCCACGAACCGTTTCTCAGCTGTGCTGCCGGGTCTCCGGGAGCATGCCTGGGTCCCATGAGGAGAGCCAGCAGGATACTTGGCAGAAACTGGGAGAACCCTCCTGAGGACCCTCCACCTGCGGTGCCATTACTGCCAGGGACCCAAGTCCCGACACAAACACCCCCATCCCCCCATCCACATCCTCACAGCTTCCACTCTAGGGGCCACCTGGGAGGCTGACATCCTGCGGGCCACCTGCCTGTCAGGAGGAGCCGTGTTCACCGGGGCCCTGGGTACCTGTCTACAGACAGAGGCTTCATCAAGGGAAGAGGTCTAGAGCTGGGTGTCTAGTACTCGTTTAAACAAGTCTTTTTTTGTTATGAGCGCGTATTTGTTTTGTGTGAGTGACTATATTTGAGGCTGAACCTATGCAAAGTCAGCCTCACAGTTTTGAAACACAAGCACCTCCTTTCTTATACCAAACAGTAAGAGCTACCCACGCCCCGTGGAATGGAGGCGCCACTGTTTTGGTTGGGTTTGGGGGGCGGTGTGGTTTGTTTTTTATTTTTGCTGGTGGGAGAGAAAAGAAATAAATAGAATCAATCCTATGGTATCCATTTGCTTCAGTTAAGAGTCTTAGGGTTTAAGAAAGTTGCTTGGAGAATTTATCAAATTTCAAGTCACTGAAGAAAAGAGAACTTCTCTCAGAGGTGTGCTTAGATTCGATTCTTTAGAGTCTCACTTTGTCTACATGGCATTTTACTATATTTTTGGTTGATGTGCATTTTTTCTGTTTGGTTTTTCTTTTTTAAATTGCCACATACAATTAAAATTCCTGCTTCTGCTTCATTACAATTGTAATATATTTTAAATGATAATAAACAGATGAAATGAAAACCCCTGCCTCACTGCCTTCGTGAACATGATAGCCTGGAGCCTGCCCTCCCCTCATCCCCTGAAGGACCGTACAGAGTAACCCCACACCCTCGAGCCAGCAGAGAAGTCAGCCCTTACTAAATGCTCGAGGTGTGTTTCCTCAAGAATGGTGTTAATGATTTGAGAGGTTTTTTAATTAAAAAGCATCTCAAAATGACTTTTATGTAGGCTCCATGGAAGACAGGAGATTTGCAGTTTGTGTATTTAATACGTGTCATTTCCACAGAAGGATTGAGAACAGGACAGAAAATTCCAAGTCAGATTAGGGTTGAACTTTGTGTCCCTCTAAGACAGGACGGACGCGGGGTAGCTCCCCTCGGCCACGCTGAGTGCGCCGGCCATCGCAGCCGCTTGCGATGCAGAGTACATCATGAGAAACGCTGGACTGGAAGAAACACAAGCTGGAATCAAGATTGCCGGGAGAAATATCAATCACCTCAGATATGCAGATGACACCACCCTTATGGCAGAAAGTGAAGAGGAACTAAAAAGCCTCTTGATGAAAGTGAAAGAGGAGAGTGGAAAAGTTGGCTTAAAGCTCAACATTCAGAAAACGAAGATCATGGCATCCGGTCCCATCACTTCATGGGAAATAGATGGGGAAACAGTGGAAACAGTGGCAGACTTTATTTTGGGGGGCTCCAAAATCACTGCACATGGTGATTGCAGCCATGAAATTAAAAGACGCTTACCCCTTGGAAGAAAATTTATGACCCACCTAGATAGCATATTCAAAAGCAGAGACATTACTTTGCCGACTAAGGTCTGTCTAGTCAAGGCTATGGTTTTTCCAGTAGTCATGTGTGGATGTGAGAGATGGACTGTGAAGAAAGCTGAGCACTGAAGAGTTGATGCTTTTGAACTGTGATGTTGGAGAAGACTCTCGAGAGTCCCTTGGACTGCAAGGAGATCCAACCAGTCCATTCTGAAGGAGATCAGCCCTGGGATTTCTTTGGAGGGAATGATGCTAAAGCTGAAACTCCCGTACTTTGGCCACCTCATGCGAAGAGTTGACTCATTGGAAAAGACTCTGATGCTGGGAAGGATTGAGGGCAGGAGGAGAAGGGGACGACAGAGGATGAGATGGCTGGATGGCATCACTGACTCGATGGACGTGAGTCTGAGTGAACTCCGGGAGTTGCTGATGGACAGGGAGGCCTGGTGTGCTGCAATTCATGGGGTCGCCAAGAGTCGGACACGACTGAACGACTGAACTGAACTGAATTGAACTGAAGACAGAACGATCAGACAGAAAGAACCTGATCCAAGCTCAACTTGAATCAAGCTGTTTTAAATTTGGTTTTGAGCATGTGCGCATGCGTGAATGTAACCGACGCAACACATGTGTAAGCTGCCGGACACCTAACAGTAGCCATTAAATAGGTCTCAGAAAAGCAACCTCAATCCATTTTCTGAACAATCCTGCAGGAATCTCCCACATATATACTCAAATTTGCACCAAGCTTGACCCCAAGGGACCCACTCTTAGCGTGGCTCATGTCGGGGGCCCAGGACCAGGTGTGGCAGACCCTAGGATTGCCCTGGACATGAGTCCACCACGCCCAGAACCGGCTCTAGCCAGCTCCCTCCCCTGTCCCTATGGTCTCCCGAAGGGCTTGGAACTGGAATGTTAGGAGGTGAGCTCCTCTGCTCTGCCAGGAACCACCCGCTACCTTCACCACCCTTAGCTGTCAGGCAGCATCCAGACATACCCAGATGCTGTGAAGGCCTCCACCACCCTGGGTACCAGCCTCACCCTCACTCCCCTTTTCTCTTCCTGAGTCCCACCCAGAACATGAGTGAGTCGAGGACAAAGCAAACACCTGCCACCAGGGCATCAAGAGATACAGGCTTCTAGGATGTTAGAGTTCCCACAAAGGAGCCCTCATATATATTGCAATGCTGTAAATTAGATCATTAGCAAAAATCCTAAGGGGGCTGGCACTTCTGAGACCATGGTCTTTAAACATCTGTAATTTGAGCTAATTTCTGCAAAAATACAGTTTTCCTCCCTCTGGGATTAGATGCTAACCTTGTATAACCAGGAGTTTGGGATGGATATGTATGCTCTACTATATTTTAAATGGATAGCCAACAAGGACCTATTGTATAATACAAGGAACTCTGCTCAATGTTATCTAGCAGTCTGGATGGGAGGGGAGTTTGCGGGAGAATGGACGCATGTATATGTATGGCTGAGTCCCTTCACTGTTCACCTGAAATTATCACAACATTGTTCATTAATCAGTTATGCCCCAATACAAAATAAAAAATGTAAAAAGAAAATTGATTAATACATAATGGATGTGTTCATTTTTTTAAAAAAAAGAAATGAACTTATTTACAAAATAAATACATTCACAGGCATAGAAAACAAATTTATGGTTCCCAGAGGAGAAGAATGGGGGGAAGGGATAGTTAGGGAATTTGGGATGGACATGTACACTCTGCTATATTTAAAATGGATCACCAACAAGAACCTACTGTATATAGCACATGGAACTCTGCTCAATGTTATGTGGCAGCTTGGATGGGAGGGGAGTTTTGATACATGTAAATCCCTTCGCTGTTCACCTGAAACTATCACAACATTGTTAATTGGCTATGAGGCGAAAAAGTGAAAGTGTTAGTCACTCAGTCATGTCCAACTCTTTGCAATCCCACAGACTGCTGTAGGCCACCAGCCTCCTCAGTCCATGGGATTTTCCAGGCAAGAATACTGGAGTGGTAGCCATCCTTTTCACCAGGGGATCTTCCTGACCGAGGGACTGAACCTGGGTCTTCTGCATTTCAGGCAGGTTCTTTAAATTAAAAAAAAAAAAAAAAAGTGACAGTGCAGGAAATTGACTCCTATTTAGGACAGGGCTCTGAGCTGAGACTGCCTCCACTGGCTGACATTGACTCTCAGACATCCCTGGGATTCCTTGGTTGAATCACCTTGGTCTATGGAATCTCTATCTGTTGGGTGACGGCTGGAAGCAGAGACATAGAGGGAAAAGTACTTGGGCTTTGGAGCCAGACCCAGGCTTGAATCCTGAGTCCTGTCTCTAACCAGGTGCCTGCTCTGGAAACGTTTCTCAAACACCCAGCACATGACCAACTTCCACACTCACTCGTTCCTTTTGAAATACTGTGTTTTGATTGCATTACATGTTGCTCCATATCATTTTGAAGAATATTCAGTTTGTCTTTCCAACTCCTGGGGCATAAAAATGTATTCTTGAATACGAAGTGTTCCTATGAATACATTCTTAATATTCAAGAATATATTCATCATGAATATATTTTCTTATAAATACATTCTTCTTAAAAACTGATTTCTCCTTGTAAATATATTCATGAAGAATCTATTTGTTAATAGATTTTTGAATATTCAGAATCCTTATAAATATATTCTCCCTATGAATAAACATATTAATGACTAATATATTCACAGGAAGTCTTTCTTCAAAAATACATACTGCTCTACACTGTCTCTATCTCTCTCTGCCCTTCAGTTTCGAGCTGGGGCAGGAAGCTAGCACAGCCCAGCTCCTTCATATACCGCTGGGAAGACAGAGTGAAACCTGATCAAATAGAATTCAAGAGGTAAACAAGTGGGCTTCCCTGGCAGTCCAGTGGATAAGAATCCACCTGACCAACATGGATGGACCTTGAGATTGTCATACTGAGTAAAGTAAGTCAGACAGAGAAGGAGAAATATCATATGACACCCCTTATATGTGGAATCTAAAAAGAAATGATACAAGTGAACTTACTTACAAAACTGAAACAGACTCATAGAGAACGAACTTATGGTTGCCAGGGGGAAGGATGAGGGGAAGAGACAGGGATCTGGGGATGAACATATACACACTGCTGTATTTATTTTAGAATAGCTAAACCAACAAGGACCTATTGCACAGCACAGGGAACTGACCAATGTCATGTGGCAGCCTGGATGGGAGGGGAGTCTGGGGGAGAGTGGGTACATGTGTATATATGGCTGAGTCCATTCTCTGTTCACCTGAAATTGTCACAGTGTTGTTAATCAGCTATACACCAACATAAAATAAAAAGTTTTCATGTTTTTTTATTTAAAGAATCTGCCTGCTGATGCAGGGGACACAGGTTTAATCCCTGGTCTGGGAAGATTCCACATGCCTCAAAGGAGCTAAGGCTGTGCACCACAACTACTAAAGCCTGTGCTGTCTAGGGCCCATGTTCTGCAACAAGAGAAACCATCCCAGTGAGAAGCACACACCACAACTGGAGAATGGCCTCCACTCATCACAACTCAAGAAAGCTGGGGCAGCAACCAAGACCCAGCAGAGCTAAATAGAGTAATTAAAAAAAATCAAACAAGTAACTGTTGATGAGCCACTTGGTGAAACTGGTGCTCACACTTTGATTTCTCGGTGAGGCTGCCTGCACATTCAAGTCTTTGCCTCATGTATCCCCTTAGGCAGATGACGGATGTTGAACATGGTGATCAATAAAACACAGCCCAGCCACTCCCGCCGAAAGCCCAGGGGCCCAGGCTGAGGCTAGGATGCACCAGGAGGTCCTTAAAGGCAGAGGTGAAACGGTGATGGGCGCAGGGGGCAGCGGGCATGCAGACACCATGTGGACACCTTGGGCTGTCCCTCCCTCAGGACCTCAGAATTTTTAGGGGCAAAGCTGCTGCATTGGACCACTGTCTGTTGATGGCGGTTGCAGGCGTGACACAGAGATGGAGAAAATGCAGGGAAAAGAGATATGGGGTTAAAAAAGAACAAGCCAAAACCACCATTTAAAAGGAAAGGCAAACTCAAAGGTTGGAGAAATGAGACTGAGTTTAAAATAGTAAGTTTTTCTCCAAATGGTTCTGGGAGTCAGGCTGAGTTGTTCTGTGCAATTTTGCCTACAGGCACCACCCATCTATTTCCCCATTTACTTCAGCTTGAAATCAGATCTTGTTCCCTTTGATTGCGGAATCCAGCATCAAGGCAAATCAATTCGTGATGTATACAAAGTAGTAAAAAATCCCAGGTCAAACTTGGAAAAATTTGAATCTAAAATTCTTAAAAAATGTTTTTAGTTTAAAAAAAATTTTTTTTAAAGAATGTTCCCACAATGGCTTTTTCACAATCCTTGAACTGCAACTGATAGCAACTGTGTTAAACACACAGGGCCTATTTGGACATGTAGGAGTTAGTGGTTTCCTGTGAAATGCTGGGTCCTCAAGGGTCTTTTAGTAGGGAAAAAAAATCAAGAACTACAGGTTAGTACTAGTTTCATTTAAAAAAATAAAGAAAGAAATAGGAAGCATGTTTATAGGATCTGGTTCCCAAAGATGCATGAGTAGCTTCACCAGCTTGTGGTGAGAAGGGTCAGCTGTGAGTGGCATGTGCTTCCACTAATGCGGTTGTTTTTCTATAAACTGGTTCCGGATTTGCTCTGAAGATGCTTGCAAACACTGTGCTTCAGAGGGCAGCCTAGGTTTTATTTGTCCAAGAAGAAGCAATTTGAATTTCATTTGGCCTGGCCTCTCCAACAAAGAGAGTGAAGCCAGTCAAAAAATACTTTACCAAAGGAAGCATGGGACTTCCCTAGTGGTCCAGTGGCTAAGACTCCACATTCCCCAGTGCAGGAAGCCCAGGTTCGATCCTTAGTCAGGGAACTAGATCCTGCATGCCGCAACTAACAGTCCACATGTTTCAACGAAGACCCAGTGCAGCCAATTAAATAAATAGTTCTTTTACAAAAGGAAGTGCACTCAGGTTCCTTGGTGTTAGTGACTGAATATTTTTCTTTCATTTTTTTCAACAAGTTTGTACAGTTTTCCTCCAGAATAGTCAGCTTACTCTTTTTTTCCCTTTTTCTCTCCTTAAGAATAGATCTGTTTTTCTCTAGGCTTATCAGTTTGAAATTTGAAGTTGTCCTTCTGGGTTTCTAGAAAGTTTTACTGCCATGCCTTTGAAAATGAAGATAAAGAATAGAAGGAAATATCCCAGAATTGCATCAACATTGATTCAGAAATTTTCTTTAAATGAATCAACAAATGCACCTGAACAGAGAGGCCCTTATCTTCATCCACTATGGAAATTACTGCATTCATTCATTCAACAATTATTTATTGGGAGCCCACCATGTGCCTGGGTTGGGAAGATCCTCTGGAGGAAGAAAGGGAAACCCACTGCAGTATTCTTGCCTGGGAAATCCCATGGACAGAGGAGCCTGGTGGGCTACAGTCCATGTGGTCACAAAGTCAGATGGGACTTGAGCGACTTGACTTGACATGATGTGCCGGGTATAATGAGCACTGGGAATGTATCTGCAGACAAATAAATTAAAATCTCTCTTTTTGTGGACTTTAAATTCAAGTGGGTGGAGACAGACAGTAAAAATATGAAGAGGAGGGAAGAAAAGGAGAAAGGTCTAGGGTCTGGTGTAATGGAAATGGTACCTTGCTTGTCCACCGATCTCACGGACATGCTATCAGGCAGCACCAGTGGATGGAGGACCCTGGCACTCAGGTCCATGTGGCATCCACAGGACACACACCTGCACAGACCCAGATGTTGCTATTTTTCTGCCTAGGCCTTTCTTCTCTTTCTGCTATAGTAAACAGTAGACATGCCCTCATGTCTTCCCACAGGATCTAAAACAATTTTCCACCAGAGGTGCCATCACCCACACACATTGCTGACTGGCTGGGTCAAGGAAGGGAATGTTATTTTGAGTGCCAGGTTGATGTTAGCAATTAAGTAATCTGTTACCTGGAAATTTCTGGACCTTTTTCCCTCCAGAATGGAAGTAGCAATTAACAAGAAGTAATCAGAGATACTTGTAATGTGATTAAGTAAAATTGTCATCAGGCAGGTAATTTTAAATACAGCCATGCTTCAAATACAGACTCATTAATTTCAGCTCAGTGGTGTTCAAGTATTTATTATGCATACAGAAGCATTTAAAATGTGAATATGTTTTCATATCGCTATGCTCAGTAGTTCTGCCACTCCCCCCCCAAAAAAATTATCCAACCAATTAATTTCCTCCCGGGGGGAAGCTAAAGGTTAATAATGTGATTGTCAAGTGCAATGCTGTAATAAAAAGGATAACAATTCTTGATGAAACGGGTCTAATGAGAAGGTGGAAGGACTTGACCTATGGATGCCAACACAACATTCCAAGGGTAGGTCCTATGTCACAGCTGTTTTCAGTGTCCCCACTTATCAAATTAATCATTTGGGTGCATGTTAACTTGAAAACTGATTAGCCTTAGAGGATGTGCCATTTTAGGAAAAGCAATATTTAGTGATTTATTTCATTCTAGGCAAGTTCTCTTAATAAACCTGAAAATTCTGAAACTGTGTGTTAAGATCTGAATTGGAATCATGGGGGAAAGATCAGTTTTTCCACATCTGGGTAGCTGTTGGACACTTGAAGAGTCCTTTGGAACTTGGGACCACTCTCAGTCAACTTGGGTTACAGAAACTTATTTCAAAATCCTGTCTACATTCTGGGCAGACATTGGAAATATCTGTCTTCAAGAGGAAACAATAAAGAGCCTGCTGATTTCAAAAGCTCAAGCTCAAAGTTTCAAAGATCCATTTTTTACTGGTATTATACTGGTAACAGGTATTTGATTCCACAAACCTGGTTAGCCCTATTTCCATTTCTTCAGAGACAGGCATCACACACACCCATCCTCAGCAGCATCTTCGTGACTTTCTAGACTTCAGTGAGAATCTGAAAATAAAGTAACAGATGAATGGAATACGGAACCATGGAACAGAACAGAACAACTGGGTCATGCGACTACTCTCTCCATTATCTCTTTCCCAAAACTCCCTAGTAAAGCAAGTATCTAATATGCTGCATAGCCTCATTCGAGACCTCTTTGGAAAAAATGATGACTCCTATAAAAATCCTCCACACCTCTCAGGGCTTACCCAGAGCCCTGCATACACAGGTCAACTGAATTTAATATTTAACAACTGGACAGTGAGGAAGAGGCATTCGAGAACTAAAGTAGAAACAAAGATGCCCTTTTTCAGAAGGAGCCTCAATGATTCAAAGTTCAGCTTAAGATTTAAAACAGCTAGTTCTCCAGTCCCTATAAAATCTTTTCTCATATATTTTTGAAGATCCTAATGAGATCACTCGTCAGTCTTCTCTTTTGGGGATTAAATCCTCCCTGCTTCTGGTCTCTTTTCATAGATTAACTTTGAAATGTTCAAGGTTCGCTTCTACTATTAATTCTGGTTTTTTTCTAATCTTCGTCCCATGTACCTTCTCAGCTGTTTGCTTCTAGAAAGGCCTTCCCTTTAGTATCTCTGGATGGTTATTGAGAAGCCAGCTGATGTCACTCTGACCTGTGATTCATTTCTGCTAAAAGTTAACCATGACGTAGATCTATTCAACCTCCTCCCTGTCAACCCTCAAAATAGTGTGACCTGGGAGGCACAAGGTGGAACAGCCCAGAAATCCATCGAGTCGTGGAGTGATGCACTGACTCCTGGAATGAGCGAGGGAGGCCTGCCATCCTGGAAAAGAATTCCTGGAGACTGTCATCTCGCTAATGGTTTATAAAACATTACACAACACAAGCACCTAGTGAAGAGGCCTTAGGCCAGTTAGAATCAGTTCTCAGGCTTCAGGATATTACCCGAGCACTTCTCTTGTGCTTCCTACAGTTCCTGTTCCATGTGTCTTGCTGTTCGATCTACAGACTTTCTTGTTCGGTGCATTTCACTTGGTTTCTGCCCAACCTGAACTTCCTTCTCACTTACAATTGGCATCTCCCGGTTAAAGCAACTCTGATACTGTCTCATATTTCTTGCAGCACCTTGCTCACAGCTGAGATTGTGGTCACATGATACCTTTCTCAGTTACGTGAGGTCAGTTGTATAGAGAATTGGAATTTTTTCCCGAAGACCTCACCTTCAGAAGACACAACTTGTTTTGAATAAAGCACATCCATTTCAGCCAAATTCTTCCTGGTTCTGTCTTTTATGAACATCTATGTCCTGCCCACAGATCCAAGCTTTGATTGTGATCAGATGGATGTGACCACGGTCCGTGTGGTCAGGGTGGTCCAATGCAAGCCAAGCACTGTCCTCGCTTGGGTGAGTGTGTCAGCAAAGAGTGAAGTCCCACCTCAGCCTTCACGTTGAACTTGGGATGTCTGCCCAAGTATTCCTGGTTTATTCTATCCAGAAAAAATTATTTAGGAGCATGTGGTTAGAAGGGAGAAGAGAAACAAGTTTATTAAAAAATAACTGGAAAGAAGAGGCAAAGCATTACCTAATAATTTATTATACTTTAATGAATAATTTCATTCATTCTTTCATTATCATATTTTTTTAGCATCTACTTAAGTCAGACACTGTGTTCATCATATAAGCACCAGTATTATATATGGAATTTTTTATCTTTGGACTGTCATCAATGAATGACTGAATAAATGAACAAAAGCCAGAATTAGAATATAATTTTTAGGCTGTGGAAAGCCTTTAATATTAGTTCACACCAACTCTGATACAGTGTTTTAGAAGGTCTGAAGTGTTTGAGTCACATGTGGCAGTAGCTTTCTGAATTTTTAAAATTTCATTCCACAGAAAAAGATGCTTTAGATCACAACCCAGTGTGTAAACACACACACACATTTCTGTCAATAGCAGGTTTTTTTTAAAAAATTGTTGATCCCAGCCCACTGAGCCTCTTGATGAAAGTGAAAGAGGAGAGTAAAAAGTTAGCTTAAAACTCAACATTCATTTTGGACTCAGAGGGAGAGGGAGAGGGTGGGATGATTTGGGAGAATGGCATTGTAACATGTATACTATCATGTAAGAGTCGAATCGCCAGTCTATGTCCGACACAGGACACAGCATGCTTGAGGCTGGTGCACGGTGATGACCCAGAGAGATGTTATGGGCAGGGAGGTGGGAGGGGGGTTAAAAATAAATAAATAAATAAATAAAGTTATAGTAAAAGGTTAAAAAACAAAAACAAAAAAAACTCAACATTCAGAAAACTAAGATCATGACATCCGGTCCCATCACTTCATGGCAAATAGATGGGGAAACAATGGAAACAGTGTGAAACTTTATTTTGGTTGGGGGGCCCCAAAATCACTGCAGATGGTGACTACAGCCATGAAATTAAAAGACGCTTGCACCTTGGAAGAAAAGTTACGACCAACCTAGACAGCATATTAAAAAGTAGAGACGTTACTTTGCCAACAAAGGTCCGTCTAGTCAAAGCTATGATTTTTTCCAGTAATCATGCAGCTCAGGAAGCAACAGTTAGAAGTGGACATGGAACAACAGACTGGTTCCAAATAGGAAAGGAGTACTTCAAGGCTGTATATTGTCACCCTACTTATTTAACTTATATGCAGAGTACATCATAAGAAACACTGGGCTGGAAGAAGCACAAGCTGGAATCAAGATTGCCGGGAGAAATATCAATCACCTCAGATATGCAGATAACACCACCCTTATGGCAGAAAGTGAAGAGGAACTAAAAAGCCTCTTGATGAAAGTGAAAGAGGAGAGTGAAAAAATTGGCTTAAAGCTCAACATTCAGAAAACTAAGATCATGGCATCCAGTCCCATCACTTCATGGCAAATAGATGGGCAAAGAGTGGAAACAGTGGCTGACTCTCATTTTGGGGGGCTCCAAAATCACTGCAGATGGTGATTGTAACCATAAAATTAAAAGATGCTTACTCCTTGGAAGGAAAGTTATGACGAGCCTAGACAGCATATTTGGAGAAGGCAATGGCACCCCACTACAGTACTCTTGCCTGGGAAATCCCATGGATGGAGGAGGGCAGTAGGCTGCAGTCCATGGGGTTGCTAAGAGTAGGATACGAGTGAGTGACTTCACTTTCACTTTTCCCTTTCATGCATTGGAGAATGAAATGGCAACCCACTCCAGTGTTCTTGCCTGGAGAATCCCAGGGACGGGGGAGCCTGGTGGGCTGCCATCTATGGGGTCGCACAGAGTCAGACACAACTGAAGAGACTTAGCAGCAGCAGCAGCAGGCCCCATATTAAAAAGCAGAGACATTACTTTGTCAACAAAGGTCCGTCTAGTCAAGGCAATGGTTTTCCCAGTAGTCATGTATGGATGTGAGAGTTGGACTATAAAGAAAGCTAAACACTGAAGAATTGATGCTTTTGAACTGTGGTATTGGAGAAGACTCTTGAGAGTCCCTTGGACTGCAAGGAGACCCAACCAGTCCATCCTAAAGGAAACCAGTCCTGAATATTCATTGCAAGGACTGATGCTGAAGCTGAAACTCCAATATTTTGGCCACCTGATGCGAAAAACTGACTCATTGGAAAAGAGCCTGATGCTGGGAAAGACTGAAGGTGGGAGGAGAAGGGGACAACAGAGGATGAGATGGTTGGATGGCATCACCGACTCAATGGGCATGAGTTGGGTAAACTCTGAGAGTTGGCAATGGACAGGGAGGCCTGGCATGCTTCAGTCCATGGGGTCTCAAAGAGTCAGACATGACTGAGTGACTGAACTGAACTAAACCCATTAAATTGGTCTCATGACCATGGGTTGTGACCACAGCTGGCATGACACCACCGTGGGCCACCAAAACAGCAACCCTCTGCCCTGGCTTCACAGGGGAGTCACTGGGAACTTTCTAAAAAAAAAATACAGGGACTTCCCTTGTGGTCCACTGGTTAAGAACTCACCTTCCAATCCTGGGGACATGGATTTGATCCCTGGTCAGGGAACTAAGATCCCACATGCCTCAGGACAACTAAGCCTGCTCACCACAACTAGAGAGAAGCTCAACTGCCTCATCTAAGACCCAACAGAGCCACATAAATAAACAAATAAAATACACAAATAATGATAAATAAAAATTTAAAAATACAGATGCCTGGTCCCCTACCCCAGACCAACTGAACCCAAATATGGAGGTGAGATCTGAGCTTTGCTATTAAACTCCCTGTCTGATTCCCATGAGCAATAAGGGTTAGTATCACCACTCCGCATCTTGGAAAATGTCCTTTTAAAATACACAATTACCACTTTAATCATATCACATGGGCCTACTGAAAATTTCAATAGCATAGATGTTTATGAAATAAAAACTGAGGTACTGGATCAACGCCTTACCTCTCACTTCTGCTGTCTATAGACGAACATTATTAACACTTCCTTCCCCAAAACTCTTGTTGCATATTCGGGAATTCATTGAGATATAGTTTCTACAAGTTTACATTTCCAAATAACTTTAACAATAGGTTTCCAAGTTATAAAAGTTACTGATGGTATTTTGATGAAGATTACTTTGGATTTATGAATTATGAATTAGTTCAGTTCAGTTCAGCCACTCAGTCATGTCCAGTTGCAACCCCCTGGACTGCAGTACACCAGGCTTCCTCATCCACCACCAACTCCCAGAGCTTGCTCAAACTCATGTCCATTGAGTAGGCAATGCCATCCAACCATTTAATCCTCTGTCATCCCTTTCTCCTCCTGCCTTCAATCTTTCCCAGCATTACGGTCTTTTGCAATGAGTCAGTTCTTCACATCAGGTGCCCAAAGTATTGGAGTTTCAGCTTCAGTATCAGTCCTTCCAATGAATAGTCAGGACTGGTTTCCTTTAGGATGAACTGGTTGGATCTCCTTGCAGTCCAAGGGACTCTCAAAAGTCTCTCCAACACCACAGTTCAAAAGCATCAATTCTTTGGCACTCAGTTTTCTTTATAATCCAATTCTCATATCCACACATGACTACTGGAAAAATCATAGCTTTGATTAGATGGACTTTTGTTGGTAAAGTAATGTCTCTACTTTTTAATATGCTATCTAGGTAACTTTTCTTCCAAGGTGCAAGTGTCCTTTAATTTCATGGCTGCAATCATCATCTGTAGTGATTTGGGGAGCCCCCAAAAATAGTTTCTCACTGTTTCCATTGTTTCCCATCTATTTGCCATGAAGTGATGGGACTGGATGCCAGGATCTTATTTTTCTGAAAGTTGAGTTTTAAGCCAACTGTTTCACTCTCCTCTTTCACTTTCATCAAGAGGCTCTTTAGTTCTTCTTCACTTTCTGCCATAAGGGTGGTGTCATCTGCATATCTGAGGTTATTGATATTTCTCCCGGCAATCTTGATTCCAGCTTCTGCTTCCTCCAGCCCAGCATTTCTCATGATGTATTCTGCATATAAGTTAAATAAGTAGGGTGACAATATACAGCCTTGACATACTCCTTTCCAGATTTGGAAACAGTCTGTTGTTCCATGTCCAGATTAATTTTGGGTAAATTGATCTGTTTACAGTATTAAGAAAAAAAAATAGGTCTTTTTATTTATTCAATTACATTTTTATGTCCTTTAAGAAAATATTACAGTTTTAAAAATATATAGGTGTACACATTTCTTATTAAGTTCATTCTAGGTGTTCTTTTTTTTAATACTCTTACAAATGAGGTAGATTGCCTCATTACATTTTATAGCTAAATACTGCCTGTTTACTGAAATGCTGCTGAATGTGGATATTAATTCTGAAATCAGTCCACCTAGCTGAATTACCATCTGTTGTTACAGAATTTCACCCAATTGATTCTTTTGTACTTTCTATGTAAACAACTACATTGTCTGAAAATAGTAATAACTTTGTATCCTCAATTGAGATATTGGTGCCTCATATTTTTCTCTAATTACATGACCAATGCTTTCAAAACAACAAATTTTAATTTGAGATGATTCCAGAAAGTAACATCTATTATAATGACCTATTATTTAATGACATAGAGAAGAATTATATACACTATATATATATAGGCATATTGAGACTGAGGAAAGATAAAACTTGGTAAAATCACTTTCAACAATTTTTTTCAGTTACCTTTTTCTTTAAAAGACTGTCAACTTTAAAGAAAAATATTTTCCCATATTTGTTATTATCACAGCTGAGATTTTATCATGTATCCGTATAACAGAGGCTTCCCAAGTGGCTTAGTGGTAACAAATGTACCTGCCAATGCAGGAGACTTGGGTTTGATCCCTGAATAGGGAAGATCTCCTGGAAAAGGGAATGGCTATTCACTCCAGTATTCTGGCCTGGAGAATCCCATAGATAGAGGAGCCTTGGTGGGCTACCGTCCATGGGTCACAAAGAGTTGGACACGACTGAGCAACTAACACTTTCACACCTGAAACTAATATAATGTGACATGTCAGTGAAAGTCGCTCAGTCGTGTCCAACTCTTGGACTATACAGTCCATGGAATTCTCCAGGCCAGAATACTGGAGTGAATAGCTTTTCCCTTCTCCAGGGAATCTTCCCAACCCAGGGATCGAACCCAGGTCTTCCGCATTGCAGGCAGATTCTTTACCAGCTGAGCCATGTTAATTATGCCTCAAAACAAAACCCAAACCAACAACTCAGCTTCTCACTAGCCACAGGGCTGGTCGCTGCCGTGGGCTCAGCATGGATCCCACACCACTTGCATCGCTGCAGAAAGTTCTACTGGGCAGCAGTGGCTGAGCCATCACTTCCACCACAGAGCCAAGAACTTGACACAGTCACCCTCAGAAAAGCAAAGTCAGGCAGACTTGACTCCACCTCCTCCCGGGCCGGCGCTCCCTATTTCCTGGAGTGACAGCAGTTCTCGGCTGCTGGAGATGGACAGCCTCAAGGTGCCAATCCAGGAAACAGTCTTTTATGCAACATATTTCCATGACAAAAGGAAGCAGTCATGTGGCTGGAGTTGTCCAGACCATGGGTTCAGGGGTCTTTTTATACTTTGTAAAGACAAAACGAAAGAGGCAATAACTCCTGTTTTCCCTTCCATTCAGTTCCTTCAGGGTCCCTGAGCTCCGAGGCAGTATGGGAACCATGCCGTTCTCCTTGCATCCAGCCCACCGCCCAGCTCCCAGGATGGGAGGGGAAGAAAATGACAATGTCACCTTGGCAGGCTGGAGTGCATCAGCTGGCCAGGTGAGGGCCCATGAAGCCAAGGGCCACGGGTGCCAACGTGGGGGGAACCCAGCTCCCCGTTCCCGCTCCCCGCACACCCCACCCCCCTTCCCTTCTGCAGATGGACAGCTGGCCAAGTTCCTTCCCTGGGAACACTGAACTCCTGGGCTCAGCCTCCAGCTCCTGCTCAGAGCCCAGTGTCACCACTGAACTGAGGTCTGAGGGCAACCCAGCAGCCGCTTGCTCTGTCCCTTAAAGAAAACAAAAATAGCAGAGACTTCCACTCCAGAACCTATGCATGGAGCTGAGCCACTGCCTACCTTGGGCCTGGGATGAAGCCCTGAGGAAAAGTCCTGACTGCATGACTGCCCAGAGCTGCTGGAGACCAGAGCTGTGACCTCCTGGAGTTCACAGGACCATCTTCCTTCCATGGAGGCTCTTAAGAAGGAGAATTAGCTGCTGCTGCTTACAGTAACAACAACAATAATAATATAGTGGCACTTTTCACTTTTCCTTCATCAGCTTCCTTAATTCTCACAGCAACCCTGCCTGGAAGTTCTTCTCCTACCTTCATCCTGCAGATGGGGAGACTGGCTTTGTTGTTGTTGTTTAGCTAGTCAGTCATGTCCAACTCTTTGGGACCCCATGGACTGTAGACCACTAGGCTCCTCTGTCCGTGGGATTCTCCAGGCAAGATTACTGGAGTGAGTTGCCATTTCCTTCTCCTGGGGATCTTCCTGACCCAGTGATCGAACCTGCATCTCCTGTGACTCTAGCATTGGCAGGCAGATCCTTTACCACTGAGCCACCTGGGAAGCCCCCTATAAATAATTGCTCGATATTTATTTGAAGGCAAGGTTTTCATGGCCCAAACAGAAGAACCAAAACCCCTACAGTTGAGCAGACAATCCTCTTCAGAAAGCAGACTGTTAATTGTATGGGAAATTTTTTTACCACTGTTTATCTCCCCCAATTTATCTACGTCAAAGAAACCGTAATAATGTGCCATGTTGACAATACTACTTGAATTTGGGGGCAATGTAAGAGAAGCTCGGAGAAAATGAATAACCGTGTTAAGAAAACCCCTAATGCTTTTGCACGTCACTCATCCTAAAAATGCTACAAAAGATACCTGAGAACTGACCTTGAAAGCCAGCTCCTGGGGCCAGCATGTGATTCACTGTGGTCTTACTATTCTCATCAGCCAGGAGGATCTAAGTTATTAATACATTGGAGGGAGCTTTCTGGCTTCCAAGTGATGTCTTTGGTATTAGCTAATCTGGATGTTCAGAAAGCCTGGGAAGATGCGTGATGTGACCTTAGTTCAATCAGAAGGTGATAAAACTCAGGTTCAGGAGAGCATTAAACAACTCACTCAAGGTCATGAGGTCAGAAGGAGCCGCTGCTGCGGATGGAAAAAGCATCCAGAATCCAGATAAGCCAACCATCCCTGACACCCTGGTGAGATGCGGTTCAATGACTCAAGTGTCTTTGATGCTGTCAGAAAGTGAGAGTGCTTCTGAGCTGATTGTTAGCAGGAAAGAGGCTATTTAGATTATTACAGATGTTCAGGCCTGAAAATGAAGGAAATCAGGTAGCTGTGAATTTAATGACTGCATACAGAAATTCCATAATGCCTCAGACTCCCTAGGTCCCAGGCTCACAACTCTTATCATCACAAAGACAAAGGAAGGTGTGAGATTCACCCAGAATCTTTGGGTCCTCATAACTTTGGGTCCTCATAATGACTCACAGGGCTTCCCTGGTGGCTCAGACCGTAAAGAATCTGGCAAGAGACCTGGGCTTGATTCTTGGGTCGGGAAGATTCTCTGAAAGAGTAAGTGGCAACCCACTCCAGTATTCTTGCCTGGAGGATCTCATGGACAGAGGAGCCCGGTGGGCTACAGTCCATGGGATTGCAAAGAGCAACTAACACTTTCACTTTTCAATGACTCATAACTGTGGAGTGAGATTCCATAATGAATCAACCAGGCTGGAAGGAGGAGGCTGAAAATTCTCAAGCCAGGAACTTTGCAAACTTGCTGACAACAGAGTTCACGGCCAAGTTCCCTCTTTACCCCAAAGTCACTGGAGTCTGCATGGACAAGAAGAGCAAACACTGATCTAAAATGTTTTCTAGTCAATTGACTCTAAACAAAGAAAAGTACCATTGAATTTGGTAGCTGACATTTTGTGACCTGAACAGGCTGGTGGCACCACTGCCCGGCCAGTTCCTGACAATTGTTAGTAAAACTGGGCACAGCAAAGGAAAAACTCTTCCACTCAGTACATGAGCACTTGAAAGTGAAGTCACTCAGTCGTGTCCGACTCTTTGTGACCCCATGGACTATAGCCTACCAGGCTCCTCCGCCCGTGGGATTCTCCAGGCGAGTACTGGAGTGGGTTTCCTTCTCCAGGAGATCTTCCCAACCCAGGGATCGAAGCCGGGTCTCCCGCATTGCTGCTGCTGCTGCTAAGTCGCTTCAGTCGTGTCCAAGTCTGTGTGACCCCATAGACAGCCTCTACCAGGCTCCTCTGTCCCTGGGATTCTCCAGACAAGAACACTGGAGTGGGTTGCCATTTCCTTCTCTAGTGCATGAAAGTGAAAAGTGAAAGTGAAGTTGCTCAGTCGTGTCCGACTCTTAGGGACCCCATAGACTGCAACCTACCAGGCTCCTCTATCCATGGGATTTTCCAGGCAAGAGTACTGGAGTGGGGTGCCATTGCCTTTTCTGCTCCCGCATTGCAGGCAGATGCTTTACCATCTGAGCCACCAGGGAAGACTCAAGTGAAAGTGAAATCACTCAGTCGTGTCCGACTCTTTGCGACCCCATGGACTGTAGCCTACCAGTCTCCTCAGTCTATGGAATTTTCCAGGCAAGAATACTGGAGTGTGCTGCCATGCCCTCCTCCAGGGGATCTTCCCGACCCAGGGATCAAACCCACGTCTCTTATGTCTCCTGCATTGGCAGGGGAGTTCTTTACCACTCATGCCAGTTGTGTGGCCTGGGAGGAGGAGAAAAAGAAAGGCAGAGAAGGAAGGGGAGGAGAAGACATAGATGGATCTCTAGGGGTCATTTTTGGGGAAAGAGGAAAAATATTCAAACAAGAATTTTAGAAATCTTTGCTTTATAATGTAAGATGCAATTCCCACCTTTGTCTTCTGGCATCCAAACTTTTTTATAAGAATCTTCAACGGGATCTTGTGTGTGTGTGTGTGTGTGTGTGTGTGTGTTGATATAACAATGTACTGAGACTGACCTTAAGATGAAGACTTACTGGATACATTCAAATTATATGTGTTGTGGAAGTTCTCTTACATAATTTTCACATGTGTGTGTCTTATCTCACTCTAAATTATGTACCCATACTTCCTGAGAGGATAACTGAGGCCACATAATTATCCTCTGTATCTAGCATATAGGCTATCAGTGTCTTACATACGAGAAAGTGAAAAGTTAAAGTGTCAGTAGCTCAATCGTGTCCAACTCTTTGTGACCCCTGGACTCTAGCCCGCCAGGCTCCTCTGTCCATGGAATTCTCCAGGCAAGAATACTGGAGTGGGTAAGCCATTCCCTTCTCCAAGGGATGTTCCCAACTCAGGGATCAAACCTGGGTCTCCTGCACAGCAGACAGACTCTTTACTGTCTGAGCCACCAGGGAAGCCCCTTATATATGAGAAATACCCATTAAATATTTCATTGCTTGATTGATAGGAAGAGCATGTTTGCCAAGTACTTTATTTATAATATATAATTATATTTATAATTATTACAATTATTCTGAAATGACAATGAGGAGCCAATATTTTACAACAGAAGAGAATCAAGGATGTCAGCAAAAGGACACATTTTGGTTGGGATTTTTTTTTAAAGATACTCTATTTGGTGAGGCATAACCATGTTCCTATTAACTTTGGAAAGAAACACTTTGTACTCGGTCTTAAGCTAAGAGAAACAGGACTGCCTATAAGCCACTGGGTGCAATTGCTGGCATGACTTTCCAGTCAAATTTCCAAGCAGAACAGTCTCTAAGAGGGCCCTGCCTCAGGCTTTGGAAGGTTATCTTAGGGGAAATGAACTGTGGTCTAAGAGGACACTGAGCGGATGGATGCTGGTAAATCTTTAACAACTGACTTCAGGGGAAAAAAAAAAAAGGCCTGGTCTGCACTGTGTGCCAATATCAGTGGTGTAAGGACTCTCAAAATGGCAGATCTCAAGCTGCCCACAGGGCATCGCCGAGTACAGAACTAGAAAGAAAACAGGCAGAATGAGCTCTCGGATCCAGTACAAGCGAGCTCCAGGGCCCACAGATTCTGAGGCTGTCCCCACGGGGATGACCAAAGAGCAGGTCTACGAACTACAGAGGAAGGCGGGGATTTTGTGTGTGTGTTTTCTTTCAGAAACATGAGACTGAGATCAGAAAAGTTACACAAGGCACCAAGAACTATTTTCAAAGCATTACAGAAAAAAAAATATATATGAATACACACACCAGGCCATTCAGCCAGCTGACAAAGCATCCTTTCATACAGTATTAGGGGTTGCAAAGACGTCTCAAATTTCATTACCGCACCGGGCTAACATGAGTACTAGGAGAGCCAGAACAGCACAATTACGCATGGTTAAGACCTTGCAGGTCGTCCACTGGCTCCTTCGAGGCAGGAGGTTTTATTCTGATGAGCATAGAATGAGGCGTGCGCCAGCATCTGCACTTAGGTCAATCATCTGAAGATTTCTCATCCGCCTCGCCACATCCTTTTGCATCTGACACGCCGTTAGAGCATTGGAACGCTCTCTCGTGCCGGTTCCCCCAGGGCCCAACTAAGTTGTGCTGACATGCGTGCGCTCGGTGACCCGCAAATCAGTGAACAAGCTTCAAACAACTAAGAGCTTGTAAATCACGGCAGTTTGTTTAAAGCAATCTCCTCGTTCCAAGTGGTGTGAGTGTGTGAGCAGGCACACACCTGCACACCTGCTCTCCATCCCCAAAGCCCACTCCCATCTACTGCCTGAAACCACAGAGAGCAGAGAAACAGATGGGGGCCCCCAAAGGGCTCCTCTTCATTTCCATCACCTGATCTTCTTTTCCTAAATCTTAAGAACAATATTCCCCAGGAATCTGAAAACAAAGACTAGATTCCAAAATAATTACTGTGAATGTATATGGCGAACCTCTCTCTTTCAGTTAAGCCCAAAGAATTTCATGATGTAAAATATGCTTACTACTGGAGATTACATATATTTCACTTGGGGGCAACTTTACAGAGCAGGATGTTGCAGCTTCCTGGTGTCAGCTATTTTCTCTTTTAAAGTTCTGTGTGTGTGTGCATGCATGTGCAGTGCCAGCTTTATCTGTGTGTGTGTGCATGCTCTGACTCTTTGAGACCACATGGACTGTAGCCCACCAGGCTCCTCTGTCCATGGGATTCTTCAGGCAAGCATACTGGAGTGGGTAGCCATTCCTTTCTTCAGGGGATCCTCCCGACCCAGGAATCGAACCCACGTCGTCTCTTACGTGTCCTGCATTAGCAGGTAGGTTCTTCACCAGAGCCACCTGGGAAGCCCTTATGAAGGTGAAAAAAATACCCAATCAAAAAGCACTTTTTAAAAATATGAAATACATATTTTATCATATTTTATATGGATTCTAAGCTTCTTTTCTTATATTGAAACCAAGAGGTATCATAAGCCAAGTTTATATTATTTCCCCTGAATATACTGCTTTAACTCACCCACGCTAGAGCTCATTTGCTATTTCTCTACCCACTCATGAAATCTCCCAAGATTGTACTACGGTTTATCCCTGTCAGTTTGACATTTCACTTCCATCTTTAATTTCAGAGATGTCACTGTGTACTTTCTGATCCAAATCACTCATAAAACTATTAAATAAACTCGTAACATGTTTCCATCCGGAGGAGCAAATATTTTCCAATGCTTTTGATTTCCTATTAAGCCAATTCTTTATCTACAGCAAAACAAAATACGACGCCCAGTTGCCCTCTGACTGGTGGCAAATGACTATTCCACGGTTTTTCACCAGCATTCTTTCTCTTATAAAGAGAGAACATTATGTAGTGGAAAGACTAGCTTATGAAGCTAAACCACATGTGTGGGTGTTCACCAGAGGCCTGACCCAGCACCACTGAGCTGCCGTTTCCTCATCTGTAAAGTAAAGGTAACACACCAATCCTTAGAAAGGAGGCAATGACCCTTTAAGATCAAGCAGAATCAACATCGGTTTCCCAGGTGGCGCTAGTGGTCAAGAGCCTGCTTGCCAATGCAGGAGGCTTTAGAGACGCAGGTTCCATCCCTGGGACGAGAAGATCCCCTGGAGAAGGAAATGGCAACCCACTCCAGTATTCTTGCCAGGAGAATCCCAGGGGCAGAGGAGCCTGGCAGGCTACAGTCCAAAGGGTCCCAAAGAGCTGGACGCAACTGAAGTGACTTAGCACAGCATGGCACATAATGAATGTCAAGCTGTGTATCTTACGGTACATTTTCTATATCTCACGGTAGATTTTCAATACATACAAACTATCCTTATAAATATCTGAAGCCCGGAAGCATTAATTTGCTGCAGACTTCTTGGAAATAAAATACATGGACAATGTTAACCATATTCCAAATGTAAAAAAAGTAAAAACCATGCTCCAGCGACACAAATAACTTGCTTCTTTTTTTCACTTTTATTGCACTGTCAGGTTCGATAAAGCAGCAACATACTTTAATGTTCAAAACTGATAGATAATGATGGCACATTTCAAACTCCAACAAACATGCAGGCTTCATTCTCCACAGGAGCAGTGGTCCCTTTGAGGGAGTCTCTGAGATCTTTGATAGGAAAGAAGTGTGGGGTCCCGAGTGGTGATAGTGAGGGTGATGAAGCCGGCAGGAGGGTCCATTCCAAGCCTGCACTCCATCAGCGTTGTCCTTTACAAACCACAGACAAGCTGTTGGTGTGACTCGGTGGTGACAGTGTGCCGTCTGACGTGCGGATCTGTCGCGGGGAACGCACTGCCCGGCTCCAGTGGAGATCGGCTACTGGTCTGGAAGGAGTTTCACATTCTTTGAGATCGTGGGTCATAACCATAACTCCATGAGTGCTGGGCAGAGACCGTTTCAACCTGAAAAGAGCTTTAGACATTCTCTGGCTGGGGATTTCTTAAGCGGAGTAAATGCGTGTGTGGCGTGGAGGGTCGCAGGGGGTGGGGGGGGGGAGCATCCAATTAATCAGGGAAAATGGAACTAACTAGGGGAAGGGAGGGCTTCCCTAATGGCTCAGCAGTAAAGAATCTACCTGCAATGTAGGAATCACAGGAGACTCAGGTTTAATCCCCGGGTCAGGAATATCCCCCGGGGGAGAGAATGGCAACCCACTCCAGTATTCCTGCCTCGGAATCCCATGGACAGAGAGGAGCCTGGCGGGCTGCAGCCCACGGTCGCAAAGAGTCAGATGTGACTAAGCACATGCACCCAGGGGAAGGGGAAGACTGATGTGAGGGAAGGAGGGGCGGCGGTGTGTGTGGTCTGTTAGTCAATCAGTCCTGTCGGACTCTTGGGACCCCATGGACTGTAGCTCGCCAGGCTCCTCTGTCCATGGGATTCTCTAGGCAAGAATCCTGGAGTGGGTTGCCACTGCCTTCTCCATAAGATCTTCTGGACCCAGGGATCGAGTCCAGAAGATAACCCGGGTCTCTTGTATTAAAGGCAGATTCTTTACCATCTGAGACACCAGGGAAGACCTAGGTGGGACGGAGGAACCAAGGGAATGTCTTCATTATCTCCTTTCTCTTCCTCCTTTTTTTTTTTTTTTTAATTTTGACCATTTTTTTAAAGATTTTTTTGATGTGGACCATTTTTAAAATCTTTGTTGAATTTGTTACAATATTGCTTCTGCTTTATGTTTTGGCTTTTTAGCCACGAGGTATGGGAGATCTTAGCTCCCCGACCTGGAGAAGGCAATGGCACCCCACTCCAGCACTCTTGCCTGGAATATCCCATGGATGGAGGAGTTTGGTGGGCTGCAGTCCATGGGGTCGCTAAAAGTCGGACATGACTGAGCGACTTCAATTTTACTTTTAACTTTCATGCATTGGAGAAGGAAATGGCAACCCACTCCAGTGTTCTTGCCTGGAGAATACTAGGGACGGGGGAGCCTGGTGGGCTGCAGTCTACAGAGTCGCACAGAGTTGGACACAACTAAAGTGACTTAGCAGCAGCAGCAGAGCAGCTCCCCAGTCAGGGACTGAACCCTCACCCCCTGCGCTGGAAGGCAAAGTATTAGCCACTGGACTGCCAGGGAAGTCCCCACTCTCCCTTCCTCTTAAAGAAGTTTCCCATCATCACTTATGTGCTATCTTGCTAGCTGCCTACTTCCAGAAAGTTGCACTGTCAGGTTTGATAAAGTAACAGCATTCTCTAATTTTCACTGTTGATAGATGGTGATGACTCATTTCAAACTCCAACCGACACGCAAGCTTCGTTCTCCATATAGGCGATGGTCCCTTTTAAGGCTAACGTGCCAGCTGCATATTTCTGCCTATTTTCAGACCCTTGCACTGACTCCTATAATTGTCATCGGATCCTAAAGGACATAGAAGGATTTCTTCCTAGAGGAAAGGAGATAGAACTGCAGCCAGTTCTTTAAGGACTATATTTGTTTGCGCAGCAGTAGATTTCTCTCCAAGTCACTGAGTCATCTTCCCAGACACAGAACTGAAACCTTCTTTTCTTTTTATTTGGAGATTGACATTCTCATATACCATTTCATAATAATGTGTTCAAAGGGCACATTTAAAATATATGAAATGTATATGAAATAAAGTCACTGAGAACTAGAGATATTAGGAGCCTCAAGCCAACAGCCTGGCTTAATAAAGAACCACAATAACTTGCAAAATAGAAATTCAGACTAGAGCCCGAAAGGAGTCCCTCTCTCACTCTTATCCGCCTGAGTTCTAATATTTTCAGGTGCTGCCACAGGGAAGAATCTTTAACTAGATCATTTCAAAATTATTTCTCCCCTCTTAAAAATGTGCCGTGTGGAATAAACTGCATCGAATTCAAAATAACAGTGACTTCATATCTGTGGTGGCTGCCTCTTATACCACGCTGAGGCTGGCACAGCATCAACAATTCTGATGGCTTCTTGGAAGACCAACATTTCTCTTCGAGGCACTTACTGTTACTTTTCGAATGTTTGTGAAACCATTACCCTATCATGCGTGCTAAGTCGCTTCAGTCATGTCCAACTTTTTGTGCCCATGGACTGTAGTCTGCCAGGATTCTCTGTCTGTGGGATTCTCCAGGCGAGAACACTGCACCTTAGGGAATTTTGTTCAATGAAACTAAATTTATGTTTCTATTATCCCCAAACATGTGCCTTGGTAGGAATCTACTAAAAGGAGAATGGAAAGTGTTCCAGGGGTGGTGTGCAGCATGGGAGTCTGTCCTCCAAATGTTGTTGTTGTTCCGTCACTAAGTTGTTTCGACTCTTTGTGACCCCATGGACTGAAGTACACCAGGCTTCCCTGTCCTTCACTATCTCCTGGAGCTTGCTCAAACTCATATCCGTCAAGTTGGTGATGCCATTCAACCATCTCATCTTCTGTCATCCCCTTCTCCTCCCGCCTTCAATCTTTCCCAGAATCAGGGTCTTTTCCAATGAGTCGACTCTTTGCATCAGGTGGCCAAAGCATTGGAGCTGCAGCTTCAGCATCAGTCCTTCCAACAAATATTCAGGGTTGATTTCCTTTAGGATTAACTGGTTAGATCTCCTTGCAGTCCAAGGAACTCTTGAGAATCTTCTCCAGCACCACAGTTTGAAAGTGTCTATTCTTTGGCACTCAGCCTTCTTTATGGTCCAACTCTCACAAATAAAGATTTGTAAACAATAAGAAAAAAGCTCTGGCTTTCCAGTTAAAAATTACAATCGGCGAAGCACCCACAGCTTTCATTACAAGCAGGCACTTAAATGAGTCCTTCACTGCTTTTTCCCACCCACAGCCCCTGGAAGCTTTAAAGGGGTCATAACTCAGAGGTCACTGTGGCTTCCTAAACTCTTAGGAACCACATCAAACCAGGCTAAACTCTTGATGGAAGTTAACCTTGAATTCCTGTTCTTGTGGCCACTTTTTCACTCAGTGTCTTGAGAAACAGATGAGAAATTCAGCTTCTGACTCAACACTCACACACACACACACCACTATACAAAGCCAGCCCTATTGAAGGCTAGAGGATCATGAGGAAAGGTCACATATTCAACACATGTCAAGTGACAGAGCATCCCACAGTACATGTTCCTGTCCTTAAATACCCTTTTGGCCATTCTTTGTCCACCATCTCCATTGAGGAGGCTTCTCACCACCCTTTCCTCATGTCTTACCCAGCCCCCTCTCCCCATTCCCACCCCCTCGGCTTCCTGGACCGTCGTCTGAATTCTTCCCCTCAACTCTTCCTGCATGAGTGCAGGGTGGTTCCACCCTCTCCAGGTCCTGCCCTCACATGCACAGAGGTGCCAGACATACACAACAGCATCACAGGTACAGGGACCCATTCCCTCCTGACAATGTGGTTGCACACATCACTGTCCCATCACACAGTACACATTTTCCCTAAGTTTGGGTGTTTTTAATCGTTTTAAAAACATTCTGCCTCTTTTTGCCAGAGACCATCCAGTACTTTTGCAGCTTATAAGGCTTCAGTTTCACATTTCATTGACAGAACAAATAAACTTATTTGCTCCCCAAATGGAAATTTTATAGAAGGATACATTTTCCCTTTCACAATTTGACTGATAGATAAATTGCTTGCAGTAAGACTGATAGTAATTTATCTTCTTTATAGACCCTGATTGTGTTGCCATGAAGCTCTGATGAATAAAGGTAGAGTTTCAGGTGGCTTTGAGAAGCTTAGAAAAACACACGCTCCCATAGCTGAGGGTCAAGGAACTACCATTAATCAATGCCTGACTCTGTGCTAGGTATTTATATCTACATCCTTAAAGTCACAATGTAATTAGTATTCTGTAAAGCAATTATCCTTCAATAAAAAAATAAATTAAAAGGAAAAAAAGAAATGTTCTAAACACATATGCTTAATAACTATCTCAGGTTATACTAGTGGCATCATTTTTAGTATCAAGTGACTTTTTAAAAAATATTGTGTTCCTATTTAATAGTTATGTCTTCTGTCATGCTGGAATTTATCCTTTTTACAACTTTTCAAGTATCAGGACCAAATTTTAATGCCAAACACTTTCATGGACTACTGTAAATTGAGGGGGAAAGTCCAAATGCCCAAAACCCATGGTACCTTTAACAACATGTTCAAATTAATGTGCATTTTTGAATCACGACTGTGCTCACATCAGTCCTCCAGTCTCTCAGAGTGGACTGTTAGGAGAAGACTCAAAGGAGGTGACATCTGAGCTGAGATGGGAAGAAGATCAGAGCAACAGCCAGTGTAAAGGTCAGAAGGTGAGAATGGGCCTGCAATGATCAAAGCTGAGAAAAAGGCCAGTGTAAATGAGCAGGGTCAGCTTTCAAGAGGCGGCTGGGCCCAGACATCACAGGGCTGTGAAGTCCAGGCGAGGAGACTGGCCTTGATGGTAAGTGCAATGCAGGCCATTGGGGGATATCAGTAGGGGGTGGCATTGACCTGATTTCAGATTTTACAAGATTGCTCCAGCTGCTGTGAGGCAAGAGAGTGCAGGATTAGGGGGGCAGCAGGAGGTCTGTCAGAAGGTACCCCCACCACCTGCCCTGGTCCAGGGGAGAAAAGATGGGGTGTGGCCTAGAGGAGGAGCAGGTAACACCGGGTACTCAGTGTACACACGATGAGACCACATGCATAGCAAGAGTTTGTCTCCAGGGGACACTGGGGTGCCACGTATGGAAACATGGTCTCCTTTCAGTAACGCCGGCTTTAAAATGCTGCAGAGGGCCTGTGGGAGAAACATGGCTCCTTTGCATTTAGAGGCGAACTTGCCAAAGTCTCACATGAACTATTTTCATCTGCAGAATACTGGAAGTAATTCTTTCACCTTGGTGCCTGAGGAGGCTCAATTAGTGAATGCTTATAGGGTGGTTAAAAGGGAAAAATGAAAAAATGTTAAAATGTCAACTGTGACTCTGTCTAATTGTATTGGAAGTACTTAACTCTGAAGCTTGCTGAGACTTCCTCCTCCAACCAACAGCTATTCTCCGGGGATGGTGAGAAGGCAGGAGCGGCCTTTTCTAACTGCAATCAAAAGTCCATTCGTCACTTCACGCCATTTTCAGGGAAGTGAAGTGAATTCGCTCAGTCGTGTCTGACTCTTTGCTACCCCATAGGCTGTAGCCTACCAGGCTCCTCTGTCCATGGGATTTTCCAGGCAATAGTACTGGAGTGGATTGCCATTTCCTTCTCCAGGATATCTTCCCAACCCAGGGCTCGAACCTGGGTCTTCCGCATTGTAGACAGACGCTTTACCGTCTGAGCCATCAGGGAAGTGGTATAGGAATCAAGTCCTGTAGAGAAGCGCTTCATTATCGTCTGGAAAACCATGTTAGATGGTCATTTTTATGAGAAAAAGAGATATGCGGTGAAATACCACATCTTCAGTATCATTAGAGAAGAATTCCTTCCAGATAAGTGGCTGCCTTGAAACACCTGTTTAGTTGCTCAGTTGTGTTCCACTCTCTTTAACCCCATGGACTGTAGCCCACCAGGCTTCTCTGTCCATGGAATTTTTGAGGCAAGAATATTGGAGCAGGTTGCCATCTCCTCCTCCAGGGAATCTTCCCAACCCAGGGATCAAACCCACGTCTCCTACATCGCCTGCACTAGCAGGCAGATCCCTTGCCTTAAAGCATCAAAGTAGTTTTATTTTAACTACTGCTGATGGATATCTCTTTCAAACGTAAGGCACACACCTCCCCACACATGGGGAGGTGTCTTAGCTATGACTGAACCTTTTCTCCACTTTTCAGGGTCACAAGTCACACGGTGAGTCATGACTTGTGATGTTGCTGAGTGCTTCTCCTCCACAAGCTGTCACATTTCTCAGCATCCTCTACTGCTAAGCACTCGCCTCTTGCGGCCTCTTTGTGGGTCTTCTGTCTTTTCCCTTGCAGCCAGGTCATCCATCATCACAGACTGTAACCGTCATTATTTTTGCTCCGGAAACTCCTCATTTGTTATTTTAAATCTGCTGCAGACTGGATAACTAGTTCACAAAGCTGTGAGCATTGTGTGCGACATCAAGAGTGAGTGGGTTCTGAGTGAGGGATGAGGCATCTCTGTTTTGAGTTAAAGTGCTTTGAACTTTAGCACGTGTCATTTCACAAACCAAAAAACACGAAGAAGTGATGCGTCTTCACCAGCCACTCTCACTATATTTGTTTCCTGTGGTTGCTGTTCCCGCAATTTACTGTCATCATATTGGCTTAGAAACACACAAATCTATTACCCTACAGTTCCGGAGATGGTGTGAAGAGGGTCTCACTGCACGCGGGTCGAGGGGAGAGCAGAGTTGGTATTCCTTTCAGAAGATGCTGCTTCCCTAGGCTCACAGCTTCCTTCCATCTTTAAAGTCAGCAGGGAGGCAGCTTTGAATCTCCCTGACTCTCACACTCTGCCTTTGTCGTCACCTCTCCTTTTCTGAGCCTATTAAGGACTGTAGTGATGATGTTGGGCCCATTCGGATAATTCAGGATAATCTCCTTGGCAAGGGGTCCTTAACCTCATCTGCCAGGTGAGGTACCAGAATCACACAGTCTGGAGGGAATTAGGATGCACACATTTCCCATCAACTTTCAGGTGTTGCTGAAGCTGCTGGTTCTCAGTTCACACTCTGAGCAGCAAAGGAAAAGGCTCAACCTGCCATCCTTCTGTTTCATTGGGCAAACTTGCAGGAAGTGGACACGATTAAGTGGGCAAGGCTTCCGTGACCAGTGTGATCGTGCAGACTGCTGTCTCTGTGAACTTCTACAGCAGTTACTTTTTGTCTTCTTGTTTGATACTCAATAAATATTGCCTTATACGATTAGTTAGCATTCTGTGTTATCTTATTTACCAAACAAAACTACAAATGCCTAGAAATCTAGACAAACCTTGATCAATTTCTTCATATATTTAGTTCCCAAATTCCAACTCTGTACCTTGTACCAGGTAACTGCCCAAGAAATATTTGTTGACTATTTATGGATTTCCTTAGTAGGGGCTGTGGACCTATTAAAATTAGTTGGAATCACAAAGAGATGGAAATATGACTTTTGCTATGAAGCTAAAAATTTAAATCAGGTAAGTTTATAATTAGGTTTACATTCAATAAAGAGACAGAATGTGTATGTCTGTGTTAATAAACTGGATTAATTACATAATGGGATTCTTTTAAAAGTAGGATAATTGAATAAAGGAGAATTTCAGAGCACCTGGACCTCTAAACTGCTTCACAATTACAGAAGGATTACATAAAACTGTATATCCCTATTAAAAATAAATTAAACAATAATCATGAATATTATCCAAAATAATAAAAGAACAGTGAGTAGCTGCTTGATGTGAATTATCGGGAACATTTTCATGATTGTTCTTTAATTAATTGCTCCATAATCTGAAAGCTTTCTCTGCCTCTCAGCATGCAGTGCAGCCTAATACAGAGTTTCCTTCCCCGAACTCACTAACAGTCAGCTTGATACATCATGGCAATGAAAAGAGTACTGAGTTACATAGGAAAATCACCTACATGTGACTGCCCCTTGTAATTCAGTACGGAATTACATCCTGCAATTAATATGAAGACCGCTGTCTGAATGACCACCATCTCTCCAGGGACCATCACTTCCCATCTGTGCTCCCTGGGAAGAGAGTTCCTGGCACAGCCCCTGAGGCAAGGCTGAGGACCCGCCCAGCTCTGATCTCGCTCCAGCAGCACATTGTGGAGATGCTGCTCCAAGCGGCGCCCCGGTCCCAGTGCCAGCGGAGAGGAAGTCTAACCACAGCTGACTTTTCACTTTGCAGAAGTGTCAATTACCCAGCCATTCTTTAATAAGCACTGTTAAGCATCTCTTCATGGTTAAGTGCCATGCTGGGCTCTAGAAGGGGTTGCATGGACAGGATCTCCATCTTTGAGAACCCAAACTCCACTACAATGAGGCTGTGAAGGGGCTGGGGCTTCATCTGGCCTGCTCACACTGGATCCCCACATCCAGGCGAGTGTTTGGCTTATCATAGCTGGATGGAGGGAGCGGGGGAGGGATGGATGGATGGATGGATGGGTTAGTGGGGAGCACAGACGCATACATCATTAACTTCTGGTTAATACAGAACTTCTTATAAACTCACACCAAAGCTACAATTTATGGAGCCTTCACAAAGCTACGTTCCAAGTACTGTCCTACAACCTCTCTGCAAGTTACCTATTTTAATTCTGACACGCACCTCTGAGTGGCTGTGATTATCACACCATTGCTTGTGTAAGGAGCTGGTGTGAAGAGCAGCCATCCCTTGTGCCCGAGCTCACACCCTCAGTGATAAAGTGATGACTCAAACTTAGGTCTTCTGACTCTAGGTCTCTTAACTGCCTCACTATACTGGCCTCTCCCAGCTTTCACAAAAGCCAGAGGCTTCCAAATTGTGGCTCAAAATTAAAAAGGGGGAGAAAGGTGAGTAATTTGCTGCCATGGGGTATGCTAAATAAACATCATAGCAAAAGCAATCTTCATTGTCTTGTGAGATCGTGCTGCCTTCCTTGGGGTTTGCCTACAGTCTGAGCCCACGAACAACCAGGATGAAGATCTGGGCTGACTTATCTGTTGGTTAGAAGAGTCAAGATGTCACAGTATTTCTTGGAGAAAATTGTTATTTCCAGAGTTGGCAAGAGCCTGGTGGTGCTCCTTCTTCAAGACAAGCTACAAAAGAAAACTTTACCTTCAGCAGTTTTTAATACCAAAAATCCGCTATTGACAGCAGAGCTGTAGAATCGGGGCAAGAAAAAGGTCAACATTTCTTTAAAAGTGACATTTTTCAATGCAATCATTTCCAAACAATATTACAACTTACAACTGTATGTGGTCAGTCAAGTCTGACTCTTTGCAGCCCTATGGACTGTAGCCAGGCTCCTCTTTCCATGTAACTTTCCATGCAAGAACACTGGAGTGGCTTCCCATTTCTTATTCTAGGCGATCTTCCCATCCAGGGATTGCTCCTGCATTGACAGGCAGATACTTTACCATTTGAGCCACCTAGGAAGCCCCTATAATTGTATATTAAAGGACAGAAAAGGCCAGCATATGTGCCACAAACACTTGAAATGAATCAAGAGATTTACAAATTTGGAAGATTTACTCTACAGACTATGTACCCACCACTTAGCTTGGGAGGTGATTATAGAGCTGTGGTTGTAGGGTCTGCAGAGGGGAGGTCCGCATGAAGAGAAGAGGCTGGGGACCTTAAACAGTCAGAAAATCCCCAGAGTACCAAGCTCTTGAGATGCCAAGGAGGCAAGGCTTATAGAAAGAAGTGGGATGACACCCTAGACAAATTTCTCCTCCCTTAAAATCTGCCGAGCTAAAGGCTGCATTTTTTTCGAATCCCTCTTCTCTTCTCTTCTATACAAACGCTAAGGCGTTTGCCACATTGCTTGGCCCCACAAAGCACCAAGGAGTGTGTCTCTGGACATTGTGTGATGGCCAGGGTGGGCTGCGCCAGGGAGCAGGAGGGATGTTTATTTAAATCAGTTGGGAGCAGTGGTCCTCAACGTCATTCCCAGATCCGCAGCCTCTGCTAGACCAGGGAGCTGCAAATATTTTCTGTGAAGAGCCAGAGAGCAAATATTTTAAGCTTTTTGGGCCAAGAGGCAAAACTGAGGATATTATGTGAGTACTTATATAACAAGGGAGGAAATCAGCATCCTCAGTTTGACGGATGAAATTCAAGCCATCACGTTGGCTATACATTTTTATAATCTAGATCCATTAATACTAATGAGAAGAATGAAATCATTTTTGCAGGAAACAGCATTTTGCTTAATCGGGGTTCAAAGATAGTATCCCCTGTCAGGGAATCAATTGCAAAAGTTCATCCACAAGAACCGTTACTAGGTTGCTCCTGTTCAGTCCTGTCCAACTCTTCCCAATCCCAGGGACTGTAGCCCACCAGGCTCCTCTGTCCACAGGATTCTCCAGCCTAGGATGCTGGTGTGGGTTGCCATTTCCTTCTCCAGGGGACCTTCCCAACCATTCTGAACCCAGGGATCAAAACCGCATCTCCAGAGTCTCTTGCATTGCAGGCAGTTTCTCTACCCCTCTCTACCCCTGAGCCATAGGCGCCTTGCCAAAGCAGGGGGCAAAACAGATCTAGCCCTTGGGCTAGACGTGCGAACTTCCTAGAAACACAAATTAGAAGGTCCTACTGAATTAGAAGATGTGGAGGTGGGGCCAGATACCTGCCTCTTAACAAGCCCTTCAGGTAATTCTGAGGCCTCCTAGCATTTGAGTACCAGTGGTGCACATGTTGAAGGGCCAGAATTAGCCCCGCCCACTCTGTTATTACCATGGTAACAGCCATTTCTCAGTCATTCAGTCATCGCCTTCTGCCCTACTTTTCCTTTGCCATTATTTTAATGAGTTTGGGTGTATACTTTTATTTTAAAATAACCTTTTGAGTCTTAGGCAACTCATTTAGGAAACATGGCATGCCCATGTCTGCTCAGAGATATCTAAGCAGAGGAGCAGGAAGTCCTCTGGGAAAAGGCTCAGAGCCCAGGAGGAAGAAGCATTTCTAACCAAAGCCAGAAGAAGGTCTCAGACATTTTGCTCTCAGTAGGTAACCCGAGAGATTGGTGATGGAAGTGCTGACTTTTCACCTTTTCAATTGTTGCTCCAAGCCACCTCTGCTCAGTTAAAAATAAACGGGGCTACAACATAGGTGCTGTGTTTTGATTTGAAGGGGTGGTCTCAGTGTGATCATTTCATACAATCCATAAATAATGTTTTCGTAGCAAACTCAGAAGGAAGAAACACACAGACTGTCACCTGGGTTCATTCTCACTCTGACTCATCTTTCTCTCTCCGATGCTGCCTTGATTTCTCCATGTTTACAATGGAAATAATCCATCAAAGAGCACTGATGGGGCTGCCTTGAAAATAAACCCAGGTGTGTGAAGATCTCTGCCACTGACAAATTCTGAGAATTATTATTAGGTGGTACTGTCCTAACAGACGGACAAGATGATGTCTGACAAGAGGAGTGCACAGCACCTTATTACTCATGCGGTGTTGCTCCCGGGGCTGCGCAGACTGCTCCGTGGTCCATCTGGCACCTTTCCGGCATACTGCATCTTTTGCTGAACATTCAAATAGCTCTTTAGACCCACTGGCCAGGATGCGTCTGTCAACATCTGAATTAGGTTCCCTACCCCTGAAATTCAGGTTAGTTGAGTGACTTGGGGGTAGGGGTCCAGAGGGGAAGGGGGAGGGATGTTATCTCCAGAAAGCTGTGGTCAGTCTTCCAAGACCCACATCCAGATGTTTCCTATTAATACTGGTTGACTGATCAAATTCACTGGATGAAATCTAGGAAGTCCCAAAGAGCCAGACCCAAGTGGATAAGGGGTGTATTTTTAGGATACTCACTTTCCTAGTTTAGAATTATGGGTGTAAAGCCAGGAAGACTGTAGCTGTAAGAAGGGAGCCCTGTATTCTCCGGCTTTAAAGGTTTTGCCCAAGGCAAGGAAGGAACTTAACACGCTTTCGGAAGCTTAGAATCCTGCTCCTTCTCAGGAATCTTCCTGGAGCCTAAGCTTCAGCACAAATGATGCCAAGGAAATACATCCACACCCACAAGGACTGGCCATGTTGGTGGATCGATTGGAGGCACTTTAAAAAGAGAAGCAGGAGGAGGAAAGTTTAGGATGTGTATCCTAAGGCAAATGCTCAGTTCTGCGTCCCCTTTAAAATTCAAGTCCTCAGGGGACCTCTTGTTTTGACTAACAAATGCAGAAGGAGTCAACACAAAAAAAGCACCAGTGGTTGGAAGAAAGCAAGCCTTGTAAAGATCTCCGTAGAATCGAGAGGACTACAAAATACTTTTAAAACAAAGAGAAAATGTATTTAGGGAAGAATCCATTGCTGTCTCAAAAGCTTCACCTTTTGAGATGACACTCTTGAGTGTTAGGCAATGGCACCCCACTCCAGTGCTCTTGCCTGGAAAATCCCATGGATGGAGGGGCCTGGTGGGCTGCAGTCCATGGGGTCGCTAAGAGTCGGACATGACTGAGCGACTTCACTTTCACTTTTCATTTTCATGCATTGGAGAAGGAAATGGCAACCCACTCCAGTGTTCTTCCATGGAGAATCCCAGGGACGGGAAGCCTGGTGGCCTGCCGTCTATGGGGTCGCACAGAGTCAGACACGACTGAAGCTACTTAGCAGTAGCAGCAGCTGTGTGGTACTTAGATTGTATAGAGACAGACGGGTGATTGGCAGATAGACAGACATTCATCTTCTATTCTTTTGTTATGAAGCCAAGAATGCTAAAAGGAAAACGATACACACGGAAAGAAGTGAAAGAAACATCCCCTGTGAAGCCCCTTCACTGAAGAGGTGACTGTGTGTGTGTTACTCGCTCAGTCGTGTCCGACTCTTGGCAGCCCCATCGACTGTAGCCTGCCAGGCCCCTCTGTCCATGGGATTTTCCAGGCAAGAATACTGGAGTGGGTTGCCATGCATGATCCAGGGAATCTTCCCACCCAGGGATAGAACCCGCGTCTCCTAAGTCACCTGCATTGGCAGCCGGGTTCTTTACCGCTAGCGCCACCTGGAAAGCCCCACTGAAGAGCTGAAAGTGAAAGTGAAGTCGATCAGTCATGTCCGACTCTTTGCGACCCCGTGGACTGTAGCCCACCAGGCTCCTCTGTCCATAGGATTCTCCAGGCAAGAATTCTGGAGTAGGTTGCCATTTCCTTCTCCAGGGGACCTTCCCAACCCAGGAATCGAACCCAGGTCTCCCGCATTGCAGGCAGATGCTTTAACTTCTGAGCCATCAGGGAAGCCTCTGTCCAATTCTGATAGGTTTCTCCATACTGTCCTTCATTCTAGGTTCCATCAAGTAGAAAACTGAAGTTCTGAGAGGTCAGGGCTTGTCTGAAGCAAAACTGTAAATGGTTAATTTCCCTTCCATTTTATATGAGTTAAGGATGCTTCTGAGTGCTCATTACAAAAATCCAACCAATAAAAGCTTTATCAAATGAAGGGGGATTTTTTGCTTTTCACATGCAAGGAGTTGGCAGGGCAGGACGGGGGCACTGGCTCAGGGGTACACTGGGGACTCAGGCTCTTTCTGGGCTCTATTATCCTGAGCAAGCCAGACAGCATCTCCAGGCTTGTAGGTGTCCTTTCATCAAGCACATGAAAGCTTTTTCAGACACCATCCTGAATCTCACTGGTCCCCACGGTGTCTGCACGCCCTAGTGCTGCAAAGCCAGACTGGAGAACTCTGACAGCAACCATATGGCCAGCAAGGTCAATGTCCCCACTACCTGGCCCTTGACAGGAAAAGTCTGCCAGCCCAACTTGACAGCACCATGTCTAATGGAGGCTGGTTTTCAATCCAATGGATAGATAAAGCTCCTCAATTAGCTAACCGATTTTCTACTTTTCTATATTGAAGTTACTCTCGTGTTCACCACTGTAAAGAAAATGCTGATGAACATCCATGTATTACACATACATCTTTGCATGGATCTCTAAGTATTTTCATAGGAAGGTGGGGAGTATAGTTCAGTAGTTAACAGCACGTCCTCTGGAGCTTGGCTGCTGGGTTCAAATCCGGGTTCTGCCCATCAGCAGCTGTGTGACCTTGAGTGAATGATTTTACTTTCAGGAACCTTAGTTTTCTCACCTCGGTGAGGTTAACGTGAGTTAAAACATGCATAGATTGGAAAAATGACTGCACATAGTAAATGCCACCTGTATTAGCTATTATTGACTTCGAAAAAAAATTTTGACCATTGTTATTATTAGCAGTAGGTTAAATCCCTAAAAAAGGACTTTCCTGGTGGTCCAGTGGTTGGGAATCTCCCCTTCCAGTGCAGAGGACACAGGTTCGATCCCTGGTCAGAAAACAAAGATCCCACATCCCACAGGGCAACTAAGTCTGAGAGCCACAACTAGAGAACCCTCAAACCCCAGTGAAGACCCAGAGCAGCCTCTCATCCCCACAAAAAATTTAGAAAATAAACAAAATCCCTAAAAGTGAAACTGCAGAGTATACAGTTTTTAACACATATTAATTACATTTCACACAAATAGGTTTTACTAATTTCTGAGAAACAGTGACTATTATCCTTTATGGAAAAAAAAGGAATTTTTTTTTGCTGTTTTGAAAGTGAATGATTGTACTGAACTACAATTAATAATTAATTATAAAATAAATATATCCTTAAATTTGTTATTTTTGTTACTAGTGAAATTATTTTTGATATTTGAAATTTTAATTTTAGGAATTGCCAGTTTTTTTCTCTTTATCCCCTATTTCTAATTAAGATTTTTTTTTTTTAGATATTGGAAACTTTTATATGTTAAGGATATCAACTCTTTGGTGACTATATTGAAACTCTTTCCCTCATTTTTTGTTTTTGAATTTTCCTTCTGGTATTCATTAATTAAAATGCTAAAATTTTATATAGTGCAAACTATCCATTTTTTCTCTTTATGACTTTGATCTTTGATTCCTGGTTAAAAGGAATCTTGCTGTCCTGTGATCCAATATATATTCGTTCACATTTTCTTTAATTTTTTAATGGTCTAATTTTTTTCACTTTTAACTGTTCAATCCATTTGGAATTCACTCTAGAGTACAGTGAAAAGCAGGAACCTAACTTCTTTTTTAAAAACTGAATAACTCCTGCTGCTGTTAAGTCACTTCAGTTGTGTCCAACTCAGTGCGACCCCATAGACGGCAGCCCACCAGCCTCCCCTGTGCCTGGGATTCTCCAGGCAAGAATACTGGAGTGGATTGCCATTTCCTTCTCCAGTGCATGAAAGTGAAAAGTCAAAGTGAAGTCGCTCAGTCGTGTCTGACTCTGTGCGACCTCATGGACTGCAGCCTACCAGGCTCCTCCCTCCATACAATTCTCCAGGCAAGAGTACTGGAGTGGGGTGCCATTGCCTTCTCCAAATAACTCCTAGCAAGATTTATTTAAAGAATCTTGACTTGCTCACAAAAGTTATCATTTTTGACATGTTAAAAATCTTTCATCAATTTATCCATCTATATATTTTAAATTATTTATATTAGTTAATTATTATAAATTTAATAATTTACCCTAATTATAATTTTATAATACATTTGTATCTGCACACCTTTTTTCTTTACCAATTTTCTAAACTTTTAATTTAAAAATAATTATACATTCACAGAAAGTTACATACATAGTTCAGAGAGGTCCCATGTATCTTTCACCCTGTATTTCTCTGTGGTTCTATCTTACACAGGGCTTCTCCCGTCTTCTAGCACTTCATAGTTACACACAGCTCTCTCCTTCTTCACCTTCCCCACCCCATCACCATCCATAACCCATGACTATCACTAACCTGTTTTCCCCCTCTGTAATACTAACATTTAGAGAGGCTCCTGAAAGTGGATTACACAATAGGAGCCCTTCAGGATTGGCTTTAGAAGTTTGCCCTGGAGACTCATCCAAGTTGTTGCCTCTCTAAAAAGTTTGTTCTTTTTTGTTGCTAAGTCATCTTCCATGGTATGGATGTATGAAGATCTATTTAGCCATTCACTTGAGGGATATTTTGTTGTTTCCAATTTTTGGCTATTACATATGAAGCTGCTATAAACAACTGTATCCAGGATTTTGTGTGGCTGTAAGTTTTTATGTCTCTGGGATAAATGCCCAGACTTATGAGTGCTGGGTCATATGTTAAGAGTGTGTTAAATTTTTGTAAAAGCCACTAAATAATTTTAAGAGTGACTGTACCATTTTATAGTCACAGCAGCAATGTATGAGACTCCTATTCGTCTCATTATAACAAACATTTGATGTTGTCATTTTTTTTTAATTTCAGTTGTTCTAGTGGAAATGTAGTGATGGTTCATCATGACTTTAATTAGCATTTTCCTACTGGTTAGTGAGGTTGAACATCTTTTTGTGGGCTTATTTATCATCCAGACATCCTCTTTGGTGAAATATCTGTTCATCTCTATTGCCCATTTTCTAAGTGGATTTCATTTTTTTAACTGTTGAGTTCTGAGTTCTTTAGATATTATAGATATGGGTCCTTTGTCAGCTAGGTAATTTACAAATATTGTTTCCCAGGCTGTAGCTTATTTTTTCATACTCACATTATTTCTTTCTTATTTTTTCATACTCAGGATTGGTCTTTCACAGAGCAAAAGATTTTAATTTTGATGAGGCCCAGTTTATTGATTTTTTAATTCTTGTATGTATTATGCATGTTTAAGAACACTTCATTAAGCCCAAAAGTAACCCACAGAGTTTTTCCTATGCTTGCTTTAAACATGTTATAATTATACACTTTACTTTAAACTCTAATATACTTTAGATCACATTTTTATTTAAGGTGTGACGTTTGGCCCTGGGTTGTTTATTATCAATATGCATGCATGCTATTTAACTACTGTTATTATTCACTTTGTGTATATCCTTTAATCCAGAAATTCTCCTTCTAAGGCTTTTCCCAAAGGACATAATTAATGTCCTGTCACAGCTTTCCTTTTTCCCTAAAAGTGCTTTGGCTCTGCATACCTCTCTCTCCATTCTTATATAAACACTTAAGTAGAAAAACCTTTGCTTTATGGATACATAATTTACATAATAAAAAATCGGTCCATTTTGGGTATCCAATTTAATGGTTTTCAGTGTTATTTGCAGAGTTGTACAACCATCACCACAGTCTCGTTTTGGAATATTCCCAACCTCCTCAAAGAAACTTTGTACCTATTTCCAATCACTCCTCACTCCCAGGGTGAAGCAACCACAAACTTATTTTCTATCTCTATAGATTTGCTTTTCCAGACTTTTAATATTAAACATAGTGATAGTGTCCACTGTATGATCTTTTACACGTGGTTTCTTCCACTGAACATAACGATTTTGAGCTCATCCCTGCTGCAGCATGTATATTTCCTCTTTATTGCTGAGTGGTATTTCATGGTATGGATGCACCACACTCTGGTTGCCCATTTACAACTTGATGCATGTGTGAGCTTTTGAGCTGTTATGAATAATGCTGCCGTAAACATTCACGTCCAAGTTTTATGTGCAAATGTGTTTTCATGTTTCTTGAGTAGACCCCTAGAATAATGTTGATATATTAAAAAGAAAAGTCAGATTTTTATTGGAATTGCATTCAGCTAAGGGAATAACTGGCTCCCCAGATGGCTCACAAGGTAGAGAATTTGCCTGCAATGCAGAAGACACAGGTTTGATCCCTGGATCAGGAAGATCCCCTGAAGAAGGAAATGGTAACCCGCTCCAGTATTCTTGCCTGGGAAATTCCATGGATGGAGGAGCCTGGGCTATATTCCAAAGGGTCACAGAGTCAGACAGGACTGAGGAACTGAGCACACAAGGTAATAATTGGCATCTTTACCATATTGAGTCTTGGCATCCAGAAAAATGGTGCTCCTGCACTTGTTCAAACATTAGAACCTCCTTCCAATTTTTCTACTTAGGTTAACGGGATGCTAATGTTTCCATTTCATTTTTGTACACCTCTCAATTGCCCACAAATCCATCAACTGTCTTGCACAAGGAAAGTCTCTGATGGTCCAGAGGCTAAGACTCTACACTCCTGTACTCCCTCGCTCCAGGCCTGGGTTTGATCGTTGGTCAGGAAACTAAATCCCACATCCCACCTCATACAGCAATCCTGTGATGAAAACTAGTGGAGTTCACAAGCCACCACTAAAGATCCCGCATACCCCAACAAAGATCAAAGATCCTCATGCAGCAACTGAGATCCCAGCACAGCCAAACATAAACAAAAGTACATGACAGACACTTGCCAGTCACTTTCTTTGGTGTTAAGGGCATGGCAATGAACAAGACCTAGTAGCTGCTCTCTTAAGCTACTTTCTAGTTGAAGGAAAGGCTGATTTGCCCAAAAGCTTTGAGCAGCTGATGGATCGGTAGGGCAGTGACAGCGTTGAGAGTAACACGCGGAGGAATCAGTATTTCAGGTGGACGCGGGGACGATCTTTCCAACCCAGAAGGTCTCTGAGATGCGACCAACCCATTTTCTTCAGACAAGCCTGCACCTAAGGTTCTGTCCTGACTCATCTGGTCCGCAGTGCCAGGAAGAGGGGCTCCGACAAAGTACGAATGGATTTGTGCATCTTTACTAACCTGAAGCCAGGAGGGGACGATGGGTGACCAAGCGCTCAGAGATAAAACGCCCTGCGATGAAGCCAACAGGACTTGCATTACGATCTCAGCGGTTTGTTGCTGCTGCTGCTGCTAAGTCGCTTCAGTTGTGTCCGACTCTGCGCCACCCCAGAGATGGCAGCCCAGCAGGCTCCCCCGTCCCTGGGATTCTCCGGGCAAGAACACTGGAGTGGGTTGCCATTTCCTTCTCCAATGCATGAAAGTGAAACGTCAAAGTGAAGTCGCTCAGTGGTGCCCTAGTGACCCCATGGACTGCAGCCCACCAGGCTTGTTAGATCCTGTAAATCCCTGTATATTCTTCACGTGCGTTATTCATATAAAGCAGGTGCTCAGCCCGCATGATTGACAGCAGAACTCTCAGCAATGCCGGCACATTTGTTTGTAGGGTGTAAAAAAGGTGGCAGCCAGGAAGAAACATCCACATGGAGAATGAGTTTGGGGAGAGAAAACCGCACCCCCCCCCAGGAGGAGAGTGGGGGGACGGCGGAGGCTACTTCCCAAGAGGAAAAGGTGAGTGGCACCCCGGGGTTCTGCTGAGAAGAGCAGGGGGCCAGAGAGACTGAACGGTGAGGAAGGGCCTCTGGGAAGAAGGGCTTCCCTGAAGAAGCCAAAGAGCTCAGAGTCTGTCTGAGATTCCTGTGAGAGTTGGGGTGGGGCATAGGGACACCCCCAGCCCACCACCCCACCCCCACCCACCACTGTCCTGGCCCTTGAAAGCCTGCTAGAGATTTCTACAGTTAGGCCCCCATCGTCCACCTCATACAGCAATCCTGTGATGAAAACGTGTTAGATAATCTAAGGGCTGAACACTCCTGACACAGTCCTGCAGCTGGAAACTAACAGTTGTCAGAACTCAACGGGAGTTGGTTACCTGATTTAGGTAAGTAGAGACAGACATTTCAGGAAATTGTTTCTTCAAAGGGGGACTCAGAGTGGGTTGAACCCTTTCTCTGCCTTCAAACAATACAAGCCCCCAGGGGCTTGTCCTTCTGAGGATAGGGAGAGATTGAATACAAATAACCAGGAGAGCAATTCCCCTGGTAATCCGGAACCTTCTGCAAGTTCACTAACGATCAGAAGAAGGGAGTAAACAGTACCCTCCCTAATGGTGAGACCCAGTGAATGAGCTACGTGGACAACTGCAAGGATAAAGAAATGATAGCAGAGGATTTGCTTGGATAAAGAAAATGTGCTGGGGGGAAAAAAAAGAGAGTCAACTGGGGAAAAGTGCCAACTATACCCCTGGGGAATTGTCCAGAGAAACAAGGTAGTTAATGAGCTAAGGAAACCTGAAAAGCAGTGCTGCTGAAAGAGGCCACAGCAGAGAGAGAATAAGAAACAGGGATGTGTTTGCAGGGTGAGCCTGAAGGTCAAAGAGGCAAAAGCAAAAATAATAGCTGAAGACAAAGAGTCTTAGTTAACTAAGCATCAAGATCACTAAACCCATGTTTTTAAAATTACTTTCTGGGAGAATACACTGGTGTTTGTAACTAGGTCAAAATGTCCCATGGTGCAAATAAATGATTGTGTTCTTGCCCAATTTTTAGGGGGAAAAAATGTTATCAAAGATTCACAGTTTTAAGGTTTTCTTCCATAAGTATTCCTTCAGTATTTGATGCTTGCTCGATTCTTATGTAAGACTCTAATGTTAGATGGTTCGTGATTCAATCAAAAAGCAAACATGAATTAATTTTGTTTGCTACCTGAAAATATTCCAAGAGGCGGTCTGAGATGTTCAAACATCCCATCTCCTGAAGAAGTCTGAGAATTGAATCCAAGTGAGGCCAAAATCTAGAACAGTATAAAACCAAACACACTTTCTGTTTGCGGACATTGTAATTTTACTATCTTTTGTACAGACCAGAGTTTCTAGAAAACGCAGTGGCGGAATGAATATTGCAAAAATGACTGATCCCCTGTCTCCACAGCTTGAAGTAAGAATAAGATGAACCAGAAGACAGGATGGAGTCTTTAAAAGCCAGCTAGTGCTTTCTTCAAATTCCATTGTTCAATACCAACTATTCAATATTATGCATCATTTAAATACTGCATTAATATGTATGGTGTCCAAGAGGTTTGCAACGTGTCCTTGAGATTTTTTTCTTCTATGGCTGCAAAAGCAAAGAGGGAATCAAATTATCCAGTTTGACTTTATACATCCTTTAAATAAATAGCACACTGAAGGATCACCCAGGAAAAGGGTACAAAAAGTATCATTTCAAAGTGGTTTAGAATCCCGGCTTGCTCAGAGCCGGAAAGGCTAGCTGACATTTCCATGTCTCTATGTGTTGGTAGAGACAGGCACAGAAAACCAGAAAGCTGGCTCCACTGATGGAATCCTTGGAGCTTTGTTAACTTCCTCTGACTTGAGATCCATGATTCTGTGCACCACCCTGGCCCCCCACTCCCCCTTCACCTCTGCCCTCAGCCTTTGCAGATTCCTGGAGAGATTCCTTCACTGCCTACTAGGGGAAGCCATAGAGAGTCTGTAAGTTCTAAAACTTCTAAAGTCAGCCATTAAATGCACATTCTGATGTGTACCCTCTTAAAGTGATTGCTGCAAATGACCATCTTTTCTAATCCTCCTCCTATAGTTTGTGAATTCTGTCTTGATGATAATATACTTATTTCTGTAAATGGGAAAAACATCATTTCCTTGGCAAAAGAAAAAAAAAAGGTAGAGCTGTAACACTGATTGGTATTTAATTTCCATAAAGTATAATTTTTCTATCATTTCATTCATATTAATGCCATCAAAAGCCAGAAGTTATAAGTGATTGGGAGGCATTGGAAGGCAATCTGTGACACAGGTTCCCTTTGGTGAGCGGAATAAATGAAGCTCTTATATGATATGCTGGAAACAGTCAGAGTGCTACAGACCTTTCAGTGGCCCAACCCTAATCGTGGAAGGAAGTGGCTTTGGAGAATAATAAAAAACAGGAATATTTTGAAGCATTACCTCTGCTTTCTCTGCGTATCATTTTCCAGTATACCATACCAGTGTTTCCCCTCTGTAAAAAGCTGTGTAATCACTTTATTTTGTCTGTCAAGTAATCATGGTGGCATCTTTCTTGCTGGAAAATAACTTCTTGTGATACTTTTCCGACATCGTGGTATTTCTGTCTTCTTCAATATAAAGAAGACAGCTGAAATTGTTGTCAGTAAGATTTTATAGAAATTCAAAACTAAATTAAGTGTGGGAAAATACTGCATGCTTTCTCTCTTCAGAAAAAAAAATTTATATTAATATTACTTTGAGCCTACTTTAATCATGTAACTCTTTTGTGGTTCTGACAAGAGTTTCACGGGGTAAAAATACTCTATCAAGGCTGATTTACTGGCTTTATATGTTAGATATCTATGTATTCTGTGATGGTCATTTGGGGCAGGCAGTTTTCTCCTTTGCTTTGACTGTATTTATACTCTAAAAGGAATCTGAATGTATTATAGTTGTTACAACGGGGTCATCCAAAAGGGGTGTGCATTAAGAAATTAACTGTAAACTGCAAAATTAATTGTTCACTGTGATTGTTTGGCTTCCAATGATTTGGAGCCCCAAATAGGCAGATTCTATCATTACACGATCAGTAAGTCAGCAGCGGGGATTCCAGCACTGTGAGGTTATGTGAGGCCACCATATAACCTGAACAGTGGAGCAAAGCCTGGGGCTCACAAGATGGTTGCAATGGCCCAGGTGTGAGACTGAGGAAACCCAAGCCCACTTCAAAACATAATTAATTTTAAAATATCTGACCCATTTTCCAAGTGTAGATACATTTTATCTTAATATTTTGAAAAAAATGATATAGGTTTATAATATCAACTTCTCTCCTGATATAACATGCATAATTTTTCCCCACTCTTTTGTTTCAGAAAGGAAGCAATGATCTAAGTTTCCAATATGACCTTGAGATATATTCTGGTGAGGACTCCTTTCATAGTGATACTTAAGATGATCAACCTCCAAAATACACAAGCGGCTCATGCAGCTCAATATCAGAAGAACAAACAGCCCAATCAGAAGTGAGCAGAAGACCCAAACAGACATTTCTCCCAAGAAGACGTACAGGTGACAACCAAGAGGCATATGAAAAGAGGCTCAACATAGCTCTGCTGCTCCTGCTAAGTCGCTTCAGTAGTGTCTGACTCTGTGCAACCCCATAGATGGCAGCCCACCAGGCTCCCCCATCCCTGGGATTCTCCAGGCAAGAACACTGGAGTGGGTTCCCATTTCCTTCTCCAATGCATGAAAGTGAAAAGTGAAAGTGAAGTCGCTCAGTCATGTCCGACCCTTAGCGACCCCATGGACTGCAGCCTACCAGGCTCCTCCATCCATGGGATTTTCCAGGCAAGAGTACTGGAGTGGGGTGCCATTGCCTTCTCCCAACATAGCTCTAGAGAAAAGCAAATCAAAACCACAATGAGGTATCTCACAGCAGTCAGAATGGCCATCATCAGAAAATCTGCAAAAAAACAAATGCTGGAGAGGGTGTGGAGAAAAGGGAACCCTCTTGCTTTGTTGGTGGAAATGTAAATTGATACAGCCCCTATTCAATACAGCCCCTATGGAGAAAAGTACAGAGAGTCTTTTTAAAAACTAACAACAAAAATTACCATATGACCCAGCAATCCCACTACTGGGCATCTACCCTGAGAAAACCACAATTCAAAAAGATACTTAAAATGAAATACGGGTTTTTATTGGTCAACACTTTGTCCTCCTAAGTCACCCTAGTCAGTCAATTTAATTTCACAAGTCCATAGTTACATGCACAAAACATATTTATAAGTTTGAATTGTTCCAAACATACGACAAGAACAATATCCGGCACCCACACAAGTAGTTAGTTGTTCAGCCTCTGTTTTTGCAGGAGGGGACGAGGGCTGGCTTTGATGAGAATTAAGCTGGAAAGTGGAGAACAGAAGTAAAAGGGATCCAGATCCTGCCTTCTGAGACAACAAATAGGAGATATGCATATGAAAATGCCATTGGCTTCCATCAGAAAGAAAGTGAAAACATTTATCTCAAGCTTTACAAGTACAATTAAAGCCATTTCCAGTCCCATCTAGGGAGGAAGTGATCATCTTGCTGAGGCTCAGCAACCAAAGGCAAAGAAAAAGCACACTTCAGGAAATAGCCACAAACAAACCAAAACACAATGGCTGCAGGAGCAGCGTGGGGCTCCGAAGATGAGACGAGCATATCAGTCACCACTCCCTGCCTGCCTGGGCTCACTGGAAACCACAAGGCACTCTGGGAAACTCTTCTCTGTCTTTGGATCAGACCCAAACCTCACAGGTGGCTTCTGCCCTCCACTGTGTCTCCAGGACCCACGATGCGCCCTGTAAAGATTCCCCACCATTATCACCAGCACTAACACCTGACTAAGGCTGCACAGACATCAATGCCTGTACCCCAAGCAACACCTACAGCGGCAGCCCCAAAATTTCCACATAGAACAGGCTTAATGATAGGACAGGATGAGTAACCTTTCCATAGCAAGTACTCAGTTTTTACTTCTATATATTCATTTAGAGGTGTTCTGGGGAATGGTAGAGATGATGGGGGACCAGAGGACCTCTTCTTCCCCAAGCTGCCCCCAACTATCTCATTTCCTCCCCACAACCACCTTGCAAGAGAGGAGTCAGACAATCAGACACTTGGGTATCTAATAATGTATCTAACATCCCATAACTAGAAGGGGCAGGACTACCTGAGTGTCAAGGGTCTGAACCCAAAGAGCAGTCCCAGAGTAGAGGGAACTTGATCTTTCAGAAAACTGGATTCAAGCCTCACCTCCACCAAACCTATTTCCTAGACAGATACAGACACCTCCAAAAGACACAGGTTTTAATTTCTTCTTTCATTTGAGCTAAAACACATGCTGCTGCCCCATGTAAGAAACACATATTTGGTCACAGATGTTATGTACATCTGCGTGCACTTTGTGAAATACAGAGTTAAAGGCAAAATTCTTTCTCTCACACCTGGATAAGAGATGGAGATGAGGTGAATCCCAGGTAGTGCTGATGCTGCTGGTCCATGGACCATACAAGAGAAGCAAAGGACTAGAGCATCTGAAGGGCTCTTCCCATTCTGAGCATCTTAACATCAACGGCATGCTTGGCCCCTACTCCTGGGCCTCTTACACTCATCAGAGAGGTTATGTTCATGTCCCAACTGCTCACATGTCCAGTTCTATGCCTTCCCTCCACTGACCCAAATCTACCCCAGGTCAAGGGTGGGAGCCACGAGGTATTCCTGACCTAGCTTTTTCTCCCCAGTGATCATTATCTTCTAAAGTCCTCTAGCACTTAGAGATTTTGCCCTCTTGCCCTGCCTGCATTGGTCACTAGTTATTTTTTGATGACTCTAACTAAATTATAGGCTAACAGGGCCATGTCCCTTAATCTTTTCTTTTCCTGGGGAATACTCTCAAATGGTCAGCTCCTTTTCAGCCTTCAGCTCTCACTACAAACACCACTCCTTGGCAAGATCTTCCCTGAATATCCGATCTAAGTTATTCTCTCCTGCTGCTTCCTCTCACCAGCCACAGCACCCTCTTTTAATTTCTTCATAACACTCATCAAGCTTTGAAATCTTCTGTTGTTTGCTTCAAACTTTTCTATTACCTACCTGCCCCCTTCCCAGAGAGGAACTTTGTTTACCTGTTCATCACCCTACCCCCAGTGCCTAGAAGACTAACTATAACCTAGTAACTGCTCAGTAAATATTTGTTGAGTGAATAAACGCAAGAATCAAAAAGCTGGGTACACAAGAGGCACTTTGAAAAAAATATTTGCAGGATGAGTCTGAGATTGTCACCCAAGCTCTAGTCTTGGTTTCTTTACTTTTGAAAAGGAGTTCCGTGTCCGTGTGTTTCTCCCTTCCTGCTGGGAACTCACAGCAGCTCACATCACAGTTAATTTTGAAAGGAGCTCCAACATGCGAGTTTCTATTAGTTCTCAGTAGGACAAGTCTTCTATCTGAAGTGCTCGTGGATTATTAGGAATAATGGGGACAGCCTTTGTGTGGACGTTTGGGATATGTTTTGGGAACACAGAGCACATTTAGTTGTGAGCTTCTTCTTGGCTGTTCTGTTGTTTGTGCCCTCTCTGCAAAGCCCTTTCCAAGCTCGGCTTTGATGTGCTTTCAGCTGTGCCAACACACCCTGGTTTCTCATTTCAGACCTCAATTATCTTATGAGGCACACAATCCAGCTTTGATGGTGTCCATGGAAAATGATAGAAAACACAGGCCATCGGGGGAAAGTGAATGTACAGAAAGGAACCTTGTTATTAGAGAAGACAACCCCCAGTCAGTCTCTTGGTGACTTGCAAAATTAAGAATGAATGGGGCTGGAGGCAGAAAGTGAAGGCTGTCTCTGCCACACGCCCCGTTTGTCTGAAACGGAGGTTAGAGGTGCTTGGCTGATATGTTTCATCATCTCCTTTCCTCTGCGGTGGAAGTGTTCAGGCTTGAACTCTGACATGTTTCAGAAACACAAGAGGACAGGCTGGATCGTGACCTTGACACAGCATGAATTCACCCTTAGTTTCCAAACAGAAGTTCTCGAAAGTGATGCCGAGTTCCTTCTCCCAGAGGTTCATCTGTGGGCCTCTGGGGAATGGAGGCAGAGGCAAACGCCTGTCCCTCTGGGACAGCAGCGTCGCTGGGGAAGGGCTGGAAACACAGACCGTGTAATCTGGAACTGTGAGAAACCAAGGGTTTCCCACCCTTGGGCTTCCAAGTTCTACTTCATCCAGGCTCTGCCGGGTGTCTTCTTGCCTATTCTGTTCCAAAAGAAATCTAACGGAGCTTTATCCCACTGTTGCATTTCCTATTTTCTGTTTTATCAAACTCTAGTATCCTTTGTATGTGCCATGAAAAAGAGCCTGAGGCTAACGCTGTATGTAATGGTGGGATGCAGATCAAAGACTGTGCCTGGTGAAATCTACGTTTCAGGTAAAGAACAGAGAGCTTCTGTGTGTATATTCCACCTAAGATTTTATTTGCTAAATCTGGTGCTTGGTTTTTTGTTTTCTCTGATTGGGTTTTTGTTTGTCATCTTTTTTTATTGGCTGGGGTATGGGGAAGGAAGTAGGAAAGAGGAGTGAGATATCTGGTGTCCCATGCTCAACCTTGGGATAGTGTTTTTTTTTTCCTTCTGTGGCGATGCCAGAAAAAGGCTTTAAAGTCCCTTCTGTGAATCCCTGAAACGTCCAGTCTGAAGAATGTCCTCTTGGTTGTGTTTTTGCAAACTCCTACGCTGACTCTAGAGTGACTTGAGTTTGCAATCTGGGTTCTCCAGCACTGAAATGAAAGGGCCCTAGTAATTGCAAAATGAGTGAGGTGGCAATGGGGAAAGAGTTTTCACCCCTGACCCCCTAGAGAGTGGGCTTCTTGAGCGACACTGAGCCAAGGCCACGTGGGCCATGAGGGCAGTGTTGCTCAGTTACAATAGCCAGTCCTCTAACCACATTTCAGAGTGATTAAGGGTAGGCACCTCCCACATCAATGTTGGTGAATGTGAACAGAACTTGAGAGGGAGGGTAACAAGGTGGGAGAAGAGGTTCAGACTACCAAGGAGGATGGCTAAATATAATGAGTGTTAAGGTGAAGGTGAAAGTCGCTCAGCTGTGTCCAACTCTTTGAGACCCCATGGACTATACAGTCCATGGAATTCTCCAGGCCAGAATACTGGAGTGGGTAGCATCTCCCTTCTCCAGGGGATCTTCCCAACCCAGGGATCGAAGCCAGGTCTCCTGCATTGCAGGAGGATTCTTCATCAGCTGAGCTACCAGGGAAGCCCAATGAGTGTTAACCACATGCTAAACATTAGTGAGAAGGAAATGGTAACCCACTCCAGTGTTCTTGCCTGGAGAATCCCACAGGGGAGCCTGGTGGGCTGCCATCTATGGCGTCGCACAGAGTCGGACACGACTGAAGCGACTTAGCAGTGGCAGCAGCAAACATTAGTGAATGTGAACTAACCTTGCTTAATCCTCACAATAATGCTATGAGGCAAGCGTGTGTCATGATCCCAATACATATGGGGAAACCGAGGCAGAGAAGCCAACACCACTGACTTATTTGATTAAATTCCGTACTGTGTGTATGGAGGATACAAACTGGTTCCAGAACACACACCTCCAAACTATCTGTTTCTGCGACTGAAAAACCTGAGGGATGAGAGCGTGGGGAGAAGCAGGAATTGCAGGGCTGCTGACATGGGCAAGCTTCCCCCACTGCACACCGTTATCCTCTCTCTCCTGTTCTGTTCACATTCACCACCAAGGGCCCCGGCAGGCTGCCCACCACCACGTCTCCTCCTGAGCCCCCGGGCAAACACAGGCAGGTGAGCCAGTCCAGGCTGAGGACATGACCAAGGGAAGTAAATGGAACTGGATTGTGAATTACATATATTACATAAGGGTTGTTTTTAAGAAAGAGCAGATGAAAGGCTTCAGTTTAGAGCTTAATCCAACTAATCTAAGCTCATACTGTTCTTAGTTTAGTTAGTTAAAACTAGTCAGTCCTAGACCAGGAAATCAACCCTGAATATTCATTGGAAGGACTGATGCTGAAGCTGAAGCTCCAATACTTTGGCCACCTGATGTGAAGAACTGACTTACTGGAAAAGACCCTAATGCTAGGAAAGATTGAAGGCTGGAGCAGAAAGGGACAACAGAGGATGAGATGGTTGGATGGCATCACCGACTCAATGGACATGAGTTTGAGTAAGCTCCAGGAGATGGTAAACGACAAGGAAGCCTGGTATGCTGCAGTCCATGTGGTCACAAACCCTAAGTCGAACACGACTTAACAACTGAACAACAAAACTAAGCTCATCTTTTTCCTCTTCTTTTTTCCCAAGGCCCTCATTTCTCTCCTGCTGCCACATGTTCTGAATGCCCGGCTAAGCCCTCAGTTCTACAAACACTGGTGAACTGTTATAAGTAGGTAGTCTTCACCCTTCAGTATCCAGCAGGGTGAAAGAGGGGGTGTCCCACAACCTCTGAAATCACCCTAACTGAACAGCCAGTGAAATCAGAAAGAAAATAACTCCAGAAGGGCCGAGAGCATCATTGTTCCTTTCAAAATAACCCCATCACTTGCAAACCTGTGGGAATGTATGTTGATATGATATTATTACAGAGAGGATAAAGGACTGCACTGGAAACAGATGTGATCTGATTTCCTCTGATACCCTGAGCTGAAAACAAAGAAAATAACTGAAGATGATACACTCAGGTGAAACGTTAACAGTTCAAAGTTCCAAAGAACTCCAGTTCGGAAGGAAGCCTTTGAATAATAAACCATGAATCTTACTGCAGTCATCCACAGAAGAAAAGTATGTCCCAAGGCCTGTTTGTCTAGAAAAGCATTCTATTCCTTTCTCCTTAAATCCCTCAGGTGAATTTTAACTGTGCCAATGATGGCTATCATTTCTGCTGAAATTTGAAACTGCTAATGGCTTAATCCACCTCAGACCGGAATGAAGTTCTGCAGTGCCATTTCTGTTTACACAGCTCAGCAGAGGCCAATGAGGACAGGAATTGCCACCCGTGGCCCCTGGCAGCCAGTTGTGTAATGAAATGAGATCTCAGATCCAGTCTTTCTGCAAATCACCAGATTATTATAGGGATTCAAGAAGTCTAGAGGGCTTCTCTGATGGTTCAGTGGGTAAAGAATCTGCCTGAAGTCTAGACGTTCCGAGCCAAAAAAAAAAGCACCTTGAAAGTGACTACTAGACTAGGTGATTTCTCCTTTGCAGTGATTTCTCTAAAAGGAAACACTCTATTGTGGAACTGAAAACTTTCCCTTTATTTTGACTTGTTTTCTAGTGTCTGAGTAGGAACAGAGGTAGAAGGAGGTGGGCTCTGATCACCCCATCATTATCCAGCTTCAATATTTGCTTGGAAAGGGAGACGGACGCCACCTTCCTAACATGCAGATGTGTGGTTTCCTTTGAGGAAATATTTCTCCTCCACCCCCTCCTGCCTCCCCACCGTCTCCACACCCACCTCACATATCAAGTGTCCACATTTCTGCCTTTAAACCCATAAATGTTTGGTCTTTTTTTTTATTGTTCTTTTCTGCAAAGTGCAAGCTCTAGCGGTAAACACAGGATGCCGTGTACCTTGAGGAACAATCTTGTCCCTGACACTGCGGGTTGCAAGGCCCTCCCTGGTGGGCTTCCTGAACCCTTGAGCAGGCAAACTCAGAATACACAACAGTCTCCACCACCACCACTCCCCCCACCCCACAGCAATATATTCTGTCTGGGCCCCAAAGTTCAGACAGCACCTGCTCTTCCGTTGCTTTCTTCTTGAACCCTGGCTGTCCTATTTCAATAGATAATTGAAATCTTTCTCACTTTCTTCTCAATTCTCCATGGGGAAATTCCACTTGGAAATGCTCGCTTTCCTGTCATTTTTACTTAACAGTTGAGAGGGCAGGGATGAGCCAGGAAGCAGGACTCCTCTCTCCCTCTCGCTTTCTTAAAAATGACGTAGGGAGTTTGGACGGCCTCCCTCCCCCCACCTCCCGTCTCTGATGCTAACCCTGATTCCTGGAGAATTGTAGTTTTCCTTTGCAAGCTTGCTCATGAGCGCGCGGGTCGGAGCAGGAGGGGCTGCCAAGCGAGAGCCCCGGTGCCGATTCTAATCTCCGATGAGCCCCAGCTGCCCGAGTCCGGGGGAGCGGCCACAAAAGCCCGGCGGGGCTGGAGCGCGTGGACAGCGGACAGCGGCGGCCACGAGCCCCGCGGGGCGCGCGGCGCGGCGGGGGCGGCTCCCCTCGGCCCGGCCTGACTTCGCTGGGGGACAACTTACTGTGTTCGCTGTGCGTCCACACTGCCAACTCCCGAGTGGGAGGAGGGAGACAGCCCAGGCTGAGTCGTGTCCGGGAGTAGAGGCAACAAAAGAGGAAGAGAGGAGAGGGGAGGCGGGGACGCAGGGAGGCAGGGAGACGCGGGCGCTGCCCTCAGATGTTGATGGGGAGCCCCCCCGGGAGCAGCGGCCCTTCCTTTGGGGCCCCCCCGGCCCGCGGCTCAGACAGGTAGTTGGGAGGGAAAGAACAAAGCTCCAGCCCCGGGCAGGCGGCGCTCCCGGGGCGCCCCAGGGGCGGGGAGGACTGGGGCTGAGGCGCCCCGCGCCCTGCCCTCCCCGCGCGCCCCCGGCCCGGGCCCCCTCCTCCGTCTCCCCTCGCGCCTCCTCGTTCCTGGGGAAGCGGTTCTTCCGAAGGGACGCGCGCCGGCGGGAGAGGACGTGCGGTGGGCGAGAACGGCGAGGCGAGGGGACTGGAGCCGGGGAGGAGGCGGGAGGCGGGAGGCGGGAGGCGGGGCGGGGGGCGGGTGCGCCCCCGAGCCGCCGGGCCGGGCCGGGTACCGACTGCCATCCTGCAGCGATTTCCCTGTGTCACGGCTCCGGTCTCCTAGCAACCGCCGCGGGTCCGGCCGCCCCGAGCCGCTCTCGCCGCCGCCGCCGCCGCCGCCGCGGGCTCAACTCCACCCGGCGGTGCCCGGCGCGCAGCAGCCGCACAAAGAGGCGCGGAGCCGACCAGCAGGCAGGGCCGGACTAGGGCCCGGGGCGGCGGGGAGAGCGGCTCCGGGCGGGATGCGGGATGCAGAAGACCTGACACTTGAAAACTCCGGGAAATGGCTCCCACCCCGGCGCCGGAGAGGGATGCGCACCCGGGGCTGACGCTCGCCCCCGCCGGGATGCTGAGCCGCGCTCGCACCGAGGGCCCCGCGGCGCTGTCCCCGCGCTCCGCCGGCGGCTCCGGCTCGAAAAGTTTCTCCATGGTTCCTTTGTGTCGCCCGAGCGCCCGTTCGCCGGCCCCGAGCTGCCCCCGTCTTCCCGGGTAAGTGAGCGATATTCTTGGCTTCCAGCGCTGCCATCTTGAGCCGTTCTGTCCGTCCCCTCGGGCGCCCCCTCCCCAGCCCCCGGCCCCAGCCCGGGTCCCCCGCGCGTGTGTTCGGGACACTGGTGTTCCTGGGCGGGCTACGCGGCACGCGCTGCCCGGATACAAGCGAGTTCAGGATTGCCCTCACTTCGCTCGCGCCTGGCTTCGTTCCAGAGGCGGACTCCCAGCTGCTGCACTCATGTGACTCCAACATAAATAAGCAGACCTAAAGGGAAGGGCAAGGGGGGCTCGCTGCCCTGCCGGGGAGGGCCCGGGGATATTGAGGACCCGGGCAGGGCAGGGCGCTCCCAGTCCTGTGGGCTCGGAGCCGCAGACACCGAGTGGGGCTTAATCCATCACGAGCAGAGAACTTGAACGTCTCTCTTGGAAGCAGTTGTATTTTTAGACATCCCTCCTTTCTTTTCCCCCAGCCTCCATTCCTTTGCCGCGGAAAGACCAGCACCAGGCAGTAAATTGCTAGGGCAGCCGAGCTCGAATGCTAAGTTTGTTTTCCTTCATTATGCACGAAGAAAACCTCCAAGGTGGTTCTTCCTCGCCATCTGACCTTTGTCAGTATTTCCCCGTCAGATGGAGACACGTTATAAAGGAGTTCAGGCTTCAGCAGAGCTGAAGGAATAATAAACTAGGGAGTTAATTACTAGCTATTAAACTAATTTTAAAGATCTTCTGTAAACGATTGTTGAAATCCATTCCAGTCTTCCTTACTTTGTACCCAGAGCCAAAACTGCCTTGTGAGGAGAAAAAACATGTGTGGACCGTCCTCCTCCAAGACGTCCAGCGTCCCCATCAGTGCCCAACAAAATGTTAGCCCTTCTCTTTTTTCTGGGAGAGCCACCTCGCCAATTGAGGCTGCCTTTGCTTCTAAAATGTCTGGCTCCCCAATCCTTCTTAAGACAATCACTCATCTCCAGATCATTACATTAAAGATGCTGGAGTTTGGGTATCGCTTAAAAAAGCAGTCTTTGTAGTTACAACTACATAATAAATGTGCTTATTTAGGGGGAAGAATGGACAGTAAGCTACTCTGGTTTCTGTTTTGTTTTTGTTCCCCCCTCCCCCACCCAATCTCTGCTTATTGGTGCAGCTCCTACTTAAAAACAAAATTCAAAGGGTTTGTAAATGTATTCTCTCCACTAAGCCCTCTCTCACCTGCCCAGTGTTTAACCCCTCTCTAGCCCACCTCGAATTCCTGCTTACTGAAAGCCAACCAAGTTCCAAGGAGATATTGATTTACAAGCATTGTAAATAGTGGATTGCCATTTGCTTTTCCATCAGTGGAGAAATGCTCCTGTCTTGGTATGATAGAGGGGCTCAACGGGCAAAGCTGTTCACCCAGGCACCAACTAAAAGCAAAATTCTACCTGAGCAACCCCCCATTTTCAAAGGGCAGTTTATTCTAAAACATGAATTATTTTATAAAGGATATAATTCCAAAGGCTTGTGAGTGATATCTAAGCCTTTCGATTTCAAACAATGCCCTTAATTTTAGCATCTCTATTATAGGAGGGAGCACAACCAGTGGAACAAAATATGTGTTACTCTGGGGATCCAGCAGGACTGAAATTTTTCGAAGCTGACAGATATCCACAGAGTTGCATCTGTGCCGTTTATCTACCCAGGCTTTATTATAAACCACTAAACTTCCTGTAAGATAGTCCACTGATTGTTGTCCCCCCCTCCTTTGCTAAAAATGACCTCATGAGAAAAACATGGGAACAGCTCTCCCTTGGGAGATCCTACAAGCCATCGTTATTATGTAGACTGCTGTACCTAGTTAATTGCCTCCTCATTTGAATATTTGGACTCTTCAGAATGTACTGTTGGCACATTAATAAGGGGTCAGAAAGCTATGATGGCAGGTCTCTCTCTCTCTCTCTCTCTCTTTTTTTTTTTTAAGATTGGAATTTTCCCACATGAGAGAAAGATCCTGGGAGGACTGCTTAAATGCCCTGATGGGCTCTAGCACTTGATACCTTTAAGGGAGTTCCTCTGAGGGAGGAGAAGAGGCCAGAGAGAAGAGCGCAGTTACATAACCTGTTACCTAAAACTAAATATTCCACCCCAAGAAGCTGTCCAGATGTTGCAGGAAAGAGATGAGGGAAGGGGCTGTGAGAAGGATCAGCTTGCTTGAGAACAATGATGGCTTGGAGACAAGGTGGTGGAGGGATTCATGGTCGGAGTACTGAATATAGCTCTCCGGTGTTCCCCCCAGCCGTGAACTGTTTATTAATTACATGAGGTAAATAAACCGTCTGCCAGGATATGACTTTTCACTTCTGTCCAGTGAAAGGACTTCCTTTTGTCTTTATGAATCGGTAACTTTTGTGACTGTTTCAGGGACTTTAAAGGCCCCACAAACAGACCCTCCTTTCAGTTAAAGAGACTTGGAAGTCTGGGGCGCCCCCCTTGGGAGACCAGGAGAGCCCGTGCCCACGAGCGCTGAGTCCCACGTTAGTTTTCACTCATGGACAGAACTCCGTTGGCTGTCAGCCTGGAGCTTTTGAATTGAGCCCTGCTGGAATAGTACCTACAGTGTTTGGGGGATGGGGGAGAAAAGAAGACGTGCTCTCCAAGTGTGTTTAACCGTCTCGGATCAGTTACGGCAACAGCGCTTCTCGTCCCTAATCCACTGCCCTCACCCCCTGGTCTCCACGTAGGGCACTCCTGTTAGCGGGTCATGGCCTCGGGATGTGGGATGGAGTGGGGTGGGGGCGCGCACATGTGGTGGGATCTTGGAGCCGGACTATGGCAGAGCGCGTGGGATGTTGCCGCAGCCAAGCCTACACCCTCTGACTGTCTTCCTCTGCTTTGCAGCAGGAGGAGGTGGAGGAGCGGCTAGTGGGCAGCTGGTGCCCCCCCCCCCTCGGCCCCACTACAGGCCTCCGGCCCCGGGTTAGCCCCACTCTCCACCGCTCGCTATGATCGCCACCGGCGGCCTCCTGAGGATCTCCGCCCGGAAGCAGGACCCCCTCCGGCCCCCGGGCCAGGTCCCCAAGCGCAAGCGGAAAGCCAAGAAGAGGCGCAAGAACGACGTGGTGGTGGTGAAGGGCAAGCTGAAGCTGTGCTCCGTCTCCGGGCTCATTGCCCTCTGCGGGATCGTGGTGCTGCTGGTGGGCATCGCCCTGGCGGTGGTGGGCTACTGGCCCAAGGCCAACGGAGCCCACCGGGAGGGGGCTAAGCAGCCGCCGCCGCCGCCACCCGGGGACAGCGGCTACCGTATCCCCTCCATGACCAACAGCAGCAGCGGGGGCAGCAGAAACCGGTCCAGGACCCAGCGGGGCCCTCCGGAAGGTGTCACCGCCAGTTCGGTGGGCGCGCTCAGGAGCACGCCCCCAGCGCGGTCCCCCGCCCCCTCGCCGTCGTCCTCCACGTCGGTGGGCTTCTTCTTCCGCGTCTTCTCGGGCTACCTGCACTCCGACAAGCTCAAAGTCTTCGGGCCCCTCATCATGGGCATTGGCATCTTCCTCTTCATCTGCGCCAACGCCGTGCTCCACGAGAACAGGGACAAGGAGACCAAGATCATCAACCTGCGGGACCTCTACTCCACCGTCATCGACGTGCACAGCCTCCGCGCCAAAGACCTGGCGGCCGCCGCCTCGTCCTCCGGCCCCGCCTCGGCGCCCCCCGGGGCCGCGCCGCTCAACGGCTTCCTGGGCTACGTGCAGTCGCGGGGCCTGGAGCTGAAGCCCGGGACCCGCGGCGGCGCCGCCGGGGACGCCTTCGGGGCGGCAGTGATGCTGGCCCGCGGCGCCTGGCCCCACCCCGCGGCCCGGAGGGTAGGTGGCGGGGGGACCCCAGGCTCCGTGTCCCCGCCCGACCTGGCCTCGTCCCCGCGCCGCCCGCTGGAGCCCCCGAGCCCGGCGGAGGCCGTGTACAGCATCTACCGCGAGCGCCCGGGCGTGGCCGGCCGTCGCCGGGCCGCGAGCAGCGGCAGCAGCCCGGCGCCCGGCAGCCCCCCCGAAACCTGGGGGCGCCCGAGCACTGCCAGCTCCCTCGTGGGCTCGTCGCTGAGCGCCTTCGCGCTGCTGCCCCTGCCGGGGGACCGCGACGGGGACGCGGGGACCGCGAGCCACGGCTGGCAGCGGCCCCCAGGGGAGCGCGGCGCCCGGGAGATCCCGCTCGACCTGAGCCTCGCCGACCTCCGGGGCGGTGCCCGGGGCGGCGCGCGCTGGGCGCCTCGCGAGCCGGAGGAGCCGGCAGCCGCGCGCACCGCCAGGGGGCAGGGCGGCCGCCTACCCAGGACCGGCAGGCACGCGGCCCTGCGGCGCCGCAGCACCAGCGGGCTGCCGGACTACCGGGCGGCCCAGTCCTCCGAGCCCCTGCCCGCCTCGCGCAGCGCGGACCTGGACTCCAGCCTCCCGGAGCTCGCGGCCTCCCCGGAGACCCCAGCCCGGCCGGACTCACCGAGTTCCCAGTCTGATGACCCGTCCTGCAGCAATAAGGGCTACACCCCCCTGCGAGAGACGGGCACCTCCCTGGAGTCGATGGGGGACCTGGGGGCCGGTGGAAACCCAGACGGGGAGGCCGCCACCGCCCCGGAGCCGAAGCAGAGACCCCCGGAGGATCCCGGTCAGGAGGCCCCCGAGGCCGAGCCCTCCCATCCGGTGCAGAGGCAGTTTACAAACAAGGAGAAACTCTACATGATTTCCCGGTCTCACGCCTCAGGGGTCGAGGACAGAGAATTGGAGAGTGCTGGCATTTAGGAAGAGAGAGAGAGAAGATAGGAGAAATGCCCGCAGGAAGTAGGGGATTTATCCGCGGAAATCGCCCACTACCCAAAGAGCTGCAGAATGTTAGCCTTGAATTGCATTCACGAGATTCCTGTAGATAATTCCAAGCAACTTTTTTTTCAAAGCAAACTAGTCTTATAGGTCCGATGGTGATTGTATGTTCTCTGAAAACCAAATGTATTAAAAGGTCAGCAATCTAGTTCCTTAGATAAAATTCTCTTAATTTTCTTAGGATCAAAATAATATATTTTTGACAGTAACTGTGCACTTTACTCCAACTTTTTTTTTTTTTTTGATCTCTAATTCCCCTGACCTGTACTCTGCCGCTGGTTTTGTCCCTAGCTGCTCGTGAACGACAAGCTTTCTTCCTTCTGTGCTTTTGGGGAGCATAGAAGGGTTTGTCTCAGTTCTCTGAGAACTGATTTTACTCAGTGAAGTCAAAGCCAAAAGCATGAGTTTGAAGAGATTGCAGTTTCCTGCCCCACCCCTGTCTGCTCATCCCACCACCCAAAGGCCTCTTTATTTTTGAAAAGGGTATTTACATTTTGCTACTAGGGTATCTCATGGAGATTAGAGGCCAGCATCCAGTGGGACTGTTACCTTCCTCAATTCACTATATCAAGTACACAATACTTTATGGAGTATTATCACACCTGTACTGAAAATAGCATTACCATGAAAAAAATCTTTTTTTAATAAAACAAGTTTCCAAACAAACAGTTAAACATAACAGTGCCTCATTTTGCCTCGGAACTAATAGTTTAACACATGTAAAGCATGGGGCAGTTCAGCTGGTAAACCTCAAATATATTGCTACGACACTACTACTGTGATTCAGTGCCATCCTGTCATTTCAAGCATATTTTTAACTTAAATACAGAGTAGAATTGAACGTTTGGGAGCGTCTCTTTCAAATGAAATATTAAATAAACAGTAATTTTCAACAATGCTTCTAGTTTACCTTTAGGATTAATCTACAGACCACCCAGGCTTCATGTTCTTCTGCCATCCTTTGGCAATTGACTATTTGACTTTTGCTTTTAAATTCAAGATCTTGAATCCATGTCCTACAAAGGCTAGCAGGTCATGTTTTAATAATGTGGTAGGTTGTTTATGCTTGATATTATTCGAAGTCAATTAGTTAGTTTTCAAGACCAGTAGACAAACACAGCAATTAGTATACCAGTCTGAGGTCCTCTCCCGTGGAGTGTGAGCTGAGCCTCATGTATGACTTTTTTTCAGCTTCTCAGAAACAGGTTCTCTAGTTATGGGTAGCTGAGGCTAACATTGCAGGAATTTAAAATATTGATTTTCAAGGAAAATCTTGTCAAAGATGAGGTCCTCTTGACCCCCAGGGGTGAAACAGTGGGTCCCAGAGACAGAATGCAGATTCAAGGGTGAACCTGGACCCCAGCTTTGGGCATTTGCTGGCTGTGTAGCCATGAACAAGTCACAAATGTTGGGTTTCTGTGATCTCATCTATAAAAGGGGGATAACTAGACATACCAAGGGCTTCCCAATGGCTCAATGGGTAAAGAATCTGCCTGCAGTGCAGGAGACACAGGAGATAAGGGACGGATCCCTGAGTTGGGAAGATCCCCTGGAAAAGGAAATGGCAAGCCACTCCAGTATTCTTGCCTGGAGGATCCCATGGACAGAGGAGCCTGGTGGGCTGTAGTCCATGGGGTCGCAGAGTCAGACATGACTGAGCAACTAAAAACCACCAGACATTCCACATAGAGCTATGAAGGGTGGGACAAGGGGGTTATGTGGACAGAGCCTGATCGAAAGCTTGGTTCAGAGCAGTACTCAAAGACAGTAGTTACTGAGACTGTTATGATAACAGTGTCTGAAAGCATGCTGCAGGAGAATGGGCCTCCCTCCCACTAAGCTCTAGAAAGCCTGGGCTCAAATCTGGAAGATTCACTTACTATCTGTATAACCTTAGGCAAATCGCTTAATTCCTCTGGGCCTCTGGTGGATGATATAATCTCTATGATTACCTTCAGCTCTAAAAGCTTTACTTAAATCAGGGTATTTGTTTTGTCCCCGATACAATCCTATCATATTTGCACAGACAACTTTGCCAAGTGAACATAATACTTCGTCAACTTCATTTAGTGTCACATTCTGTGATCAGTTTTTAAAGGGCCTAATTTACTCCCAGATTGAATCTGCATTATGCTCATAACACACTTTAAAGCTGAGGATTAATTTGTTTGACTCATCCATAGAGCAAAAGTGAGTTTCCACTAGTAAGAGTGACAAACAAAACCATACCGTCAGGTAGTGTTAAATAAATTTCAAGTCTCAATTATTTTATAGCCCTTAACCAAAGTATTTAAAAATCTCCTCATTTTTCTTCTCAATTATCTTGCACACTGGGTACTTCATATACTGAGAGAATCTGATGAGTTGTCTAAAAGGAAAAACATTCTAGTGCTCTAAAATGCTGTTCCTAGTCCTCAAAAAATACACTATCAGATGTTTAGCAAATAATAAACCCACAGCCACGTAGTTTGACTACACAGGGGTGGGCAGAACATTCATATCTTACAAACTTCAGAAAATTTAGTCCCACCAATTGCCTGGACTTAACAATGCTGATTGCCTCATGATATTAATCAGATTAAATAAAAACTTCTAGCTCACATTGATCTAAATACAGACCCTCTGAAATTGAGTAACTTCAGCAAACTAATTTAGCTCGGTATCAAGTCACATCTCTCTTAACTACTGAGCAATTTAAATGGCTTTTTTTTTTTAACCTGGAAATAAAGGATGAGCCCAGTTTTTCAAATCTTGGGAGGAGCTAGGCTGTCATCAAACCTCAGAAGGAATCCTCTGCAGTTATGATCATAGTGGTACATGATCCTTCCTGTTCACAGGAGCAGAGATTTTCTCCAATAATGTTAAATGTTTACTTACTACTTTCTATGGACCAAGTTATCTTCTGCACACTCTAGACATTGATCTCAATAACTCCCCACTCAGCCCTCACTGAGCTCTGTGGAGATAGGATTATTATACCCACTTTACAGAGAAAGACAGAAGGCATGATGGAGTACTCACCCAGGTTACACAGCTGGTGCACGGTGGAGCCAGGATTTACACAGTGTTGAGGATTATCTGTACATGTTGGCATATGCCAGGCTGAAGCTGGCATTTCTAGAGACCATCAAAATATTGTCTACGTTTTTAGCGTCCTGCTTGATTCCTTTCCGGAAACCACTGTTGGGGATATCCAGGGAAGAGTCAGAATGCACAGCCAGTTAAAACCTGGACTTTGCATTTAAGTCTTCAGACTGGGACAGACAAAGCTGTTTTAAAGTCAACTTTGCAGCGTTTGTTGAAGAGATCTTAGAGATGACAGAATCAGCCCCCTTCCTTTATTTATACATGAGGTCACTAAGAACTAGAAAGATAGAGTCGTTTGTTCGAAGGCAAACAGCAGTGGCAGGACTAGAATGTTAAAAAGAATTGCAATAATTGGCATATGCGTTGCCCCACATCCTGAATTTCTATCAGATTACTCAGCATCTCTGGGTCTCCATTTCCTTCTTCAGACAGTGGAAATAACAACTGTGCGCCCCCCTCACTGGACTGGATTAAATGAATTCACACCTGTGCAGAGGGCTTACAACCAGCTTGGAAGGTAGAGAGTATTGTAAAAAGTTTTTAGAGCTTTATTTAAAATAGAATCAACTGCTAAACAGAATGATTTCATATGACCTTCCTGTTTATTAACAGAATAATGTTAGGTTTGAAATCTAGAGAGTAAGGCAACACGGCATGGTGGCTGGAAGCCTGACTTGGGGTTTGGTTAGGAACATGGGACCTGGGGTCCACATCTGTTCAATGGAAATACTCTTGGAATTAATTATTTAATTAAACTACATAAACTAACATCCGTGAAGGACTTAGAACAACTCCTGGCACAAATAAACCTTTGGTAAATGTTAACTACTGTTATTAAAGGCAAAATAGAAAAAAGTAATTAGTAGGCTACATTTACTGCTCAGTTGTTAGGGACAACCATATAAACTTACTATACTGGAAAAAAAAAATCTGTATAATTTAGACATGTTAGAAAAAAGAGAATTTAAAAAGTGAGAACGGAGGCCCCTGCAATGGCCCCAAATAGACCATGGGATGAATGCGCACTGGATGTGTATTCCTCACGGTCCGGCATCATAATATTTTATAACAAGCAATGACTATGCAAGCCAGCTTACTTGGCTGGTTTTGGCCACCATTATTTCATTTCTGTTTATGGTGGGCTTGTGACATCAAAGAGGCCGAGCTAGCTCCTTCCCACCGTTCCCAACTCCCACTCCCAGCCCCATGGTCCCAGTCCCTTTCTGTGAGGGGAGCCAGCATGGGAGAAAATAAGAAGCCGGTGCTTGTGGATTTTCAGAACCATGTCAACAATAGTTCTTTATATGCTAGTTTTTCTTGAGTCATTTTGTGTAGTTTTTAATGATGGAATTTTGAAACTTTTTAGAGAACTTAAAAAAAAAAATCTCCTGCCAATTACATTAAATTAGAAACCAAGTATGAACTTGCATTTTAATCAGAATAGTATTTTTGCCAAGATATAAAAATATAAATATATACAGATACATTTTACAGTCACATAAGGAACAGGATTGATCTTCGTGGAATTTGTTTTCTTTAGACTCAGGCCATTGTCTGATTGATTGATTTAGGACACAAAATCATGGGTGAATTATTAAATTTTTGAATGACAAACTCTGAAAAGCATTCTAAGGCTTTTCTCTCTTCATTTCTCTTAGGAAAATCATCTTTTAGGTCCTCTCTTCAAAAAGAATGACTTCCGTTTAACAGATATGAAAATTCTATGTGATTTAAGTCACCAGCTTCCCTGGTAAAGAATCTGCCTGCAATGCAAGAGATTGCATTGCGTTTCCCATGCTGGCTTCCCTCACAGAAAGGGACTGGGACCATGGGGGTGGGAGTGGGGGCTGGGAAGGGTGGGAAGCAGCTAGTTCGGCCTCTTTGATGTCACCATTCCATTCCCAGGTTGGGAAGATCCCCCGGAGAAGAGAATGGCAACCCACTTCAGTATTCTTGCCTGGAGAATTCCACGGACAGAGGAGCCTAGTAGGCTACAGTCCATGGGGTCTTAAAGAGTCGGACACAACTGAGCAACTAACACTTTCAGTTAAGTCACCACAAACTGGGGAGTCCATTTGTACTAATAATTTTAGTCAAACAGCTGCCTGACACCTCCAAAGACCTGGGGAGCAACCTCTTCCAGTGTGCTAATTTTCTGCAGTGGCAGAAAAGCCCTGGGCTGGTGATGGGTCCCTTTGGGCAAGAACCACAGCAGGAGCTATAAGTGGTCCAACCCTGGGAATTTAGTTTGCATCCCTGAGCCAGGGTTCTTTCATGTTTCTAGAATCTCAGATATATTTATTCAAGTTTAAATGGGCTTTCAAAAACCCTCACCCCAACAACAGTGCCAGCCTGGAATATAGCCCTGTATGGCAAACAGAATGTTTGGCTAAACCAGTACTAAGATAATAGTTTTTTTTTTTTTTTTCCTATGCTCATAATGTTACTGTCAAAAGACTTAAAAAGCTTAAGCATATCCACCTAGAGCATCATAAAGCCCATGCCCCTTCTCAGCACCTGTGTTGCTTTACCTGAGCTTCTGATCCTACACTGTGGCCAAGGCCACTAAGGGTGAGACAGTTGACTATCAACCACGAGAGGAAAAAAGTGGGCAGATCCAGGTGCGGAAGAGCTGACATCCTGCAAAAAGACAGAAAAGATAAAGTTAAGCTGGGGAAGCTTTTCTGTTTCACAAACAAGCACTTAGTTACACTTATTTACAGATTATTTGTATGTAGACAAGTGTTTTAAAATGAAACATTATGGTAACTTTTCAGTTCAGTTCAGTTGCTCAGTGGTATCCCACTCTTAGGGACCCCATGGATTGCAGCATGCCAGGCTTCTCTGTCCATCACCAACTCCCAGAGTTTACTCAAACTCATGCTCATTGAGTCGGTGATGCCATCCAACCATCTCATCCTCTGTCATCCCTTTTTCCTCCTGCCTTCAATCTTTCCCAGCATCTGGGTCTTTTCCAATGAGTCAGTCCTTTGCATCAGGTGGCCAAAGTATTGGAGTTTCAGCTTCAGCATCATTCCTTCCAAAGAATATTCAGGATTGATTTCCTTTAGGATGGACTGGGTGGATCTCCTTGCAGTTCAAGGGACTCTTAAGCGTCTTCTCCAACACCACAGTTCAATTCTTCAGTGCTCACCTTTCTTTATAAGACAAGTGTTTTAAAATGAAACATTATGGTAACTTTTAGTCCTTAGAAAATACTATTTCAGCAATGTGGCTGAATATTTTCCAATATTTAAGAAATTTAAACTAACTATGTATTATTGAAATTAATCCACTTGATACTAGGGACTGCTAAATGTCTAATAATGTTTAATAATGGAAGGAGAGAAACTTATCTGCATATTTACAAAGAATTGTTTTCTGATGAGAAACTCAAGTACCTTTAAACTATATCCATGCTTTGAAAGGGAGAAAGTATACAAGTTGTGGTAACTGGTCTGTTAGGTCCATCAAAGCCAGACAGGCCAAAAAACTGCTTTGTCTCATTGTAGGACTTTGGCCATTGCTTATTGCCTGACTCCATTTTACATAGCTTATAACTCAAGAGAAAACAATTTCACCTGTAGGAACAAACAACTTTAGCTGAAGCTGCTGTCCTCTGGGTAACCAAATTCATTTTCAGATCAGTTCAGATTTTTAGGGCTTCTATGGTCCTCAGATAGTAAAGAATCTGCCTGAAATGCAGGAGACCTGGGTTCCATCCCTGGGTCAGGAAGATCCCCTGGAGGAAGGAATGGCAACCCACTTAAGTATTCTTGCCTGGAAAATCCCACTGACAGAGGAGCCTGGGGGGCTATAGTCCATAGGTTGCAAAGAGTCTAACACACACACACACAGAGGAGGCAGGTAGGCACGGTGCAAGGTGGGAAGGCTGGAACTTATGAAGCAAACATAGTTCCAGACCACGGGGTTTGCGATTGTGTTGCTGATACAGGCACGTGACCAGTTTCAGTACAATGTAAGAAATATGAGCTCTATGACATGGACCCTGCAGCTGAATCTCAAGAAATGAAGAAAGTGTCAACTGGTGCAAAAAGGTACAATAGGTGTATCAAAGAGTGGAACCAGCCTGAGCAACTGTGTGAAGGCAAAAATGCAACTGAACAAGCTAGACTGTCATAATATGTCAGAATCCCATGGACCGAGGAGCCTGGTGGGCTACCGTTCATGGAGTTGCAAAGAGTCGGAAATGACTTAGCAACTAAACCAAGCTCTCTTTATGAGCAAAAATTATTTTTGCTGAAGCATATAATGCTTTTACAATAACCATTTATCAATCGCTTAAATGTTCAGTCCTGGATATCACTTCTCTCAGTGTGGCAGAGGGGGATAAGGTTGGGGTGGGGAACCCACAGCGTTATGTGTGTGTTTCCAGCAAGGTGGATAATGTCATGTCGATCACCTGCCCTGAGGATTGGGAACAGGAACTCGGGGCTATTTTATCAAGGCCACAGGGCACTTTGCAGAATCTAGACATGACAGCTGAATGTATTTCTACATTAATTTGCAGCATCATCTCTATCAAAGCAAAAATAATTTATCTTTGTTAAGAAAGCATCCCATTCCTATTTTTTCACACCCATGTTCATAGCAAAGCAAAAGATAACCTAGCTGTGCTGAAGCAAATAAGAACAAGATAAATCTGAATATTCTTTTTGAATTGGCACCAAAAGGCTAAGCTTTTAAATTTCTAAGTAGCCAGTCATTTGAGGATAGTTATTGAAACCAGATTCAGCCAGAATAATGGTTTGGCACTGTAGAAATGCAACCTAATACTTCATTTACACATAAAACTACAAACTAAAAGATAGGGGGGAAACCTACTTTTTCAATACATATATTCTAATAAAGTAAAAAAAAAACCTGTATTATTTTATTTGATTTTCTCACATTTTGATTTCTTTGAAATCTTTTTAGTGGGTAAATGTTCAAAACAAAAGTATAAAATGTGTTCTTTTCTCTAATCCATCAAAGTAAGAATTTTGCATTACAGATCAAGTTCAACAGATATTATCAACTGCAGTGTCATCAGAGCCATTAAAGAAGTCTTTCATACAGATATATTTATTGGTAAGAGATTTAAAATTTGAAAATACTGGGAGCTAAAATGCTATAGTTAGTAAGGCCTGGCAAATGATGTCAGGAAGAAAATAGAATTCTGGATAGAGCAAGAAAATTCAAAAGACTAATTTGGTGACCTAAATGCTAATCCTTCTGCTTATATAACCACACATCTCAGTGTGTTTGGAGCACAAAATATTATTTCGCTGCTTGCACATTTTATTGTACAGTTCCTTCCATTTGTATTCCTAACTTCATTTCAGCTCTATGCCTAGGAACATTTCCTGATTTATTAGTCTTGCTTGGGATTACTATCTTAGGGGAAAAAAGAATGCATTTATAATGAAAGTCATAATAATAATAATGTATATGTTAATAATTATAATAGGCTTAAAGGAACCCAAAGAATAATCTGAATACTTTACTAATAATATAGTAATTATTTGTGCCCATTTTAAAAACTGTCTTCTCAGAGAGTAAATTGAATGATATCTTCTTAAAACATGCGCTGCCAAAACACGACTAAAATATGCATGTTTGCAACTTCTGCCTTTCTTAATGCCATGAACGTTGGACTCTAAAAACTTTCTTTTATTTTTATCATATATTCTAAGTCGAGATTTAGGGGTGGATGCTTTCCAAGATTTCTTTTATTATAAAGTAAATGAAAAAAGAAGTTTAATAATGCTATAACCGCTTTTGTTTTAATGCCAGCTTAGATTAAGTCAATGGCAATTAAACATAACACAAATAAATTGAACAGAGAATCTGCCTAACCTGTGAGGATGAATCATCTTCAATGGAATTACCAAATAATAGTAAAAAAACTAAATAAAATGATATGAAAAGAAAAAACTTCTTTCAGTCATGATTAGGGCCATAAGTAAAAATAATCCAAGTTGATGAGTGGCAATTTCTAATGCAGCCTAATTTTAGAAAATTATTTGGTGATTGTATAAATGTGACATGCCTGGAAAATGTTAATTAAACTGGTTTTACACAATGGTTGAGATGTATAATTATTTAGCCATGCTCCCACAGTCATTTGGAAGGAAACTGAAAGTTCCAACTCTAAAAGGCTGTTATGGATTCTAAGTCCTGGAGCTGGTGGTTGAAAGCAAAGCCTTTTCTATCCCCTGAAAATGATGAGGTCCCAGGAGTGTCACAGTTGTGTTTCATTCATCTGTGATTTCATTTACTCATGTTAGGAAGAACAGCATTAACAACAATCAGGTCTAACCTTAAATGCTTTCTCTCTTGCCCAGGATCGTTCAGCATACTTAATTCACGGAAGAACGACAGTGATAAGGTATTAAACCAGGTCTCAGAATAAATAACCTGTATCTCCTGATTTATAAGAGTTCTGTGCAATCCATCTTCAAGGCAGAGGAAGGGGATGGTTGAGAAAAATGAGCCCGAGGACCTCTTAAAATCTGGGGTATTTGTACCATTATGTCCTAAAACATATGAATGCCTGAGACTGATGTCTGGGTCTTGGCCTGGAATTACAGATTTGGGAATCAGGCTGCTGAAAATTAGGATTGATGGTAGAATGATCAAGTGGGAGGATTCCTGGGTCTTTGAGTAGAAGAAGTGACCGAGGGAGGGAGATCTCAGTTGTGTTCACGTGTGCCCCTGTGGTCCCGCTCCAGCATGGAGCAAGGTCATGTTTGCAACTTACTTGAGATCATGTATGCTTTACCTTGATATCTATGGACAAAAACAGCATAGCCAGAAAACGCTTGCTTCAAGCAGATAATAGTTCTTACGATATAGATGGCAACCTTAAGAAAATCACCAAATAGCAAGACTTCATTTCTATGTCACAGAATATTGTTGCAGCCCAGGCTTAGGTGAAATGGTGCTCAGATTTATAAGTAGCAAAGTAGATATGTAAGACTCCATGGCCACTTCAGAAACTGTATATTTATTTTACTATCGTGTAGTGGGTATTCTCCTTACGCATCCTATAGTCACCATTATGAACCTCAGTGAATACCTAAATGCTTTAGGAGCTCTGGGCCTTGCCAAGTGGGCTTAATGAAACTAGAAAGAAGCCCTGAAAGTAAAACAAAGCAAACAAATGTCAATTTTACAGGCCCTGGAACTGATTGCAGACCAAATTTGCATAATTAAATTAAAATAAAATAGGAATAATTCATTATGCAACCAACTTGCTCAGTTTGAATAGACAGGATTTTTTTCCCCCTAGACTCTAATTAGAAAATTCAGAGATGGTCACAATAAATTTTGAAAGAGCTCATGTTTGTTCGAATGCACGCCAGTTGGGGGCATTTTTAAGGGAAGATTTGCAAGGAAGAGCATTTAAAGAACTCAGCATGTCACACCGAGAACAGTCACTGATGGGGATCACACACTTGACATCAACTTGCTTTTCTCTGATGTAGTCTTTCTAGAACCAGTCTATGAACTTCTCGAATTTCAAGGCAGAATTAATCCTTAGTAAAACTCAGCAATGGTTAGATAGCATCACCGACTCAATGAACATGAATTTAAGCAAACTCTGAAAGACAGAGGAGGACAGAGGAGCCTGGCATGCTGCAGCTTATCAACTGAACAGCAACAAAGACACAGCAAGAGCAACACAAATTTTATCTGATAACAGTATTTCATGCACTTCATTTAAATAGCATCAGTAACATTCACTTCAATTCTGGTTTTCCATAGACCACAATAAAAGGTTCAAGGCTGGGTCTAATTGGCTTAAACACGGTGGGAATTTTACCACTGTTGAAGGATGAATCATCTGATTTAGGTTAAAAACCATCTATCCAGCTTTATCCTTATTGAACACCTATATTGATCCTTGTGAAATCTTCCCTGAACTGCTTTGTGCTAGAATTGCTCTGGTGAGCAATTCCAAAGCCATTTTCAACAGGAGAATCAGTCTTTAAAATTTATCAACACCCCATTTTCAGACTGCTTGATGTAAAATCACTTTCTCATGCTTTTATCCCTAGGTGATTTTACATTTTTCTGCACCTTGCTCCCCCTACTGTTGAGAAGATGTCTCTGCTCCCGAAAGTAAAAAATAAATGCCACGTTTCAAGGTATTCTATGCTTGTTCTGTAAAATTAGTGCCCTGCCCGGGTGCTCCTTGGTCAAAATGTGAGGCAAGCTAGATAATAAACATTTCTATCACTACTGTGCCCATCAACATCAATAAGCCCATTCTGTGATCTTTACTCTTTCTGAATTCTTTACTGTAGCTAGGCTCACATCCTGACCATGTGAACAAGCATTCACTGCAAGGGGCACTGCCAAGTTTTCTTGATCTATGTTACCAAGGCCAATCACATTTCCCATCACTGTCACTTTTATTTGTCCATTTATTCTACAAATATCTATCATAAATCTCATTTTCAGATTCTGTGATTAACAGAGAAATATGAAAAGGATGCACTTCTTGAGCTTGGACTATCATATTCTAGTGGCAGACACTGACATGCAAACAAATAGATTTCATATGTGACAAGTGGAGTGTAGCCAGGCTGCAGTCCCACCAGGCTCCCCTGTCCATGGCATTTCCCAGGCTAGAATACTAGAGTGGGTTGCCATTTCCTCCTCCAGAGGATCTTCCCAACCAAGGGATTGGACCCAGGTCTCCCACATTGCAGGCAGATTCTTCACCATCTGAGCCACCAGGGAATATACATATACATATTTGTATATATACATATAATATCCATTGTTAAAGAATGTGCATTTTCAGCTCTGAGCTAAACCCCCAAATTTTGTCACCTGTAAAATTGTACCTACTTCAAAAGGTTTTCGAGGGAAATAAAGTACATAAGGTATATAAGGCCCTGTGTCTGGCCTATAGTTGGTGATCAATAAATGCCAGCTATTATGACCAATCACCTGATAGCTTCCCTTGTGGCTCAGTTGGTAAAAGATCCACCTGCAACGCGGGAGACCTGGGTTCGATCCCTGCGTTGAGAAGATCCCCTGGAGAAGGGAAAGGCTACCCACTCCAGCATTCTGGCCTGGAGAATTCCATGGACTGTACAGTGCATGGGGTCGCAAAGAGTCAGACACGACTGAGTGACTTTCACTTTCACTATGACCGATCACCAGCAGTTGTCTGGGTTTCCTGAGATGGGCACTCTTCCCTCATCACTTTGGGACTCACAATTCCTTTAGTTGGCTTGAGAAAGTATTTTGAGTAAGGCAAGACTCTGGTGTATCAACACCCCCGTGGCTGCACCACTACGCATCTGGGGGTGGGCCTGGCCCTGCTGCTGTCCCCCAGGGTCATCAGTCTGGAAGAGCGGATATGGGGTGGAGGAGAGCAAGGGCCAAACCTCAGACCCCAGCACCTTTGCATCTGTGTAATCCCACCACACCATCCCAGGATGGCGGCAGCCTCTTTACTTCCTCCTTATGCAAATTGGTCTTTCAGCCAAGTCCTAACTCAGAATTACACAGCACAGATCATTCTAGAAAAGAAAGATCCAGCTTGATCGAGTTGACACAGTTGAGAAAACAACAGTCTATCTGCCATTGGCTTGCCATTCGATACACCTCTCGCATCATATTTAACTTCCAAATAAAGACTGAAAAATATCATGCTTCTACCTAACATGATACAATCATGCCTTATGTCACTGAAAATACCGAGCTCCCCACCCCCAACATGTTGGACCTGGTGAAATGGGCTCACCTGGCCACATGTGTTTAACCATTTGAAAAACAAAGAATTCAACACTGAAGCACATGCTTTGTTTAAAGATGAGAGCCTGAGTCTGCCCGGAGACCTTTCAATGTTAAATTATTTTCAATCCACATATTCTTCTTGGTGCTGAGTCCTTGGGTTCTTGAAGTATAGGAAGAGGTCTCTGACTGTTGAAGAACAAGTCCTAACCCTTCTAACAGAACGCATGCATCTCAAAGATCCGATGCAACCTTTGTTTTTGAAGTCTTACAGCTGGGCTGAATGACAGGCCAGTAGAGTAAAACAACCCCTGGGGAGGTTAACAGACACCTGTCTGGTGACTTCAATAGCACTCTCACCCCCAGAACTTAAGGACCTAAGCCACCATGTTAATAAAAATGAAATTTTAAATCACATACACGAGCTTTTAATAACCAAGGCACATAACACCACAGCCCGGTTTTGAAAAACAGAAGTGAACAAATTTTGCATGGCTAGTGTTAACAAATGTAGATTAGGGGGTCATTCTAGGGACAAGGGCTTCCCAGGTGGAACTAGTGATTAAGAATTCGACTGCCAATGCAGGGGTTGCAAGAGACAGGGGTTCGATCCCTGGGTTGGAAAGATCCCCTAGAGAAGGAAATGGCAACCCCCTCCAGTGTTCTTGTCTGGAGAATCCCATGGACAGGGGAGCCTGAAGGGCTACAGTCCATGGGGTCACAAAGAGTCAGGCACGACTGAGTGACTGGGTGTGCACGAGCGCGTGCGCGCGCACACACACACACACACACACACGCATTAGAGACAAGGAAGCTGGGATATGAACCAACAGGAAGAGTTGATGAGGGGTGAAGAGGAGAGAGAAAAAAGGAAAAAAAGACTTTGCAGCTTTCCAAAGGAAGTTCTTATTTGCTGTAACTATTTCTATAGCTGCTACATTTCCGCTGTGTTGTGATTATTTATAGATGTCAAAAGAGTCTTTCTCATGGGTAGGTTCCAATTAAAATCTGGCAGCAATTCATCAGGACTGTGAAGACAGCGCCGTAGCTGTTGTTAGCGTTGTCACATAACTCGTGCAACCTGGCTCCGGTTTCCCAAATCAACTTCTTGTTTTCAGTGACAAAGAAATCTGGGGAGCCCTTCCTCTCTAAGGAGGGCAGTGAAAGGGCTTTGCTCTGGGTCTCATAATCCTGGCAGAGCCCTGCTGGAGGTTTTGACCACTGGCCCCTCTGTGGGTTAGTTTCTGTAAACAGAACGTTCTCCCCCCATATTATGTTCCTTCTTTTTCGAGCAAAGTGTATTTTCAGTGGAATGTGAATTTCCTCTCAGCTCCTCACAGTTCAGTGATGCCTGGCAACATCAAAGAACCGAAGCGACAAAATGGGATGCTTTCTGAACACCAAGATGCTGGGCCCTTCAGTCTCTTTCAAGAAATAATGGTGTCAGCAACACCTCTCAGCTGACATTAGCATCATCACAAACAGCCCCGCCGAGCTGGAAAGAAAGCTGGGTTGTTAAAGCATGGGCATAGATGCCATCTGCAAACCAGAAATGCATCCAGCATTTGGAGACATTAAGATGGCCTGTTCTTTGGCAATGATTAACTACATCTCTGGTATTTGGGAGAAGGGAACAGTGAAGAAAAAAAAACTGAAAATTTATCATTGCTTGGGAAGAAATAATTGTTGAAATTACAAAGAGTTGCCATAGAAAATACCATTCCACAAATATGACCCCCAAACTGTGCGACTTAGGAATGTCACAGGTGATCAGTCTTTTCAGTGTGTGAACAGAAATGAAGTAACTCACATCCTCGAAAATGCTTCTTCCATGCCCATCCACAGACTGAACTCTTGTCCCTTGTCACTGGAAGTGGCTCCACCAGCTTGTCCTGGCCCCACAGAGCCCGAAGAAGTCACTGGATGTGACTGTGGGCAACAAAAAAGAAGAAGAAGGGAAGGAGGGAAGGAGGAAGGCAAGAGAGAGTCCACGTGTGATGGGGCAGTTCACATTGCTCAGCCGAGGGGCCCCGAATCCATCCACACTTTGGCAGGGGAACCCGTTGCTCTGGCCAGGTGAGTTAGTCCCCATGGAGGTATCAACTTACATAAGTAGACCTGAGTCAGTGTTGTCTTGACAAAGTAGGTGCTGACACCAAGAAAGAGAGAATCCATCTTAGAAAAAGAAATCCACACCTTCAACAGATCGGTGATTCTCTCCTGGGGGAGATTTGGTCTCCTTTTTGGGGACACTTGGTGAGGTCCTGGGGTAGCTCTGCTGTCACTGCTGGGGTGTGAGGATACTCCTGGAATCTGGTGGACAGAAGTCAGGGATGCTGCTACGATCTTACGATGCTCAGGAGAGTCCTCTCTCTGCCCTGCCTCCCCGCTCCCCACCCCACTCGACAAAGATTTAATTGTCTCGAAATGTTGATTAGTGCCCCGAACAAAAAACCCTGTGGTACATTAGATATGGCCCCAAATGTTTTGCCACTTCTTCCATCAAGAGATGGAGGGCTTCCCATGGTGGCTGGCCTGCACCAATCACAGGCAGTGGAAATGATGTTCACGTTCCTGAGCTGAGGTCCCAGGAGGCCTTTTAGCTTCTGCCCCTTCTCCCTGAGACCACCTGCCAGATTATCTCAGGATGTTGCCCTAAGGCCATCATGGTTGGAAAAAGCCCAAGATGAAAGATCAAATAGATAGAAAGACTGTCCTAGTTGCACCCAGGCACCCCACAGCCACTGCACAGCATGGCGAGAAAGTTGCTTTACATCCCTAGGGTCTGGCTGGTATGCCACGCAGCTATTGGTAACTAACTGGTATGGGCGGGGCATGCACAAAGCTTAGTCTCCCCGGCATTTTCCAAGCCATGGGCCACCAGATCTTTACCACAAACCTGCCAGAAGTGATCCCAGAGAGGACGGCAGCTAAAGCTCCTTTGCCTTCAGTGATGAAACCAAAGCAATGAAATTCTGGGGGAAACACGCACCGCTGGTACAGACTTTCTAACTACCACTGGGTCCTGCTCTCCCAGTTCACTCAGTCTGTACCAGTTGGGGTATGCTGAGGGGAGAGAAGAGACAGAAAAACAATAGCATGAAATTGAGATCTCCATTAAACCATGACGTAGTTACATCCATCCTACATCCTGCATGTGGCTGTCTGGAAAACTCCAGAAGAGGCTGGTATTCTGTTCACACACCAGGAGAATGGGGACCGCACACCTCAGGACATCTCTGTGGTCACTCACCCCCAGGTAAACCCAACACTCATCAGGATGCCAAGGACCAGAAAGATGCAGTGTGAGGGGGGCTGGGGCTGGAGAGGGCAGAGCCTAGCCAGCCTTGCACACTCTGTGGGCAGAGGATCACAGCCACTGATGATGCTCCCCTCTGTCTTCAACCTACTTCTCTCCCCTGCCTGCTTCCTGAGCCATCGGGTCTGCCTGCCCCAAGTCATGCAGCCTGAGGAACCAGACTGCAGGCTTCCCACCACCCCAAGCTACCCCGAGCTCCAGACACTGTTCTCTGTGGCCAGAAGCAGGGCACGGGGGGAGCTGTGAGTCAGGAGCTTCATCATGCCACGGGCATCTTTGGGAGCTTGGGTCTGCAGTGAAGAACGAGGAGTTCCGCTTTGGAGAGAACTCACTATGTGGAGCCTCTGCAGGGAGCAGGGTTGACTGTGGTCCACACGGTCCTCTTGGGGCCACCCCTGCTCTGTGCTCTGGGTCTGGTGGGAGACCCGGGAGCCCTGGTCCTTCCCAGAGCTGAGGAGGGGGCCAGGAGAGGCGGGAAGGAGGCTCACTGCTGTGGAGCAGGGGCAGATGGACCACGTCTTTGAGGGAATGAGAGCTGCAGGCAAATCTCCCGATCCTGCCTGGCACCGGGATCAGATGGCTTTCAGTTTCCTTAGGCTTCTGAACCTTCCTGTACTGGTTACACACTGGAATTGCCTGGACCTGCTGCAGACAGTGAGACAGAAATTGCCAGGGGAGGGATCCTGGCATCAGTAGCTCCTAATGTGCAGGTATTCGGTTTTTTTGTTCACTTATTGGAGGGAAGCTACCATTCTTTCCTTCTTCTGGGCTGAGGCTCTTGCCTTCTTCAGCCCCTGGACAGCTCACCATGGGCTCCACCCTCAAGTTAGCGCCAAAAAAACTCACAAGCATCAGCGCCCTCTGGTGTCAGTCATGACACTGTTCAGTTCTGAAGGAAAACTCTATGCAGTCATTGAAGAAAAATTAGAAGATAAAGATACACAGAAGAAAAAAAAATACACAAATAACCTGCACTGCTGAATGTTAATGATGTGTGTGTGTGTGTGTGTATATATATATATATATATATACAGAATTTTTTGATAGATTTTCTTTAGAAAAATGAAACTAGTTATATTGTCTTGTTAAACTTTTACTTAATAAACTATGAATGTATTTTGAGGCAAATAAATTTACCATTCTATACCATTTTAATTCCTCATACAATGGAACGGTATTTCAAGGCATAATAGTAAAACTATGTGACATTTACTGAGCACACAGTGTGTGCCAGGAACTATGGGATGTACTTGACATCACTAATCTCATTTTATATTTACAACACCCCTATAAAGTAGATGTCCTTTTCATTATAGGGGACTGGAATGCAAAACTAGGAAGTCAAGAAACACCTGGAGTAACAGGCAAATTTGGCCTTGGAATGCGGAATGAAGCAGGGCAAAGACTAATAGAGTTTTGCCAAGAAAATGCACTGGTCATAGCAAACACCTTCTTCCAACAACACAAGAGAAGAAGACTCTACACATGGACATCACCAGATGGTCAACACCGAAATCAGATCGATTATATTCTATGCAGCCAAAGATGGAGAAGCTCTATACAGTCAACAAAAACAAGACCAGGAGCTGACTGTGGCTCAGATAATGAACTCCTTATTACCAAATTCAGACTCAAATTGAAGAAAGTAGACCATTCAGGTATGACCTAAATCAAATCCCTTATGATTATACAGTGGAAGGGAGAAATAGATTTAAGGGCCTAGATCTGATAGAGTGCCTGATGAACTATGGAATGAGGTTTATGACATTGTACAGGAGACAGAGATCAAGATCATCCCCATGGAAAAGAAATGCAAAAAAGCAAAATGGCTGTCTGGGGAGGCCTTACAAATAGCTGTGAAGAGAAGAGAGGCGAAAAGCAAAAAAGAAAATGAAAGATATAAGCATCTGAATGCAGAGTTCCAAAGAATAGCAAGAAGAGATATGAAAGCCTTCCTCAGCAACCAATGCAAAGAAATAGAGGAAAAGAACAGAATGGGAAAGACTAGAGATCTCTTCAAGAAAATTAGAGATACCAAGGGAATATTTCATGCAAAGATGGGCTCGATAAAGGACAGAAATGGTATGGACCTAACAGAAGCAGAAGATATTAAGAAGAGGTGGCAAGAATACACAGAAGAACTGTACAAAAAAGATCTTCACGACCCAGATAATCATGATGATGTGATCACTAATCTAGAGCCAGACATCTTGGAATGTGAAGTCAAGTGGGCCTTAGAAAGCATCACTATGAACAAAGCTAGTGGAGGTGATGGAATTCCAGTAGAGCTATTTCAAATCCTGAAAGATGATGCTGTGAAAGGGCTGCACTCAATATGCCAGCCAATTTGGAAAACTCAGCAGTGGCCACAGGACTGGAAAAGGGCAGTTTTCATTCCAATCTCAAAGAAAGGCAATGCCAAAGAATGCTCAAACTACTGCACAGTTGCACTCATCTCACATGCTAGTAAAGTAATGCTCAAAATTCTCCAAGCCAGGCTTCAGCCATACGTGAGCCGTGAACTCCCTGATGTTCAAGCTGGTTTTAGAAAAGGCAGAGGAACCAGAGATCAAATTGCCAACATCCGCTGGATCATGGAAAAAGCAAGAGAGTTCCAGAAAAACATCTATTTCTGCTTTATTGACTATGCCAAAGCCTTTGACTGTGTGGATCACAATAAACTGTGGAAAATTCTGAAAGAGATGGGAATACCAGACCACCTGACATGCCTCTTGAGAACTCTGTATGCAGGTCAGGAAGCAACAGTTAGAACTGGACATGGAACAACAGACTGGTTCCAAATAAGAAAAGGAGTACGTCAAGACTGTATATTGTCACCTTGCTTATTTAACTTCTATGCAGAGTATATCATGAGAAACGCTGGACTGGAAGAAACACAAGCTGGAATCAAGATTGCCGGGAGAAATATCAATCACCTCAGATATGCAGATGACACCACCCTTATGGCAGAAAGTGAAGAGGAAGTAAAAAGCCTCTTGATGAAAGTGAAAGAGGAGAGCGAAAAAGGTGACTTAAAGCTCAACATTCGAAAATGAAGATCATGGAATCTGGTCCCATCGCTTCATGGGAAATAGATGGGGAAACAGTGGAAACAGTGGCAGACTTTATTTCGGGGGGCTCCAAAATCACTGCAGATGGTGACTGCAGCCATGAAATTAAAAGATGCTTACTCCTTGGAAGAAAAGTTATGACCAACCTAGATCGTATATTCAAAAGCAGAGACATTATTTTGCCGACTAAGGTCCATCTAGTCAAGGCTATGGTTTTTCCTGTGGTCATGTATGGATGTGAGAGTTGGACTGTGAAGAAGGCTGAGCACTGAAGAATTGATGCTTTTGAACTGTGGTGTTGGAGAAGACTCTTGAGAGTCCCTTGGACTGCAAGGAGATCCAACCAGTCCATTCTGAAGGAGATCAACCCTGGGATTTCTTTGGAAGGAAGGATGCTAAAGCTGAAACTCCAGTACTTAGGCCACCTCATGCGAAGTGTTGACTCATTGGAAAAGACTCTGATGCTGGGAGGGATTGGGGGCAGGAGGAGAAGGGGACGACCGAGGATAAGATGGCTGGATGGGATCGCCGACTCGATGGACGTGAGTCTGAGTGAACTCCGGGAGATGGTGATGAACAGGGAGGCCTGGCGTGTTGCGGTTCATGGGGTCGCAAAGAGTCGGACACGACTGAGCGACTGAACTGAACTGAACTGAACTATAAAGTAGGGATCATAATTATTCTCATTCTATACAGGAAGGTATTGATGTTACAGAGGACTGATGATTTTTCCAAGTGGTGGAACCAGAATCAGACAAACATTTCTCTCTATTGCCATTGTTATTTATTGTTACCTTTGGGGATCACAAATTGTACTGCTTAACAAACACACACAAACACACACAGGTGTGTGGTCATGGGTCATTCCTTACTCCTTTTGCTAGGACCCTGTGTGAGTTCACAGATTAAAGGGTATGCATTTTAATGATCACAAAATTTTTCTCCACAGATAGCCAAAGATATTTTCTCCGTGTTTGCTTACGCTGCTTGAACAACCGTGTTTGCTTTAATCTATTCCAAATTCAGCAGGACTTTAGCAAACCAACCTGCCCCTCCCCAATCCCCACCTCATATCTGGTCTGCTATAGAATTGGATGTTGTAAGTCCAATAAATGGCAGTTACTATTATCAATGATTCAGAAAACACAGCTTCTCTATCACGTGATGGCATGGAATCCAGTCCTGGTGTGTTGAGAGATTCATACATCATAGTCAAAAAAACTGACAAACGTAACTGATTGCTGCTGGTTACACAGGGTTTTGAATCAGCATTTTAAAAACTGGAATCAGGTCTACATAATGTAAACGTGTTTCGACGCAGCTGCCATTTCAGATTCAGATGATGGAACGTGGTCCAGAGAAAGGAGCACACAGGTTAGGTTTGTTCAACAGTGTTGGGCTAAGGCTGCTTGAGATGCTATTTCCTGGGGCAGGAGTCCGCTGCCAGTTCACATCAGAACACGCAGAGAGCATGCCGGGACGATGACCTTTCTGACTCTCCAAGATTCTTCCTTCCTCTCCTCCCCTCCCTTTTCTCCTCCTGCTAGCTGACAAAATTACACCCATATCTTCAGCTGAAACTCCAAAGGAGCACAGATAATTTAGCAAAGAGATTCAAGAATCACTGACCCTCCAATATCGGAAATTTCCAAGACAGAAAAGAACAGGCCTTTCCAGTAGGAACTAGAATGGTCTGTAGCATTTCCTAGGTGCTAGAATAAGCAATCCATCTGATGTCCTCATAATGAGAAGTGCCCTTCTCTCACTCCCCTCAGATATGAATTATTAAAGTCTCTTATTGTTCCTCTGTAAGTCCTGTATATAATGCAGAGCTCATCTGGATGAAAAGGGGTGAAAGAAGCTGGAAGCAGCCAAAACAATAATAATAATGCATCTGGAGCTTACAGCTCCCACCAACAGTAAAATCATTTCTTGCACTTTCGTACGACAGTGTTTTTCCCCATTTCATTTCCATCTTGGGCACAAGGTAATTACCCTTCAGAGACACCTCGGGAGCGGCTATGAGAATGTCTGATAATTTTTAGTGTATTCGCCTCTACATGTTCTTTCCAACGCTTTCTCACGCACACCTGCCATGAAACCTTGGCTGAGGATGACTTCATCAAATATTAAATACCGTTCTCGGCCTTCACCAAGTGTTGGCCCTACACAAAACCCTCAAATGGTGGGGGCGTCCAGGAGGGCAGCCCGACTCTTTCTGAGCCACAAAGGGCTCCTTGCGAAAGTCGCCCTCTCAATGTTCTGCCGGTCCCCTGTGAGCTCTGCCTGCAGCCTGCCCAATCTGAACAATTGCTACAATAGCATCTCTAATAAGGGTTTCCACGGAAACTCAAGACAGTGTATTTGTGGATTAGAGACAATCTTCAGGGCTTATAAAACTTGCCCACCAGTCAACAGTAATTCAAAATGAGAGGGAAAAGGAGGGAGCATGTGTCATAGCCTTCTATTCCTTTCCCCCAAATCCACTCCTTTGCTTTGACGGGCATGATGGAGATGCAAGATTTTAATCTATTTTACATTCACTTCGGAAGCTTCCCCTTCTATAATTTTTAAATTGCCTTGAAAAATCTCAGGGACCATTGGTTTCTCTATTAGTGCCACCTGCTGGTCTGGATATTCTGGTTCTGGTTTGTAAGCTTCAATACACCGAAGAAAATTCAGACTTTTCTAAGTTACAGATTTCTAAAGTAATAAAAAAAAATCTTCACCCAGAGATTTTGTTAAAAGAATTTTACTTCACAGGCACCTGATACTTGTCATATTTCCATTTTACTTAACTCCAAAAGCAATAATTACCAGTCATTCGTATGTCTATTCATGTCTATGTTATACTACTTTGTATTGTATATTATTATAATGTATTGTATATTATTATAATGTATATTATTATAATGTATACAGGTTGACTTTTTAGTTCCCTTGATATTTTGGAAAGTTAATGTTACGGTGTAATTATATAATCTCTAAGAAGCGAAGAAGTGAAGTGAAGTGAAGTCGCTTAGTCATGTCCAACTCTTTGCGACCCCATGGACTATAGCCTATCAGGCTCCTCCATCCATGGGATTCTCCAGGCAAGAATGCTGGAGTGGGTTACCATTTCCTTCTCCAGGGGATCTTCCCGACCCAGGGATCGACCCCGGGTCTCCCGCATTGGAGGCAGACGCTTTAACCTCTGAGCCACCAGGGAAGCAAGTGTCAAATCTACAGGATAAGAAAATTTGACTATATGGACATTTCATATGCGACTTAGAGGAACTCTCCTCAACGTCAGAAAATAAGTTACATTTAATTCAGACACAATTAAACAGGTGGATTTTGAACTGGTGAGTCTTGTTTCCAAGTATTTAGTCATAGAGATACTTACAAGTAGTATATGCATATTAAACATATATAATTATCAGTGGGGCTTCCCTGGTGGCTTGGTGGTAACAAGTCTGCCTGCCAATGCAGGAAACTCAAATTCAATCCCTGAGTCGGGAAGATTCCCTGGCAAAGGAAATGACAACCCACTCTAGTATTCTTGCCTGGGAAATCCCATGGACAGAGGAGCCTGGCGGGCTACAGTCCATGGGGACACAGAAGAGTCAGACATGACTTAGCAGCTAAACAAAACAACATCAGTTCAGTTCAGTGGCTCAGTCGTGTCTGACTCTTGGCGACCCCATGAATCGCAGCACGCCAGGCCTCCCTGTCCATCACCAGCTCCCGGAGTTCACCCAGACTCACGTCCATCAAGTCGGTGATCCCATCCAGCCATCTCATCCTCGGTCGTCCCCTTCTCCTCCTGCCCCCAATCCCTCCCAGCATCAGCGTCTTTTCCAATGAGTCAACTCTTCGCATGAGGTGGCCTAAGTACTGGAGTTTCAGCTTTAGCCTCATTCCTTCCAAAGAAATCCCAGGGTTGATCTCCTTCAGAATGGACTGGTTGGATCTCCTTGCAGTCCAAGGGACTCTCAAGAGTCTTCTCCAACACCACACTTCAAAAGCATCAATTCTTCGGCGCTCAGCCTTCTTCACAGCCCAACTCTCACATCCATACATGACCACAGGAAAAACCATAGCCTTGACTAGATGGACCTTAGTCGGCAAAGTAATGTCTCTGCTTTTGAATATGCTATCTAAGTTGGTTATAACTTTTCTTCCAAGGAGTAAGCGTCTTTTAATTTCATGGCTGCAGTCACCATCTGCAGTGATTTTGGAGCCCCCCGAAATAAAGTCTGACACTGTTTCCACTGTTTCCCCATCTATTTCCCATGAAGTGATGGGACCAGATGCCATAATCTTCGTTTTCTGAATGTTGAGCATTAAGCCAACATAGTTATCAGCAATTTTTTCCCTTGGTTGTCTGTAGTCTATAATGGAGGCTTTCCGATATTTCAAATGTTCATGACTTTTAACTACTGTATCATTTCAAATACATTCCTCCCCACTAAGTGAAATCCAGGTGGCTTTCCCACAAAGAGCGTCTCTTCCCCTTTGCACTTGCTTCCCAGCCCTGCGAGACGCCCAGTGGTCTGCCAGCTGTGCTTTGGCGCGTGCACCAGCCCCATGGTAAGCTGAGCCCTGGCACATGCCCTCCCGCTTCCCTGCTCACTGCTGAGATATAATTTATGTTGACTCAGCCCTTCACCAATTGCCATCTGTCAGCTCTGCCCTCTCTCCTCCCGTACCTCCTCCTTTCAGTGCATTTGGCTGAACTGGCAGAAGCGCAGGATCTGGCTGAGAGCAAAGGCTCTCCATCAGTAGTGAAGGTCTCATTTTAAATTAACACCTCATTCATGAACTCCCTTCCTTCAGTCTTGACGATAGCAATATTGTCATCTGGCTTCTCAGCATCCTCCGCTACCCAAGAAACAGTGTCAGTCCTACTGACCTCTCTGCCTACTGGGACCCAACTGAGATGCACTTTGCATCTGTATCTTCAGAACAATCCGTCTTTGTTGGTGTCCTGTGATCTTGCTTTATGCTTCCAGAAGCCTGTTATTTGGAACATTCACAGTGATGATACCCAGATGCCTGCTGCTTCTTGTCCCTGGAGCACAGATCAGTTTTGCTGAAAATTTCTGCCCCAAAGGGACTGTCACCATAGTCTTTCCATAGATCTGAACAAATCTTTCTATAGCCGTGGGATATGTTAGTCGCTCAGTCATGTCTGTCTCTTTGCTACTCCATGGACTGTGGCCCGCCAGGATGCTCTGTCCATGGGATTCTCCAGGCGAGAATTCTGGAGTGGGTTGCCATTCCCTTCTTCAGGGGATCTTTCCGACCCAGGGATAAAATCTGGGTCTCTTGCATGGCAGGGAGATTCTTTACTGTCTGAGCCACCAGGGAAGCACACTGGAATATAGGGGAAGTTATTTAATGCTAATTAAAAAGCAGACAAGCATCATTTAATTAATAAAAATATAAAGCATGATGAAAAGCTATAAATCCCATCTAAAATTAAGCATAAGTTAAAAAAAAAAACTTAAATGTTTTTAGAGGTGCTTTCCCTAGGCCAAGATTTCTCAACCTCAACACTATTGGTATTTTGGGGCCAAATAATTCTGTTGGAGGTGGGGCACACCCTGTGCATTGTGGGAAGTTTAGCAGCATCCCTGAATGCCAGGAATACTTCTGTCTTCTGTGTGTGACAAACAAGAAGATCTCTAGACATTGCTATGAGTCCCTTGAGGGGCACGCCTAATCCCCTGTTGAGAATCATAGCCATTACACATGAACATTAATAAAAGAAAACACTAAGATACATGCCAGTAATCCAGGTGAGTTTACTTAGGTTGCAAGCAACCTCCCTGTAAGAGAAATGTCAAAGCAATTAAAACATGACACAAAACCTTAGACCTCAGAACTGGACAGGAAGATGAAAATATTTCTTCCAACAATGGAGAGCTGAGATATAACTCACCATCATGGACTCTGGACGTTCTCCCAGCAAAGTTTGGGGCGTGAACACAGAACTCAGCAGGCAAATCTTCCAACAGATATGTCTCCAAGTACCCTGTTATTTTTTAGGAAATCAGGAACCGGGGGAAACTGGTCATGGGTCACTGTTGGTAGCTAACTGCTATCGGAACCACTGATCTACTGGGCAGATTCTAAGAGTCAAAAGGAGGGAAAGCGTCTCCAGTGGGCTGTGCTGCCACGTTCGGTGACCTCCTGGCTGCCTGACCCCTGGCTGGGGGCACCCTTCCTCCATATTCACAGCCAGCACCCCCTGCTTTAATCACCCCATCTCCATCTCCACCTCTTCTCTTCTGCCTCCCTGTCCCACTTTGAAGGTCCCTTGTAATTACACTGGGTTTACCAGGATAATCCAGCATACTCTTCCTTTCTTACCGTCATCTGACCAGAAACTTTAATTCCATCTGCCACCTTAATTCCCCTTTTCCATGTAGTCTAACATATTCGCAGTTTCTGAGGATCAGAATGTGGGTATCCATCTTTTGGGGGCCATTATCCTGCCTACCCAGGTGGCTCGGTGGTAAAGAACCTGCCTGCCAGTGCAGGAGATTGAGGAGACATGGGTTCGCTCCCTGGGTCAGGAAGATCCCCTGGAGCAGGAAATGGCAACCCACTCCAGTATTCTAGCCTGGGAAAGCCCATGAACAGAGGAGCCTGGCAGGCTACAGTCCAGGGGGTCGCAAAGAATTGGGACAGGACTGACGCGACTGATCACACACACCCATCCTGCCGACCATGTGCTGTGCTTAGTTGCTCAGTCATGCCCGACTCTTTGTGACCCCATAGACTATGTAGCCTGCCAGGCTCCTCTGTCCATGGGGATTCTCCAGGCAAGAATACTGGAGTGGTTTGCCATGCCCTCTTCCAGGGGAATCTTCCCAACCCAAGACTCACAGATGCCTGCTCAAGTCAGTGGACAGAAGTTTTGAGAAGTGGGATATTTGCAGAGTCTCAATGTCTCTCCAAAAGAGGTTTATTAACTACAAAGAGATAAATGATAACTTCGCACTGGAGAATCGCAGATGACATCACCTTTACCGAGTGATCAAGGGCAACATCACCACCAATGTAAGACCCGTCAGCATGGTGTGCCCTTGTTATAGTACACTGAGATAAGTACATCATTCCTGCAGTGTTTGCTAAAAATATATAGACTCAATCTAAAGAGAAAATACCCGATAAACCTAAATTGAGGGACCATCCGCAAAAGTCAGTACCTTCAAGTGTCAATGTTATCAAAGACCAAGACGGAGGAGTTCTCGCAGACTGGGGAGACTCAGGCAACATGACAATTATAAAAATATGAGGTGGAATCCTGGAACAGGAAAAGAACATCACTGATAAGTTCTGGTGACATCCCAATTACGCCTGCCGTTTAGCGGACAACAACGTGCACTAAATTGAACGTGCACTGAATTCTTAGTTTTGGCAATCAGACTCTGTTTTCCACACAACGTGAACAGTAGAAGAAGCACTGCGAGAGGTATGCAGGCTCCCTCTGTGTTGCTCTCTCAACTTTTCTGTGAATCTGAAATGATTTCAAAATCAAATTTAAAAGACAAAGAAAAAAAAAGTGCCAAAAGATCTAGTGGGGAAGGATGACAACAGGCCTGGAGAGAAGGAGAATTTCCAGAAACACATAGAAACTATGTTTTAAAAAAAAAAAAAGGAAGAGAAGAAGAACCTAGTGGAAATGTCAGAACCAAAGATATGGATACCTGGGTCTTAGGCAGCAGAAATCCTGACCTGATTGCCATGAGGCAGGGTGCAGGCAGTTGGAGGGGTGTCTGTGTGTGTGATTTCATCCATGCAATGTGAATTGGAGCCAAAAATGGGAACCCCTGGGCTAGCCTAGTCAAATTATCAATAGTATTAAAATATGAGAAAACTGTGGGCTTCCCAGGTGGCGCTAGTGGTAAAGAACCTGCCTGCCAACGCAGGAGACATAAGAGACCCAGGTTCGATCCCCAGGTCGGGAAGATCCCCCAGAGGAGGGCATGGCAACCCACTCCAGTATTCTTGCCTGGAGAATCCCATGGACAGAGGAGCCTGGCAGGCTACAGTCCATAGGGTTGCAGAGTCGGACACTGGAGTGACTTAGCACACATGCCCGCATGAGGAAACTTTGTCCTGCATGTCATGGGTCCCAAGACAGCTGGAGTAACTTATGAGCAGCACTCACATTTCACTGCACAACGCGGGAGGGGACAGTGTTAGCTGCTTTGCATGCATCTTCTCCTATGGTCCTGATGACAAATCCAAGAGCTGAGTATCTTCCTTAGACTGCTGAGAGAATTTGAGGCTTAGAGATTTTTTACCCCAAGAGATAATTCACCCCAACATCACACGGCCAGGAAACAGCTGTCATCCAAACCCAGTTAAGTTCTGACACATCCTATTCTGAATCTTGTCTTTCTTTTCATTGAAATAGGAGATAAATGATAGTTTTCCCTCTCTCTACCGTAGAACATGTCTGAATGTAAATGATAATGCCCCCAGAAGGACCTTGAAAGACATGATATAAATTGTTTTTTCCACTATTATCACCAATGGAGGTAGTTTTAACGAAAAGAAAGTTCTCTAGTATAAATGGGGCATTTGAAAAATTACCATGTAGGGTTTCCTGAATCTCTTTTCTACATTACAACAGTATTGAATATATGAAAATATCATTTCCCCCAATTCCTGTCAATTGGCCTATTTGACTTAATTTTTTTTTTTCCAAGACAAATGGGCTTTTGCTTTTCATGTATTTCAGACTTGTTCCCTTTTGGGTGCCTCTGATCCTGGGACCTGGTGAAGCTGTTTTAAGTGGTTATGGTCTGCACCATGCAAAACTGCTGACAATTCACCCAACTGTGAGAAAGCACATCCCTCCACAGCCGACTGGTAGTTCTAGTTCAATGAACACAAAGGTCAATTTCATTACCAATGTTTCTGCATGTATTTCAGCCATTTGACACCAATAGGCAAAGGAAAAAAGCCCCTCCGCTCAGTTCAAAAACAAACCTTTCCCTGCACTGGGCCCTAGAGGGCAGCCCTGGGCCGTCACTGGGAGCCCAGAGGTGCCCAGGAGCAGGGTGTCCACCACCCCACCCTCCGCTTCTTTGGGCAGAACCATCTCTCATGGGGCAACCCAGAGCTGTGGGAAAGTTTCTGCTGACTGAAGCAAAGATGCTGATTCAGAATTTTAAATAAGAGATAGCCTTAATGAAATAAAGAGTCTAAGTTTCTAGAACAGGAATCAGCAAAAATTTTGTGAAAGCCCAGAGAATAAATACTGTAGGTTTATTGGGCCCTGGGGTGTCTGTCTCAGTGACTCAGCTTCACCAAGCAACAAACCAGGACCCTTAGACAGACAAATGTAAACAAATGGGCATGGCTGGGTGCCAATAAAACTTTATTTACAAAAACAAGGGGTAGGTTGGATCTAGTTTGCTGAATGCAATTAAGCAATGCCTGTTCTAGAACACTAGCATAGTGTCTAAATTAAGATACCCAGGAAGTGTTAACTCAGTGACTCATATTGTACATTCTTACCTAGAGCACAAACACAGTCCCCATACTCAAGTGCTAGCATTCATAGATGTGAAGGACAAGAGATTGGTTTATATATTTAATTTCATGCTAGGAATCAGTGCTCATCATTCCTAAATGGCGAACTGCAGACAGAATCTGAGTGTGTCTGTCAGTAGGATGTGAACCGTCTTTGTGGGCACCTAATACATTCTACATGGAGAACAGCTAGGACCTGACTGCTTTTGCTAAATGTAATAAGGTTCAAAGACCAAAGAACTATATTCTGATGCTTGTGCATAATAATACATCTGGAAAAAAGCTAGATTGTAGAATCAATAGCAGTCAGATGGTCCTGCAACATGGTATTCCTGGGAGACTAAAAACAAAAAAAGTAAAATACACAGAAGGCTAAGTTCATTGCAGTTTTTTGAAACACACAATCTGAATTTCAAAATGTAGCTATGCTTATTGATTTTTACAAAATAACTATGCCGTATAACACTGCATTTTAACAACAAGCCCTGGTGATTGATTCTCCCTCTGCTTTGAAATGATGGCTACTTGAATCAAACAGTAACTAACAGCCAGTAGATGGCATCTAACTGCCAGGGCAAGGTTCTAGACTTATACCTATTTTTAACATCAGATTTTCTGATTTATGAGGGCTTACCTCCTGAATATTCATTGGAAGGACTGATGCTGAAGCTGAAGCTGCAATAATTTGGCCACCTGATGCAAAGAGCCGATTCATTGGAAAGGACCCTGATGCTGGTGCTGGCAAAGATTGAAAGTAAAAGAAGGAGGAGGCAGTAGAGGATGAGATTTTTAGATAGTACCACTGACTCAATGGAGACGAATTTGAGCAAACTACGGGAGATACTGGAGGACAGAGGAGCCAGTCACGCTACTACTGTCTGTGGGGTTGCAAAGTCAGACACAACCTAGCAACTGAGCAACTACCCTCTGATGTTATTTATATTGAATCATTTTAATTTTGAGCTCTACTCATCACAGTTGAGGTTTTAAATCCCCATCCAATGAATTCACTTAAAGAGCTTCAGGAGACAAAAAAACTTTTTTTCCCTTAATTTGAACCTGATATTTCCAACTGCATTTCCACATAAGAAGCAGATGAAATGTTCTGACTTTTAAAAAGAGATAATTTAAAGACACGAAACACTGCACACAGGCATTTCAAACACACTTAGTTCTTTATGATTGAATAAAGCCGAGTTGCTAATTGCTGGATCAAGCCCAAAAGATATGAGTGTAACACCAAACACCCTCCACTTGGATAAGTTCCATAGGAGTCAATTGAGTTTAAAAGTTTCACAAATAATTAAATTACTGACTAGGATAGAGCAGAAGGAAAAAGCCAATAGCTTGAATTCTGTTCCTTAGAGCTCAATTTGCTTTTCAGCCTACTGTGTTTAGCTATCTGCAATTCTAACAAACTAAAATCATTAAAGACCCATATATTTTCTTATGCAGCCTGAACAGAACTTCAGTGGACTTTCCCACACACAGAAATTATAATACATTTTAAAAGGAGGCAGGGTTTACAAGTCTCAACTCTTTTTTATTTTTTATTTTCTGCCCCTGCCATGCATATTGAGGTCAATAGTTGAGATTATAAATAATTTGGGGCAAAGAATAAACAGAATGTTTCTTAGGATGCGCTTTCTAGGTTGTGACCCACGTATTTTGGTGTTGGAGTTTGAGTTAGATTGATTGCAGAAATAAAACAGCATTCTTGGAAATGGGAAGGACAGAGGTCTATGGGGGGAAAAGAATAATCTAATCAGAGACTTGTTTCTTACTTTAATCACGAGCCATAAAAACTGCCAACTCCCATGTCATGCTGCAGTAAAGGTTACATCAGCACTTCATACAATATTTATGGTGTAAAAGAAGCCCTGCAGTCCGACTCCGACATGACATTAATCTTCCTGCTCTCTCATCTCTTATCCCCCTCCCCGACACATACACACACCCCTCCTCTCAGCTAAATGCGTTCCCTGGTGCCATTCTGATCATGCAGATAACTGCCTGTAGAATATGGCTATAACAAGCATGCTCGACCACAAAACGAATTCAGAATCACATTGGATCCTAGGAAGATGCATTTTAAATGCCTCTCAAGTAGGGAGACCAATTACCCTACTTTGTCCCAGACTGAGGGGTTTCCCAAAGGTTGAACTTTTGCATTGCTGCTGCTGCTGCTAAGTCGCTTCAGGCAAGAACACTGGAGTGGGTTGCCATTGCCTTCTCCAAAGCATGAAAGTGAAAAGGGAAAGTGAAGTCACTCAGTCGTGTCCGACTCTTCGCGACCCCATGGACTGCAGCCTACCAGGCTCCTCCATCCATGGGATCTTCCAGGCAAGAGCACTGGAGTGGGATGCCATTGCCTTCTTCGGAACTTTTGCATTAAGACTAGTCAAATCCTGGACAAACCTGGATGAGTTGCTGACCCCACTGTTGAGAGGCTATGACTTTAGGATAGGAAGGTTTCATTCAAAAATATTTCTTACGGTCTAGTCAGGGAGCCCAGTATGGTGCTCTGTGATGACCAGGAGGGATGGGATGGGGGAGGGGGAACAGGAGGGAGGGAGAGGGTGGATGTATAAGTATGGCTGATTCACATTGTTGTATGGCAGAAATCAACACAACACTGTAAAAATTTAAAAACAAAAAAAAAGAAAGCGTGGGCAAAACATGGCAGGGGCTCTACTGCTTGAAGCTGCTGCTACTGAGAACAGGGTCAGGGTGTCGCGCCCAGAAGAGCCAGGAGCCTCTCTGTGGTGCCAGACTTCTTCCTTCATCTCCATGCCGTAGGCTTATAGGTTTAGGGAGGGTGGAACAGGGCTTAGAGAGGGAATGATTCAAGGAATTCAATAGCTACTTGAAACAGCATCTTGAATCGTAGCTCCTGCTGGCACTCTTTTTCTCTGGTATTGCCCATTCTGTGATGCTCATTGAAAACGCATTTATACGCCAAAGAATAAATGAAAGCAGCGGAAAAGGAGCTCAGTCATGAGGATTCAATCAACATAATTATCAGGCTTCTGCACCAAGCTGCTCTGGAGGTACAAGGACCATCAGGTGGGATTCCAAATCTCTGCTGCCTGTGACAGTTTCACCAACAGCTCCCTCCAGAATTTGGGGTAAACAAGGGATGTATAAACAGTTACTGAAATGGGGCACAGGGCTATATCATCACCTTAATTCCAATCCTCTAGGCAAAATGATCAATTGAATCCATCAAAGTTATTATACACTGAGGAGTTCAAGCTAGCATAGATCTGTTTATTGTGGGGCCACATAAAATGACTTGTTATAACAAATCTCTCTCTGACTGAGGCATCCTCACCTCCACCCTCAGCCTGGCTGACATGCTAGGGATCCTGCTTCTGCATTCTTATGCCCCCTTACCTTTAATCCGCCACTCGCCACCCTCAACATCAGCATCCACTCAGGGACTGCTCCGTCAAGACTGATTGGTTCTCGGGACGTTCTCACGGCAGCTTTAAGCATCTCTGTTTGTCTCCAGAAGCTGGATTTGTGGCGTGCTGGCCCTGCACTGCAGTCTGCACACTTGTATAGGGTCCCTGCCAGAGTGGTCCGGATGGCACATATAAACAGCAGGTCCTGGCGCCCAGAAATAGGTCCTGTGCGAGTGGCCTGCGCACTGAGTCCTGTCCGATTGTTTGTGACCCCATGGACTGTAGCCCACCAGGCTCCTCTGTCCATGGGACTTTCCAGGCAAGAAAACTGGAGTGGGTTGCCATTCCCTTCTCCAGGGGATGTTCCCCACTCAGGGATTGAACCCATGTCTCTTGTGTCTCCTGCATTGGCAGGTGGATTCTTTTTCCACTGGAAACCCCAGACAGATTCTTCGTATATGCAAATGTGAGCAATGGGGACCTAGAACCGGCCTCTAGGTTCCCATAAGACAACTCCAACCAAGAAGCCAGCATTTTTTAAAAGTAGACAGGAAAAGGTACAACTTTTCTTTCCTAAGAAAGCCCTTAGGAAAAATGCCTCCTAATCCTTCTGAAGTTTCTACCAGCAGCAGGTCAATAGTGGCTTCTTAAAAAGCTTAAGTAGCTTAAGAAAACACTCTCCTGGAAAGGTAATATGAGTAGCAACTTATTACGTGTACTTATTCCAGAGTTCAACAGGCAGGTAAAGCTGATGGCTTCATCCTGACTTTGGGTCCATACGAGGAGGTATTTATAAACCATCGCAGGGAACTGCCTGCCTGGGTTTTAGTGACAAAGGCACAAGTGACCGCCTGACAAGCTTATCAAAGGCCGTTCCTATTCCTTCTCCTTCGCTTTCCTTCCACGTAACAGGTACAGATGAAACCCTGGGTAATGATTAGTCAGATCCACTTGACCTGCCCTTTCTAATCAAGGTCCTTTGCATCATAGCTGCAAAAACCTCTCATATCCTCGCAGCTGTGTGGAGCCTTAAAATAAGCCATTTGCCCGCGTTGTTTTCCAGGAACTTAGATCAGCTGCGTCTAGTTGGAACCTGGCTGGTTTAAGACTGGATGGGGGCCTGCAGCCCTCCCAACTGGGCATGCGCGAGTGTCCTGTGACCGTTGACCTCCCGAGCACCCGACTCCCTGTTCTAACATGTGGGACTGTGGCTGAGCTGCGCCTGCACAGAATGAGGTGGATGCACCTGCTTCTCATCACCTTTCCCCCTCTCCCCAAGCTCCCCGTACCTGGGTTGCTAGCTCATCCCATAAATATCCCCACTCCCATGCCTCTAGGAGAACACATCGAAGACTTTCTTCTCCAGTCTTTGGTGTTAGGCTGCTTTGTGCATAAGCTTTCCTTCTGTTGCTAACTTTGGGAGTTCAGTGGTTTGGTTCACTGGGCGTGGAAGCAAAACGAACCTGGTTTGGTAGTGGGGTGACCCCTGGTCTGGACTTTCTAGTCTATGCTGTCATAGGGACTTCAAACAAACTCACTGTCCTGAATCTACTTAGCCTAGTCGTCAGAGTGAGGGAAGTGTTTTAAAATGACTTGTAATACTTAGCCATTTTCATTGGAGACAAGTTTTGTATAGACCTAGGTACCTGGGGAAAAAAACTTGGCTTTCCTGGGTGGCTCAGCAGTAAAGAATTTGCCAACAATGCAGGAACCGCAGGAGACATGGGTTTGATCCCTAGGTTGGAAAGATCCCCTGGAGAAGGAAATGGCAACCCACTCCAGTATTCTTGCCTGGAAAATCCCATGAACAGAGGATCCTGGTGGGCTGCAGTCCATGGGGTCGCAAAGAGTCCCACACAACTTAGTGGAATAAGCAACAACCTGCAGAAAAAAAAAAACTTGCAACCTAGTAATTTTAAAACCAATCTACCAACCTTTTTAATGTGGGAGGAAGCCGTTGTCGTTCTCTTTTTCTTTAGGAGAAGTCGTTTCATAAAGAAGTAGCTAAATGAGTAGGAACTTAGGCTCAAAAGCAGACTATTGAAGTTCCAAACCCTCACTTTCCAATTTGGTTGTGTGTGTGACCCAGCGCTCCTTAAAATTTATTTGTTAAAGATGTAAGTGATTCCTACAATGAGGGGGGGTTGGGTGTGAGTCAATGTGTGCCTAGAACTCTACTTGGCACCTAGCAAATTTTTGTTGTAATAATTGAAGTGACCCTTTCTGAATCTGGGTGGAGATTTTTGCTAAGACAACAAAGAAAATAATTTTCCTTATTCCCAAGGGAAGGGAAAATGAAGCAGCAGCAACTGCCATCAGCTGTGTTCAAGAAGAAAGGCTACTGTGAACATGTTCCTTGTGCAGGCGAAGAGTCCAAAGTACCAAGCAGGCCTCCAGCGTACCGCCTTCATCTCACCCAAGCTACTTCTGGAGGCATCAGAAATAAAACCTATGATGACTTCACCAAGATGGGGAAGGGGGCGGCGGGGAAAAACCACTTCCTGCTTTATGGGGCAGGCAGTTATTTAGGGAGAACAAATGTGCCGCTCCAGGTTCACCTGGTGAGCCATGAACCCGAGCATGGCTTAGGTATTCACTCAACATAGTAAGCAGCCCTGGGAGGGGACAACTGGAGTCACTGCCCCAGCCAGAAAAAGACTTTCTACTTTGGCTCAACCGTTCAGTCTTGAGAGCCACAGCTCACAAGAAGTGGCTCAAAGCTGGAGTTGCTCTGGTTTCTGCTTCCTCCATAGGTTGGAGCTGCCAGGCAGCTGGACCCAGAGTGGTTTCCCGAGGAAGGGGAGAGAAAGCACAAGAGACACCCCCGCGCCCTGCCCCCCCACCCGCTGCCCCCGTCAGTAGTATCCCCAGACGCTTCCCTGGAACACTGAGCATCCTTCTCCCTGTAAGAACATATTTTCCTTTTCCTCCAAAGTGAATATTACATCAGGGTGTGACCACCGAACAGTATTCAAGCAGAGTTATTTCAGATCGTTTTAATGATCAGACTATAGATGGACACATATAGATGTGACAGAAATGGCAGTTTGGTGTCGGGGATGTCAGCTCTTTGCCCAGCATCCACTGTCCTTCTACAGACACCTCCACATAACCACTCAGCTGGAAAAGGACCCAGCCCATCAGGTCAGATTAAGACTTTTCTTTGGGAAAGTCCTTCTACTTTGGCTAGCTCTGCCCCACGCCCAAAGAGCCCAGGTGTAAGACACACACACAAGAAGAAGCATTAAGTACCTGGAGGCCGCCCTGTTTTTCCTCCTTCTTGGGAGACAAAGGAAACAGGCTCAACGCGCACCAGGGACCTGGAAAGAAGTTGTTGTTTAGTCGCTCAGTCCTGTCTGACTCTTTCCAGCCTCAAGGATGATAGCCCTCTGTCCTTGGGATTCTCCAGGCAAGAATACTGGAGTGGGTTGTCACTTCCTTCTCCAGGGGATCTTCTTGACCCAGGGATCAAACCCGAGTCTCCAGCATTGCCAGCAGATTCTTTACCACTGAGCCACCAGGGAAGCTCCTCCAGAAAGGAGTACTCATCCTTAAAAAGATACATGAAACACCCAGTCCTGCTAGGAATCAGCGAGCCCCCTGCCTGCCTTCCGAGCACCCTTGGCAGGATAGGAACTGAACTGTCTTTCATGGACAGACACACAGCCTGCCGCTGCAGACACAGCACCTTCCCCAGCCGACACCAGCTGCCACTTGCCTATTACTGAAAGGATACACAAGTCGTTAAAGGCCTGGAGAGAGACCAGAGACCAGAATTTTCTAATAAGAACTAATCCCTCCAGGCAGAGAGCATTTGATACATCAAAGGCTTAATATTTGATACATCAAAGGCCTTCTCTGTTATTCTGTTGAGGAATTTAAAAAACATGCTAATAAGTGTTCGAGCTCTATAGTTTTCAATCAGAACTTTTTCATTTGCGCTATGACTTAAGATGATCTAAGGCCAGTTGTTCCAGAACACCTTCCCTGCCACCTCTTCACCCCTGCGTTAGTGCATCTCTGAGGTTAAGGATTTGAGGGCCCCTTTAAAACACACGTTACCCCAGAGATGACATGAACACAATCATCCATTAATATATTAGAATAAACTCATTTGTTCAATTTATCCTTCTCAAGTGGCATTGATAGGTTGGGACCCACAGTAGATACCCTTTGATGGGGCTTACTTAGACTCTAGAGGTTCCTCTCATCAGTATTGGTCCCTGGGGTAAGGGATCAACACTCAAAGAAAAAGGAATAAAAGGTTATACAAGGATGACTGGAAGCAGGTGGATGTACCATTCACATAACTCCTGATTTGAAAACTCAAGAACAGGCTTTGAAGGAGACGTACTACACTCCTCCACCCTAACTGCTGTTGAGCCTCTAATTCCTCTGGGTGGCTTAGCACCTTCTGTAAACTTGGTTACAGCAGGGATTAAACAGTATCAGTTCTTTTGTTCAGTGCCTGCCCTCCTGCTTGCAATTGTAAGGACCACATGCTTTCCCAAGCACCGTGTCCAGTACCTCGCACTTAGGAGACACTCAAAGCCTCTGTCCATGGGATTTCCCAGGCAAGAATACTGGAGTGGGTTGCCATTTCCTCTTCCACGGGATCTTCCCCACCCAAGGATTGAACCCGTGTCTCCTGCATTGCAGATAGATTCTTTACCATCATGAGCCACCATCATTATTCAGTTAATTTCCTAATTTTGATCTTTCATTTCATCTTGAAGGAAGTGACTTTTCCTCTGACCACAGGGGTTTCTCAGCCAGGCTTCCACCTGTGTGTACTGTGCAGTCATTAAATCGTACTTCCTAGGTGGGCAAAGAGTTGCCCTTCCCTCAGGACATGCAACTCTGGCACGAGGCGTGGCCAGGTGAGGGCTATATGGTTCAGCCCCTGCGCCCCTCTAGTTGGGTGCCTGGGGCCATGCAATCTGCTTCCCAGCTCATCTGTTGCCTTAGTTCATGAAGTGACCACTAACCATGTATCTGGGCACTTTCAGTTCCACATGAACACCTGAAGAGTTTACCTATGCCCTTTGTGCTCAGATACTCAGTCATATCCAACTCTTTTGCAACCCCATGGACTGTAGCCCTCCAGGCTTCTCTGTCCATGGAATTCTCCAGGCAAGAATACTGGAATGGGTTGCCGTTTCCTTCTCCAGGGAATCTTCCAACCCAGGGATTGAACCCGCATCTCCTGAACTGTGGGCAGATTCTTTACCTAGTGAGCCACCAGGGAAGCCCAGCTTTTCTAAACTGGATGCTCCTTATTTCTTGTTTCAAGTTTCCCTTCTGCACATAGTGATGTTATTTGATCCAGGATGTACCAGTGCATTAGGTTCCACCTATATTCTTTTCCCTGATGCTATGTAGTGGCAAAGAGCTGTCTGCTAAATTCATTGATGGATGGTGGGACACTGTTCTTTATCAAACATATACCCCTTCTTTCCTGTGAGTGTATCATGTGTCCTGTTTCTGCCCCAGCTACTCTAAATGCCTGGCACCATAAAAAAAAAAAAAAAAAGTTCACTGCCTATCTGTTCTCACCCCTTCACAGACTTTAATCTCCTTCCACCTGGAAGCCCTTCTCACTGCTCTCAAATGACATAAAAATAAAAATTTGATTTAAAGTTCACTCTGTGGAAAACAAGGACAGGTGGGTGGAAAATATTTCTCATTTATCTTCTGTAATAAGGCCTGCTGAGGTTTGGGGTACAAATACTGAGTCAACACGGGGCCTCCGGCTTGCCTGTTTTGAATAGTCTCACTCTTTAAGCCATCAGATTTATTCCACAGCCCTGTAGAAGGTCCAGGGATTGGAAGGTGACTTGATTAACTTAATCATTACTGCACAGTGATTCCATTTTTATCACTGACACACTGAACAGCCTGTTTTCAAATAGAAGCTTCAAGAATTTCATGGTGGGACTTCTCTGGTGGTCTACTGGTTAAGAATCTGCACTTCCATTGCAGAGGGAACAGGTTCAATCCCTGATTATGGAACTAAGATCCCAGATGCTGTGTGGGCTGACCAAAATGTTTTTTTTAAAAAATAGTCTCGGTCAGTATTTTACCTTCCTGACCGTTTTGGAGAAGGAAATGGCAACCCATTGCAGTATTCTTGCCTGGGAAACCCCATGGACAGAGGAGCCGGGCAGGTTATAGTCCATGGGGTTGCGAGAGTAGGACGAAACTTAGCGACAAAACCACCACACCATTTTTTCTTGGCATTTTGTCTCAAAAAGAACATTGCTAAAATCCCTAAGCTTATGCTTCAGTAACACACCCGATGGATTGCATTCACGTAATTGCTCTAAGATGATTAAAGAAAAGCTGCCAAATTGATTACTGAGTGGTCTTTCACATTGCTCATATTCATCAAATTCATTGATCACCATCCTGCCTCTTCTTGACATGAGGAAAATGGAGGTTTGAGTCACATTAAGAAAGAAAAATCTACTTTGACCTATTTTTCTTCACCGTAACTGCCTACCTGCAGTCTTGCTGCCTGGTTGGTGAATGCCATTGACATTGACAGTTGATGCAGGTATTGTAACCAAAATACTAAGAAATCCCCACCAAGGCAGCTAAACTAGATTAATGGCCAAGGGAACATGATGTTCTGCTGGGCACCCTCTGCTCAGTCTCTAATTCATTTGGCCTAATTAACTATTTTCTGTAAGCTGAAGTTCCCTCCATATTTTCCATTGACAACTTGCTGCTGAACAGACAGGCGTAAAGAAACCAATTTAGAGCCAAAGATTTAGTGGTGCTAGTATCTGACTTTCCTTCCTTTTAAATACTATACTTTGGGGCTTCCCAGGTGTCAGTAGTGGTCAAGAACCCACCTATCAATGCAGGAGATATAAGAGACAAAGGTTTGATCCCTGGGTTGGAAAGATCCCCTGGAGGAGGACATAGTAACCAACTCCATTATTCTTGCCTGGAGAATCCCACAGACAGGGGAGCCTGGTGGGCTGTGGTCCTTAGGGTCACAAACAGGCACAACTGGAGCAACGTAGTATGCATGCATACTATACTTCATTTGTGCCCACAACCAGTACACATCCAGCTCCCTGACAGGTATACTGATTGTGAGAATTCCTCTTACGTGTGAGTTCCAAATGCCTACCAAAGAAAGAAGGGGAGCCGAGGGTTATAACTAAACCTATTTCCTTAAGTGACTTATTAAAGCTATTGAAACTGGGGAAATATAATTGCAATGAAGTGTGTATACAGTGAAATGAATTCTCAGGTTTGACCATCACATCCGTCTTGAGCTGAGTGTTGATAACAGGGATCTAAATCTTCTCTTTTGGGATCAGCGTTCAGTGTAGCTTGGAATCTCATTACGTACAACTCTCTGCAGCTTTTAATCTTATCCAGAATCTACAGTCACACAAGCAGAGAAAGAAAAGAAAAATTCACATCGCTTCAGTCATAGAGTAGCTTATGTGACCAAGACATATCGTACTGTTTTCTAGATGAGTAGGTGAAGGCAGAGGTGACTGAGCATCAGTCTACCTGGGAGAAGCAAATAGATACAACATCAGACACGAGCCAGTGGCAAAGAGCATTTTAAGATGTGGGATGGGAAGGCAGAGCTCTGAACAGTCACAGCCGCATGATGAGGATCTTGAACCACTTTCTGTAAGAAACCAAGAGGAAAACAAAGGCATAGCCAGCATTCCATTAGCTCGGGGCCGGGAAGGTAAGGAAGCAGAGGGCCCTCCACTGTGCTCATCTGGGATGTTTTGATAGTGCTCATTGGGGTCCTGAATTTAAATATGTTTTTTAAAAAATTATTTTTCAAACTGAAGTGTAAGATTCCCTGGAGGAGGGCATGGCAACCTACTCCAGTATTCATTCTTGCCTGGAGAATTCCACGGTCAAAGGAGCCTGGCAGGCTATGGTCAAATAGGGTCACAGAGTCAGACACAACTGAAGCAACTTAGCATGCACGCATACATAGTTGATTTATAATGTTGTGTTAATTCCTGCTATACAGCAGAGTGACTCAGTTATACATATATGTACATTTTTAATATTCTTTTCCAATATGATTTATCTTAGGATGTTGAATATAGTTCCCTATGCTATATGGTGGCTTCCCTGATGGCTCAGTGGGTAAAGAATTCACCTGCACAGGTTCAATCCCTGGGTTGGGAAGATCCCCTGGAGAAGGAAATGGCAACCTACTCCAGTATGCTTGCCTGGAGAATCCCAGGGACAGAGGAGCCTGGTGGGCTATAGTCGACGGGGTGGCAAAAGAGTTGGATGTGACTGAGCACGCGTGCACTACGTGCTATACCGTAAGGCCTTGGTGTTTATCCACCCTATATGTCATAGGTTGCATCTGCTAACCCCAAACTCCTAGCCCTTACTTGGGAAGCTGATAAGCTGCCCTCCCTGATACACCCCTGTGCTTCCCGAAAGCACAGGGTGATTTTTACCTACAGGAGCATGAGGGGGAGAGGTTGCTTGCTGCCCAGGTCTCCCCCAGCAATGACCTTCCATCTCTACCTCTCGTCCACTAAGCAGCGACTGCCCTCCAGCCACGAGAAGGCTGCTGCCTTGCTATAGCACTTCGATTCCACCCTCTGACTTTAATGCCTGCATGAACCTATTTAAACCAGGCTGTTCCAAATTTGCCTGCCACCTGTACACATCTTTTTCTAAGAAAAAACACCTGCATTTAAGGCAGCCAGCCACGCACACAGACAGATGGATGACTGTCTGAAATTTAGAAAGGGAGCTTCCTGACCTCAAATATTACACCATTCCCCAGTCTCCTGACTTTTTCAGCTCAAAGTCCTTTATTCGGGTTAAAACAACACTTCTTAAAGGCTTAAATTAAAATGCAAACATATTACTTGGAATGGGAATCGCTCTAAGTTATTCAAGTTTATTAATACATCAGCAAGGATTAGTTTTTCTGATTAGAAAAGTACCTCCTTCAAATGCATTATCCTAAAAGACTAGAATATACTCTTCTGATTGGTTGGTTGGAGTGGGGGAAGGGGTGAGAAAATACCTAGCACCCAAGATTTTAACCAGAGAAGGATGAATGGCATATTAGCTGAGTGTGTTCCTAATGTCAGGGGCTTTAAAGAAATATTTGGCTGCACTGAGTCTTAGTTGTGGCATGTGGGGTCTAGTTCCCTGATTAAGGATCAAATTCAGGCCCCCTGCATTGGGAACGCAGAGTCCCAGCCACTGGACTACCTGGGAAGTCCCATGTCAGGTGCTTACATATTTTAATCTTTACAACAACTTTATGAGATAGGTTTTAGCATCCTTGGCTTACAAATAAGGAAACTAAAATTCAGACATCCTAAATGACTCTAAGTAGGGGCAGAGCCAAGAGGTGAGACCTAGGTCTTACACTCCAGAGTCAGTGCTCCACCAAAGTCTAAGAGAAGGGAGGATACCAATGGGTACCAACCCACAATTGTTGTTCAGGTGATAAGTCATGTCTGACTCTTTGCCACCCCATGGACTGCAACACACCATGTTCAAAGGAAGGCTTCCCCGTCCTTCACCATCTCCCGGAGCTTGCTCAAACTCACATCCATTGAATCGGTGATGCCCTCCAACCATCTCATCCTCTGTCTCCTTCTCCTCCTGCCCTCAATCTTTCCCAGCATCAGGGTCTTTTCCAGTGAGTTAGCTCTACACATCAGGTGGCCAAAGTATTGGAGCTTCAGCATCAGTCCTTCAGTGAATATTCAGGGTTGATTTCCTCTAGGATAATCCTATAATCGTCTCTGGCTTTCCTATTCTTCCACACTTCTAAGAGGATGGAGGCCAAATAACTGCAAATTCTCTGGCAGTTTAGGTGACAGCAGGTCTGTGTAGAAAGAGAGCGCTGATCAAGATACTGTTGTAAAATGATGGGAATGTTATGTCTTGATTCAACGTTGCTTATACGTCTGTCCTGACTTATCTAACTATGCACTTAGCATCCGTGTTTCTGACAGCATACAATTATAATATCGAAATAAGTCCTAAGCTTTGCTGAAATTGAACACGTCCAGGAGCCTGCACTAGATATTCCCTGTGGGTCAGAACAGAGAAAAACAATTTCCACACTGAAGGGAAAGGAAAGATCTATAAGACCTATAGGTCCCATGGATATCAAGAAAATAGGTTTAATAGGGTCCACAGGAGTTCACATTCCTTCTGAAATCTTCCACCTGAAGATAATGACAACGATGGCAGGCATTCATGCAGAAAAATGTCCCTATGATGATGGACCTAGATGAAGAAAATCAATGTTAATTTGATAAGCATTAATTTATAATCCAAAATCCAAAGGAAATTCATGCATCCCTTGAATGTCAAATTCATTAAACAAATAGTGCTAATCAGATTCTCTTCTACAAGTCTAAGTAGACTAACATAAGACTTCTGGAGCAACGCTTATAGAACAATGTAATTATTGCGGTCTTCATACAGTTGCCTGTTAATTGACTATTGAAATTGAAAAGCATTTCCATAATTAATCTCCTGCCATTTTCCAATTATAAATTTGATAGAGTGAATCTGATGCATCTTCCAAAGCAACTGAGGGTAATAACTTGTTTCAGTGAACAGATATTTTCTCAGACAAACCAGGAGAGTTTTCTAATCAATACTTAGCTTTTTTGAAATCCTATGCACAGAGGGAGTTAAGTGAAAACAGCATGAAAGCATTGTTTCAAGCTTATTTTTGAATAGGTTGAAAAAGATGAAATTTGGAAGGGAATAAAAAACTCCGTGTGATAGATACACTGTACAGTTTGTCCAGACAGCTCAAGACAAGCCCTGAAGCTGAACAACATCCCAATTGCAATAGTGGCTCTTTACCCATCAATGTGTTAAATTCACTGTGGACCACCCAAGGTGCCAAAGTCTTAAGAGACAATTGTTGGTGACCAACTGTTTGCAATTTGAAGAATCCCATGATGATTGCCTACTCTTTTCTAATGACTCAACTCTTTAATTTAGTCAAAATCAACCACACAAATGATGTCTTATTTTATTCTTCAAAGATAGGCATTCAGAAAACTCAAGACTCTGAAGAAAGGAAGAGGGAGTAGAGAGCTGGCTTGTTACTATTAAAATATCACCTATTAAGAAACAAATAAGTTAGGTGAACGCATTTTTGATCACCATTTTTTGAGCTGGTCTGGGCTCTAAGATGATAAAACAGGGAACTTGTGAAAGGAGAACTGGAGAAGAGGGGAGACGTGTAAAGCCCAGGACACTGTCCAAGCTGCAACATGAGACTTCAGTCTGTACCCTTGGAGTGTCGTATGGTCCATGCAGTGAATACCAGAAAGGGGCAACTTAAGGGGTGCCCAGTTTTACTTTCTGAAAGGGTTGGCCCATGCCTTTAACATGCAGAGAATGATAGCCAGTGTTGGGTTTCAAGGGCAGCTGTTCACAGTATCTCAGCTCCCTGTAAGGTGACAGAGACTAGGAATAAAAAGACTCAGATTCAAGTTTAAGATTTTCTACCATTTTCTATCATAACGTTGATGCTTTTGAATTGTGGTGTTGGAGAAGACTCTTGAAAGTCCCTTGGATTGCAAGGAGATCCAACCAGTCCATCCTAAAGGAAATCAGTCCTGAATATTCATTGGGAGGATTGATGCTGAAGCTGAAACTCCAATAATTTGGCCACCTGATGTGAAGAGCTGGCTCATTTGAAAAGACCCTGATGCTGGGAAAGACGGAAGGCGGGAGGAGAAGGGGATGACAGAGGGTGAGAAGGTTGTATGGCATCACCGACTCAATGGACATGAGTTTGAGTAAGCCCTGGGAGTTCGTGATGGACAGGGAAGCCTGGTGTATTGCAATCCATGGGGTTGCAAAGAGTCAGACACGACTGAGCGACTGGACTGAACTGATCATAATGTTGGACTCTGAACACCTGCCTTTACTTCTGGAGATTTCAGTTTTCCCTTCTGCATCATAAGATAAAAATTTACATGATCTGTTGATACCTTTCACCTCTAGTATTTAATACTTTTCTCAAAGAGATAAAAAAATGAACCCTGGGATAGCACTGGAGGAATTAGAATACATTTTCATCATCAATGCACTGTTCACATCTTTTCCTCCGAAGCTAGCTCACTGATTCTCATACACCTTGTGATAGGTTAGGTTTTTGTTCCCCCAAAATCCATATGGTAAGTCATAATCCCTAGGACCTCAGAATGTGAACTTATGTGGAAAAGGGGATCATTGCAGGTGGAATTAGTCAAAATGAGGTCATACTGGAGCGGGTGAGCCCTAGTGCAATGTCTGGTGCCCTCACAGAAAGGGATATTTGGACCAAGAAACAGGAATGTGGGGAGACAGCCATGTGAAGACTGGGGTGAGCTGCTTCCAGCCAAGGAATTGCCAGAAACCAGGAGCGTGGCTTGGAACAGATCTTCTCTGGTGTCTTCAGAGAGAACGTGGCCCTGCCACCGCCTTAATGTTGGATGTGTACCCTCCAAGACTGCAGGACAAACTTCTGTTGTGTAAGTCAGGGGTCTCCAATTGCCAAGGTCTAGTGCCTGATGGTCTCTAAGGAGGAGCTGAGGTCATAATAGGAATAAAGTGCACAATAAATGTAATGCACTTGAATCACCCCCAAACCACCCCCCTGCGCACGCGCGCGCACACACACACACACACACACACACACACACACACACACACACACACACACACACACACAGGTCCTTGGAGAAATCATCTTCCACAAACCAGTCCTTGGTGCCAAGAAGATTAGGGACTGCTGGTTTAAGCCACTCAGTTTATGGTAGTTGCTTTCACGGCAGCCACAGAAAACTAACCAAACCCTGCATCGTGCTTCAATCACTTCCCTGGAGAATCCCAACCAACAGTCTCAATCAACTTCTCTTAAAATTCAGGTCTTTCATTTCTTCCTTCAGGTCAACCTCAGTGTTCTCGCCAAGTCGAGTCCTTTTCCATAAATGTGAATGGCCCCTTGCTGTTCAATTTTAGTAGGTAGGGCATAAGGTTAAACCATTAACTTCTCTATCCAATCATGAAAATTAAATTTGTCCCCACCTCCACGTGCACTCTCTTCCATTACCTAAGATGCAAAATTTGTTTCAAGCATTACAACCGTGGCAGATGAGTGAGTTGTAATAAATAAGACATCCTGGAATAATCATAGGACATCACGACATTTCCAGTACAAATCTCTCTCTTCTCAAAGACGGCTAAGCGTTTTCTCTTAGGCTCCATGCCAGTCCCCCTTACAGAATATTGAACTGGATTTGTTGAGATTTAATGTGCCCGTCCTTTAGATTAGATTTTGCTCTGACCACCTTCTCCTCCAAGGAAGTGTCAAGTCCAACATTACTTGTGGAAATTAAGGTTGAAAGCTGAGATAGAGAATGTGTCAGCCACTTACATCAAAAAACTCAAAATATAAAGCAGAAGAGTTCAAGAAGGATGTAATTTATAATTGTGGTCTTATATAGAGTAATTTTAAAACCAGCCTCCCTTGGGTATTCTTAGTCACTTGGGTGAGGGGGCATCTCTCCTTACTAGACAAAATGGGCACACACAAATACAGAGCTTGAAATACCGCATCATAGCGACAAATCTGAAAAACGCACTATCCTAAATCAACACTTCTCAAACTTTCACAGGCAAAAGAATCTCTTGAATTGGTGGTAATGCAGATCCTTATGTATTCTGGCATATTCTGATTCGGTAGAACCTAAGCATCTACATTTTTAGCAGGCATCTTGGTGAGCTCTGGAGGAGAACATCCAAGGATAACCCTTTCAGAACCAATAATCTGCATCTCCTGCAATGTTTTTCTTTGCAGTAAGAAAGAAAATTATTCCCTCCTACTCTCAATTCAGCACTGAAACATATACATTACCAAATGGAAAATAGCCAGTGGGAGTTTGCTATATGACCCAAGGAGCTCAAACTCAGCGCTCTGTGAAAACCTAGAGGGGCGGGAGGGGTTGGGGTGGAGAAGGTGGGAGAGCGGTTCAAGAGGGAGGGAACGCACGTATACCCACAGCTGACTCATGCTGATGTATGACAGAAACCAACACGATATTGTAAAGCCATTGTCCTTCAATTAAAAATTATATAAATTTTAAAAAGTCACTCCTTAACTGTCATCTTTTATAACAAGCTTTTATTTGCAGTACGTATTCAAATCAGAAGAAAAGTCCATCCAATAGTATATTGCAACATTCGCTTAGAATCTGTGGTCATTATCAGTTGCGATCCTGTCTGGGTGGGAGGAAGCAGATGAGTTGCCCTCTATGATTGGTCCCCAGCAGGACCAGAATTCACCTGTGCTCTCTGCCCTGCTGGGCAGGACCACTTGAAGAAGCCTGGGCATCCAGGTGTCCAGGATGCTCTGTGAGAACTTAGCCACCTTGTGAAACGTGCCAGCTTCAACATATCTAAGACTGGGCACGCTAGCCTCCTAGGGTGATGGGGAAGAAGAGTTTTCTCCCAACCCTGTCTCAGGTCTCTCTGCATAGAGAATTTTACCAGCTCTCTTATAAAAATGACCCTGTTCAGCCAAAATACCTGTTACAGAATATTGGGGTAGAATGAATGGAAGGAGTTTGAAATGAAATCAGTATGAGAGAATGCTATTTGTCCCCTAGACAACTGCTCTTGAAGGACCTCTGTCCTCCTAAGGCCTTATTGATCTTACTAAATAGCCCCGATCAAGTAAATGCCCAGTGGAAGAAGGAGGTAAAGGAGGGGAAAATCTAGTAGTTTCCATTGTTATTTTGGTAGTGGAAAAGATTGTCTCGCTAAGAACTGTGCCAGAAAAGCATAAAAAAATCATGATGATGATTCTAAAGTAAGGCTAGAGAAGGCAAAGGGTATCTAAGTTCATGTATCTTGGTAGGAAGTAGAATGAGGCAGGGTTTAAGAATATGGGTTTTAGGGAATTCCTCGGAGGTCCAGTGGTTAGGATTCCATGATTTCACTGCAGAGGGCCTGGGTTCAATCCCTGGTTGCGGAAATAAGATCCCATAAGCCATGCAGTGTGGCCATAATAATAATAATATGGGTTTCAAAGTCAGACAAACTTTAAGTTCAAATCCCAGACATATTGCTGGTTTATATAGAACTAGTTACTTACCTGCTCATAGGCTCAGTTATTAATATTTCATCTGTAAAATGGGGATAACAATACTTACTGTGTGTGGTTGTTGTTAAAATTAAATATATACCAGTACACACATATTTATGTAGTATATATATGTATATGTGTATGTCTGTAGGATAAACACACATTCATATTCATACCTAGATGCATACATAGTATACATGTACTCTCCATCTGTCTGTCTCTCAGCATAGTGCCTGGAGTGTGGCAAATGTCCCTTAAAAAGCAAGGCTAGTAGCAACTTATCATTATTATTAGAAATGGGACACAATGACCAATTTAAATCTCTAACATTTGGAAAGTAAATTTCCTAACTGATACCTCTTTTTGTTTGCTACAGCTGCAATACCATAAGCACACCAGTAAGTCATTTATTTACCACTTACTATGAGCCAGCCATCGTGAATACAAAACCCCGTGAAACACAGTGGTCGGGATCCATTTGTTTCTAACTCTCTGCCATTACCGCAGCCTGCCCCAAGTCTTCTGCTTCCAGGCATTTTCCCATAGAAGCCTTCCTGCATCTAATAGTTGCGTTCCACAGTGCCATCCATGCTTCAGTATTATTGGCACTACTGCTCTAACCACTAGGGACGGTATCAGTTCTATAAGATGTTGAAATGTACATTTAAAACATTTACAGTTTTGGGGGCAAAACATGTTCGTTGCTCATAGCAGATTAAGCTTCTCTAAGCTCAAGAATCCCATTCCACATCACAACCCACTGCAATACAGGTGTTTACCACTTACAAGAGAACCCCAATCACATGAAAATCTAACTTCTCAGCAGAAGGAAAACAGAGAAGTCGGGAAGATCCCCTGGAGTAGGAAATGGCAACCCGCTCCAGTATTTTTGCCTGGAGAATACCATGGACAGAGGAGCCTGGTCATCATAGGATGCAGAGTCAGACACAACTGAAGCAACTTAGCATGCACATAAAATAGATAACTGATGAGAATCAACTAGATAGCACAGGGAACTCTGTTCAATGGTCTGTGGTGACCTAAATGGAAGGAACTCCAAAAAAAGAGAGGATACATGTATACATACAGCTGATTCATTTTGCTGTAAAGCAGAAATTAATACAACACTGTAGAACAACTATACTCCAATTAAAAAAAAATAAAGAATTGAGAAACCCCTATACTATGGTCAACTAATATTCCACAAGGATTCAAAAACAATCAATAGGAAAATAATTCTCTTCCCAATAAATGGTATTAAACAACTAGATAGCCACATGCAAAAGAATGGAATTGGACCTTTACCTCACATGACTTGCAAAATTTAGGTTTTAACAAAACCTAAAGCTATCAGGGGAACACTTCATGCAAATATGGGCACAATAAAGGACAGAAATGGTATGGACCTAACAGAAGCAGAAGATATTAAGAAGAGGTGGCAAGAATACACAGAAGAACTGTACAAAAAAGATCTTCACCACCCAGATAATCACGATGGTGTGATCACTCATCTAGAGCCAGACATCCTGGAATTCCAAGTCAAGTGGGCCTCAGGAAGCATCATTATGAACAAAGCTAGTGGAGGTGACGGAATTCCAGTTGAGCTATTTCAAATCCTAAAAGATGATGCTCTGAAAGTGCTGCACTCAATATGCCAGCAAATTTGGAAAACTCATCAGTGGCCGCAGGACTGGAAAAGGGCAGTTTTCATTCCAATCCCAAAGAAAGGCAATGCCAAAGAATGCTCAAACTACTGCACAATTGCACTCATCTCACATGCTAGTAAAGTAATCCTCAAAATTTTCCAAGCCAGGCTTCAATAATACATAAACCATGAACTTCCAGATGTTTAAGCTGGATTTAGAAAAGGCAGAGGAACCAGAGATCAAATTGCCAATGTCCATTGGATCATCAAAATAGCAAGAGAGTTCCAGAAACACATCTATTTCTGCTTTATTGACTATGCCAAAGCCTTTGACTGTGGATCACAACAAACTGTAGAAAATTCTTAAAGAGAAGGGAATACCAGTCCACCTGACCTGCCTCCTAAGAAATCTGTACGCAGGTCAGGAAGCAATAGTTAGAACTGGACATGGAACAACAGACTGGTTCCAAATTGGGAAGGGAGTACATCAAGGCTATATATTGTCACCCTGCTTATTTAACTTATATGCAGAGAACATCATGAGAAATACTGGGCTGGATGAAGCACAAGCTGGAATCAAGATTCCTGGGAGAAATATCAATAAACTCAGATATGCAGATGAAACCACCCTTATGGCAGAAAGCAAAGAACTAAAGAGCCTCTCGATGAAAGTAAAAGAGGAGAGTGAAAAGGTTGGCCTAAAACTCAACATTTAGAAAACTAAGATCATGGCATCTGGTCCCATCACTTCATGGCAAATAGATGGGGAAACAATGGAAACAGTGACAGACTTTATTTTGGGGGGCTCTAAAATCACTGCAGATGGTGACTGAAGCTATGAAATTAAAAGACACTCCTTGGAAGAAAAGTTATGATCAACCTAGATAACATATTGAAAAGCAGAGACATTACTTTGCCAACAAAGGTCCATCTAGTCAAGGCAATGGTTTTTCCAGTAGTCATGTATGGATGTGAGGGTTGGACTATAAAGAAAGCTGAGTGCTGAAGAACTGATGCTTTTGAACTGTGGTGGGTATTGGAGAAGACTCTTGAGAGTCCCTTGGATGGCAAGGAGATCCAATTAGTCCACCCTAAAGGAAATCAGTCCTGAATATTCATTGGAAGGACTGATGCTGAAGCTGAAACTCCAATACTTTGGCCACCTGATGCAAAGAACTGATTTGAAAAGACCCTGATGCTGAGAAAGATTGAAGGCGGGAGGAGAAGGGGATGACAGAGGATGAGATGATTGGATGGCATCACCAACTCAATAGACATGAGTTTGAGTAAGCTCTGAGAGTTGGTGAAGGACAGGGAAGCCTGGTACGCTGTGGTCCATAGGGTTGCAAAGAGTAGGAGATGACTGAGCGACTGAACTGAACTGAAAGCTATCAAATTTATAGAAGAAAATATGATGGTAAATCTTCATGCCCTGCCTTGGATTTGGCAAAGGATTCTTAGATAGAACAACAAAATCATGAAAAACAGCAGCAAAAAAAGAAAGTGAATTTCATTAAAATAAAAATATTTGTGCTCCAAAGGACACCATTAAGAAAAGTGAAATATTTGCAGAACGGGAGAGCATGTTTGCCAAATATCTGAAAAGGGACTTGTATCTAAAAATAGGTAAGTAACTCTTAAAACTCAATAAAAGGACCAAAAAAACCCAATTTAAAAATGAGCAAAGGATAAGACATCACATTTTTCCAAGAAAGACATACAAATGGCCAATAAGCACATTAAAAAGTGTTTAACATCATTAGCCATGAAGGAAATGCAAATCAAAACCACAATGAGAACTCTTCATGTCCACTAGGATGGCTAGGATCCAGAAGTCATACAGTAACAGGTCTGGGGAGAATGTGAAGAAATCAGAACCCGCGTGTACCACTGGCAGGAATATAAAACGGTACAGCCATTTTGGAAGACAGACTGTTTCTCCAGTGTTTAAACACAGAGTTATCATATGATCCGGCAGTTCCCTTCCTGGGTATATATATCCAAGATAAATGAGAATGTCTGTCTGCACAAAAACTTTTACACGGATGCTTATAGCTGCAATATGTATAACAGCCAAAACCCGGAAACAACCAGAATGTCCAACAGACAAACAGACGAACAAAATGTGATATATCCATACAATGGAATATTGTTTGAGCATGAGAAGGAATCATATTGATACATCCAACAACATGAATGAACATTGTAAACGTTATAGTGAGTGAAAGAAACCGGGCACCAAAGACAACATGTGATAATAATAGAACTTCATTCATGTGAAAGTCCTGTAGAGACCGAAAGTAGATCGGTGGTTGGCTGAGGAGTCTGGGGGGTGTGTGTAGAGGGGTGAAACCAAATATAATGGACAAAGAGTTTTTTTCTGAGGTGATCAAAATGTTCTAAAATTGGCAGTGGTGATGGTTGCGTAAATTGGTAAATAACTAAAAATGGTTGAATTGTACACTCTAAATTGCATGGTGATTTGCATGCATATCTTTATTGAATTTTATCTCAATAAAGCTGTTTATTGGAGTTTCCCAGGTGGTACAGTGGTAAAGAATCCACCTACCAATGCAGGAGACACAAGAGACACGGGTTCGATCCCTGGGTGGGGAAGATCCCCTAGTGTAGGAAACGGCAATGTGCTTCAGTATTCTCACTTAGGAAATCCCATGGACAGAGGAGGCTCAGTTCAGTTCAGTTCAGTCGCTCAGTCGTGTCTGACTCTTTGCGACCCCATGAATCGCAGCACGCCAGGCCTCCCTGTTCATCACCAACTCCCGGAGTTCCCTCAAACTCACATCCATCGAGTCCGTGATGCCATCCAGCCATCTCATCCTCGGTCGTCCCCTTCTCCTCCTGCCCCCAATCCCTCCCAGCATCAGAGTCTTTTCCAATGAGTCAACTCTTTGCATGAGGTGGCCAAAGTACTGGAGTTTCAGCTTTAGCATCATTCCTTCCAAAGAAATCCCAGGGCTGATCTCCTTCAGAATGGACTGGTTGGATCTCCTTGCAGTCCAAGGGACTATCAAGAGTCTTCTCCAACACCACAGTTCAAAAGCATCAATTCTTCGGTGCTCAGCCTTCTCCACAGTCCAACTCTCACAGCCATACATGACTACCGAGAAAACCATAGCCTTGACTAGATGGACCTTTGTTGGCAAAGGAATATCTCTGCTTTTGAATATACTATCTAGGTTGGTCATAACTTTTCTTCCAAGGAGTAAGCATTTTTTAATTTCATGGCTGCAGTCACCATCTGCAGTGATTTTGGAGCCCCCCAAAATAAAGTCTGACACTGTTTCCACTGTTTCACTGTCTACTTCCCATGAATTGATGGGACTGGATGCCGTGATCTTTGTTTTCTGAATGTTGAGCTTTAAGCCAACTTTTTCACTCTCCTCTTTCACTTTCATCAAGAGGCTTTTCAGTTTCTCTTCACTTCTGCCATAAGGGTGGTGTCATCTGCATATCTGAGGTTATTGATATTGATCCATAGGGTCGCAAAAGAGTCAGACACAACTAAGCAACTGAGCACGCACACAGAGCTGTTTATAAAAATTTGCAAAGAGCTGTTAAAATGAAAGTTAACATTCATTCTCTATTCCTAATTTATATGACATTTAAAAGGTTAATTATATAATGTCACTGTAACATTCAGAAATCAACTTTCTAATGCTTAAAGAAATCTTTAAAATTGTAAAATGCATTGAGACCTTTGGATGACGGAATTTTTTGTATTATTGCTATAAGTAATCATCAGCTTGCACAGAATGTGTTATATTTAGAATTGAAAGATAACTGGTTCTACTTTATTGAAAATCTATATTCTTCATATTAGTGTAAATGGTTTTCTTTCTTAGTACAAAGGTAATTTAAGGGAAAAGTGTGTGCAGCTTGTGGTTTGAGCATCCTCATTAATGTGTTCCAGTTATACTTTGCTCACATCATTGTCTTCTAAATGCACTGCATTATGTAATATTCAGAACATCCTTTTCTGAATGTGAAATAAAATCATTTTGCAGAAATGAATTTTTTTACCACACCACTCAGTTTGTGGAATTTTAGTTCCCCACCAGGGAACCCTGCAGGGGACACTTGGGGTCTCAACACTGGACCAGAAAGGAAATCCCAGAAAGAATAAACTTTTACACAAGGTTGGGATCACAGTGACAATAATACAAAAAAAAAAAAATCTGTCTATTGGCAAACATAACAGCTTTCTCTCTTCCATCTAAAGATTCTGGTTTTGTAGCAGATTTTAAACCAAAAAACTAAGTGCTTGTCTGTCCCAGAAAATGATGTCCCCTTAATGGGAAAGAGCAGAGAAATGGCTGAGTACTCACTTTTAAACTGATAAAGTTCTTTATCAGTATCCATAAAGAGAGGCTGATTTTGTCCATGGTCAGTTAACAATGAAGAAGATAAAATGATTCTCCAAACTGGTTTTCCAGAAGGATACCCAAATGGCTCCACATAAGGAAACTAGGGAAGACCACTCACAAGCGTGGGATTACAGTCTGGGGCAAGGGTAGAATGTCCAGTGGAAATACATTAATAAGTAATAGGATGTGCTGCTTATGGGTAAGGGATCTGAGAATTACTTCAAAACTATTCTTTATATATTTCTGAATTATACACCAATGTTTTACATTCCCCCAATCACATAACATTCAAAGAGTTGAATGGATATTTGTCCACCCATGTTCATAGTGGCATTATTGAGAATAGCCAAAAGGAGGAAATAAGGCAAATATCCACCAATGGATGAATGGATAAAAAACGTGGTCCAACCATACAATGGAATATTATGTAGCCTTAAAAATTCTAACACATGCTACAGCATGCTTGAATCTTGAAGACATCGTACTCAATGAAATAAGCCAGTCACAAAAGGACAAATATTGTATGATTCCACCTTATTAGGTCCTTCAGTTCAGTTCGGTCAGTCATGTCCGACTCTCTGCAAACCCATGAACCGCAGCACGCCAGGCCTACCTGGCCATCACCAACTCCGGGAGTCTATCCAAACTCATGTCCGTTGTGTCAGTGAAGTTATGAGGTCCTTAGAGTAGTCAAATTCATGCAGACAGAGAGTAGAATGGTGGTCAACTGGGCCTGTCGGGGGAAGGGATGGGAACTGTTTTTTAATGGCTGGAGAGTTTTAGTTGGGGAAGATGAGAAGGTTCTGGAGATGGATTTGGTAGTGGTGGTTGCCCAGCTGCCCTGGTTGTACTTCATCCTACTGGACTACACACTTTAAAATGGTTAAAATTTAAAGAATCTGGGAAAAATAAAAAGGTATTTATGTATAAGTGAATCACTGTTGTATACTTGAAACTAACACAACATTATAAATCAACTATACTTCAATTTATTTAAAATGATAAATTTGTTATAAATATTTACCACAGTAAAATCTACTTTTCATTTGCATTAATATTTCAAAACATACATAAACTTAAAATTTACTTGAATTTTGCATAAATGTATTAATTATAATGCCAATGTAACCAAAATACATGGCAACGTGCAAGGAGCTCAAATATCTCAGCTGAGGCACTGATCCACCCCCATCCTATCCCAGCATGAACAGGAAGCAGACTTGACTTCCATTTCAGAAGTAGGATGGCTCAGATGGAGAATCGTTCATCAGTTCATCATTCATCACAGAAAGTAATGGTTTCTAGATGCTTCCCGGTTACCTGACGCTATGCTGTTCCTTGCCTTAAACACAAGATTTAAGTGGCTGTCTCTCCTTTGGCAAATGAGATTTTCACAGAACTTATTACCTAGTGACTTCTAACATACATGGCATAATTTAAAAGAAAATAATCAACGAGCCTTCCTAGTGCCTTGAAATCCCTAGACCAATAGCCTTGACTCAAAGCAGCTCAGGCTAAATTGCATGAAAAGCTCACAAACAGTGTCAGCATCAGAGGATCTCGGGTTTGTGGGGTGGAACTCAGCCCACGGGTCAGAGCTCCTTCCTAAGACACTACCTGCTGATTCTGAAGTTGGACGTTTGCTGATTATGAAGCAATTGGTCAATAAGGACAAATTGGGTTACTTTTTTCTTCAGGTGTCCTGTGTGAAAACATTCACTATCAAGAATTTCTGGAAGAATTAACAGAGTACCATTCACCAGCACCATTAGGCAGAATTCTCTGCTTATCAGTAATTTTCACATAAGAATTCAAACCATGATTTGTAAGGAGCCATTACATCAAGCCAACTAAAACTAAGCGGCCTGAACTTGTTACTCTGATAGCTAATGATTAAGATGACAGCAGATGGGGAGCTGTATTTGTAGCTCACATAACCTTGCGTTTCTCAAGGTCAACTGTGAATTCAGATAGTTGTCCCACATGCGTGCATGCTCAATCGCTAAGTCAGAGCATACACACGTGGGACAACTTTGCCACCCAAAGAACTGTTTTCTGACTCTTTGCCACCCAAAGGACTGTTTTCTGCCAGGCTCCTCTGTCCATGGGATTCTCCAGGCAGGACTACTGGGGTGGGTTGCCATTTCCTCCTCCAGGAGATCTTCCTGACCAAGGCAGGCGGATTTTTTTTTTTTTTTTCACACTGAGCCACTATGAAAGAGCATCCCACAGTTTACATCCATCTAATGACCTGTTGGCTGTCATCACCATGGGGACCAGAATACTTAAAGTGAACACTTTAAGTCAGAACTCCATCTACTCCTTCTCTCCAGACTTTGGAGAACCTCTCCACCAGCACAGGACTGCAGGCTTTTTAATAAAAGCCATTGTTGGAGGTGAGGGGTGGGGTCAGATTTGCACAAAGAGCCTCGCTTCATCATTTAGAATTGCGATTTCTGGTCAATTGAATTAGTCAGTTCTGTTCTGACAACTTTGCAGACAGCAGCTCACCAGATTTCTGTCTTTAATTCCTCCACCTTCTCTTCTTTGAGAAACGCATTTTCAGCAAGTTTGCACTCGTTTTCCACATTGTCTGATTTAGCCAAATCAGCCGTTGAAAGCTTACATAGGATTAAAATATTAGCATAGTCTTACTTCTTGGTCCAAGGATAAATCCTCCATAGAGCTCCGTGTGGATGACAGTGTAAACTGCTGGCGGGCTAGTGACCCTCAGAGACTGGCTTCCTATAAACCTGCCCCTGCCCCTGTTCCCATGTGATAGGCTGGAGAACCTAGGAAAGCTGGTATTCAGGCCACACAGATGAGGGATGACAACCGTCTCTTTCTCCTCCTCTAACTTTAACCTTAGGGGCTACATCTTTGCTTCATTCATTCATGAAGGGAGATGCGTGGCTATGTGAGGACGCAGGGGACACGATCTCAAATCTCGGCACTCCTCTGGGGACCCTTTTCCTGTGGGCTCTTTCATCTGCCACCAGAGCTGCTGATCCTTGGCTTTCTCCTCCTAGCCTCCCAGGATGTGCCACCGTCTGATCCGTTTTCATGGAGAACAAACAGGCGTCTCTTGTGAACAGAAGGTGAATGATGGACAAGACAAGGGTTAATCAGAGAGCCCCAGAGGGAAGCATTTGGAGTGATGAATGATGTTCAAAGCCTGGTCAAGGAGAGCAGGCTTGTTTAATTTAAGGGAGAGATCAAGGGCTGAAGGTATTCTGTCCCCAAACTTAATCTCTCAAGTTTTGGCACTGAAGACATGTCTAGCTTAGCGGCTGGAGGTGATGTTTGGACGAATTTAGGGAAAATGTTTAACTCAGTCTTGCAAGAAGTGTTCATCCAACTCACATCACCTCCATTTCATCAATTCCAGCTGCATCTGCTGTTTCTTCTCCATCTTCTACTCTTGGGTCATTATTGTTAGATTTGGTAAGCATTTCTTTCTATATTAATAGTTCTAATGAGGCTGTATTCTAATACTATTCTGTATTATTATCACTTTATTAATTTTAATTATTTTATTATGTACTGTATCTAATTGCCATATTTGTATTCCTGAAAATTATCACATGATAAAAGCTACAGGACTCAAGGCAAAAACAGGGTTCAATGGACTACTCATAAAATTTCTAATCAGAGAAGTGACAAAAACAACAGCAACTCTTATTAAAATGCTGGCACAGTTTAATCTCCACTGGCACTTGTATCTAAATTCACAGTCCAGACATCATAGCATCCTTATATTCTAGGGCTCCAGTTTCTTTCCTTCAAGATGTAGACATGTGTTTCCAGTAGAGACCAGTTTCATCAACACAAAATGTATCATCTGAAGGCAGCTTTCCTTATCATTGCATTTTGGTTAACATACGGAAAAAACGTCTATGAATTCTTCATCTGCATTTGCGGCTTCCTCAGAAAAAAACTTAACACCATCCATTGGTCCACTGACTCTCAAGCTGTGGTTCTCTAACCAGCAACATGCTGCTGCTGCTGCTAAGTCGCTTCAGTCCTGTCCGACTCTGTGCGACGCCATAGACGGCAGCCCACCAGGCTTCCCCATCCCTGGGATTCTCCAGGCAAGAACACTGGAGTGGGTTGCCATTTCCTTCTCTAATGCACGAAAGTGAAAAGTGAAATAGAAGTTACTCAGTCATGTCCGACTCTTGGCTACCCCATGGACTATAGCCCACCAGGTTCCTCCATCCTTGGGATTTTCCAGGCAAGAGTACTGGAGTGGGGTGCCACTGCCTTCTTCAAACCAGCAGCATAGCCTCCTGCAGACTTTCTCTAGCAATGCACCTGGAGGTACTTCTCTGGTCCAGTGGTTAAAATTTCGCCTTCCAATGTAGGGGATGCTGTTTCCATCCCTGGTCCAGGAGAGAAGATCCAACATGCCTCGAAGCCAAAAAACAAAAACATAAAATGAAAGCAATACTGTAAAAACTCAATAAAGACTAAAAAAAACTATGAGGCATGTTAGTCACTCAGTCATGTCCCACTCTGCGACTGCGTGGACTGTAGCCTGCCAGGCTTCTCTGTCCACGGGATTAACCAAGCAAGAATACTGGAGTGGGTAGCCATTCCCTTCTCCAGGGGATCTTCCTGACCTGGGGAGCAGGTATACAAAAGAATTTATGAATACATCTTTGCACAAGTTAAATGAAGAATTAATAAAATGAATGTATCTTGAAAAGAAAGAAATACACCAGGAAATTTTGTTTAAACTACCAATCCCTGGCCTCTTCCCCTTTCCCCACCCCACCCCACCACCAGGGATTTGTGATTCAGTAGCTCTGAAACATTTAAAGTCTAGATAAATTCTCTTCCAAACGTGGCTTTCTTCCCCTCGAGGCTCACGTTTGGGGCCACTGTGCAGATGGCTGCCAACGTATGTTTGACTAATCCACTGGGGTCAGAGAGGCATTGTAGAAGCAAAAGCATTCAAGAGAAGATACGAGATAACAAATTGTTTCCTACGGGCTTAGAGCTAAAAACTTCTGCCTAATGACATTTTAATTTTATTTAAAGAAACCTAAAACTTCTAATAAAAGAGATTATTCTGAGCCTCAGGCTCCACTGAACCTGTGATCTTAAGAGAGGATCATTCTCACTTGCTAAATAAGTATCTGTGATGTCATTTTTTGCTGTTAGACCAATCAGCAGTCTGAAGAGATACCAGGCTCAGAACAGACATTCTGTAGTTTATTAGTACAGATAAAACATGAGTAACTTTCCCAATGAGGAAAAAGCCAAAAATTACAGATTTATGAGCACGAATGAAACAGGAACTGGAGAAGTGACCAGAATCTGTGAGATGAGGAAACTGAGAGGCATAGAATGCAATATTACTTCGTTAAGGAAACAGGAACTGGGATTTTGAACCATCCAGCTGTCTCTGAATACACTTGAGATATCAAACAGTTGTTTGCACCTCTATAAATAATATGAAAGACAATGAAATACAGACATAGACACTCAAGTAGAAAGTGTGAAAAATAATTTATGCAACTTAATTTAGAATGTCTTTGCTTATTCTTCTCCAAAGCTTTTTGAGTTTTCTAGCCATTTCTTCCTCGGGAATCTTCCTGACCCAAGGATCAAACCCAGGTCTCCTGCATTGCAGGTGGATTCCTTACCATCTGAGCCACCCGGGAAGCCCAAACTAGGTCACAGGAGCAAGTAAAACACTATTCCAATCCACTGTAAAATTATATCTACTCATAAAGGATGGTTTACCTAAAACTTGGGCCCAAGTGCTCCCTCTCCTGGTCTCTCTCAAAAGACACTTGATTTGATTGAAATTTTAATTTTTAAAAATTTTAGTTTGGAGGGATGCAATTCCAGCATGGAAAACTGGAGACCCAGGGAGACTTTCCAGAAGGTCAGGCAGCATCCTGACTTTTACTGATGCCTGTGGGCTTGATTTCAGTTAGATCAGGAGATGTGAACATCTTGGTATGTCTTTCTGAGCAGTTAAAAGAATCAGAAGTAGTTAAGATTTAGAAACTGCATTAAATACAATGCATTTAAATCTGAAACACTTTGGGAGGCCTTTTTAAAGATCTAAATGCTGATCTTTTTCGGATAAGAAAAAATAGAAAGCATTATTATCTCCCACTACAACTCATCTGAAGCTAAGGAAAATCGCATTCTATTTCATTCAAATTATGCTTTGGCTCCATGCGAATGATATATGCTATTTGAGAAAATGAGGGAGATGATCGCCTTTCGGCTAATAGCCCGGGATGTGTGTGCGCACGTACACATGAGCATGTATGAGAGAGTATCTTATAAGCCAGGGCTTATTTTTGCAAAAAAAGAAAAACAGTTAAGATTGCAGTTTAGTGAGTATGAATAGTTTCATGGTCAAGTTCAGCAGTTGCATTGTCAACTCAGTCACGTCCAACTCTCTGTGACCCCATGGACTGTAGCCTACCAGACTTCTCTGTCCTCTGGGATTCTCCAGGCAAGAATTCTGGAGCGGGTTGCCATGCCCTCCTCCAGGGGATCTTCCCAACCTGGGGATCAAACCCGAACCTCTTACATCTCCTGCATTGGCAGGAGGATTCTTTGCCTCTTGAGCCACTGGGGCTTCCCCAAGTTCAGTAGGAATAATCCTAAACAGTAATTGATTTGCAGTGCAATTACCATTTTGATTAATTTAGCCTTTCCCTGTGCCCACAAGGTGGTGGGAGGGCCATGCTAATAGCCTTTTGGATGACTGGTTTTGTGTTTTGGGTGCTGGATGTGAAAAGTCTTTTAAAATAACTACAATACGTCAAAGTCAAGTATTTCATTCAGTTTGGTTTCTAATTAGCTTTAAAAGAGGGCATGTCAGTCACTGGAAAGTGAGATATACATTGAACAAAAATACTTTATCCTGAACTTCTGTTCCTGAAATTGATGAGAATTTGTCCTTAAAAAGAAATGAGACATTGCAAAAATCCTGCCAGTTCAAGAAAAATTTGTTGGGCAGGAGGGGTGATTTTGATGACAATTGTCCTTCTCTGCCTTGTCCTTGGTCCTCTCCCCAGGTCAAGGCTGGGCTGTTGGGATATTGCACTGGGCAACCCTCAGTCTAACTGAGACTTCCTGTCTTAGAACCTGGTGAACAGGGTCTCTCTTCAAATCTCTCCATCCCCACTGAGTCCTGCCTTCCCTATGGTCTCTCAGTCTTGCTCCATCTGCAGTGGCAGCCAATGGGTGTGTTTTTGGTTAGTTCCCACCATCCCAGGACCCCAGTAAAAACACTGGCATTTCAGCTGGGCCGACAGAGAAATACTGAGGAAGACTACACAGTGCCCTCAGCTGTCCACTGTGGTTAGACACCAGAAGCAAGATAGACTCGGCAGAAAGCTGTGAAACCCAAGATGACTCCACCAGCCATTCAGATGCTCTCTCCAGCATTATTTAGGTTCAAATTATTACCTGTAAAATTAGACTCTCTTAAGATTCACAATTAGTGCTAGTGAGATTCAATCTTCTTAGTGATGTAGTTAAAAAGAAAAAGTCCCAAACCATGACACCTTGAATGAAAAAACCATCATATCCATATTCGTGGCTTTCTCACTTACTAGCTTTGTGACACTGAACAGTCTCCTTTAGTCTCTCTGACCTCCAGCAATAATCATAATAGCGCCAGTTTTACGCAACTCACAGGGTCTTTTTAATGTCAGAATCAATGCCTCATACTCTGGAAAGGGTATTTCAACAGTAAACTCAAATTGCAAAATATGACAAGGAGCTGATCATGTGCTGAAGTATCTCTCGCCAGGTGGGGCCGTATTGGCCATGATACTGATCAAGTTAGGAGAGTGAATTGATCCCCCAAATTGGAGCATCAAGGGCTGCCAGATGTTGGGGGGCTATGCATCCAGCTCAATTCCGTCTTGGGAAGTCATGAGGGTTAACTGACCACAGCCAATCGGACAGGGAGAGACAGAGAATGAGAGAGAGACTGGGAGAGAGAAGCTGATAAATCAGGAATTTAATTAGCAGGGTGATTCAGGTGGAAGGTTGAAGCCTAACTGGGTTTCTGTTTACATTAAACAGATTTGATTTGTAATCTGACTCAATTAGCTGGAAATTAAATGCATCTTGAGGCAGAAATACCATGGACGTAAGTATTCTCTTTGGGGGAGAAAAAGAAAAACTCAGCAAAATGACCACATGTAACCTCTTCCTACAATCTTATTTCTGGGGTGCTCCTTTTTTCCAGGCCACAAATGGTCATCTTGCCCACCCCACCCCCACCCCCACCTCTGTGCTTGTCTTAATCAGGATGGAACATACCATTCCCACAGTGTCAGGAGGATGCTTACCATTAACATGATAAATGATTCCATGCTGATATGGTGACAGTTAACTCCAATGTGTTCATCGTTGCTGTTTTGATGTGGGCAGGACAAAAACGGAATATTTCCTTTAAAAAAAGAAAGACCCTACCATCAACAGTCTTATGAACACCTTGGAGCAGGTGTCCCTGGATATGTCATTCTCCCTCGTGATGCAAAAGCAAACTAAGCTTCATCCGAAACACTGAAATGTGCCTCCATTCCTCCTGGGAGAGAGTTGGCACTTGTCACTGTCGCCTGGGGGCAAACCAGTGAGAAGGAGACCGAATCCAAACAAAATGATGATTGAGGGGAAATTTAGGATCTCCCCCAGGACTCCTCTCCTGTGACTAGGACCCCAGATCGTTGGCAAAAATCGACCACATGTCCCTCTGTGTACAGCCTGTCTGTGTCCTCACCCCCAGAGCAGGACTAGAGACGTTGGCATATGAGCCACAGTCACCATGAAGCTGCTGAATAGAAAGAGGAGGGCCTTTCTGAGCATCAGCTTGACATTCCTCATGACTCAGCTTGACCCAGGTCTCTGGCACGGGCTCCACTGGGGGCCTCTTTTTTGTACATCTTCTTGAATCCCAAAGACTTTCCCCTGGACTAGGGGAGAGAGAGCTAAGATTGGGATGTTTGTTTGTTTCTGGGGTTGCATATTGACATGTGGGAAGAGCCATGGTTAATAACTGAGTTAAATAATTGAAATTAAAAGATGCTCGCTCCTTGGAAGAAAAGCTGTGACAAACCTAGACAGCATATTAAAAAGCAGAGACATCACTTTGCCAGCAAAGGTCCATCTAGTCAAAGCTATGGTTTTTCAAGTAGTCATGTATGGATTTGAGGGTGGCACAGGGGTTGTATTTTGCCAAAGAGTGAACTCAGGGCTATAACTTTGAGCATCCTTCTCTCTCTTTTTTTTTTTTTAATAATTTTTTTTTAATGTGGACCATTTTCAGTCTCTATTGAATTTGTTACACTATTGCTTCAGTTTTATGTTTTGACTTTTTTGTTACCAGGCATGTGGGATCTCAGCTCCCCAACCAGTGATTGAACCTGCACCCCGGGCTGCTGCTGCTAAGTTGCTTCAGTCGTGTCCAACTCTGTGTGACCCCATAGACGGCAGCCCACCAGGCTCCCCATCCCTGGGATTCTCCAAGCAAGAACACTCGAGCGGGTTGCCATTTCCTTCTCCAATGCATGAAAGTGAAAAGTGAAAGTGAAGTTGCTCAGTCGTGTCCGACTCATCATGACCCCATGGACTGCAGCCTACCAGGCTCCTCTGCCCATGGGATTTTCCAGGCAAGAGTACTGGAGTGGGGTGCCATCGCCTTCTCCTGCAGTGGAGGGTAAATCTAACCACTGGACCACCAGGGAAATCTCTTGGCGTCTTTCTTACATGTTGGTTTCATCTCTGTGACTCATTTAGGAAAAGCACTGTGTTCGCCACTGGGATGTTCAAAGGTGAGAGAAAGACAGTCCCCATCCTCAGGAATAGCATTGCAGACCTCCAGCATTTTGTGTGTGTCAAGCCCTGTATCATAGGTGTGCACACACATGTACTACGTCAGGCAGTACATGCATGCACACATACCAAGTGTCCTGCTGCACCTTTGTGCTGCTGCCAAGAACAGAGCTTTCAATGATGTCAAGCAACGGGTGGACATCCAACCCAACCTCCAAGCGCCAAGCTTGCAGGATGCTTCTGCCTCCCCAGGAAGATCCCCAGGGCTTCCCCTCCCCGTCCCAAACTGCTCTCTGCTCTGGGTCTGCCATGCAGGAAGGCCGATGGCCCAGGGAGTTAAAAAAAAAAATCTAAAAATCAATAAGATAATTTGTAACTGATCCTTGGGCACCAAACATAGGATTTGCCTCCTGCCTTCTCATTGTTTGCACTTAAAAAAACCTGGTTCACACTGCAGAACAGTGAGGCACGCAGGCTGGCGTTAATTCAAACCCCAACTGGAGTTGCTTTCTACCCTCTCATCTGGTTGGAACTTGATCAGCCTCAGCCAAGATGTTCTTTGGGGCCAGGAGGGAAGCTGGAAGCAACTGCCTTCTATTCAGCATAAACTGGGACCTGCTTTTGAGCTCACACTTAATACCTCGCTTCCCTTCTGATTCATTTGCACAGTTGTGTCCGACTCTGTGACTCCATGGACTGTAGCCCGCCAGGCTTCTCTATCCATGGGATTCTCCGGGCAAAAATACTGGAGGGGGTTGCCATTTCTTCCTCCAGGGGATTTTCCCAACCCAGAGATTGAACCCGGATCTCTTGCATCTCCTGCACTGGCAGGTGGATTATTTACCACTAATGCCATCTGGGAAGCCCTTCTGGGCCCGTGTTTAAATCCCACCTCACAGCAGAGTTCCAACGCTCACGTCTCAAGTAGGCTTTATATACTGATCACTCGCTAAAGTCAGTTTGATAGGCTTGATCTCTGGTGGCCCAAACAGGATTAATTTTTAGAAACACAGCCCTATCTGGAATTGCTAAAAGAAAACATGCTAGAAAAAGGGAGGCAGCACCATCTGTACAATTATTGCAGCAAATGAACAGGAGCATTCTGGCAGGTTCTCAGTCCTGCTGCAGTCCATCTTGCAGCTGTCTGCAGTTCCCGTGATGTGACATGCTGCACTTCACGAGACGATTTCCAGGCACAGTCTGGGAGGCTCCCCTAAGAGGCGAGGAAGTCGCTGCACAGGGCTGATCCACGCACACGGAGGACCTAAATCCTGGCTTTGTGCCTGATTGCCTTTTCCACGTATCTTTCATCATCATTAGCAGGACCCAGCTTCCCTGTTCCAAATCAGGGTATTAAAAAAACACAGCGGACTGAGCAGAGAGAGCTGAGGAGGCACAATTCAGCAAACAATCCCAGAGACACAGAAAGGCAGCAAAATCCCATAAAATAAAAACAGTGCATCTGAGACCCAGCCCGGGTAGCAAATCTCATTTGCTGTTGACATGAATCTCTCCACCTGTCAAGGACTCACCGACTACCTTCCATATCAGCATCTGTGCCCTCACTTAACGTTGATCCAGAGGAAGCATCTTCCAGACATGCTTTTTATTACCAGGTGGTGAGACAAATGGTTCTTTGGTCAATCAAGGCACAGGGCAACTCTATCAAATCTTTTTTTTAAATTACAATATTCATCTTCCTACTTCTGGTGAAAGATCAGAATAAGGTTGTCTGATAAAATGCCTTAGAGTTCTGAAAACCAGAGGCTGTGTCCACTGTCTTATGCTCAAGATACATTTTTATTTCATGGGAGTTGGCAACTTTAAATTATATGGCTGCCCATTCTTACCCCTCTGGGCAGGACAGCTCATAACTATAGAAGGGGAAAGCCTCATATATGAAGCCTTTCATTCTCTCCACAGTCATCAAAAATGAGTTTCTTCTGGCAGACAGTTGAGTTTGCAAATGAGTTGAAGTGATTCATAGGCTGCTGGGAAAATAGCATTTTGAAATCTATTCTTAAACCCTCAGCTTTATAAACTCAGTTCACACTTTCAGTATTTCCCAGGCAAACATTCAGAGGCACAGGGAGCCATGAGCCTGTGGCAGGGATGAAATTGGGAAGCAGTACAGAAATAGTCAAAGCTATGACAAACTTAGATGGTGTATTAAAAAGCAGAGACATCACTTTACCGACAAAGGTCGGTAGAGTCAAAGCTATTGTTCTTCCGGTAGTCGTGTATGGATGTGAGAGTTGGACCATAACAAAGACTGAGGGCTGAAGAATTGATGCTTTTGATTTATGGTGCTCCTTGAGAGTCCCCTGGACTGCAACGAGATCAAACCAGTCCATCCTAAAGGAAATCAACCCAGAATATTCATTGGAAGGACTGATGCTGAAGCTGAAGCTCCAGTACTTTGGCCACCTTATGTGAAGAGCCAACTCACTAGAAAAGAGCTTGATATTGGGAAAGATTTGAAGGCAAGAGGAGAAGAGGGCAGCAGAGGATGAGATGGCTGGATATCATCAGTGGACATGAATTTGAGTGAACTCTAGGAGATAGTTGGAGAAGGAAATGGCAGCCCACTCCAGTATTGTTGCCTGGAAAATCCCATGGACAGAGGAGCCTGGCAGGCAGCAGTCCATGGAGTTGCAAAGAGTTGGACACGACTGAGTGACTTCAGTTCACTTCACTTCTAGGAGATAGTGGAGGTCACAGGAGCCTGGCATGGGGTCATAAAAGAGTTGGACTTGACTTAGCAACTCAACAACAACAGCAACAGGGCTAGCTCTGTGGTCACCACTGGGAGGATCCCTATGGCCTCACTGGGGTGGGCTCAGGCAGGCACGCCCTGGATCACTGGTCTAGAAATTAATGTGGACAACAGCACAACAGTAGAGCAGAGAGAAGGACCCTCTTAATCCTCCCTCCCATCATCCTTTTCACTCCCAATCCCAAACCAAAGAGGGACATTTCTCATGGCTTTGTGTTTTGTAAGAAAATTCCCAAATCAGGTATCCTCAAAGTCCAGGATCTAACACTTGATGATCTGAAGTGGAGCTAATGTAATAATAAGAGAAGTGAAGTGGACAAGAAATGTAATGCACTTGGATTATCCAGAAACCATCCCCTCACCCCTAGTTCATGGAAAAGTTGTCTTGCATGAAACTAGTCCCTGGTGCCAAAAAGGTTGGGGACCAGTACCCCCAAATGATTCACAGAGCAAGGGTCATGGATTATCTGAGCAGAAAACCTGGACTGCAGATGGCAGGGTTCAGAAGTAGAACTAAGTTCTGTGACTGTCTCTCACTGAACCCATCCTCAGGAATACAAGAAACCTAAAGCAGGGCTTCCGAGGAATCCCTGCATTTTAGAGCTTTAAGAAACCGAGTACTCGCCCATGTGGTAAAAGATGGTGCATGTGCATGTGCGTGTGTGTGTGTTCAATCACATCCAACTCTGTGACCCCATGGACTGTAGCCCGTCAGGTTCCTCTGTCCGTGGGATTTACCAGGCAAGAACACTGGAGTGGTCGCCGTTTCCTCCTCCAGGGTGTCTTCCTGACCCAGGGATTGAACTTGTGTCTCCTATGTCTCCCGAATTGCAAGCAGATTCTTTACCGCTGAGCCACTGGGGACTTAGGGCAAAAAAGTGCATCTCCTCATCCCCCAGTGTGAGAGCAGAAGCAGAAGGACCCTGTCTCATTTCCCTCTTCCTTGTCCCCTGAGCACAGGAGGGACAAAGACGGAAGCTAGGAACTGCTCTGTCTTCACTGCTGTTGAGAGGCTGCTGAGAGGAACAGTGAATGGTGATGATACATTATTTACGATAACAAAAACAAAATAACAGTAGCCAACCTTTATTAAGAACTGACTGTATTCTAGGCACCGAGCTAAGTGCTCTACACATCATTTATTTACAATTCTTCATGATGACCTTATAAAGCAGATCAATGCAAATAATGTTATGATTCCCCTTCCAGTGGGTGGGAAAACAGTGTTTGGTAAGCTTCTTGCCTGAAATGAGATGGCTTGTCCACCAGAGAGCCAAGGCATGGGCCCTGCCCTGCCTGCCTCCAGAGGCCACTGCTGTGCCCCCTCCAGGAAGTATACTAAGAGGTGAGGATGGGGCTTTCAGTTCAGTCCCTCAGTCGTGTCCGACTCCTTGCGACCCCATGGACTGCAGCACACCAGGCTTCCCTGTCCATCACCAATTCCCGGAACTTACTCAAACTCATGTCCATTGAGTTGGTGATGCCATCCAACCATCTCATCCTCTATTGTCCCCTTCTCCTCCAGCCTTCAGTCTTTCCCAGCATCCGGGTCTTTTCCAATGAGCCAGTTCTTCACATCAGGTGGCCAAAGTATTGGAGCTTCAGCTTTAGCATCAGTGCTTCCCAATGAAGGGACTGATTTCCTTCAGGATTGACTGGTTTGATCTCCTTGCAGTCCAAGGGACTCTCAAGAGTCTTCTCTGACACCACAGTTCAAAAGCATCAATTCTTTTGATGCTCAGCTTGCTTTATAGTCCAACTCTCATATCCACACATGACCACTGGAAAAACCATAGCTTTGACTAGATGGATTTTTGCTGTCAAGGTCTCTGCTTTTTAATATGCTCTCTAGGTTGGTCATAGTTTTCCTTCTAAGGAGCAAGTGTCTTTTAATTTCATGGCTGTGGTCACCATCTGCAGTGATTTTGGAGCCCCCCCAAAATAGTCTCACTGTTTCCATTGTTTCCCCATCTATTTACCATGAAGTGATGGGACTGGATGCCATGATCTTCGTTTTGTGAATGTTGAGTTTTAAGCCAACTTTTTCACTCTCCTCTTTCATTTTCATCAAGAGGCTCTTTAGTTCAGCCGTATCTCCACGAGGAAGGCCGTGAGACTGGATGTCGGCCTGAAAGACATGATTAGGGAGCCTGGGATCTAGAAAGTGACTGTGTTGGTCACTTGGTCATGTCTGAATCTTTGTGACCCCATGGACTGTAACCCACCAGACTCCTCTGTCCATGGAATTCTACAGGTAAGAATGCTGGAGTGGGTAGCCATTCCCTTCTTCAAGGGATGGTCCCAACCCAGGGATCGAATCCATCTTCTGTGTCTCCTGCATTGGCAGGTGGGTTACCACTAGCGCCACCTAGGAAACCCTGAGCCCCTGTCTGGAGGGGATATTTCTGCAGGTTAGTTGCTTGCTGTTCATTGCAACACTGGAAATTTTAAAAACAAAACTGAGTTTTTCCAGAAATGTGCTTTCCTGAATTCTTCAGGTGGGTGTGCTATTAATATGGAAATGAGGAGAGAGTTTAATCATGTTTGACTGTTTGCTGGAAAGAAAGCCAACAGTCTGATATGCTAAGTATCATCAGATTTGCTAAATGGGGTCAGGATTACGGGGTCCATGCGGGGCTGATGGATTTCTTACTACTCATTATTCCTATTGAATGGCTGGAATAGATTCAATGCGGTGAGAGGCCAGGCCACGGTGGGGCAACCGCGCCCCTGCACCTGGCAGGGTGTTCCTGAGAAGCCCTTGGCCTTGAGCAGGATCTGGGGTGGCAGAGGGGCGGTGGGCAGCCAGTCCCACCCCCGAGCCAGGCCCCACCCACCGCTCAGTGATGGGTGTGCAGAGCAGGTGCAGGGCTGGAGTTCAAGATCAAAGGGCAGATCAAAGAGGATTCCTTGCCCTCGCCGGAGTGTAATTGATTTCTGTTTGCAAAATAAGTACACGGATACTGTCTCAATGATTCCTCCTAAGACTGAGGAGAGAACAGCAAGACAGATATTTTCATCTACCTGGTTTATAGATGAATAAATGAGTCCCAGAGACAGTTAAGGGGTTTGTCCAGTGAGACCAGACACAGGCAGGACCAGCGCCCACCCCACCTGCCCCGCTACACCATGATGCCAACTTCCCATATGGGGGTCCCCAGAGGACCAGGCTCCCACCCTTGAGTTCCAGCTTCAGCTTGACCTAATCTTGCTCCCAGCCACAGGGAAGTGAGAACCTCAGGGTGATTTCAGATTTCAACTCCCTCTTCTTAACTAATCTCTAAAGAAGCATGTGGCTCAGATGGTTAAAAAAAAAAAAATCTGGAGACCTGGGTTCGATCCCTGGGTGGAAAGGTCCCCTGGAGAAGGGGATGGCTACTCACTCCAGTATTCTTGCCTGGGAAACCCCATGGACAGAGGAGCCTGGCAGGCTACAGTCCATGGGATTGTAATCGGACATGACCTAGCAACTAAACAACAACAAGAACCTGATGACTTGAAATGACAAGAAGAGTGAGATGTGGTCATTGGCCATAGGAGCCTCCACAGACCCAAGTTCAGCAGAGGGTGGGATGTGGGAAACTGAGCTAAGCCAGGGGCCCTTCCCCACCCCTCTCCCAACGCCCAGCCCAGGAGTCAGTCCCAGGCAGAGGGAGAGTCCAGCCGTGGATGGACACCTGGTGACCAGGTTGTCACACTGAGTCACAGACACACCAGAAAGAACCCGGAAGGGCTGGGAGCAGGAGTGGGGGAGCTTTTCAGCAAAATAAGGGAATAGGCTGTGAACAGGTTTGTAAGGCGCTCAGAAGCAGACGTGTGGAAGCAGCCGAACAATCAGAGCTTTGTGAAAGGATACTGTCATGGATTCAGTGAGATCGGCCGTCATCTGAGCGATGGTGCCACCTCTCCAGGAGGGCTCCAAGCTGATGACTCTGAGTGTCTCCACTTTCAACTGCAATTCAAAACTCACCTCTCTGAGTAGCTTTCTGCACCCCCCACCTCAACCCCGACAAATACCTCCCCTGTCCTAAGGGATCTGAGCTTCCTATCCTGAGTGCTCCCAAGGTCAAGTGCACATTGGAAGTACAAGTGCAAATGATTCTTACCAAGAATTACCCTGAGAACTTTGACTTCATGACAACTATTAGTATGAAAAAAAATGTTAATTAGTACAGGACTGTTGTAGGAATAAAAAACATGTAAATATCAATTGTAACAATTATTAGAGAAAATGCAATCTCACATAGCTATGAAATTCAAGATCATTATTATTCATTGACAAATAGTAATGATGGCATAAAACTAAGGTAACCTCAGTTCAGATGAGCAAATAAAGTTGACAGCAGAATGACCCTCATTAATGAATTTGACATGAGCCTTCCCCTGTTAATAGATTCTTAGCCAAAGGTGAGTTTTTAATTAGGATATAAATTTCAGGTACATTGATAATATATGTGGAAATGTGAAGGCTTCAACCCAGCAAATAGGTATTGCTTCCTCTACATTCGGAGTCAATGTCCTATAAAGACAAACATACAGAGGCCCTGCTCTAGAGTTTCCTCCCCGTAATTCTCTCGAGATGGAGAAAATGACCTGAGATTATTTGGAAGCAAGATGGTACAGGAGAGAGAGAGAAGTTAAAAATACAAGGCAAATGAAGTAAACTTTTGGAGGGAGCAATGGAATGCTGGTACCAGCCAGAGTTCTTGGTCTTCCCCAACCAACAGAAACTGATCAGAGGCCAGACAAGAAATTCCAGCCAGGCTTTACTGGGGTCCCTGCTGCAGCAGAAGGATCAAGAACAGTAATTGGTTCCTTAGCTTGCTCCCCAAGGCAGGAGTGAGCTTGTTCCTTATATGGGGTGAGAGTAGGGATGCATCATGGGAGCTGGCTGAACGGGTAGCTTAGGTGGTCTCCCTTCCTCTTTATGGTGTCTTGTCTGGGGGGCAGGAGCAGTACCCTGCTTTTGTTCCCAGCTCTTCAGAAGTGGGTTTTTTGGCCTTTTTTTATATCTTTGTCTGTAATCTGTCTCCAACTGCACATGCACATATTAATAGTTATTTTCAGTCCCTTGTGTGCGTGAGTGTATGCTCAATCATGTTAGTCATGTCTGACTCTTTGCAACTCTATGGACTGCAGCCCGTCCATAGGATTTCCCAGGCAAGAATACCGAAGTGGTAGCCATTTTCTTCTCCAGGGGCTCTTTCCGACCCAGGGATCGAACCCCTGTCTCTTGCATCTCCTGCCTTGCAGGTGGATTCTTTACTGCTGAGCCCCCAGGGAAGACCTTCGTCCCTTCTAGTTTCTCTGTATTCTATTGCTCAAGGAGGAAACATTTGTCCAGGCGCAAGCACTGCAGCAAAAGGTCCCAGGTCCCAGCCTGTCTCAAAGCCACACTTGTGAAAGTAGGTCCTAGGTTCCTTGCTGGAGTCCCAGACTTCTGTCCTCTGCAAATACCCCCACCCCCTCCCCACTTGCAACCCATCAGATCAGAGTCCCAGGAGAGAGCCTGGGAATCTTCATTTTACTAAAATCCTCAGCTGAGTCTCCTATTCATAAAACAAGAAGCACTGCCTGGCGCTCTGAGAACAGGGTTTAAATGTGCTCTTCTGAGGCCATCACCTTATTTTACAGGGGAGGCCCTTGAGACCAGAGGGATGGAGCCAGAACTCCAGAGCTTGGCTTTATTTCACCTCCATATGGCCAGGTCTGTGCCAGGCTCCCAGGAACCAGTTTCAGCTGCCCACAGGGAGTTACCTTCAACATCCCAGATTCCAGCATCAAACTGAATTCACACTCTGTTCCCGTCACACCCGCCATCCTGGGGTCAGTGCTGGCCTCTGGAGACCCCGTGTCTGGCCTTCAGGCCTGAGGCTGTGCTTCTGAATTGTGATTGGAGGTAATTTTTCTGTTCCTCCTTGGCTTCCTGGTCAATGTTTTAAAACATAAAGTGTGATTTTTAAAAAATGCTACCTATTTAAATCTATTTTTCTGAGTTAATAGAAAAGTTATGTATTTAGAAAAGCAGATCTAGACACTGGTATGTGACCACCTGCCACCAAATTTTCTCTCCTGACCTGTGTCCCGTGATTCTCCCTTCGGGTGTGAGTGTGAGCAAACCTGTCTACTGCATTGCATGTCATGAATCCCTGAATCTAGGTTAGACAGTTTGGCAGTATCCTAATCTTTTCTTAGACCCAACCTGAGACAGAGGGTGCTTACAGAATTCCAAGATGAAGAAACAAGCTTTCTGTTTGAAATAGCTTCTGACAGACTGATGTCATCTGACTTCTACAGAAAAGGCCACTTTTTTTGTTATCTCTGTTTTGTTCAGTTAGGTGCCCAAGGAAGTGGTTAATTCTTTAACAGCAATGGTAAGACTGGCTGGGGCTCTATTTCATACCTATTCCCTATTTCTTTTTCTTTCTTTTTAACCAGCGCACCCAACTGTAGAGCAATATAGTCCTTCCTTATGTAAGAGAAGCAAACAGACTTCTGCATATCTGCACAATTTTATGACAGATCTCACCCAAAGTCCACTTTCTGAAAGTACCGATATTATACTTTATCCCAAAGCCATTACATTGTTCGTTCCTCCTCTGTCCTCATGCACACCCCTGTGTGGCTGTGGCTTTATGAAAACGACAGTGGGGTCACAGAGCCGACAGTGTCTTCTGTAAATTGGCTCAAGCTGGCACATCTAAAACATAGAGTCCCCTGAGTCTGGTGGTTTTTCCCACAAAACAGCCCTGCCGCTTACTGCTTTCTGACTTGGCTGAAATCGAGAAAGGGACATGATATCTTTATTTCCCAAGCAGAAAGGTAAAACCAGGCAATGGCAAATCAATCCTCAAGGCACACAGGTCTATTCCTGAAAGCTGGAAAACGTGATTCTGAGAGTCCCCCATGGCTGGCCTTAAAAGTCAAAATGTGCTGACTCATCCCCAAGTGTCAAGGAATTTTAAAATCTCAGATGTACTGTTTTCCAAATGGAAACTGATGGCTGCTGGCTGACACTGGGTATGACAAGGCCTTGGGACAGAGAGGAGGTGGTGCTGAGGGTTGGCGGGTTCATCCTGAAAAGCTCTATTAGCCCCAGGTTGGGATCGATGTGAAACTTAATACTTTAATGACTGGGCTGCTCATGGGCTCTTGTTTTTAATTCTCTGGTCCCCAGAGAATAATTTTCTTCTCTCAATCGAATCTTCTTGAGAGGAGGAGAAAGCAAGGGGATAAGTGTGGGTCAGGCAGTGCTGGGCAGAGCTTCTTAAGGGAAGGGACCGTTCCTGAAACACAGAGCAGGCAGCCAGGGGTGGCCATTGAGCACCAGGCATCTGGACTCAGACCTCTTCTCCATCCCCTACCAATCCCCTGAGCTGAGTCACTGACATGAGTTGAGTCTCATTTCCTCCTCTGTTTCCCTGCCCCAGGATGGTTAATATGAAATGAGATCATCACATAAAAAACATTGTGTCTGATGTCTGGCACATAGTGGATATTTAATATTGATAGGGAGTTTCAATTATTTTATTTCAATGTTTAACAACTTGCCTAGAGAGCATCAGAGGGTCAGTATATTTGGTGTGAGTGGATGATACATGAATGACACACTGAACTCATCACAGGTGAAACCAGCTAGCGACTGTTATCAACATCAGAATTTCCTAATAGGCAGAGACCATCTGAGATCACAGGCAAGCATCAGTCTTTATGCGTATCAGCTAATTTAGCCTTCCAAACAATCCTATCAAGTCAGTGTGATCGTTGTCCTTGTGAAGATGAGAAAACTGAGGAGTTCAATACTTACCCAAAGGCACAGAGCCAGAAAGTGAGAAAGTGTGATTCCAAAGTCCACACTCTGAGCCAAGCATCAGCAAACCCGTAGGCCACTCTTGTTAGCTTCCTGCTTTTGTAAATAAAGTTTTATTGGAACACAGATGTGCACATTAGATTACACGCCATCTCTGCTTTTGCATTACAGTGGCTGAGCTGAGAAGTCATCTACAAGGCCTGCAATGTTTAAAATACTTACTGCCTGGTCCTTCACAGAAAACATTTGCCAGCCTTGCTATAAATCACTACAGCATAGTACCTTCTTGGTGAGAGAGAGAGACATATCACGTACCCAGACTTCTAAGACACAAGATGGAACATGAGCTACACAGGGGTACAAAGAAAATGGAATAGTGTTACTGTGACCTTCCTGGACACAGTGGTGGTGAATGTGTGTGTCTCTGTGTGTGGTTGTGGGCGAGGGCAGTGCTAAGCTCCTCTGACTGTGAAGCTGAAGTGGAAGCAAGGACAGCACAAGTGAAGACTAAACGTGATAGCTAGGTTTGGCAGTTTTAGATAAAAAAGAGCAATTGGGAGAAAGATTTGTATCCTAGAATAGTTACCACAAGGAGCTCTAATATTTCTGCTTTTATGCAAACGAAGTAGTAGGGACTTCCCTGGCAGACCAGTGATCAGGATTTTGTCTTCCAGAGCAAGAGACGTGAGTTCGGTCCCTGGCTGGGCAGCTAAGATCCCACATGCCTTGTGGCCTAAAAACATAACAGAAGCAATATGGTAACAAATTCAATAAGGACTTAAAAAATGGTCCACATCCCCCAAAAAATATTTAATGAGGAAATGAATATTAAAAAATCTGTTAAAAATTTTAATGAGGAAATGAACGTCAAGAAGTAGTAAAATCTAATTTAACATCTTAAAATCAGTTTCACCCCTAAGTTTCAATGCTCATGAGAAAGTTTCTCCCAACAGAGTCAAGCAAGAGCATGCCAAGCTCACAAGAAGTCTGAGTCTCCAGGGTGCTGTGCAAACACAAAATTGCCGCTTGAACTCTAAAAAGCCGATGAGGACATTAGAATTAAGCCGACTACTTAAAGCCAGCATATACGTCATCATAGCAGCTATCTGTACCTGCTTTTTGTGCAATTTCTTCAACTCTTGCTCCTCAGTACATTTTTTCATTTGCCGCTCACCTCATTCATACCAAGCAATTCAGCAAGGGAATAGTCTTCTTCAAAACATTTAAAATTGGATGAATATTCCCTTTGATCTCTTGTTTATTTCAATGTCTGACACCACACTTGACTGGTGAGCATTCCTGGTCTCCAAGAGAAACAACCACCCTCCCCTGGGTGTTCCTTGAAAATGATGTTACTTTTCTCTGATGGTAAACATCACACAGACAAAAAACTGAAAACAGAAAATTTAATAAAGTAAAGACACGTTTGACCATCTTTCTCTGGAGCTTCAGAAGCTGTTCAGTGTTTTATAAGCAGTACATGGCGTAATGCAGGCATACCCAGAAAGATGGATAGTCGTTCCATTATTTCGAGATTTCCCTTGGTGATCATAGCTGCAAGGCTTTCACTGCTTCCTGGATCGTTATTACATGATTCCTGCCTTTTCAGCCTATTTTTCTCTCACGTTCTTCTAGCTTGAATGAGGAGTTTATGTTTTCGGTAAATAGAGGTAAGTTAAATGAGGTTGAAGGTTTGGGGAGTCAATTGAAATCAACTGCTGTTAAATATGGATGAAGGTTACAGGATCAAAGCCTCACTTGCCAAAAGAAAAAAAAATCTCTTATTTTGCACATTTGCTGCTCAAGGGCATTTCAAAAAGGGCTCTTTAGCATCTCCAAGCTTTGTCTCAGCCACATTCTATTCCATTTCAAGTCACACATTTTTTTTTACCTTAATTATCATCCCATTCTTAAAGAGATGTTCAGATTATGCCAAAAAACTTGATGAACCCTTTTTTGATGGGGCTTCCCAAGAGTTGCTTATGGTAGAGAACACACCTTCCAACGCAGGAGATAAAAGAGACACGGGTTCCATCCCTGGTTCGGGAAGATCCCCAGGAGAAGGGTATGGAAACCCACTTCACTATTCTTGCCTGGAAAATACCCATAGACAGAGGAGCATGATGGGCTACAGCCCATAGTGTCACAAGGAGTCAGACATGACTTAACACACACACACACACACACTTTTTGACAAAGCAGATATTTATTGAATAGTGTGTAATGTCTGGGTTCTCATCTGCTTCTTAATTCTGCTTTTTGGTCCATTTCTCTCTAAGATGAGGAGAGGATGAGGTTGACCAAGGAAGCCCGAATTTAATTCCATATTAAAGTCTCATTCCATGAGTACTAGATGGAGGCCAAGTCCAAAGAGATACAGAAAGACACCCCCCCCCCCCCCCCGCCAGCTGAACACTTCAATTTCTTCTAAGAAATGAGATAATAATGATCTGTTTAGTTCAGTTCAGTTGCTTAGTCTTGTCTGACTCTTTGAGACCCGGACTGCAGCACACTAGGCTTCCCTGTCCATCATCAACTCCTAAAGCTTGCTCAAACTCATGTCCATCGAGTTGGTGATGCCATCCAACCATCTCATCCTCTGTCGTCCCCTTCTCCTCCTGCCTTCAATCTTTCCCAGCATCAGGGTCTTTTCCAATGAGCCAGTTCTTCGCATCAGGTAACCAAAGTATTGGAGCTTCAGCTTCAGCATCAGTGCTTCCCAATGAATATTCAGGACTGATTTCCTTTAGGATTGACTGGTTTGATCTCCTTGCAGTCCAAGGGGCTCTCAAGAGTCTTCTCTGACACCACAGTTCAAAAGCATCAATTCTTCAGTGCTCAGCTTTCTTTATGATCCAACTCTCACATCCATACATGACTACTGGAAAAACCATAGCTTTGACTAGACAGACCTTTGTTGGCAAAGTAACGTCTCTTCTTTTTTAACATGCTGTCTAGAAGCTGTTAAATACAAGGCCTTCTCAACTAGACACAGAAGGCTGGGTTTCCTTTCTATTTGCACCCCTTTCTTTGAAAGGGGGCTTCCCGAGTAGCTCACTAATAAAGAATCCTTCTGCCAGTGCAGGAGATGCAAGAAAGGTGAGTCAATCCCTGGTTGAGGAAGATGATCTAAAGAAGGAGATGGCAATCCACTCCAGTATTCTCGTCTGGAAAATTCCATGGATGGAGGGGCCTGGCAGGCTAACAGTCCATGGGACCAGAAAGACACGACTATGCAACTGAGCACACATTCCATAGAAAGGCCTAAGTGTAATACTGAGAGCTCGTTATCAGAAGATCTCATTAAGCATCAGAAGGAAAATCAAAAGGCTGGGCTTGGGAGAGAAGAGAAAAAAAAAAAAAACCCAAGAAGGAACAACAGAATTAACATAATTCCAGACTGGTTAGGACTCTCCCAGGCAATAGGAATGCTGCTTCATTCTCCGAGTCCTGGTTTCCCCAAGAGTAATATTAGGGTCATCACATTTTCTGTGAATTGACCAGATCTTAACAAAATATGCAAGAACAAAAGTACTAGACACCTGCATACTACATAGTGGATAATACATTTCAAAGTACTCATTCCCCTCCCCATACACCCCTTCCTATGGATGTCTCCCTCTGAGAGAATTTAACATCTCAGCCCCATGAATATCATGTTACTTGTTTTCACCAATGAACTGAAAGCAGAAAGTATGCATACTTGGTCTGAACACAAGCTCTGAGAGCTTTCTCCTGGTTCTCCCCTGCTCTTATTTCTCTCCACCAAGAGATAAGCAATGACAGAATAGCTTAGTCTTCAGACTTTAAATTTTTTATGTTCTTTTAATTTTCTATAACAATTTCCTCTGGTTTCTACTTCATTCTGCAGGAACATCCTCTCTGAAAATGTCAGCCTGAGAGAAAGAGGGATGGAAATTCAGAGAATCTCCCCAGGACCAACCCCCAAGGGGATGGAAAAGGAGAGGTGGGAATTTAAGGGCATGATAAAGTAACTTGAAGTCAAACGACTAGGAATTGGCTTCCAGCTTTCAAATTAGCAAGTTAAAAATAGCATTCTCTATAAGCAAATGTGTCAGGAGATGGTCACTCCTGTTCTTCTGATACAAATATAAAATAACTAGATTTCTAGAGGACAATTTTGTAATACTTATCAGGAAGATTTAAAGCAGGCAGGCATAGCTTCCTAGGTAGTAAAACCCCCCACAGGGCTGTGTCGTAAGGGAATGATAATAGATGTGCATAGAGTCTGTGTATAAGGCTGTTCTCACCAAGAATAAGGGCTGAGGGGCTAACAGTGCTTTTGTCGGAGGTGTGGCATGAATGCGATTTCTCGTACCTTTTCTTTCTCTTTTTCTCCTTCTCCTCTTTCTTCTCTTCTTTTCTCCTTCTCTTTCTTCTCTCCTTTTCTCCTTCTCCTCCTTTTTGGCTTATCTATTTTTAAATTGCTGAGAGAACTTTCTTCATTTTTGTGACAAGGAGGGAAATATATTTCAGAAAAACAATAGAGGGAGGGCTTCTCTGGTGGTCCAGTGGCTAAGATGCCAACTCCCATTGCAAGGAGCCCAGGTTCAATTTCTGATCAGGGAATTACATCACATGCTGCAACTGAGAGATCGCATGCCTCGACAAGATCAAAGACCCCACAGGCTAGAACTGAGACCCGGCACAGCCAAATAAATCTTTTTTAAAAAGAAAAGAAAAAAAAATAGAGGGAAGTTCAGGAAGAGCTTATGTCCCTCTTGGGTAACACTGTTCCCCTCTGGGGGACAATGGCCTTCCCTGTCCCACTGCTGATAGAGGACTGGCCTCAACACGGGGATGATCAAGTCAGAGAGGAGGCGAGAGGGTTGTCTCACCCTGCAATTTACACCTGTGCTGGGGGTGGGTGGGGTTTATCTGTAGAAAGTACCCTTTGAGTTCCCCAATCTGCATAGACTCCAGGAGCCCAAAAGAAGAGACAAGAGCTCACAGGACGTTCAGCTGGGGCCCGGAGCCCACCTTCCATGAGGCTAGCTGCCTGCTTTCTTTCATCCTTATTCACAGTCCCACCCACTTTCACACCTGGGTTAACTCCCTCTCCAGTTGGGTGTTTTCTTTCACTGCTGTTTCCTTGGTTCCATCTTGCTTCCAAGGAGTCATTAATCTCGGTAGGAAAACCATGCTTAGGAGGCCATGCAGCTGCAGAGGCCCATGGATAATAAGTAAGTGGTGAACAGATCTCCACATACTTAAAGCTCAGCTGTTTGAAACAGACTGAATGCAAAAATCACTGGTGAGTTACAATGTGTTAAATGACTATAATTAAAGGCCTCTATTTTATGACACAGTTCATGGTCTTTCATTGTAAAAATTGTAACTGGGGCACCTACAGTGGTGGACACTACATTTTTTATGCCTTTCTGTGGGACTGAGAAAGAATGGGACAAAAGCATACTGGAAAGATCATTATGTTATAGGAGAAGTTTTATTATTTGGGTTCTTTGAGGCTCTTTGTAATCTTTAGCCAATGATTTTTGTACAATGTTGTGCACTGTCTTCCTGCTTTACATCTGTTGACAGAAGAATGGGAAATCAATTACATTTCAACAAAATTTCCAGCTGCTGAGAGCATGTCTAGATAACTGGTCTGTTGCTATTTTTCTAATGTGGGTTTTTTTTTTTTTTTTTTTTTTTTTTTTACATAAAGCAGTTGTGAAAACAAGACATGAAATACTAAACTCGTTGAGTTCAGCATAAGTTTGGCCATTTTGGAGAAAAGCTAACTGGTCAGATATTAAAGCAACTTGATCACTTTCTCATTTAAATGAAGACTTGTAGAATTTCCCAAGATCTATCATTAGAATTTTATTATTTTGTACCCAGAAACCTATATTTGATACAATTTTCTTTTTCCCTTGTATATAACTTCTGTGTTCTGTGCTGTCTTGTCCAACTGTTTTTGGCTTTACAAACTGTAGCCCATCAGACTCCTCCGTCCATGGGATTTCCCAGGCAAAAATACTGGACTGGGTTGCCAGGCCCTCCCGCAGAGGATCTTCCCAACCCAGGGATCGAACACACGTCTCCTGCATTTCAGGTGGATTCTTTACCACTGAGCCACTGGGGAAGACAGTACATACTTCTGAGTTTGACTCTATTCCTGCTTAAAAGAAAAAATCTAAGTTGGAGGACTAGTTCTTAATCATTTCCATCAATGGGTGAATGAAATTGTTAACTTTTTGTTAAGTACAAACCATAAGATTGATATTTGCCTTTTAGTGTAGCCAACTTATAATATTCTATTACAACATAATTTATGAGCCTGATTTGACAACGTTTTTAGTGTAGTCATTATTCAGATTGTCTGTAGTCATTCTGCTTGAGTAAGGACCATAAGGTTCAGCTATCATGGATGATAAATGTTCTGGATTCCAATCTTGTTGCTGCCATTGATGTTCTGAGCTAATCTTTTTATCTTTGTGTCCTCAAGGAGAAAGTACAGCTTAGAAAGCCAAACTTGCCACCAAGGATATAGAAAGAATAGATATAATTCCTGTAAAGTGCTTTTAAAATGGAGAGTGATATTGCTTAATGCACCTTGAACTTGTTACAAAGTCCAAGCTCATCTGGAGAAGGAAATGGCAAGCCACTCCAGTATCCTTGCCTGGGAAATCCCATGAACAGAGGAGCCTGGTGGGCTACAGTCCGTGCGGTTGCAGAGAGTCTAAGCATGCACACATGCATGGTATTTCCATGTGTGATCCTTTATCTCCTTTCAAGAGGAATGAAGAGTCTTTGCCAGACCACTGTCTGGCCAAAGGGCACTACTGTTTTACAGGCGTTCCTCATTTACTCTTTGCAGCACTGTCTTATTTCATAGACGAGGACATAGGGATTTAGGATTCAGATGCCTCATACTTGCCAAGGTTCCAGTTTGCAAATGCACAGCCAGCATATTAGCCCTCTGTGTCCCCAGAATCCAGGTCTGTCTCTCTGTGATTCTGCCTCCAAAAGCAGGCATTTAAAGCCCTGGCAAAAAAAAAAAAAAAGGACCTGGCGAAGAATGGGAGGAGACAGCAGTGTCTCCATTCCAGCACCAGGTCCAGCTGCTGTTTTCAGCTGAGTTTCAAGCTCCTGTGAACTGGCAGGAGTTTTCCAGCAAAGGCAACCTCATGATTGACTGCTGATGAGTCAAGTCCATGCCATAGCTTATCTGTGCTGCCTTCTGCAGTTCTGTGTAGACAAACTGCAGGGTCATAGCAGGTGTCACTGGACATAGGGTTCTGTTGAAGTGAGATATTTCCACGTGAGGCCAATAGGAACAGTGATTTGTGGCTCTGGTTTCAAAAGATTCTACTTAAGTGAAAGCCCCATCGAACAGATGGAATCCTAAGTCTCTGGCCATAATGTAGTTA